>NC_090652.1:259995169-261195169 GCF_040937935.1 Hyperolius riggenbachi | reverse complement strand
CTTTGGATTTGGCTGTAAGAAGGTCATTGGCCACTTTGGTAAGGGCTGTTTCCGTGGAGTGGTTAGAGCGAAAGCCAGACTGGAACTGATCAAGTAGGGAGTTAGCAGATAAATAATGGCTTAATTCTGCATGTATATGGCGTTCAAGTAGTTTGGATGCAAATGGGAGAAGTGACACTGGGCGGTAGTTGGCAAGTGTGGTAGGATCTAGAGAGGGTTTTTTAAGTAGTGGTGTCACAACAGCTTTTTTGAGTGGGGACGGAAAGATGCCAGTAGAGAGGGAGAGGTTAAATAGCGTTGTTAGTGCAGGCAAGAGAGATGAGGATAGCTGCGGAATGAAATGGGAGGGAATAGGATCCAAAGAACAGGTGGTTAGATTAGCTTTGGCAATTTTAGAGGAAAGAGAGTGTTCAGAGAGTGGAGAGAAGGCAGTTAGAGAACAGTCAATGAGAGGTGTGGAGGTGGGATTTGAGGGCCGCATGGAGAATTCACTTCTGATTTTGTCAATTTTATCAGTGAAGTATGTTGCAAATTCTTCAGCTGATAAGCAAGATGAAGGAGGAGGAGGAGGGGGATGGAGAATGGAGTTGAAGGTGCTGAACAATCGTTTTGGATTGTGTAAATGGGCGGATATTAGGGAAGAAAAATAGGACTTTTTTGCCACAGAGAGTGTGTTTCTGAAGTTGTTCAAGGCAATTTTATATAAGATGAAGTCCTCACTTGTGTTATTTTTCCTCCAGCGCCGTTCAGCTGCTCTAGAGCATCTTTTTAACTGTTTAGTGGTTTTGGTCCAGGGTTGGCGACAGACATGGTGAGGGCGGGCCTTGACGAGGGGGGTGAAGTCATCCATGACTTTTGTAATGGAGCTGTTGTAGTGTATAGCAGCCGAGTCTGGGTCAGTAAAGGATTGTTTGAGGAGAGGTGCCAGGGCATCAGAGACAGTTTGAATGTCAAGATTGCGATAGTTTCTTCGAGTATGTGAGCGTGCTTGTGCCAGGGTGGTAGGAAAAGAGGAGGAGAGAGAGAAGCTAAGTAGGTTATGGTCAGAGAGTGGTAGTGGATCATTAGTAAAGTCAGTGACAGAGCAGAGACGAGTGAATACAAGGTCAAGCGTATGGCCAACAGTGTGGGTTGAGGTAGAGGACCACTGAGACAAGCCATAGGAGGAAGTGAGTGATAGAAGTTTTTTGGAGACAGTGTTATTGGTGTCAATAGGAATGTTAAAATCACCCATGATGATGGTAGGGATGTCAGAGGAGAGGAACTGGAGAAGCCAGGCAGAGAAATGATCCAAGAAAACAGAAGCAGGGCCTGGAGGGCGGTAAATAACTGCAATTTGGAGGTTCAAGGGAGAGTATAGTCGGACTGCATGGACTTCAAAGGATGGCAGGGAGAGAGAGGGAATAGGAGTAAGAGGCTTGAAGGAGCATTTGTCTGAGAGGAGAATGCCCACACCACCACCATGCTTATTCCCACCTCTAGGAGTGTGGCTAAAGTGGAAACCTCCATAGGAGAGGGCGGCAGGTGAGACTGTGTCAGAAGGGGTCAGCCAGGTTTCAGTGATCCCAAAGAATGTGAAAGCATTGGAAATGAAAAGATCATGGATGAAGGGCAGTCATCTCAGAGAAGAGTTATTTATTGATGAATAATCAGAAATAGTGGAAATAAATAATGCCTATTCAAATTAACATAAATCAAAACAAAGTTGATATCTGTGCGACACACAGGTAGATTCAAACATACTTCCATTAATTTCCCCAGTATTTTATGCACATAAAGTTATATAAGTAGGGAATGCACACCTTCTTCAGAGATAACGTGCTCAGCTAGGAAACACAGGAATGGTGTTTATTGCAAGGAATCAATCAAGAAAATATACAGTAGCCTGCACACCTATCGTAATAGTTTCTATAATTTGAAGTTTAATTCAGTTGTCCATGGTATGTTATTAAAGTGAATCTCCGGACTAAAAATCGACTCAGCAGCACTGAAAAGGCTTGGTGTTTCTTTAACAGTTTCACAGCATCAGAACTTTGTTTCTCTTATACAAGCCTCATTTTTAGCTGCACAGAAGAAAACTGTCCGGGCTTTTTTCCCCTGATGCTGTGCAAAGCATGATGGGATTTCTGATGTTGTTGTTCTCGTTCTGCTGTTTTGGTGCAATTTTTTTTTACATTTTGAATTTGACATTTGAAGCCTAGCGTGTGCAGCTGGGAGGGGTGATCAGGACACAGGACAGTTGGAACTGTGTCTCCTGCTCCTTGTCACCTCCTTTCAACCAAAAAGATGGCTGCCCCCATGACAAAGATGGCAGCCCCCATGAATCACAAACATTTGCCTGTTCTTGTAAAACAGGGTGGGTAAGAGATTATATTACCTATCTATTCTAATTAACATAACTAATGTAACTTGATGACAGTATGTTTGTTTAGGCTGAAGTTCCCCTTTAAGCCAACAAATGATCATTCCTTGACAAAGGGGGCCCTATGTGGCCACAAATTGATTACAATAGGTGTGAAGACTATATCTCTTTGATTATGCACACACGGTGGTCTACAAAGTGTGTAGTAGGAATGAGTGAAAATGAAAATTCAAAATCCATAAAAATTATGGCAGTGTAGAAATGTGAAATTCATTTTTGCTAAATTTTTGTGAAAATGTAAGAAGCTTCAGGATCAAAAAAGGGAAATAGCCAACTTCACCTCATGGCAAATTTAGACCACATATTTTCAAAAATCTCACCTTGCATTATTTTTTTGTGTATGTGGCAAAAATGCAATTGCATAATTTGCCTGCTAACCCCAAGCGTGTAATGTGACATCGTTCGTCGAGCAGTTAAGCCGCCCGGCTGACAGCCACAAGTGCCATTCAGTAACACCGCACGTGTCACGTTTGACACGTGGTGGTGATACGCAACAGTGAAATATCATCTCATGTCCTGTTTAAAGGAGTACTGTAGGGGGGTAGGTGGAAAAGGAGTTGAACTTACCCAGGGCTTCTAATGGTCCCCCACAGATGTCCTGTGCCTGCGCAGCCACCCACCGATGCTCCTGTCCCCGCCTCCCGTTCACTTCTGGAATTTCCAACTTCAAAGTTGGAAAACCAAAACGCTTAACCCCGCAATTGGGGCTTTTTCAAGACTGATGAACACCCCCATACCCTGAGTGTTTTCAGTTAAAAGGCACCTTGTGATAAACTCCCCCCCCCCCCACACACACACACACATCTGGCCGTCTTGAAAAGGCCACATTTGCAGGGTGGAATGTTGAACTTCTCCATGCCTCCTTTTTATTCAAGCTGGCATCTTCCAGGCGATGTGAATTTGTTGAAGTGCTGTCCCATTTAGTTTGGAAAGTGATATGTATATGTGTTTTTAACACCTGGAAAATAAAGGATGAAAAGTTACATATGTTAACACACATGTATATAAAATCAAAGTTTTTCTGCTGCACTTTCCAATTTATACAGCCTGTAACAAGATGCAACTCCACATAGCATTATACTGTTTAGATGACTCAGAGCTTCCAATGTGTCCCCCTGTGCTGTGAACAACCACACTCGGTGGCCAGTGCATGACCACACTCCCCCGTCCGTGCAATAAAACTGCTCACCAGATCCACTACACCATAGAGAATTGGTGGGGTATGCACTTTTGATCATACACTTTTCTCTTCAAACAGGCACGGCAGCCAGCTTTCCGCAATAACGTTTTATTCCATCCAGAAAATAGAAGATCATAAAACCATCATGGCACAGCATGCGTTTCACACATACACCTCTGCCTGCGATTATAGTTACACTTACACAGTCCAGGACTTGTAACAAGCGTGTCTCGGTATCTTTGGGGTGAATGTCAGCCCCCTTAGCGAGTTTAGTGCGGCATCCCGCTCCCCGCTTGTCTGCACAGTGGCATTCCTTTGGATTCTCTGCGCTACCTCAGTCCCTTAGTGAGTTTAATGCAGTGTCCCACTCCCTTCTTGTCCGTACGGTGGCGTTCCTTTGGATTCTCCGCACTACCTTAGTCCCGGCCGGTTCCTATAGCGTAATGCTGTCAGATGTGCAGGCTTTTCCCTGCGCATTTCGGCCTCCAATCTGGACCCATCAGGGTCATAGGGGCCAGCCATCTGATCGGTGCTAAATATTTAATCCCATCTGCAGTACTCCCGCCCCTCTGTTGTCTTTGGTGGAGAGGATCTCGTGAGCAGTTTTTTTGCATGGGGGAGTGTGGTCATGCACTGGTCACTGAGTGTGGTTGTTCACAGCACAGGGGAACACTTTGGAAGCTCTGAATAATCTATACAGTATAACACTAGGGGCCTGAATCACAAAGCGGTGCAAAGTGTTTGCACGCCAGTGAAAAGCCCTTTATCACGCCTAAACTCAGTTTAGGCATGATAAGAAGAAACTCGCGCTAATTTTCCGCGCGCAAAGTTTTGCGCGCGCAATTGCGTGGGCACGCGCGCAGCGCCCATTAAGCCCTATGGGACTTTGCACGCGGGACTTTGTGCGCGATAATCAGCACTGTGATGATCCGCTCAGCTGGCTGCACAGGCAGACAGCTGTTTGTCCATTCCTCTAGTCTGTGGGCTGCAGGTCTCTGGAACAGAGACCTGTCTTTCCATTGCAAGTTTCTGGTCTGTTCTCTTGCTGGGGAATTTGCATACATTCGTTATGCAAATCCCCTACCTGCCTTCTTTGATGACTGGCACTATAAGAGCTTTATGTTTCCCAGAAGGCTTGGCTGGTCATTTCCCTTCCATGGTCTGTTCCTGATGGACACTGCTGGAGTGTCAGCTATTGCTATCTAGTATAGTTAATTCCTGGGGGTTGCTTTAGGCTCCCCTTCTAGCCCAGTCAGGTTGTATTATCTGTATTGCCTGTTCTGTCTTGTCTTGCCTGTTGCCATTGTCCTGTCCCAGCGGTGGTGGACAGGAAATGGTTCTGATCTCTGTTCTTGGAGTATAGCTGGTGCAGCGGTTGCTACCAGCTATCTCTTCTGTTCTGTCTCCTGGGATCGCGCTAGCTACTTTTCGCTAGCGCTGTGGATCCTTCTGTTCTGTCTCCTGGGATCGCACTAGCCACTTTTCGCTAGCGCTGGGGATCCTTCTGTTCTGCTACTCTGTACCTGGATCACGCTAGCCACTTTTCGCTAGTGCTGTGGATCCTATCTCTCGTTTGTCCCTGTTTTCATGTGTCTGTCTTGTCCGCTACGCTTGCTGGAGGCTCGGTGAGGTAACCGTTAAGCAAGCGCTCGCGTCCTCTGTTTCATGTTTGTCTGTTAATGGTTAGTTAGGCGTGCTTGTCTCCATTGTGCTTATCACGTGGAGATCGCGCATAACCGCGTGCACTGTTGCGAATGAGTGCGGTGTTCGCGGTTAGCTAGCGTTTGTTATTTTCCGTATCTCCTTATTGTATTATTTGCTGTGCCTTTGCTACCCTCGTATTCTATTCTGATCTGCCTTGTGTCACGTCTGGCCATCGCACCTCTCGCGATCGTGTTCCTATTTCATATCTGCTGTTGTGTGTGTGCGCGGTCGCGGGGTGGCGACTGGATTGGCGCACACACATACAACCTGTCCCTTTGCTCAATCTCATTCGCAATCGCCTCTCTTGCGATTGCGTTCTGCGCTTCGTACAATTCCTGTCTGGCACTTGTGGAGGTACAGAGGATAGGTTCCTCTGCACTCCCCAGCGCCATCTGCTGACAGGAATTTCCCTCTACAGGTGCGTAGCACCTTTTGCTGGGTGCCTGCAAATATACGCATGTGGAGGATTTCTGCCGTGTCAGCGCACGCGTTGTGCGCTGATCACGGAGAAAGTTCCACAATCGTTACAGTATGAACAGCCCAACCCAAAACCCCAGTGTAGACGGAATTTCCGATTTGTACGATTTTGTAGAATATGGCTCTTGTACCTTTAAGAGATTTAAAAAACTTGAACCTGAATCAGCAGACGAATTTTTGTCTGAGTGTACGAAACTGTTAGCGAACCCTGAATTCCAATGCACCCCAGTGTCTACCTGGGCCCCCCAAATGGTCTACATTCTGTTAGGGGGCGAAATGTCAATGTGGGCTTATGATGTGTTAGATCATACCACCCTATGTCAAAGACCCCTGGAATTCTTGGCCTTTTTAATTCACAATTGGCTGAGATTACCTCAATTACCATACCCCCTTAATGAGTTGTTGTCAGCAGCTCAATCAGCTGTTCCATCTACTCTTTCATCCATAAAGCAGCCATCCAAAGCCTCTAAGTCTAAACGTAAAAGATCTAGGAAGGCTTCCCAGCGGAAAGATCCGTTGCCCATAGCAAACACAAATAAAGAGGTTATTTCTGTCAAGTCTGAAATGGGCAAAACCATGCAGTATGATAATGATGTTTATAATGCATCTGCTGATCAGTTTCCAGGTTTTTTGCCCCAATCCAAAGCTTATGTGGATCCTGCTGTAGGTAGGATCGCACACTACATTAAAGCAGTTAAAAAATATGTTCTTGTTCCTGAACTACACCCCTATGGAGATTATCTGGATACTGGCCTGTTTGAACCCCCATTTGCTTCCTGGGATGTTGGGGCCTTGCTGGAGGAATTCGATTTTGATTGGAAAGCCTTTTGCGATTTTTACATCGCAAAAAGCGAAGATGTCTTGAATGCTTGTCTTTATTCTATGTACCTTCTGATTGATTCCGATGAATGTGACAAGGATGATGTGGATCTGGTGATCTATGTATGGCAAACGATTTTGGATGAGTTGCACACACACCAACCAATTGATTCCAATCAAGAGACATCGTGGTCGGATGATTGTTCCTGCCTTTCTGGGGTAAAGCATGAGAGTCTTGACTTTGTGCAATCTGAAATGAATGAGTATACCGCTGTGGTTGATTCCTGTGCGAATCCTGAAGGATTCTCTCCTGACAGTGTGCAGTTTGAATCTGTGCGATCTGATGCCTGTTTCTCGGATGTTCCTGCAGATTGTGATCGGCATGAGTCTGCCGGTTTCCTCAAGGATGTGTGGGATCCTTTGTCATTTAGAAACAGATCTTTGAGATCTTCCATCTGTGACCCTGCTATGGGGAAAGTTTCTCGACTGTGCAGCGTCAAAAGTAAAATTAATATGCCTAATAAAGTTTATCCTGTTGATGTCGCTATTTCTTCTGCAAATGATTCCCTGTCTCACCCTGTTCTCACCTGTAAGGGCCCGTTGCCTGGAGACAGTTGCTCCAGTGTTTCGGTCCTAGATGCCTTGCAGTCTGCTCCGCAGATCGCAGAGGTTTGCGCTATGGAAGCATCAGTTTCACAACCTAAAGTGAATTTTGATTCGCAGGTTTTGCGTTCTGATTCCTCGGATTCGACATTGTTAGCCGAATCTAAGAGTGAGACAGCTCTTCGGTTTTGCGAATCTGATGCTGAACCTTCTTTGCCTTATTCAGAGACGCTTTCTCTGAGCCTGCCCTGTACCATGAATATCAAAACGATGTCCAATCACACTGACATTTGGGAGTCCCTTTCTTGCTTTGAAGAAAGCTCTGACTCTCCACCCTGTACTCTGGATGAGTCAATATTGCCTTGTACAATATCTCCTGCCCTGCCCCTAGAGGCTCGTCTAGGTATTGCTGCTATTTTTACCTGTCTTTCTGCAGTTTTGGAGTTGCAAGCTAGTTTGACTGCTACGCAGAATTCTGGGTGCAGCGAGATTAAAGTTAGGGAGTCAGTGTGTGGTCCAGTGAATATTCCTGTACGTTCCACTCATGATGATGAAATTCAGTCTCAGTTTATGGTGGAACCTTCCCTGGGACATCTGCCCTGTTCTCAAAATAAAGTTCCAGTTTTGCCCTGTAACATGGATAGTTCAGAATCCTTCTTAGAGAACTTGGGAAATGGTGTTCCTGAGGTATTGTCTGATGTCCTGGAGATCTCCGAGTTCCTCCCAAAGGGTGCAGAACTTGTAGGAGATGTCTCCTGCCCCCCAGGTCCTTCTGAGGTGTTGCCCACTTCAGTAGGCATTGCTGCCTTGCTGACTACTTTTGCAGCTCTTGTGGAGCTTCATTCATTTGTAGTCAATGATGATATTACAGTTACAGAAAATTCTGAATTTGAGTCCGAGTCTTCTTTTGAAAGACCAGTACCTGTGACCTTTACTCGTGATGATTTTCTGCCCGGTACTGGTTTTGGTCTTGTCGTGTCGGACTCTGAGGTTGGCAGTTCCCCGACATGTCCTGAGGTTTCTCCTGTACTAGTGTACACCGATGTGCTCTGTGACCCAGAAAGCCCAAGTGTGCCTCGGTTACCAGCGTACTCAGATGCTTCCTCAGTGGAGACATGTTCTGATATAGCCTGCCTGCTTGCATGCCCAGAAGTGGTCCCTGAAAGTCCTGATCTTGATGGGTGTCCTGCTAATTTTGAGTCTGGAATGATCATAGGTTCCATAGGGGTTCTTGGTGGTTCTCCATGTGAGCCTGGTGAGCGTTCTGTCTTCTTGGGATCTCTGCGGAGCTTCAAGGCGTTCTGGGAGATTCCGGGAAAGGTTTTGCTTGGTGCCCTGAATACGATCAGCAATGGCTTTGGTGTTGTAAGGGACACTTCGAACAGGTATTGCGGCAGGTTTGGTATTCTTGGACGCTCCTTGGAAGGTGGTGGGTATTGTCTGGAGGGTGTCGATGGCTTCTTCTCTGGTGTCCACAGTCCTGATGGGTGTTACGCTGAGACTTGTAGTGCTGATTGGCATGTTTCGGTGGCTTCTGCTTCCGATGAGGTCGGTTTCGGATGGACTGACTCTGGAATTGGGCCTTGTCGGGCTGTCCCGACCTTCATGAGTCTTCAGTTAGAGTTTTGTGATGATACCAGTTTTGAGGGATGTCTGGAATCCATCCCTAGAGGGGGGGGGGGGGGGTACTGTGATGATCCGCTCAGCTGGCTGCACAGGCAGACAGCTGTTTGTCCATTCCTCTAGTCTGTGGGCTGCAGGTCTCTGGAACAGAGACCTGTCTTTCCATTGCAAGTTTCTGGTATGTTCTCTTGCTGGGGAATTTGCATACATTCGTTATGCAAATCCCCTACCTGCCTTCTTTGATGACTGGCACTATAAGAGCTTTATGTTTCCCAGAAGGCTTGGCTGGTCATTTCCTTTCCATGGTCTGTTCCTGATGGACACTGCTGGAGTGTCAGCCATTGCTATCTAGTATAGTTAATTCCTGGGGGTTGCTTTAGGCTCCCCTTCTAGCCCAGTCAGGTTGTATTATCTGTATTGCCTGTTCTGTCTTGTCTTGCCTGTTGCCATTGTCCTGTCCCAGCGGTGGTGGACAGGAAATGGTTCTGATCTCTGTTCTTGGAGTATAGCTGGTGCAGCGGTTGCTACCAGCTATCTCTTCTGTTCTGTCTCCTGGGATCGCGCTAGCTACTTTTCGCTAGCGCTGTGGATCCTTCTGTTCTGTCTCCTGGGATCGCGCTAGCCACTTTTCGCTAGCGCTGGGGATCCTTCTGTTCTGCTACTCTGTACCTGGATCACGCTAGCCACTTTTCGCTAGTGCTGTGGATCCTATCTCTCGTTTGTCCCTGTTTTCATGTGTCTGTCTTGTCCGCTACGCTTGCTGGAGGCTCGGTGAGGTAACCGTTAAGCAAGCGCTCGCGTCCTCTGTTTCATGTTTGTCTGTTAATGGTTAGTTAGGCGTGCTTGTCTCTATTGTGCTTATCACGTGGAGATCGCGCATAACCGCGTGCACTGTTGCGAATGAGTGCGGTGTTCGCGGTTAGCTAGCGTTTGTTATTTTCCGTATCTCCTTATTGTATTATTTGCTGTGCCTTTGCTACCCTCGTATTCTATTCCGATCTGCCTTGTGTCACGTCTGGCGATCGCACCTCTCGCGATCGCGTTCCTATTTCATATCTGCTGTTGTGTGTGTGCGCGGTCGCGGGGTGGCGACTGGATTGGCGCACACACATACAACCTGTCCCTTCGCTCAATCTCATTCGCAATCGCCTCTCTTGCGATTGCGTTCTGCGCTTCGTACAATTCCTGTCTGGCACTTGTGGAGGTACAGAGGATTGGTTCCTCTGCACTCCCCAGCGCCATCTGCCGACAGGAATTTCCCTCTACAGGTGCGTAGCACCTTTTGCTGGGTGCCTGCAAATATACGCTTGTGGAGGATATCTGCCGTGTCAGCGCACGCATTGTGCGCTGATCACGGAGAAAGTTCCACAATCGTTACAAGCACAAAGCGGTGCTAACTCAGCGGTGCAAAGGTTATCACGTCTAAAGTCTTTTAGGCGTGATAACTGAGTTATCACTGAGTTATCACCGCTTTGTGAATCAGGCCCTATGATGTCGCTATTTCTTCTGCAAATGATTCCCTGTCTCACCCTGTTCTCACCTGTAAGGGCCCGTTGCCTGGAGACAGTTGCTCCAGTGTTTCGGTCCTAGATGCCTTGCAGTCTGCTCCGCAGATCGCGGAGGTTTGCGCTATGGAAGCATCAGTTTCACAACCTAAAGTGAATTTTGATTCGCAGGTTTTGCGTTCTGATTCCTCGGATTCGACATTGTTAGCCGAATCTAAGAGTGAGACAGCGCTTCGGTTTTGCGAATCTGATGCTGAACCTTCTTTGCCTTTTTCAGAGACGCTTTCTCTGAGCCTGCCCTGTACCATGAATATCAAAACGATGTCCAATCACACTGACATTTGGGAGTCCCTTTCTTGCTTTGAAGAAAGCTCTGACTCTTCACCCTGTACTCTGGATGAGTCAATATTGCCTTGTACAATATCTCCTGCCCTGCCCCTAGAGGCTCGTCTAGGTATTGCTGCTATTTTTACCTGTCTTTCTGCAGTTTTGGAGTTGCAAGCTAGTTTGACTGCTACGCAGAATTCTGGGTGCAGCGAGATTAAAGTTAGGGAGTCAGTGTGTGGTCCAGTGAATATTCCTGTACGTTCCACTCATGATGATGAAATTCAGTCTCAGTTTATGGTGGAACCTTCCCTGGGACATCTGCCCTGTTCTCAAAATAAAGTTCCAGTGTTGCCCTGTAACATGGATAGTTCAGAATTCTTCTTAGAGAACTTGGGAAATGGTGTTCCTGAGGTATTGTCTGATGTCCTGGAGATCTCCGAGTTCCTCCCAAAGGGTGCAGAACTTGTAGGAGATGTCTCCTGCCCCCCAGGTCCTTCTGAGGTGTTGCCCACTTCAGTAGGCATTGCTGCCTTGCTGACTACTTTTGCAGCTCTTGTGGAGCTTCATTCATGTGTAGTCAATGATGATATTACAGTTACAGAAAATTCTGAATTTGAGTCCGAGTCTTCTTTTGAAAGACCAGTACCTGTGACCTTTACTCGTGATGATTTTCTGCCCGGTACTGGTTTTGGTCTTGTCGTGTCGGACTCTGAGGTTGGCAGTTCCCCGACATGTCCTGAGGTTTCTCCTGTACTAGTGTACCCCGATGTGCTCTGTGACCCAGAAAGCCCAAGTGTGCCTCGGTTACCAGCGTACTCAGATGCTTCCTCAGTGGAGACATGTTCTGATATAGCCTGCCTGCTTGCATGCCCAGAAGTGGTCCCTGAAAGTCCTGATCTTGATGGGTGTCTTGCTAATTTTGAGTCTGGAATGATCATAGGTTCCAAAGGGGTTCTTGGTGGTTCTCCATGTGAGCCTGGTGAGCGTTCTGTCTTCTTGGGATCTCTGCGGAGCTTCAAGGCGTTCTGGGAGATTCCGGGAAAGTCACAAACACTGGTCCACATGACAGCCTAGGGGCCCCAGGGAACTCACCCCACCACCTCTAAACTGAATGCCAACTGCAACAAACACAATTGCTAACTTCCAGTCAGAGCAATATCCTGCCTCTATCTGGCCAGCAGACGCTTGTCAGCCAATCAGGTGCACTGTCATACACCCTTTGCCTGCTGTACCATACCTAGCAGGAATTACATAGATTAGCATTCAGGTGGGAGGCTTCGGTTGGACGCAATCGTGAATTGCGTCATTTAACAGGGACGCCCCGTGTAGGCACATCTCCCACACGGTCCCCTCCCTAACCACTCACCTGTCACCCGCATCGTAGAAGCTGCAAAAAATAAAATTTAAAATCACAAACACTGGTCCACATGACAGCCTAGGGGCCCAGATTCCGGGAAAGGTTTTGCTTGGTGCCCTGAATACGATCAGCAATGGCTTTGGTGTTGTAAGGGAAACTTCGAACAGGTATTGCGGCAGGTTTGGTATTCTTGGACGCTCCTTGGAAGGTGGTGGGTATTGTCTGGAGGGTGTCGATGGCTTCTTCTCTGGTGTCCACAGTCCTGATGGGTGTTACGCTGAGACTTGTAGTGCTGATGGGCATGTTTCGGTGGCTTCTGCTTCCGATGAGGTCGGTTTCGGATGGACTGACTCTGGAATTGGGCCTTGTCGGGCTGTACCGACCTTCATGAGTCTTCAATTAGAGTTTTGTGATGATACCAGCTTTGAGGGATGTCTGGAATCCATCCCTAGAGGGGGGGTACTGTGATGATCCGCTCAGCTGGCTGCACACGCAGACAGCTGTTTGTCCATTCCTCTAGTCTGTGGGCTGCAGGTCTCTGGAACAGAGACCTGTCTTTCCATTGCAAGTTTCTGGTCTGTTCTCTTGCTGGGGAATTTGCATACATTCGTTATGCAAATCCCCTACCTGCCTTCTTTGATGACTGGCACTATAAGAGCTTTATGTTTCCCAGAAGGCTTGGCTGGTTATTTCCTTTCCATGGTCTGTTCCTGATGGACACTGCTGGAGTGTCAACCATTGCTATCTAGTATAGTTAATTCCTGGGGGTTGCTTTAGGCTCCCCTTCTAGCCCAGTCAGGTTGTATTATCTGTATTGCCTGTTCTGTCTTGTCTTGCTTGTTGCCATTGTCCTGTCCCAGCGGTGGTGGACAGGAAATGGTTCTGATCTCTGTTCTTGGAGTATAGCTGGTGCAGCGGTTGCTACCAGCTATCTCTTCTGTTCTGTCTCCTGGGATCGCGCTAGCTACTTTTCGCTAGCGCTGTGGATCCTTCTGTTCTGTCTCCTGGGATCGCGCTAGCCACTTTTCGCTAGCGCTGGGGATCCTTCTGTTCTGTCTTCTGGGATCGCGCTAGCCACTTTTCGCTAGCGCTGGGGATCCTTCTGTTCTGCTACTCTGTACCTGGATCACGCTAGCCACTTTTCGCTAGTGCTGTGGATCCTATCTCTCGTTTGTCCCTGTTTTCATGTGTCTGTCTTGTCCGTTACGCTTGCTGGAGGCTCGGTGAGGTAACCGTTAAGCAAGCGCTCGCGTCCTCTGTTTCATGTTTGTCTGTTAATGGTTAGTTAGGCGTGCTTGTCTCTATTGTGCTTATCACGTGGAGATCGCGCATAACCGCGTGCACTGTTGCGAATGAGTGCGGTGTTCGCGGTTAGCTAGCGTTGTTATTTTCCGTATCTCCTTATTGTATTATTTGCTGTGCCTTTGCTACCCTCGTATTCTATTCTGATCTGCCTTGTGTCACGTCTGGCGATCGCACCTCTCACGATCGCGTTCCTATTTCATATCTGCTGTTGTGTGTGTGCGCGGTCGCGGGGTGGCGACTGGATTGGCGCACACACATACAACCTGTCCCTTTGCTCAATCTCATTCGCAATCGCCTCTCTTGCGATTGCGTTCTGCGCTTCGTACAATTCCTGTCTGGGACTTGTGAAGGTACAGAGGATTGGTTCCTCTGCACTCCCCAGCGCCATCTGCCGACAGGAATTTCCCTCTACAGGTGCGTAGCACCTTTTGCTGGGTGCCTGCAAATATACGCTTGTGGAGGATATCTGCCGTGTCAGCGCACGCGTTGTGCGCTGATCACGGAGAAAGTTCCACAATCGTTACAAGCACAAAGCGGTGCTAACTCAGCGGTGCAAAGGTTATCACGCCTAAAGTCTTTTAGGCGTGATAACTGAGTTATCACCGCTTTGTGAATCAGGCCCTATGTGGAGTTGCATCTTGTTATAGGTTGCATAAATTGGAGAGCACAGCAGAAAAACTTTGATTTTATTGACATCCACTGGAACATTCCTGCAGTGACATACACAGTATGGTGTTATACAGAGACAGTATTTAATCCGAAAATTGGCGCAGCAATCTCCTATTATTTTGCAACACAGATGTATACATCAGTCCTGAAAGACGGACAAATAAGGAAGAAAGAGGGACAAAGGGATTTGGTTCACATAAAGGGGCCTTCCCTTGCAAAAGAGGGACAGTTGTGAGCTATGCCTTTACTCTCCACCTTCATACCAAAAGTATCTATTTTGTTCCTACAACAATGTGTGATTTAGAAATGTGGGAACTGGGTGTAAAATATGTTTTAATTTGGGCTCACATATGCATGTACTCTAGAAATTTTGCACAGATGTCAGTGCTATATAATTAATTTGGTAGGACATTAGACTAGGGAAGGGAATAGGTAGGGAATAGATTGTGAGCTCAGTCTATAACAGGGAGATGGCTACATGTGGCGCGCGCAGCAGCAAAAAAATGGGAGTGGCCATGCACTGGAACATTGGCGTGGCCATGATGGGTCATGGGCAGACCCAAAAATACACAACATAAGTAGCGATGTTATTCACAGAGAGTGGGTCTGACAAAATAAACTTTAGATAAAATAATCAAGTAGTAACATGCCTCATGATAATTCATAAAGTAGTCAAATGCCACTAGATAAAAATATTAAGTAGTCACACACCTCCAGATAAAATAATTAAGTAGCCAGGTGCCTTGCAGTAAACAAAAAAAAAATAGGTGCGTCAAAATAAAATAATTTAGTAACTAAATGGGCCCTGTATGCATACATTAAGTAGCCATGTTCCACAGAAAATAGAATTCAGTAGCCACGTGCCCTTATATATCAGTATTAGGCAGCCAGGGCTTGCTGGGGAGGGCTGGGTGCTTTGCTGGGTGCTACTGCCTGCAATGCTGGGCAGCCTTAGAGCATTCAAGGCCTGAGGCAAGTGTCATATGAAGGGCCTACAGCCTGGGTATAGTTGCCCCCAGTATAGGTAGCCAGATATAGGTGTCCACAGTATAGGTAGTTAGATATAGGAGCTTCCGGTATAGGTAACAAGTTATCGTTGTCCCCCCTGTAGGTAGTTTGCTATAGGCACCCTTAGTATAGGTAGCAAGTTGTAGGGGTCCCAAGTATAGGTAATGAGCTATAGGTGTCCCCAGAATAGGTAGTTATAGGTGTCCCCAGTATAGGTTTATAGGTAGTTATCTATAGTTGTCCCCAGTATAGGTAGCAAGTTATAGGTGTCCCCAGTATAGGTAGTGAGCTATAGGTGTCCCCAGTATAGGTAGTTATAGGTGTCCCCAGTATAGGTGTATAGGTAGTTATCTATAGGTGTCCCCAGTATAGGTAGCAAGTTAAAGGTGTCCCCAGTATAGGTAGCTAGCTATAGGTGTACCCAGTATAAGTAGTTATAGGTGTCCCCAGTATAGATAGTTAGCTGTAGGTGTCCCCAGTAGCTAGCTATAGGTGTCCCCAGTATAGGTAGTTAACTATAGGTTTCCCCAGTATAGGTAGTTAACTATAGGTGTCCCCAGTATAGGTAGTTAGCTATAGGTGTCCCCAGTATAGGTAGTTATAGATGTCTCCAGTATAGGTAGCTAGCTTTAGGTGTCCCCAGTAATTAGCTATAGGTGTCCCCAGTATAGGTAGTTAGCTATAGGTGTCCCCAGTATATGGTAGGTAGTTATAGGTGTCCCCAATATAGGTAGTTATAGGTGTCCCCAGTATAGGTATTTAGCTTTAGGTGTCTCCAGTAGTTAGCTATAGGTGTCCCCAGTATACGGTAGGTGTTATAGGTGTCCCCAGTATAGGTAGTTATAGGTGTCTCCAGTATAGGTAGTTAGCTTTAGGTGTCTCTAGCAGTTAGCTATAGGTGTCCCCAGTATAGGTATTTAGCTAAAGGTGTCCCCAGTATAGGTAGTTATAGGTGTCCCCAGTATAGGTAGTTAGCTTTAGGTGCCCCCATTGTTAGCTATTGGTGTCTCCAATCGCCTGGAAGGGGGAGCTTGCTGGCACACAGCAGTGAAGAGAGGGCCCAACTCCCCCCTCCCTCACCTGGGCCTCCCCTCCTTCTGCACTCCCCCTCCAGTTTTTAGTGCAGTGATGGGCTGGTGGCAGCGGGTGGGGAACGTCTCACCTCATCCTGGATCCAGACGCTGGTGTTCTGCCGCAGAGTCTCTGCATGTCACATATATTCCGTCCAGAGACGTCACTAGGGGGGGTGCGGTAGGTGCGGACCGCACCAGGTGTCACCTATAGAGGGGGTGACACCAAGCTCCAGGCTAAAGGAGAGTGGAGTAAGTAGTTCCCTGCCTGGCTGCTGCCATTGTGAGAAATTATGGAGAGGGGAGTGCGGAAAGGGGGGGGGGTCTCAGGTGAGGGAAGGAAGAGTTGGGCCCCCTCCCCACCGCTGTGTGCCCAAGCCCACCTTTCCTCCACTGCTACGCCCTCCTTTCCTGTTGCTCAGTGCAGGGCCTGGGGGGCCCATTTAAAGTTAAACGGGCTAGGCCTACCAAGAAAATTCCTGTGTTCCTGTTGGCCCAGTCCGAGCCTGACACTAAATCACTATTAGAGTACAGTGTAATTATACTTTCACATATCACAAGTTTAATTTTAGTTTTAGGCACCCTTTACACTTGCGAATGTCGTTGCGTTACCCTGTTTTACTGCAGGTTAACACAACGGCAATGCAAGACAATGGGGCCTAGCAAACATGGGGCCTAGCACATTGCATGCACTGTAAGTGCCCGATCCACCGCCTGTAAGACGGCGCATTACTGACGACTTCTGCAGCGGCGGAAGAAATGTAAGTCAATAGGTGGCGCGGAACAGCGGGAACACAACATGGATCAGAAAATCCCAGTGATGTACTTCCATGTCACTGGGCGAGGGGTGTTCAGTAACAAGTCGGGGGCATACTCTGCTGCACAGTTGCATTTTAGTGATTTTGTGCTAAACCAGCCTAAAAAATACTTTTACCATTCAATTTCAATTCCCAGCTATATATAATTTTCAAAAATTGCCTGGAATATTATTTTTCCCTTTTTATGCAACACTGTGTCCAATTTGGATTACCATCAAATTCCCATCTACCTACATGTTTTTTTAACCACTTCCCGACCGCCGTATTGACAATTGGCGGCCGGGAAGTGCACCCCGCAAGGACCGCCGTATTGACAATTGGCGGCGGTCCTTGTAGGGGCATGGGCGGAGCGATCGCGTCATCAGTGACGCGATCCTCCGCCTCCGCCTGGCGCCGCTCACCCGCCGCAACATCCCGCCGGCCATACGGAAGCGCCGGCGGGATGTTAACCCCGCGATCGCCGCATACAAAGTGTATAATACACTTTGTAATGTTTACAAAGTGTATTATACAGGCTGCCTCCTGCCCTGGTGGTCCCAGTGTCCGAGGGACCACCAGGGCAGGCTGCAGCCACCCTAGTCTGCACCAAGCACACTGATTTTACCCCCCCCCTGCCCCAGATCGCCCACAGCACCCATCAGACCCCCCCCTGCCCACCCCCCAGACCCCTGTTTGCACCCAATCACCCCCCTAATCACCCATCAATCACTCCCTGTCACTATCTGTCAACGCTATTTTTTTTTTTATCCCCCACCCTGCTCCCTGCCCCCTCCTGATCACCCCCCACCCCTCAGATTCTCCCCAGACCCCCCCCCCCCAGACCACCCCCCCTGTTTACTGTATGCATCTATCCCCCTGATCACCTGTCAATCACCTGTCAATCACCTGTCAATTATTATTATTATTATTATTATTATTGATTTATAAAGCGCCAACATATTCCGTGGCGCTGTACAAAGTAAGAAACAAACATGGGGTACATAATAATACAGACAATGGTGTACACCAATATACAAGATACATAATTAGTGACAAAATACAAAGAATGATACAAAATACAAATTATAGAATTGGTAATGACAGTGATAAAATTAACATGATGAATAAAATGTATAATGGTTACCAAGACACAAAAGGGGGAGAGAGCCCTGCCCTTGCGAGCTTACAATCTAAAGGGAATGGGGGGAAACAAGAGGATGGGTAGTATGCAGCAAATATATAGAGGCTTTGTGTTTTAGGATACCTAGTAGGAGTGCAATTTGGTCTTAGTACAAAGGGAAGTGGCCTAAGGTAGAGCATATGCTTGTCGGAACAAGTGTGTTTTTAGAGAGCGTTTAAAGGTAGCAAAGGTTGGCGAGTGACGGATGTGTTGTGGGAGGGCATTCCAGAGGAGGGGTGAAGCGCGTGCGAAGTCTTGTAAACGTGAATGTGAGGAGTTGATTCTAGAGGAGGACAACAGAAGATCATGTGCCGATCTGAGATTGCGATTGGGTTTGTATCTGGAGATTAATGAGGATATGTACCGGGGGGAGAGATCGTGGAGAGCTTTGTAGGTTAGGGTTAGGAGTTTGAACTGAATCCTCTGGTTAATTGGCAGCCAGTGAAGAGCTTGACAAAGAGGGTCGGCAGAGGAAGATCGAGAAGAGAGATGAATGAGACGAGCAGCTGAGTTCAGTACTGACTGGAGCGGGGCCAGTTTGTTAGACGGTAGTCCACAAAGTAGTACGTTGCAGTAGTCCAGACGAGAAATTATGAGAGCATGTATTAACATTTTAGTTGTGTCTTGAGTGAGAAAGGGACGGATGCGAGATATGTTTTTGAGTTGGAGATGGCAGGAGCTGGTTATGGAGTGAACATGAGTAATAAAAGAGAGAGATGAATCGAATATCACCCCCAAGCACCGAGCTTTGGGAACTGAAGTTATGGGAGTGTTATTAACATTTATTGTTACTTCAGGCAGGGAGGTGGACAGAGACGGTGGAAAAATTATTAGTTCCGTTTTACTCATGTTAAGTTTTAGGAAGCGAGAGGACATGAAGGAGGATATAGCAGACAAGCAGTCAGGAACACGTTTAAGGAGGGAGTTAAGGTCTGGGGCAGAGAGGTACAGTTGTGTATCGTCTGCATAGAGGTGGTATTGAAACCCGAATGAGTTGATTAAATCACCAAGACCATGCATGTAGATGGAAAAGAGGAGGGGACCAAGGACAGAGCCTTGGGGAACCCCGACAGACAGAGCATGAGTAGAAGAGATCTGATCTGAGTAGGAGACTGTGAAGGACCTTCCAGAGAGGTAGGAAGATAACCATGTGAGAGCAAGACCCTTTATTCCGACATTTGAAAGTATTTGTAGGAGTAAGGTGTGGTCGACAGTATCAAATGCTGATGACAGGTCAAGAAGGATGAGTATGGAAAATTGACCTTTGGATTTGGCTGTAAGAAGGTCATTGGCCACTTTGGTAAGGGCTGTTTCCGTGGAGTGGTTAGAGCGAAAGCCAGACTGGAACTGATCAAGTAGGGAGTTAGCAGATAAATAATGGCTTAATTCTGCATGTATATGGCGTTCAAGTAGTTTGGATGCAAATGGGAGAAGTGACACTGGGCGGTAGTTGGCAAGTGTGGTAGGATCTAGAGAGGGTTTTTTAAGTAGTGGTGTCACAACAGCTTTTTTGAGTGGGGACGGAAAGATGCCAGTAGAGAGGGAGAGGTTAAATAGCGTTGTTAGTGCAGGCAAGAGAGATGAGGATAGCTGCGGAATGAAATGGGAGGGAATAGGATCCAAAGAACAGGTGGTTAGATTAGCTTTGGCAATTTTAGAGGAAAGAGAGTGTTCAGAGAGTGGAGAGAAGGCAGTTAGAGAACAGTCAATGAGAGGTGTGGAGGTGGGATTTGAGGGCCGCATGGAGAATTCACTTCTGATTTTGTCAATTTTATCAGTGAAGTATGTTGCAAATTCTTCAGCTGATAAGCAAGATGAAGGAGGAGGAGGAGGGGGATGGAGAATGGAGTTGAAGGTGCTGAACAAGCGTTTTGGATTGTGTAAATGGGCGGATATTAGGGAAGAAAAATAGGACTTTTTTGCCACAGAGAGTGTGTTTCTGAAGTTGTTCAAGGCAATTTTATATAAGATGAAGTCCTCACTTGTGTTACTTTTCCTCCAGCGCCGTTCAGCTGCTCTAGAGCATCTTTTTAACTGTTTAGTGGTTTTGGTCATCCAGGGTTGGCGACAGACATGGTGAGGGCGGGCCTTGACGAGGGGGGTGAAGTCATCCATGACTTTTGTAATGGAGCTGTTGTAGTGTATAGCAGCCGAGTCTGGGTCAGTGAAGGATTGTTTGAGGAGAGGTGCCAGGGCATCAGAGACAGTTTGAATGTCAAGATTGCGATAGTTTCTTCGAGTATGTGAGCGTGCTTGTGCCAGGGTGGTAGGAAAAGAGGAGGAGAGAGAGAAGCTAAGTAGGTTATGGTCAGAGAGTGGTAGTGGATCATTAGTAAAGTCAGTGACAGAGCAGAGACGAGTGAATACAAGGTCAAGCGTATGGCCAACAGTGTGGGTTGAGGTAGAGGACCACTGAGACAAGCCATAGGAGGAAGTGAGTGATAGAAGTTTTTTGGAGACAGTGTTATTGGTGTCAATAGGAATGTTAAAATCACCTATGATGATGGTAGGGATGTCAGAGGAGAGGAACTGGAGAAGCCAGGCAGAGAAATGATCCAAGAAAACAGAAGCAGGGCCTGGAGGGCGGTAAATAACTGCAATTTGGAGGTTCAAGGGAGAGTATAGTCGGACTGCATGGACTTCAAAGGATGGCAGGGAGAGAGAGGGAATAGGAGTGAGAGGCTTGAAGGAGCATTTATCTGAGAGGAGAATGCCCACACCACCACCATGCTTATTCCCACCTCTAGGAGTGTGGCTAAAGTGGAAACCTCCATAGGAGAGGGCGGCAGGTGAGACTGTGTCAGAAGGGGTCAGCCAAGTTTCAGTGATCCCAAAGAATGTGAAAGCATTGGAAATGAAAAGATCATGGATAAAGGGCAGTTTGTTGCAGACTGAGCGGGCATTCCAGAGGGCAGCCGAGATCGGAGGGGGTGTAGGGGGAAGGAGTGGAATATTAATAAGGTTACAGTAAGAGGGAGGGAAATTTGATTTATTGCAAACAGTGTGATTAGCAGGGGGGAGTGGGGGTCCAGGGTTAGGTGAAATGTCCCCAGCAACAAGGAGGAGGAGTAGGCAGATATAGCGGAGCAGAAGTTGCGGTGTAGACTTATATTTAGACGTGGTGTGACATGGAAGGTGAGGTTGTAAGTACAAGAAAATCTCATGAGAGGCGAGCTGTGGAGTGGATAGGAGGGATGGTGAAATGTACAGCATATTGCTGACAGCAGGGGGATGTAGTGTGTGGAGAGATTTGAGGATGGCTGGGGAGAGCAGGCAGATAGTAAACACTAGGTTAAACATTTTTGCAACTAACCAGAGAAGCAGAGTTTTCTGTCAGTTCCTTCTGTTCCCTTCTGGTTCAATTTCTGGTCTAATTTTGGTCGTTGTATTTTCTTTACACTTAGAGTTACAGATGCACTTTGAGTTCAGATGCTCAAAACTGACCAGTGGTCAAAATTGACCTCCTATGCTAGCTATATGCAAACAGGCTGCCAGCATCTTAATTAGCAGACTGAATGCAGGTGAGATGGTGAAGTGTTTGAATGGGAGTCTGTCTTGTAGGCTGGGATTTAAAGGAGACTCTGTATGGGGCTGGACAGAAATGTAACTCACAGATCAAACACAGCATAGAACACTGCATAAACAGCTGGCAAGGCAATAAATTATATGTTAATTTAAGGCCAAGACCTAGATAAGGCCAAAAGCTGGGAACTAGTGGAATGGAACCAAAGATCAGAGGTTGACACAAATTTAAAACCAAGAATGTCCATAAATCTGCTATCATTTTATTTTTTTCATGAAAAAAATTCAACACACACATTTTAAAGTTTTATAACGAACCGTTATATGACCACTTTATACAATGGAAATCAGATTTTTTTTTATTGATTATATTTTTTATTCGGCCTATACGATGATGAATAAAGATGAAGTCCGGCACCATCTTATAATTGCTCTTTCACTTTAATGAATAAATACTGGCATAAAGTAATTGTACTTATGCCAGTATTTATTCATTAAAGTGAAAGAGTAATTATAAGATAGTGCCGGACTTCCTCTTTATTCATTGAAGATTAGGACTCTTGGCTGAAAGTCCTCTACTCCAGGCACATCAGAACGTTATTTTTACTGGAGTGCGAACTACTTCCACTACTTCGGCCTATACGATGATATAACAGTGTGATAAATAAAAACCCTCCTTATGCTGGGAATACACGGCTCAATTCTGAGCCATTTAGATGGCTCGATAGATCATTTCCGACATGTCCGATCTCTCTCCCGATCGATTTACTGTTCGATTCTGCATTGAAGACAATGCAAAAAGATAAGAAAAACAAGCAGAAGATAAGAGAATCCCCTGCGGAATCGAGCGGGGAATCCATCGAGCGGCAAAATCGAGCCGTGTATGCCCAGCATAATACACAAATCTCCCCTGACCCAGAGAAGGAATTACACTCACCCAATCAATGCCTCTAGTTACTGATTAATTAACCAGCTGCCAGTTAACTTCTGATGGTATTCATTTTTTTCCTTACTCTTTTTAACTCTTTTATTTCCAGAATCAGGAAATCACACAAGTAACTAACACGATACAGTCAATCATTTTCAAGATTGCCTGAATATTGAAATGAACATTAGAATTAATATCTCACACTTCCTGGGTTTTTCAAAAACAAATACAGTGTACAATACAATGAAGAAGAAACAGACAGCAAAAAGGAAATGGAAAGAGGGGAGAAAAGGGAATGAAAAAGTGAGGGGCCAACAAGTCTATAATCCCGTGCCAATCAAACAAATCCAGGAATCTCTCATGAATCCAATAACAATAAACATTTTGCCGAGCTGAAAAATTTAAGCAGTGAAGTCCTTCTGTACCTCTCTCTGACAATCCAGAGGTGCAGTCCTCCATTCTACTGATGATCATAATGTGCTAATAAGAATTACGCAAAATTTTGCATACATTTCTGCAAACTGAGCCATATGTGATCACAATTTGGAAGTATAGATGATTTTGTGTAATCCATTTGTAATTTTGCACAATTGTGTGCTAATTTAAGCGATTACTAGCAAAGCTATTGCTGTGCTAATTGCTAATTGCTGTGTATGTTAAGGGGAATAGTAGGAACAAGGCAAAAACATTTTCAAAAAGACCCTATAGTTTTTTGAGAAAATCCATTTTAAAAAATGCTAGGAATTTATTTTTTTTTAACTCAGAAAAATGAGAGTTTAAAAACCATTTTTGCTCTGCGTTTTTAAAATAAATTTTCTTAAAAACGTTTTTTTTAAACAATGTTTTGACTTGTTCCTACTACTCACCTTAACATAGGTAGCAATTTTGGTAACAATTGCATGTATAGGGACTAATTGCATGTATTTGCCACTAAAGACGGCACAAAATTAAGTGAAAATTACGGTTCCTGATTACAGTTACAAACGTAATTTGCGAATTTCAATGCAAATAACAACTATGCAAAATTTGTGCTCATCATCACTCCGTTCTCATGTTGTTAACTTTTGAGAACTAAATCTGACTGTGAAGTAGGTTGCTTCCATAACAGGGAACACATGCCTTGGCTGCTTTCACAAAGAGGATGAGAATTTTGTATCCTTTTTTTTTTTCTGGAAAGGTGGCTAAGATGAAAAAAAAGACATTGATTGATTGGAAATATCAATATCAGTTAGCTCTCTAATAATATCAGTGACCCTTATGTAAAGGACAGACATCCTTAGGCTGGTTTTAGGCTGCTTACACACTAAGACGTTACAGGCGCACAGCAATGTAACACAAGTGGGCTGTTCACACAGCCCACGTTGCGTTACATGTAACGCTGCACGTTCTCCGGAAAGTGCAGCATGCTACGGCGTTACAGCGGCTATAGCCGCGTTAGACTGTTTGCACATGCGCAGTGGGGGGCGGAGAGGAGGCGGGGAGAGCCAGCTACAGTAGCCGCGCACATGGCTACTTAATATTCACTGCACTGGCGGCCGCTGATTGGCCGGCGGGACCACGTGATGCGGAGTGTCTCGCTCCGCATCACGTGGTCCCGCTGGCCAATCAGCGCCACTCTGGGAGACATTATAGGAATCGAGCCGCCTAACGTGGCTCACTCTACCGTCGTCACTTGCAGCACCATACGTTGTGTTAGGTGCACGTTATGCGACCTTAACGTAGCACCTAACGCAACGTCTTGGTGTGCAAGTAGCCTTAGACTATAAACCAGCGTTAGCGTTGCGGTGCTTCCGCCGCACCGCACCGCTCTGCCAGAAACAGGCCTTTGGGGAATACCATGTTACTACGCGGTATTCCCCATCTGGCATTGGGTCAAGCAGTAAGTGACGCGCGCTTGCCGTCACTTCCTGCCTCTGGGTATGTGGAAGTGCACGGAAGCATATTGAAAAAACACGCCTCCCCACATGCACGGTGCGACGGTAATTTTTTTAAATTACCCTGTGTCGCCATAAACTAACATGATTTCCGGGCCGACACAGATCGCTGCAACTTGACGCAAAAGCCGCGCAGTAACGTAGACCTGCGAAAACGTCACTTCCGTTGCGTCGCACCATAGCATTGCTCTATGAAAGACTCCATAGACTTTCATTGACCGGCGGTGGGTTGCAGTAAAAATACCGCACCGCCCCAGTGTGAAAGGGCCCCGTGGCATCACTAAAAATGTGTAGCAAATCTCCAGTGTTACTTTTTCTCGGTTTCTTTATCATCTTGGATGAGTAGAAATTTGCATGTTAGGCAAATGTTCTTCTTATTCTAATTTGATTCTCAATTTTTCTTTTCAAAAATATATAGTTAGAAATAATAAAAGCTGTACTGTGTACTCTACTGTATGTCAACACGATTCATTTTGTGTACTGATAAATTATTGTATACACTATCCACAACAATTCTGCTGCAACTGAAATGTGGTTTTATGCATTTTATTATTTTTCACAAAATTAGGAAGGATTGGCAGTTTCCTGCTTAATTTCATATTTTTCAGCATACAGATTCTAACGTATTGAAATTTACAATGAACACTTTGCAGCCACAGACACCTAACTGGATGCTAACTACTCATCTATAAAACGCGTTAGTGCTTCATGTGCATGAAGATAGATGAGACTTGATTGCTCCTTGCTCCTTTCTCCAGCTGTGCTCAGCACTCATTCTTCATTCAATGTATTACCTTGCCAGAGACAATCTAGTCTCTGGATAATGATTCCACTTCTAGTGATTTTTTTTTTAACGCAGTTTACTGGATATTGCTGTGAATCATTAACCCTTCTTTTCCAGGAAAAACATTTTTAGGTCACACTTTCCCGTCTGTTCAAATACATTAACCACTTCAGGACCGCAGTGCTAAACCCCCTAAAGACCAGCTTTAAGGCCAAGCTGCAGGGCCGCACAACACAGCACACTAGTGATCCCACCCCCCACCCCTTTTCTAATAAGTACAGCGCTGGTGCAGATTGCAGCACTGTAGTTAGTAAAAAGGCGGCGGTTTTGCCGTGTAACAGTCTCCCTAGCGGCGATTGCCTAGACTGAAGGCGGGCGGAGCTCCACCCCCAAGCAGGAGAGGCAAGCGCAGCCTGAATGTGATCTCCTGCAGTAGCCAGCCCCAGGACTTGACGTCCTGGTGCTGCCGCCGCGGCCATGCCCTTTGGCGTGGAGCAGCCATAAGGTAAAGTACACCTAAACCGAGAGAGATATGGAGGCAGCCATATGTAAGTATATAAATATCCCTTCTTCCACCAGGACCGCCTAATGCCTCAAGTCCTGGGGGAGGAAATTAGCGGGGATTGCGCATCCCCGCTCGAGTGATGGAGCTCCGCTCCGTCAACAGTTTGCCAGCGGCGATCATTGCTGGCAGACTGTAACAAAAAAAAAAGAAAAGGACGTTTGTTTTGATTGTACAGCGCTGCGATCTACCTCAGCGCTGTACTGGGGACAGCCCTGTCACTTGTCTGTCCCCTGGAGGGGCTCTCTATGCGATCTCCTCTTATAGGCTGATGCCTATGAGAGAGGATCGCCCTGATTGGCTCTTGGTGAGAAGGAGAAATAAATAAAAAATAGACATTTTTATTTAAAATAAAATTACAAATAAATTAACTTGCAGCAGCGATCAGAGCCCACCAACAGAAAACTCTGTTGGTGGGCAGATTGATTTGTCTGGTAAGTTGGGTGGCCGTGCAGCACACTGTTAAAGTTGCAGAGCTCTGAATTGTAAAAAATAGCTCAGCATGATAACCTTATGGGAAAGAAAAATCTTTATTACAATTCAAGAAAATCCCCATAGTTTTACTTGGTTTCACTTTTGCAGAAGACACTGAAAGGGTTAAAGCAGGACTGAAAGAAAAACAAACCCTCAAGTGTTTTACTTACCTGGGCCTTCTGCCAGCCCCTTGCAGGCTTCCTGTCCCACGGTGATCCTCCGTTCCCCAGCCACTAGCTAGTTTTGTTACCGTCGTACCGTCGACTACAAGTCAACGGCAACTGCGCCTGCGCGCCTCGAGCCACGCGTATCTTTCTTTGCATTCCCACCTGCAATAGCGTCCTGCACTGATGCGTGTGGCTTGGGGCACGCAGGCACAGTTGCCACAATGGCAGTAATGAAACTAGCTGGGACGAAGGATCGTGGAGAACCGGCGCGGGACTGGATGGCTGTAAGAGGCTGGCAGAAGTCCCAGGTAAGTGAAACACTTTTTTTTTCTTTTAGTTCCGCTTTAAAGGTACATGCACACGTCTGGGTTTTTTTGGCCAACTGTCGTTCAAACCGGGCGTGTGTACGCGCTGTCGAGTGGATCTGTTGGACCAACTGTCGTTCAAATGACTGTTAGGTCTGTACGTGTGTACAAACGACTTTCAGTTGTTTGTCGAACTAATAGTCATTCAAACATACAATCGTTTGATCAGTCCTTTGATCTAGTCCGGTCTTCTATTCAGTCCATTATCCAGTCATACGACATGTAAATTGGGTGAAATTAGCACATCAACCGCTTTGTTGGTCTGTGTGTACATGACCTTTAAATGACTTCTTGTTGCTTGAACGACAATCAGGCGAAAAATCAGATGTGTGTAGGCAACCAGTGTTTACTATATAGAGAGATGCCTAGGTATAGCTGTTCTGCAGTCTATTCACAGTTGCTGATAAGAACAAATACACTGATTGATCTGCCAAAACAAACGCAAAATACAGAGAAGTGTAGTTTTTCTGCAACTATATATGGAATAAAGACTTTTCATTGGGTGCTGTACAAGTGTTCAGGTCGGCTTTAAGTTCTTTTCCCCCACTAAAGTTTTTTTTTCCATTTTCCTTGTTGAGATTTGCTAGAGATATTCGAGCTAATGAATATTATATAATAAAATAAAACATTTTTACTCAACTCCACCCACTAAACCAGCAGGTGCAATCTATGAAAATAATGTTAAAATATCCCGAGGTATTATCGTACAGCATACGATACTCTGACCAATAATGTCTTATGGATGAAACGGGGTCTTAATAATAATGTCTTATGAATGAAGCAGAGTCTCACCTAATCCAGGCAGGACACAGGAGGCACCTCTCTTCCTCATTCCCTGCAGGCATATATGGGTTCATCATTGCTGGAAGGGAGTGGGGCACCTTGGGTGGCCTCTACAGGCTCTGGGGCCCTAGGGCTATTGCCCCCTTTGCCTCTATGGAAGCGGCAGCCCTGACTACAATGGACAAATGACTATGTTAAGTATTGGATTGTGAGCTCCTCAGTTGGTGACATGACCATGTACTCTATAAATAGCTGCAGAAGACGTCAGTGCTATAAAAATATTATTAATCATCATTTTGAAGTTATCTAAAAAAAACAAACAAACAAAAAAAACCAATCATCTAACATTACATATCCTTCAAGTTGGTTATTGATGTATTGCTTTTACATAGAAGCAGCTGTATTGTAGGGGCCAGCCAGGAAGTCAGGGTTTTACCTAATGTTGTCAATAAAAGCCTTTTTTGAAAAACATAAGGGTCCTTTCACATGGAGTCCACATTGTCGCATAGTAATGTGGCTCATGTTCGGCAAAACGCTCAAGCGCCAGCACTTTGTAAAGCGCTAGTGCAATAATACCCTATGGGCCCGTTCTCACTTGGGCGATTTGCGTTAATCGCTGGCAATTAACGCAAATCACCAAACGCAAACTTGGAGCCTGCACCATTTTCAGGTGATTTTCCGGCGATCGTGTTTAATGCTATAGAAGCGCTCAACGCGAACGCGTAAAAATCGCCAAGTGTGAATGGCGATTTTTTTTTGGTGTTAATCGCCAGGAATCACCATAGCAAAACGCTAGCAAAAGCGCTAGCGTTTTGCGTTTCGCAAGTGTGAATGGGGCCTTAATGTGTTTTATTTTTTAGATGTTATGTCACTTTTAGTCTTCACACACCCAGATAGGTGGGCTTGTCTGACTACCTTTAAATGTCTGCATTTATGATGTAACAAGAAGCTAAGGCTAAAGGTACATAGACACGTCCAACTTTTTCAAACAACTTGTCGTCCGCGCTGTCAAGTGACTGTTAACAGCCGGTTTGCCCCATCCACTTAGCAGATCCGTTGGACCAACTGTTGTTCAAACAACTGTTACTATAAGTCATTTGTCCAACTAAAAGACGTTCAAACAACAAGTCGTTTGATCAGTCATTTAATCAAGTCCATTGCTCTATCCAGTCTATTGTCCATTATCAAGTTGGTTAAACAACATGTAAATTAGGTAAATTAGCATATCGGCCACTTTGTTGGTCAGTGTGTACATGTTCAAAAGACAAGTTTAATCGACAATCAGGTGTAAAGTTGGACGTGTGTGCGCACCTTAAGGAGCAATAACTAGCTCTGATACCCATCAGCTTCTCTTGCATTCATGTTTGAACCTATTCCTTGGATATTATGAAAAAAGATAAATGTTACCATCAGTAGAGTGGACCATTTTCAGTGTTTTCATTGGAGTCTCTTGTACAGCAACCATTTGTTCCACTCCTGAGTTCTGGGCCGGTGGTTTGAGTGGAGTTACCTATTGGTTGCAAATTGTTTAAAACGTGCACTTTTTAAGTACAAAAATACATTTGTAATTAATGTCACTGCGGCTGACCTTATCTCAGCTAACATAACTGCATCCTCTTCATTAAATCTAATTTTATGACGACTAATGAGTCTGCAGATGACCAACAAATCATAGTGGTTCTTCAAAAACAAAAAATACTTACTCTGCAAAGGTTTCAGCCAGACTGACTCAAAACCTTTTATATATTTTTTTTTCATCTGTTGTCATAATTTAGGGCTCAAACCCACTAGAGCAATGTAGAGTGCATTTAGGGAGCGATTCAAAATGCTAGCGATTTCCCTAAATGCTCAGCTAATGTTAATGGATCGACCAAATTTCACTGGAACGATTGCGATTACCAAAACGCAGGACATGCAGCATCTTTAGCGTTTAGCGTTAGCGTTTCTGCAATGTAAAGTATATAAACGCTGGCGTAATCGCTTGTCAAAACTTACACAGAGCAATAAATAAAATTAATTGAAAGGACCAATCAGAGTTAAAAACGCTAATCGCTAAACAATCGCTGGCAAAACGCTTACACTTTTTAAAATCGCTACCAAAATCACCCGAAAACGCTCATGAAATTGTTTACAAAACGCTCATACAAATCGCTAGCGATTTGTAGTGGGTTCCAGGCCTAAATGTGTTTTTTGCTAATAAAGTTGTAAGTAATCATTTCATCAAAGTTTCCTAAAATTTGTCAACTGTTACCTGGTCCAGATCTACAGACTTCTGACACTCATGTAGAATGTACAACAGAATACCTATGCAGCTCAGGGTGTCCTAATACTACTAGGAAAGTATAGGGGACAAAAAGAGACCGAAAGCCCTCCTACTAAAAGCAAGCTTAGGCCCAGTGCACACCAAAACCGCTAGCAGATCCGCAATATGCTAGCGGTTTTGAGAGCTGATTTTAGAGCGATTCTAGGCATGTTTAGAGAGGTTTTCTAAACATACCTAGCGGTTTTGGGTGCGTTTTTGTGTAGCAGATTACTAATATTGTTACAGTAAAAGCTGTTACTGAACAGCTACTGTAACAAAAACGCCTGGCAAACTGCTCTGAAGTAGCGTTTTTTAGAGCGGTTTGCGTTTTTCCTATACTTTACATTGAGGACGAAACGCTTCCGAAAACCGCAAACGTGCAGCAGGAGGCGAGTTTGCGGCTTGTCAAAAACCTGAAACCGCCAGTGTGCACCATCCCATTGCAATACATTAGCCAAGCGTTTTTACAGGCGGATGCGGCCGGCGGATCGCTCAAAAAACCGCTCGGTGTGCACTAGGCCTTAGTGTGATTTGCCTTCTTAAAAAAAGAAGGTATTTGCGATAATTCAGCTTTAAGTGAACATCGGTGGTTACCCACAATGTACCGCTACTGAATATGCAAATTAGAATGTCTATTGCATTTTCGACAGTAGAGTCATGCTTGTTTTTGATAAACTGCAAAGCATGGTGGGAGCTGAGTATATAGGGAGCCAATTGTGTTTCTTTATAAGCAAGGGGTCAGCAATCTGACTGATTTCTGCACACATATCACACACACATTTTTTTATGCCATGATTTGGAACTGTGAGTATTATGAGCAGTTCAATAGTATAGACAGTATGGATCTAAAGATGCTTTACTACAGCTTGAATGTGTTGAAATAAATTAGGGGATCTGTAAAGATATAAATATTTTCTCATTTGTCTGAATTTAAAGCGCGGATATAGAGGCGGATATAGAGGCGGGCGTGTGTGCAGGGGTGGAGCTGGGGGGTTGTAAGGGACTAGAGCCCATTATATTAACGGGTTTAGGTCCACCTAGTAATAATTAAAATAAAACCTTTATTAATAGTTCTGTAAAAACTAAGCTGGAAGACCTAGATATAATTTTATCTTCTAAGTTACTATATTCCTTTTAGAAGACTTTCACTATGTCCTAATTTTGTGCAACTGTATGTGGAATAAAGACTTTTCAGTGTGTGCAGTACAAGAGCTCGGGTCTGCTTTAAGTTCTTTTGCCCAACTAAAGTTTTTTTTTCATTTTCATTGTTCAGATTTGATAGCGATATTCCAGCTGTTGAATATTATAGATACTGTATATTAAAATAAAACATTTTTACTCTACTCCACCCGCTAGACCAGTGTTTCTCAACTCGGTCCTCAAGTACCCCTAACAGTGCATGTTTTGCAGAAAACCACAAACATTTACAGGTGAGATAATTAGTGTCTTATGGTGGCCACTAATGATCCAATCTTTTTCATCCAAACTTACCAAATCTATGTAGTATAAGGGTAAATTGAGTGAATATACTGAATGGATACTTCAGGCAGTTACCTTATATTACATAGAAATTGTAAGATTGGATGAAAAAGATTGGATCATTAGTTGCCACCTTAAGCAGAACTTATTAACTACCTCTGTGGTTTTCTGCAAAACATGTAATTCTGAGGGTACCTGAGGACCGAGTTGAGAAACACTGCTCTAGACCCTTAGATCAGCAGGTACAATCTTTGAAAATGAATGTAAAAATATCCCGGGGCAAAGCTCTTATCCTACAGTATACAATTCTCTGATCAATAATGTTTTATGGATAAAACTTAATAAAAAAAATTGGGACGAAAAAGCTTTCGCTTTAGACACCACCACCTGGCAATAAGTTCTAAATAACATCTTTAAATTATCTAAGGGCATAAGGGCCAGTTCACACTAAAGTGGATGCAAAACAGGCACGGTAAGCATCTGTTATGTGGATGTCTTCCCTCCATGTTGCATCCATTTGCAGCAATTTCACCATCCGCTTCGATCATGTGTCCTGTGTCAATCATGTCCATCCGTACGCATTGCCAAACACTTGTCCAGCTGCCACTCGGTCCATCTATATTTAGCCTGTTTATATTCATTGTTATACTAACTTTGTATAACAATGCGATCAATCTGGCTTTAATTCGAGCTCTTTAAAGATAAATGGCATTCAACAGACACAGAGACTTACCACTTTGAACAGAAGAGATGACCTAGTGGCCCAGCAAGCAACCCTTGGAAATCATAAGTGACAGGTCTTGAAAATTTGTGATAATATTTGTTGATGCAAGCAGCATTAGGTATTGTGTGAATAACATATTAACAAAAACAAGTTAGAAGCACAATATAGACAATGGCCATTAATGGATGCAGGGAAAGACTACTCAGTACACAAGGTCTGGCCTCCCCCCACCAATGAAATAAGCCTTTCTACACTTCAGAGTGGCCACAAACAAAAACAAACAAAAAAAACAAACAAAAAAAAGGGGGAAGTGCTACAACATTTAGAAGGATGGCTTCCAATATATTTATGGAATTATTACAATAATACACAACAAATACCAAAAGAACAATGCATTAGTATCTAAAAAAAAGACCAACACACCACTAAAAAACTTTCACATATTATGTAAACCCATATATGTTCCAATACATGTCAAGAAGCCACGTCATTAAAGCTCATGCTCTGCATTGGAAGGGTTATAGGGAAACCGTGGTGAGAGGGCTATGGAGGCTGCCATATTTATTTCCTTTTAGGCCTCTTTCACACCAAGACATTGCGTTTTAGGGGACGTTAAGGTCGCGTAATGCGCCCCTAACACAACGCATGGTGGTGTTGAAGTTGGACGTCAGATTGAGCCACGTTATGAGGCTCTTGGTACTATTCTGGGAAGTCCGGATCTTTTCAATGATTCGGATGATTCGAATCGGATCATTGAAAAGATCCGGATATTTGAACCAAATCTTTGAATCATTTTACTGGGGAAGCAGGAAGCAGGGGTGCAGCAGAGTGAGAGGTGCAGGAGAATGAGAGTGCTAATGGTGAAGGGAGAGATGCAGCAGGAAGACCAAAACACCACTAAAAAACTTTCACATATTATGTAAACCCATATATCTTCCAATACATGTCAAGAAGCCACGTAATTAAAGCTTATGCTCTGCATTGGAAGGGTTATAGGGAACACGTGGTGAGAGGGCTATGGAGGCTGCCATATGTATTTCCTTTTAAACAATACCACTTGCTTGACAGTCCTAGTCCTGTGTCTCTAATGCATTTAGCCATAGACCCTAAACAAGCATGCAGCAGATCAGGTACTTTGACTCAGCTGATTTTACTGGATTAGCCACATGCTTGTTCCAGGGTTTTGACTCCGACACTACTTATGCCAGAAGATCATCAGGGCTGCCAGGCAACTGGTACTGTTTGCAAAGAAATAAATATGACAGCTTACATATCCGTCTCACCTCAGATTCCTTTTAAGGGTTTGAAGGAAGAGAGGGATTACTCAGTTCTACTTAGAAAATGCCTACAAAAGGCCAAGTGATGATAATATGTATTTGAGCAACTTTTAGAAGATGGGTCAAAAGAAAATGGGTCGGAAGAGGCGTCCCAAGGTTGTATGAAGCTCTTGTAAGAAACAATGTAGACTTAGTACACCTGTAATAGAGCCTCTAATACAGGTGCTCCAAGTCTTTGGTGTTTCTTCTAACAGACATTGTTGTATTGACCTGAATAAGCTGGTAAGGCCTGCGAAACACATTGTTATTTGTGTCCAATAAATATCTTTTAGAATCCATTCCTCATCCGAGGTAAGACCACTTATACTTTTAAACAGCTTACAAGAGATATATACAACCTGAGGCACCTCCTTCCACCCATGTATTATCCATCCCCCTAACTAGAGGTCCTCTCTTGTGATTTCAATTAAGGTTTTTTTTGTTTTGTTTTGGAGAGTGTCCGACCACTTCTTACATATCTATCCATGTGGAGATGGATCTCTCCACAGGCTTTCTATTGTGGTTGACTCCAGCAACCCTACTTGTAAGTAGCATTGTCCTTTATACTGATGTTTTTAAAAACCACACTAGAACGGTGTTCCTGTTTTCTTTGTTTCTTTTTTTCACTTTCTGGTTCTGAAGCTCATCTACCGAGAGACCCTCACTGGATACATTAACTACTAACACTACTATAGTGTTCATTTCCCCAACAGTAGCATAACTATTTCTTTATAGATAGAAAAAAACAAAAATAGGTAGGGTTTAGTGGCCCAGTATAAATCTCAACAGATCAATAGTGTAAAAAATAACTTTTACTTAAAATTTCTAAAAGTCAGGTACATGAACATCAATAAAATAGATTTTGAAATCATGTTAAATCTATTTTATTGATGTTCATGTACTTTACTTTTAGAGATGGTCAATAAATGTGATTTTTTACACTATTGATCTGCTGAGATCTACACTAGGCCAGGAAACCCTACCTATTTTTGTTTTTATTTTCTGTCTATATGGCTGTATATATAATCATTTGTGATGAAACGGTTTCTTTAAATGAAAACTGCTGGGGATACAAGTACAAAGTAATTTGTAAATTGAGACAAACACACAATTTTTCAGGGCGATGTGCATACAAATTTAGCTCACTGGCCAACAGCAGGAACATTAAAGTGTAACTGACAGGCATAAAATAAATTCTTTATTTTTACCCGGTAAACAAGTAATAAGGATACTAACCAGGCAAAGTTAAAAATCAATATTACTTTTCTTGTTGAGAAATGATCATTCCCCAGTTTACCCGACTCTTATTTTTTACATTGCAAAGGAAGTTGTAGGGCATGCTGGATTGTCCTTTTTTGCTTCTCTACTTTCCCCTCAGACTTAACAAATGCAGCCTCCCTCCTGTTTTCTGCTCCCAAACCTCTGTTTCTCTCTGATTAGCCAATATTTCTCATGCTGAGACAATGTATTCTCTATTGCAGCAGAGCTCAGGGGAAGTGCCTGAAGACTGGGAGGGCGGGCAATGCATACACAATCAGGCAGAGGAGAGTAAGGGAGGAAATGACATCAGGATTGGCTTCAAGATAGACACAGTTAAAATGGAGAATGCTAAGAAGGATTTTCTATTTTTTTACTATAGAAAAATCACTAAAATCCAAATGTGGACAATGCAATAGATATCTTATGTAAGTAGAGTAAGTATTTATCTACTTATATATGTGCTTTTTTCTTCTGAGATAGTATGACTGACAGCTCCTCTTTAATAATCATTAAACATTGATCTCTGTCAATTCTCAATAAATCTTCCTCACAATAACAAGTTCAGACAAAATACATAAAAAAAGGTAATTTTTATTATTTTGGCTCATGTGAATGTATATTGTCATTGTTCTAATAAGAGCATTTTTCTGCATGCAGTTCACTAAAACACTTTTTTTTGTTTGTTTGTTTTTTGTTTTTTTTACAAAGTGTCAAACAGTTAAACATCTTTCATGTTTATTTACAGGATGATAAACAGTAATAGGTTTTGCTTGACTGTAGTGAAAAAGTGATCAGTGACATTTAAAAGCTTTAGATGTAAGTTCACATGCTAAAAATCTATGTACACAAACAACATAAGATAATGTTGAAATATAATGTCTTTCAGAAGAGTATCGGAGTATCTTTCAGAAGCCGGAAAGCCAAACAGTTATGAAATAATATATACATTTTTACAGTGTTTCTTTTTTTCACGAGCACCAAGAAAATTAACCAGTGCTGGCTATTTTTTTTAATTGCATTTTAAATTTAAAAAAGGATATTGTGGGTGAAAGAAAGGATAAACAAAAAAGAAAGTTAATTATGCTATATTATGTACAAAATATACAAATAATTTATTTTACAGTATGTATATTTTATTACAATCATTTGACGTATTATGCAATTTTAAAAGAAGTTGATTATAGTAGCCTTCATCAATTTATACTGAAGGCAACCATGAACTGTCATCAGCAGTACAGCTTTTCAGTTAAAGAGACTCTGTAACAAAATGTTCAGCCTTATAAGTTCCTATACCTGTTCTAATGTGGTCTGTATTACTGCAGCCTTTCCTAGTTGCACAGTGGCTGTATTATCTCTGTTATCTAATCTAATATTCCTTCCTTTGCCAGCATTGTCGGCTCAGGCAGGAATTTGCTGCTCTGCTGTGATAGGATAGAAGTTATGCACACCCTCTCCACGCCCCCTCCAGTCACAGACTGAGCTCTCTGAGCCTGTCACCTGCTGCTTAGCAGCCATGTTTTTTGTTTGTAAACACTGCCTAAAACTGGCAATTACAAGCCAGGATCTCAGCAGGGAGTGGCAGAAACAGCAAAGAGGGGCCCAGGAGAACATAATGAATAGAACGGTATGCTTTTTATTGTAAGAATTTTAGAGTACAGATTCTCTTTAACAGCATTGTCAACATCTCTCAGAGGCCCTTTTTGAATTCACTTTTCCTCCAAAGGTTTTTCCTAGGAGAGAAATCAGTTTAAAATAACTTTTCAGCACTATTCAATTGAAAAAGTATCAAAATGTTGGTGCTGTCAAAATTATTCTAAGAGTTTTCTTGCTTGCTGGTGGCTTAAAAGTCATTTTATTGATAAAATACGAAAATATCACCTAGGAAAAAAATAAAAAGAAGAAACAGAGAATTGAATAAGGCCCATTATGTCTGGGATCAATCAGCTGCCTGAGGATAATTATTGTCACAAATAGAATATTTACATGTAAGTAAAAAAATCAAATTGGTGAATGGATATAGATAAGGTTAACTGGAGGCATGATAAATGCTTCTTTGTTCTTTTTTTTTTAGGTTATCAGAGGATATCTGTTAAATAAACTTTCATATTTTACACTCAATAGTAAAATGCTGTTTTCTGCTTATTAAAAACTTCAAGCAGTGAAAACAGTAACATGTAAATGTTATCTCTACTTACTATATTTTTCAGCTATAGCCAGATGTTGACGGACATTACATTATTGTTATTATTATTGTTAATAAACCTTTATTTCTAAAGCGACAACATATTATCTTGCCAAAACTTGACCCTACCTAACCCCTGACATTGCCAAACTCTGGGGCCATGCTCTGGTCATTTCCTGTCTGGACTACTGCAACACCGTCCTTTCTAGACTTCCTGAAACCAGACTCTGACCCCTGTAATTCAAAGTTCTAAAGTTCTTCCATCTAACTGTGTCTGCATGTATATGTCATCCATTCCATCTGTTCTAACTCCCAATTTAACCCCTTTAATCTGGATTCTACCCTGCCTACTCCACAGAGACAGCACTCACTAAGGTCGCCAATTACCTAATTATAGCCAAATTAAACAACTACTATTCCATACTTTGCTTTCAACACCAACCATCCCCTCCTGTTCCAAACCCTATAGTCAATTGATTCTCTTCTTACCTTTCTAATCCCTCCCCCAAGACCTTCTTCAATGGATCCTCCTCCTTCTCAGCCCCCTCTTTGTTAGAGTCCCCCAGGTCTCTGTCCTTGGGTCCCTATTCTATTCCCTTTACACCTCCTCCCTTGAAAAACTCTTCTCCTCACTTGATCTCAACTACCACCTCTACACACCTACCATCACACCCCTGATGTATTCCCCTGTACTTTGGATACAACACTTGCTTGTCTGCTAACTCAACCTAGAAAAGACTGAATTTAAGATCTTTCATCTAGTCCTCTGCCCAACATCTCCATTACTATCAGTAACATGTCCATACGCCCTGTCCCTCAAACCCTGGGTGTCACCTTCGACTCAGCATTATCCTTCACCCCCCACATCCAGAATGGCTCCAGGTCATGCCACTTCCCTCTCCACAACATCATCAAAAATTGCCCCTTTCTAGCACTCAACATTACTGAACTCCTGGTCCATGCTCTGGTCATCTCCCATCTGGACTACTGCAACACACTCCTTTCTGGACTTCCTGAGACTAAACTCTGGCCCTTGCAATCCAAAGTTCATAACTGGGTGAGTAAATATTTTTATTTTTAAAAATAATAATTCCCGATATCATACTGCATACATGAATATCTCTATATGGCAAGATATAAAAAAGACTAAAATGTTATATTATTTTATTAAAGCTGAAACATGTCAGCGGTTTTTAGTTCTTTAAGTGTTATTTGGTCATCATTATTTGGGTGGTTCAAAACACTTTTTTTTATTTAGATTTTTTTTTTTACAAAAAAATATTGATAAAAATAATATTGTTTATGTTCTCAAAACTACTATTGAAACTCACGTTAGATACAAGTAACATTGTTAAAAGGTAATTTTATGATGACAATGAGTTATGATTTTTTACACGTTTTACCTTTAAAATAACAGAAGAAATATGGAAAAAATAAAAAAAATTCTGCTTGGTGAAGATTAAAGCACAGAAAAGTCTTGTATTTAACAATCTGCAAGCAGATGAAACGTTAAAAAATCCCCACCATTGAGCTAGATACACAGATTCTTCTTTCCATTTCATGACTTTCCATGCATAACCTACCAGTGAAACATGCTGGCATGCAGTTTGTTGTTAACATAGTTTAATTTAAAAACATTACTTTTCAAAGTATAAAAGTTGTACAAAAAATGCAACTTTTCTGATAACAAATCACAAACCCATACATAACTTCCCTAATATGTACCAAATCAAAAACTGAAAATATTTAGATTTTTATACTTTGTATGTTGCACAGCAAATAATCAGATATTTATCAAAAATATATGTGCATGTATAAACATTCAATAAAATTCAAAACTGCACCAAAATGTTTTCTTGTTATATGTAAAACATGAGTGAAAGTGAACTTTTTTCTTTACAAAAAAATGCACTCATATACTTAAAAAATTGACGGGGTACAAAACATTGGTCCCATACATATTTTGAGTAATTAAAAATCTTAGCAAAGCACCTACCAGTACTTTCACCGTGTTCTTTTAATTCTGCAGGCATGCTAATGGATATATCACAATTTCAATTCAGGTAACTTTGTTTTGATTAAAATCAACTGATTTTTTCTTTTATTTTGAAATGTATTTTCTTTTTGTGTTTGTCTTGGAAATATAATGTAATGTATGGTTATAAACTGTAGCCAAAGTTGATGACCACATTTTATTTTTAATTACCCTGTTTGGTTTAGAAGATAAGTTTGTTTTTCTTATTATTACACAGAACTTATTTTTCTCACAAAGAATACGATACAGGAACAAATGTACTTCTTTACCAATTATCCCCAAAAAATGTTTCATTAAGTAAGAACTGGTCTAAGGCCATTTACTGCAAAGCAGGTGGTTTCGTTGCACAGCACTCAGCGTCAGGGGCCAAAACCAGGTGCCTAATAGCAAAAATTGTATGCTTCGGTGGGTGCGTAAGGGTAAAGGTGGCCACACACGGTACAATAAAATGATCCGATTTTGTGGGAATTCAATAAATATGATCGGATCTCCCAAAAAAAATCAAAAGCTTTTTTTTTTTCATTCGCCTGAAAAATCCAATCAGATTTTCCTGTTTGGTTTTCGATTTTAATCAATCCGGAATGCTGGAAATTTTTCTTCCATTTTTCTAAAGATTGTATGGTGATTGTCAATTTATTAATTTACACACCCTAGCAATTTTCTCAGAGTTTCCAATCATTTTTATCATAATTGGGGAACAATTTAACATAGGTGTGTGATACATTGGTCTTATTTTTGAAATGTTACAATCAGTCAGAAAAATGTATTGCAATTCTTGAATTGAACAGATATTTAAAAAATTGTATGGTGTGGCCACCTTAAGTCAGGCAATCACTGGACCATGAATTGACATCTCCCTCCGAGTTGCGACGACTCAGAGGGAGGATAGTATTTAACTCTGCCAGGGAGTTTAGCGGCAGAAGGGAGAGCCTTCATTCGGCTCTCCCGATGCCTAACTCACCCGCGGCGTACTAATATGCACACATTTACTGAACCAAATTAATGCAATATAGAAAATACTATGCCACACAACATGACAGAAAATTGGGTAAAGACATGTCAGTTCCCTTTACCTTCATTTAAGATTTCAGTCAGCGTGTATTCCCTTTGAAATTGAATTAGGTTTAAATGAATTTAACTAAACAATCTTTCTCCGAAAGAAAACATGTTTGAAAATTTTGAAGTAAACAAAGACCAGGATGAAATAACTTTCCACCATGTCAGTAGAAAGTTTATTCCCAGGCCCTAAATATTTCCCTTGTGGTGCCTGACATCCACATTTCTGAGTTTAATAGTACCCATACACGGTACAATAAAAAAAAAGTTAGATTTTCCAGTTTTTTCAACCAAAATGATCGAATCGAATGAAAGTTGAAAAGAATCCTTTTTTTTAGATCAAGAAAAATGAACGATTATCCCGTTTTTTTCTATAAAAATCCAATCAGACATGTTGGAAAACTCTTTATATTCGCTATAACTGAATAATCGAACTAAATTATCTAATCGAGAAAAAATGAAAAATTGTACCATGCATGGGCACCTTTAGGAAGACTAAATCTACTTAGTAGTGGAATTCCAATATAAAATCCTAGTAGTTACAATCTACTGTGATACTGTATCAGCACTATATATAGAAGTCACAATATAAAGTAAATAGTGACTTTTTAAAATAAAAATGACTACTATTTCTTCACTAGATATACTGTACAAAAGGTGTATTCAACCTTTTTAAAACTGGATAAAGCAGATAATTGACCATCTACCAAATACGGTAAAATTAAAAATATTGGTTATGACCGCTATATATTATATAACGTCTCCTCAATGACCTCTATTGAAAAACATTCAACTCTTATAGACCTCTAATGGGTTGAAAACAGATCACAACATATACACATACTATTCTCTTGGTAATGCATGATAATGCCAACGTCCCCAGCTCAGTTTTTCATTCAGGCAACACAAAGATAATGTACTGAGTTAAACAAATATCAACCACTCAGCTTTAAGTGTGCCTTGTCTCTGGTGTACCCTATATATGTAACATCCTATTTAATCCTAAATTCTTAAATACATTTTATAAAGGATCTCATTTAAGAATGATCATCCTTGTTGGAGCCAATATTTTTCAGTAAAGAATCCTTATGCAAAACTCCCTAACACTTTATGGTGGCCTACTGAGCACACCATTAGCGGCTCAAGGTCATAGGCTCGGTTCACATTAGCTTTTGCCAAAGGAACTAGCCGTACGGTCCCGTGGTCCTTTCAGCTGAACGGGGGAAAAAAATGCAGCAGGACCCAATTTTCGGGACTGTTTCGCTCAGCGGAACGGAAACGGAAGGTTTTGCAGCACAAGAGGAACCTATGAAAAAAGGAAGTTTTACAGCACACTGGCTGTAATAACCGACAGTTTTCCAGGATCCAGATGGCCGGATCCGTACAGTCGGCTCTGCAAAAAAAGAGGCGCCCTGATTTGAATAAAAGCTTTTAAAACCAGTTTAAAAACGAAAAAGAAAAATGAGGTATCTTACCTCAATGACGAAATCTCTGTAAACGTACAAAATATTTTTATTTGAGCACAGGCAACGCGTTTGCCTCCCTATGCTACATGATTTCTGTCATTTGGCACTGTATTGGCCTGAGGAAGCGGGCTCAGACCTGCGAAACGCGTTGCCTGTGCTCAAATAAAAATCTTTTGTAAGTTTACAGAGATTTCGTCATTGAGGTGAGATACCTCATTTTTCTTTTTCGTTTTTAAACTGGTTTTAAAAGCTTTTATTCAAATCAGGGCGCCTCTTTCCCTTATTGTACATTCTAGACAGTGCATACTCTAAAATAGTGATCAGCACAAGTTTAGTACAATCGGAATTTCGCATTGTAATTTGCAACTACGATGCAAAATCGTAATTCAAAATTTCTGGAAAAATCGTAAATGATTTAATTTGTAGCTATAATCAGAAACCGTCCCTTTGAAATTATACATAATGTCACATAGCAAAGCCACATAAAATTGTTTTTCTCACAAAATACAAGGTTGTTTTGATTTTTTTTTTTTTTTTACTTAGTCCTACTATTCCCTTTAACATAAGTATCAATTTTGGTGATGATACCATGTATGAGGGCTTAGCTATTAACCACTAAAGTCAGCACAAAATTATGTCAAATTAAAAATGAATTACGCAAAAAATGTATTGAATTTCGAAAGTGTAATTAAATGTGGCCATAATTGTGAAATTTTGCGTAATCGTAAATAGCATATTACGACCACCGCTACTCTAAAGGTGGTACACATTCCATGCATAAGGAGTGCAATTTTGGCTTCTGTTTCAGCATTGCTAAAGTATTTTTGACATACAGTAGCTCTGCTAGGTATGAGTCCAGCATTGTACATTGCAATTCTCTTTTTCACCTGAATTTTTTTCCTGGGTGATATTTTGAAATTTGTCAATAAAATGCATTTTAAGCCATCAGAAAGCAAGAAAATGCTCAAAATAATTTTAATAGTCCTTTTTCATTTACTTTTTGGTACTTTTTTAGTTGAAAAGTGCTGGAAAGTTATTTTAATTTGAAGATGAAAAATGATCTCCTAGAAGAAAACTCAGGTGAAAAAGTGAATTGCATATGGCCCATAATACCTTACTGTTTGTTACATCTGAATTTGTGCATGCTGGATCAGCTGGAAGTGATGGCAATGGCCAAGTACATAATTCACCTCACCATGCCCACTGGAAGTCAGTTCATAGACATTGTCCAAGTTCAACAGCATTATATTCAATTGGCTGTAGGCAAGAGATGTGTTTCTATGAGCCCATGGTCAGAAGTGCTGAGTCACAATCCCTATGGGTGAGTGTTATAGTGCATGTGTACACATTTTTGGATTGATTCACCTTATATCCTTACCAAGGTCAGTAAAGATTTGTAGGTTAGAACTTTTTTTTGCCAAACTCTACTGCAAGACACTGATGTTTATAACGCTTTTTTTAAAAGCACTTCCGAGGTGAAAATAAACTGATGAGATAAATAATAGTATCTATCCCCTTCTCTTAAAAGTGAATTTTTAGATAGCCCACAGTTTTATTTTATATTTAAATCTAGTTTTTACGGTTTCATTGTCTCTGTTTAATGTGGACCCAAATTAAAAATACAAGATTTCAGAAATAAAATCTATTTTCTAAATTATAATAATAAATAGCAGCATTTTTTCAGTTGTATTCAAATAATGTACAATAAAAGATAAATATTTTCCAGTATCTCAACTGTAGAGTATGTTTATCATATATTGTATATGACAAATATAAAATAGTTTACATTTATTGTAGGAACCCCTCCCTTCCTTTCAAATTGCCGGGACAGAATCCGGCAAACTGGTGGAGTAGGTGGTGTCTGGCAATGGAGGAATTGCTAATGGCTGCCCCCAGTATAACCCTAGTTATTAAAAGAGAAGGGTGAAAAGCATGCACTGAAATGCTCATAGGTTTGAAGGAGTGTTTATTTATCTTTGTATGTGTTAGAGTGGTGCAACTAAATATTTTTAATTTAAAAAAATGTTTGGTTTGGGTCCGCTTTATTGACACCTTCACTGAAGTATGCCAGAGATAAAATCTGTGAACTTTTTATCTCTTTCCTGCTCTCAGAGGCCATTCACTTACAGGAAAGTATTGTATAGCTGTAATTACTTATCATTGAGGGTTGTGCTATAGTCTGACCCGGTCCCGGAACCCAGAAACTGTCACTTGCATACCTGATGTTTAACTCTTTCAGGCAGAGAAAGAAAAAAAGGAACACAGCCTAGTTATTTGTGTGCTTGGCACTATACATACACAAGTCTATCTCATCATGTCACATTTCACCTCGGTTGTCCTTTAATGAAGTTGAGTTTCACTTAAATGTAAGCAACTGATCTGAAGCACATCTTAGCCACATATGTCAAATGTAGGTACTTCCTTGGCCTGGAATGGATGGGGAGATACTAGCTGTAAATATATAAACAGCAGCTCATCTGAGCTTCCCCTCCAATTAGAACCCAGTATTTGTTCCAAGGAAAAGGCAGCATGCACATCTGAAATTCATGTAAAAAAAATCACCCCGACTACAGGGCCTACTAATCCTGGTCTTGAAACACATTTCAACACAATGACAGCACAAAATCTTAATACCACCTATAAGTATTATAAATCTTGTGGAATTTATAAGTATTAAATCTCTAACATTGAACACTTTACATGTATCTTTTAAATGCAATCAGATATCTAAGTACTGAAATTATAATTAACAAGACATTTTAAAAGCAGATAAAAATATCTAGCAAGTGCTTAGTCTGAATATTTTGTAATATAACATTTGCATATCATAAAATAATAGTCTCTTCTGTACTTGTATTACTTTCAATAGTTTATATTGTGATTGAAATGGTAGGTATTTAATTATTTATTTAATAAATATATTTATAATTATGACATATAAACCAGTTAAACTGTTCTGGTTTCTCAAAACTTTTTTTAATTAAAGCATTATGTTATCTGCAATGTTTATTGTTAACATACTACTGTTTTTTTTTGTTTTTTTACCAAACTGACAATACATAACTGGTACAATATAATTACAATGAACATTTTATTCTAATGTTGAACACGGGAAATTTCTGCAAATCGTTTTACTTATTATCAGATGTTTTGAGTTAATATTGCTAGACCTAAACTGTTCTTAAAGAAAGCAAATTATAATAGTATATATTCAAAGTGCACAAAATGTATTCAAATCGATAATGTACAATTAAAAATAAATATTTTCCAGTATCTCAACTGTAGAGTATGTTTATCATATATTCTATTTTTTTCTCTAAATTGGATAAAGTATTTTCTTTAAAAGAAAACTAAAGTCAAGAACAGAATGTAGCTCAATAGCAAAAAAATCAGCAATTACACCATTCAGTGATTCCAGAACTGACAAATGGCACGATGAGATAAACGTGAACATAAACTGGAATAAACCTGTAGGAATGAAACACTTACTGCAAGAATATGGTTAGAAGAACTGTAGTGAAAATAATGCAACTAATAAAATTGCTTATTTTTTTTACAATATTCATTTCTAAATTATTTAGTCATTGTTTGCCCAGTATAAAGTATTTCCTCTTCCTGATTTACATCTTGAAATTTCTCACAGGGGGTGACATCTTTAGTCCTGTCAAGTGATCACTGCGGAATGTTTGGCTAATGTGAATCCCAAATATACCTGAACTCCCAGAATGCTGTGTGTGTGTTGGGGGGAGGGGGATTTCCGCATAGCTAATCAACCTAGGCTAAACATCACTAGGAAGGTGGGGCTACATACCAATATACAGCAATATATAGCTACGGAAAGTGTTTATGATATTGAAACCAGGAAAATTACCATAAAAGTTGGCATCCTGAATAATTGACTGCATTCTATTATATGTCACTACAGTGCCTCTTTAAGGATTTTTAGCGTGGGATGTTCCAAACAGCAAATGGTACCATGAAGGACATGTTGACTGTAAGACAGCATTATTTAAATGTTCTTTTAATATTTATTATTGTTTTATAAAGTGCCAACATATTCTGTGGTGTTGTACAAAGTAAGAAACAAACATGGGGTACATAATAATACAGACAAATGGGTAATGCCTTTAAAATCATAGCAGGCTTTAAACTAAAATGCAAAGGCAACTGTGTATTTGTGAATATATTATATATGTGAAATCATTTTAAGACTATTAGAGTTATACTTTTATTGTACTTTTATTGAGTCAGGTAGATCATCTTACCCGGACAGATGTAAATGTAACACTGCCTACATGCTTTCAGTAGTAGTCAGAGATCATAATCAGTAACATGTTGGTGCGCCAGTGTTTGAGCAAGAAACAAGCAGGGTAGAACTGTACACCTCACGTGAGGGAGCAACCCTGGATTATTTGTTTCTGATTGTGATGCCCTACAAAGGATACTTTTGCATGGAATCTGAAGTGCAAATAAACTTATGAAATAATGAATTGTATGTGCAACGTAGTTAAGAAATAGAACGTTCGTAGCAAAGAAAAGAGTCTCATATTGTTTCCAGTACAGAAAGAGTTAATAAACCTCAATTGTTATCTATGCAAAAGAGCTTCTCTGAGCTCTCCCTCCGACTTCAGTCAAAGACAGTGCTGTTTTCTAAAGCAGGGGTGTATCTGGGTAATATAGAGCCTATGGCAAACACTGAAACCCTCCCCACACTGAGAGCCCCCCTCCCATCTAAAAACAGCGTCCTTTCTCACATGCATGTGTTATGGTTGCCCGTGTTTTTTTGCTTGGGATATTGCTGAAGTTACTTTCTAGGAAGTATCTCTTCTTATTCCCTCTCTGTCCTCTTTTCTAACACTAAGCCAAGTGGGCCCTACATATATAAATTAAGTAGCCATGTTCCCCAGATAACAGAATGAATCTGATCTGAAATCTAAGTTACAGGTGCAGGCATAGTGGTGCAGCACAGGGGCAGGCATGGCGCCATTGATGCTGTGGCGCCCATGGCAAGAGCCATGCCTGCACCCCTCTAGATACGCCTCTGTTCTGAAGCATTTATAAATCAAATAAACAGTATTGCTTGATCTGAAATCTAAGTTACAGGGGCAGGCATAGTGGTGCAGCACAGGGGCAGGCAGGGTGCCCTTGGTGCTGTGGCGCCCATGGCAAGAGCCATGCCTGCACCCCTCTAGATACGCCTCTGTGAATCTGAAGCATTTATACATCAAAGAAACAGTGAAAGACAGCTTCAGATAAGGTTTTACTGCAGAGAAGTCCAAAGGATCATCACCTCTGCTCTGTTTCACAGTTTAAAATACACACAGTGTAGTTTGTAAACAACAAATATAAAATAATGATGCAATGTTATAAAAAAAACCCGATATAACTGAAAATAAAAATAGGAGACTCTTTTCTTTGCTACTAATGTTCTATTAATTATCCGTACTACACATACAATCCATATCCTTTTTTTCACTTCAGTGTCGCTTTAATGGTCTTAAAAAATTGTTGTCAACAAATAAGGATTGTATTTGATTACTGTAAGGTTGCTAATTATTTATGGATTATGAGCTTTTAAAGCTAATGTAACCCCATGTAAAAAAAAAATCAGATACTCACCTAAGGAGAGGGAAGGCTCTGAGTCCTAATGAGCCTACCCTCTCCTCTCCCAGTGCTCGGTGAATCCTTCATGCAAATCTGCCGTGGGGACCTCTGAAGTCTTCGGCAGCACTCAGGCTCCCAAAGGCCGGCAGCGCCATACTGCTCCATACGGGCCGCTGCATACTGCGCATGCGCGAGTGCCCTCTATGATGTGGCGGCGGAAGTGGCAGTATTTGACCGAAATAGTCGAATACTGCTACGGGGGATCCTGCGCGGGACCGGGCACTGGGAGAGGAGAGGGAAGGCTCATTAGGACCGAGCCTTCCCTCTCCTTAGGTGAGTATCTGACTTTTTTTTATATCGGGTTCCCATTAGCTTTAAAGATGGTGGTACCATCCAATCTTAGGAGTTTGAGCACTTCCAGAATTAAAGTGCACTTTACACCTAAAGGTATCTGTTGCAGTGACAGTCTAAAATTCAAGCATGATTTATCTACGACAGATCTGTTATATAGCTGGTCCCTGTGCAGACATGCAGACCAGGTTCAGTTAAGGCTACCGGTACTTTTCTATGGCACATCAGCATGTAATTAAACTCTACTCGGATTAAAGAGCTCAGCTACTTTCTATTGCTCTCATGAATTGTCGATAGTGGAAGGTGTGTGCTCAGCTTACAACTAGTGACTCTCCAAAGGAGATGAATTTAGAAAAATACCCATAACTGCATTACACACACATTGTTCACAGCAGCAAATATAATCACATTGAATTTGAAATGTATTGCTATGGAAAGCTAAGTGGATTTACGCTGACAACGGGATTAAAAACATCCAATGTTCACAAACACAGCTCGTGATTTCAGGTTGTATATTAGCAAGAATTATATGACAAATTAAAACTTAAATGTACAGCCTACTGGCCAATGTTTTTGCTTTTTAGCTTCTGTTTGGCATAAAAAGTGTGTTATTTGTACTTTTATGTTACAAAAAAACTAAAAAAAAAGTAAATGTTTTTTAGATAAATTTACTCTTCATTCTGTCCTAGCTGAGATTCTTCTTTAACTACCTAAAATGTATTTTAAAGAGGAACTTTACCAAATATAAATTAATGAATAAAACTGCTTAATTTTTTTTTTACAATAATTATTTGTGAATTTGTAAAGTATTTAGTCAATTTTTGCTCATTGTAAAAACTTACCTCTTTTATATTGACATTCTTAAATGATAGTTGAACTGAGAGAAATGGGGAGGCTGCCATATTTATTTCCTTTAAAACCATACCGATTGCCTGACAGTCTCGCTGATCTCTTTAGCTGCAGTAGTATCTGGATCACATGCCTGAAACAGGTAGAGGATCAGCAGGACAGCCAGGCAACTGGTATTGCTGAAAAAGAAATAACATGACATCCTCCATATCCCTGTCAGTTCAGGTGTGCATTAAATGTATCAGTAGTGCTAAAATCTTTACTGCACTGTGCGTGCATCACTGTGAGAATTTGTTTCTCCCTCTGTGCAGTGATCAGTAACATCACTTTATCTCCCAGAATGCGCTGGGACAGAAGACTGTATGACATGAAGCCTGGGCTGAACATCACAGGGAGGGTAGCGTTACATACCAATATACAGCAATATATGGTTATATGAAGCATTTCTGATGCTGAAACCAGGAAAATGAATGTAAAAGTGGGTATCCTGAATACTTTCTTATATTCTGCTATGAGTTGTTACAGGCGCTCTTTAACCCTTTAGCAGCCAATTTACTTAGAGGCTTGCAAGTGCCCCAGGCCAATTTATTTTAGCACATTTTTTTATTTCTTATTTGTTACATTTGCTTGCAACTAAATAGTTCTGCTGTAATGTGCATTGATGGCCACTTGTCACTAGGGGGCAGCGTGAGACAATAATAGAGGACTTCTGCTTTCAGTTTCTGTATTTTCTGTTAGCAGAGAGAGATCAAAGTATTCCAAGAATATTACAGCACAAGTTCTTCTGACTAAAGGGGCCCATACACTTATACTATTTCCCGCCAATATATAGCAGATTCGATCACTGTGATCAAATCTGCTGTGAAATCGTTGCGCAAATGCCGATCGAACAATTGATTTCGTCCAAAACCGATTGTTCCCATCGATCTTTCCGCGTGGAAGATTTTGCTTGATCACCGGCGGGTCGGGAGTACGTCAATAGCGGCGTTCAAATGTCTGACGACCGACGCTAGCGGCAATACATTACCTGATCCGGCCGGCATGTATCCCCTCTGTCCCCGCTGCTCCTTCTCCACTGGGCTCTGGCAGGCTTCACTTCTTCCTGTCCCAACAGGAAGTTTAAACAGTAGAGCACCCTCTACTGTTTAAACTTCCCCGGAAAGGAAGTAAACTGAAGCTGGAGCCCAGAGCGGAGAAGAAGACAGCGGATACCGGGGGGACTCGCGTCGGCCGGATCAGATAATGTATGCAGGGGGGGCGGCGGCAGCTTCACAGATGGTGATCGGTTTCATGCTGAAATCGATTCACAATCTGTTTGCAGTAAAGGCAGCCATTCGATCCCTCTCTGGTCAGATTCGATCAGAGAGGGATCTATCTGTTGGTCGATCTGATGGCAAATTGACCAGTGTATGGCCACCTTAAGGGCAAAAGCAGTGCACTTATCTCAAATAAGATAACTCTATTGAAGCTGTTAATGAGTTAAATGAATAAGTATTTGTGCATTGTACCCATGTGCTAAATGGAATAGTTAATGACTAGAATGCATGTAGCCTATATTTTAACTAACCAACCAGCAATATCACGTCATCCATTAAATCCCTGTCCGTCAATTATACCACATAACCAAATATAATTCCGGTAGCCAATACTTATCTTTATTTATTTTCAACTATTACCTGAAATAAAGAAATTTAGAAAATGTCACATAAAGATCTGGTTAAAGTTTTTTTTTTCAGACATAAAAAAAATATTGATGAATAAGTGCCCTGCATTTAATGTTAAGGTATTTGTGTATTATGTACCTTAGAAGAAGAAAAATAAATTAATTAAGACACTTCGAATAGAATTTTGTTGAAGGAGTCCCAAATGTTGACAACTTAAGTGGAATGCATTTGCTGGTTAATCTACAATGTACATTCAAGACAGTTTGTATAATATATGATCAAAACACTTGCATTTTGTTTTCAATGACCGAGTCTACATTAACATTTTAAGGTACTATCACTCGTAAGTAACACAGAAATGTTGAAGACGGTACACAACTGGTTTTGGCAACAGTGTAAAACAGAGATATCCTCAACGAAAGAACAGTTTCCTTTGCATGAACTTGTTTCAGAAAGAATTACAATCATTCAGGGAAGACGCCCATTTATTGGTAATCAATTTGTTTCACCAGTGATATTCATAAATGTTACACTTCTTTATGTGGCATGAGAGCATCTTCTGAAATATGTCACCAAGTGATCACATCAGTTTGTTGTTTTCGACATTAAAAATTGTAACAATGTCAACAAGTTTTATATTAAACATCAGTGAAAATACATATTGGCCATTCTCCCACTACAGATTTTGAAAATCGAAATTGCATTTCGTGCAGAGGTCTTGTGAAACTTTCAGATGGTGTTTTTTGTTTTTGTCAGTTGGTACTGTTCCAAAGTTACATGGCATGGGCCCTATACACAGTACAGCCACAACCTATTGATTGATTTTGTTATGAATCCATACGAGATACTCCTCAGAAGGAGGTGTGTTTTGCCTTAATATATTTTTAGTACATTCCACTATGGAACACGTTCAAAATGACTGTTGTTGTGCTGCCATCTGGTCCGCGTGTTTTTTTGGAGCATGTATGAGGCTAACAGACCAATCCAGCAAGCACAATAGAGTTTTTTTGTCTTTTTGGCAAAACACACCTAAAACATTTCCACACTACAAAGTCTCAGGAGTTCACAGGCACATAATTGGTCAAAGAAAATCCTTTGACCTGCTGACTACGACCTGCACAATCTTCATATGCAAAGGGCTAACTCTCTGCCAGTGACTGTTTATTTCTGATCTTTCTTAAACATTTTTAAATATATGCTTTCCCTATAAAATCACCACATTCCCTACTTCAGTATATAACTTAATGCATCATTATTAAATATAACTGTTTCAATAAAATAAATATACATATGCAAATAAATGGCATTGCTCTATATGGATAGGAATTTTTGTTGCATTAAATAGTCTAGCTTACTAAAAAATTAATCACAATCCAAAGGATCTTTCATTGTGTTTGGTTTTAACATATGCAATCCACTGATATGTCTCCTACTTTGCTAGTGGAAGCATATACCTGCCACTTCACAAAAGCAACCAATTAAACATGTGTTTACTGTTATTATTTTTACCTTTTCTTTGTTAAAGCATGACATTTTCTTTTGAAACACGGAGTAGCGCTATTTCTGGTTCACTGCTTTTTTTTTTCTTTTAAGTTGCAAAAAAAGTTTAATTATATTACTTTTAGGTAGGGATAAATACTTTAAGACATCACAGTGACTTTTATGGTAGCCACTGATGGATGTGGGTGGAAACACTTAGCTATCCTAGTCCAAACGTTGATGTCAATATTTGAAAAATATCAGGTGTGCCTTCTTATTTCCTATGGTGCCCATTGACTGTATGAGTTAACGTGAATAACTCCCTCACATGTACAGTGTGTGGTCATCTGTTTTGTTTCTTAGACTTATATTTTTTTTAAAGGTTGTACTATATCCCCAATGTACTGTAAAACCCTTTTACAAAAATAGTCACATATATAAATTAATGACATACAAATCAAATAAAAAATAAATAAAAATAAAACCGTTGATCCACTAACACAAGTCTGTAAACATATGGCAGTATGGTAATCAAAATGCGAACAGTGGACACAATTATTGTACTACAGTGTTTTATGTGAAACACAGAAACAATATAGGTTTGCATTCCTTTAACTGGTCCAGACAGATTGAGAAGCCATTTGGTGGCCCACTGTGTAAGAAGTGTCAACTGGTTATTTCAACAGTAACCACCAGTCAAGGCTGATACACCATCTCTTGACAAGAGGTCACTGTCTTATTATAGGCACTGACCTTGAGTACATATATGCAAGGACTGTCAGTTTGGCATAGATCTCCCACAGGAGTCCTGTTGAAACAGATGGGTCATCTTCACAGGTTGTAAACAATTTATCACACAAATGAAAAATGTGCAGTTTTATTTTTTATTCTCCCTGGCATCTTTGCTTTTGTCCTCTTTTTCTGCTTTGTCTTTTTCATGTTTTTCCTTTTCTGGTTTTGTTACACTGTCATAGGATGGAGGTGACGTTGTAGAAGGTGTCATATCAGTCTTCTCTGTGGTTGAATTCCCATTAAGCTTATCGATAACCAGGTCTTCTTTATTGGGCAAGCAATTAACTTCTTTCATTTTATCTTTTCTATACATATATGAAGCTTGTTTAATTGTTTTCCATAAAAGATATTTCCGGAAACACCGCTGAATGATGAGTGCTGACAGTTCTTCTTGTTTTCTCCGTAAAGTAGATGTAATTGGTTCATACGAGACTTTCGAAGGGTTGGATGCCATGAAACGCTCTTCCATCGGTGCTCGAAGATTGTCCATTTCATCTCCTTCACCCAATACTCGTTTTGTAAAAGCAAACAAGATGTCAAGGCAGTGAATTCGGTCACCGCTAACCATAGGAAGATCCATTGCAATAAGCTGTACTCTGTTTGGTTTTGGTATACGAAGAGGTGGATCCAGTGCATCAGCAAAGTCAGGCAGTTTACTGTATTCAATGAATTGTGTTGCATCTGGATCAAACTTTTCCCAAACCTCATAGAACATCTCAAAGTCATCCTCTCCAAGAGGTTCTGCACTTTCCTCTGTGGCCACACTAAAGTTCTCCAAAATTACAGCAATGTACATGTTCACGACCACTAAAAATGATATGATGATATAACTCACAAAGAAGAAGATCCCAACAGATGGATTGCCACAATCCCCTTTTACAGAACTTCCAGGGTGTTCTGCATATGGGTCACAGTCTGGTGCTCCACTGTTTAGAATCGGTGCCAATAAGCCATCCCATCCAGCTGATGTTGTGATTTGGAACAAACAGATCATACTGTTGCCAAACGTTTCAAAGTTAAACATATCATCGATTCCTGCCTCTTTTTTTACATAGGCAAAGTTTGACATTCCAAAGATAGCATAAATGAACATCACTAAGAAGAGCAGAAGTCCGATGTTGAATAGAGCAGGAAGTGACATCATCAATGCAAAAAGCAGAGTCCGGATTCCCTTGGCTCCTTTGATTAAACGCAAGATTCTTCCAATCCTGGCAAGTCTTATAACTCTGAATAACGTTGGAGAAACAAAATAATTTTCTATCATGTCGGCAAGAAACATACCTAAAAAAACAAACAAAAACAAAACATAAATACTAATATTATAGCAAATTTGTCAACAGAAAAAAAGAGCAACATTTTTACATTATAGAGTAATAAAAAAAAGCCTGAACATTCTCATTGCTTCTCTGCTCAGTGATCTGAGGATGAAACACCTGTAAATAAAAATAAACCATGGCCCATATTCAATTAACTTTTTTCTCCTAGAGATACTTTTTCAGCTGCTTTTTAAAAATAATGTTCAGCACTCTGTAATTGAAAAATCCAAAAATAGTTGAAAAAGTACTGTGAGGGCTATAGGATTTGCAGCCTCCGCCGCGAATTCTGCGGGGCATTTCGGCCGAATCGCTCCCGCAAGCGATTCGGCCGCGGCGCTGTTATACCCTATGACAGAGTTTCCCCGTGCGATTCATGTGCGGGGAAACTCTGCGGAATCGCGGCGGAAACCACAATAGTGGAAACGGGGCCTGAAAGTTATTCAAAATATTTTGTCGCTTGCTGGCGGTTTAGAAGGGATTTTATTGACATGGGCCCATATGCAATTCACTTTTTCTCCTAAGTTGTCTCCTAGGCATTAAAACACCTTTTAACCTCCTGAGCTTTACGCCGCTCAGGAGGTTTTGCAGCTTTTGAGTCCCCAGGATTAATCCAAGTGATTGCATGGTTGCAAAAGGCTTAGGCTAGCTAGTATAGATAGCTGGCACCCCTGATCCCGCCACTTAATAAATTACCCAGCCTGGCTCCAGCGATCGGTACAGCCTCCACGCACAGCTCCGGTCTTCTATATGGGGAGAATCGTACATGACATCATGAGCAGACCCGATCCTCCTCACAGAGAGACCAGAGCTGTGCAGGGAGGCTGCACCAATCGCTGGAGCCAGGCTGGGTAATGTATGATCTCCTCGGAGAAAACTCTGAAAAAAAAAAGGAATTTCATATGGGCCTCTATTTCTTGATCAGCCATTCATTCATGCACAGGGTTTTTAGCAAGGTAAACAAGAAAACTGTGTACTCTGTCTGCTGGACTATTTTAAAAAACATTTTCTAGTTAATGTAAAACCTTACAGCAATTCTGTAGGGGAAACTAAAAAGCAACAAACAGCATCCTCTGCTGCCTTACAAGTCAATGTGCAGCACCACTGCTTCAAATGCAGTCTCACTCAGCTCCAACAGGTACTGAAAGGACAATCACAGCCATGTAAAATTCCATTGGCTGGAACAACGGCAGCGTGATGTGAATATGGTCCAACCCCTGCACTGGTGCAGAAAGCAGGGTGTGAAATAGTGGTTTGTAAAACATCAGCATTGGATACTATCAACACATGCCCCACAAACAATCAAAAGGCTTTGTTTCTAGAGGACAGTAACTATAGGAACAGGGATTTGCAGTATATATAACTGCCTTTACACTCTGTACGCCTGCAGACCTGAGACATGTGCAATCTAAACTTTGTTAAATTTCTCACTATGCCATAAACTTTCCTAAATTGGAGACCCAACCTTTCTGTCTTTTCTGTGCAACTAGGTGTGTCTCCAACAGAAGAGAAATGCCATAGCACTTGGAAAATCTGCATTTTATGAGTGCATGGCTATTTGTGTACTAAGTGCTTCTCTTCACAGTGAAAAATAATAGGCAAAGTTGTGTTCTCAGGCCCGGAGGGTGGAAGCTGCAGGTCTGGAAGATGAGATAAATGGACACAGGTGTGTACATCTCCAAGGACATGTTAGACAATTTCACTACCCTGGGGGAAGAAGAGCTAATTTTCAGACTCTTTCAGGTGTAGTGCCACTAATAATGCTTTAGCATCCATCTAGCAGCTAACTATTATATAGAGGCATTATTCAAAACCTGTGAATTAAATTATCCCAAGATATAAATGGACTCTTTAAGCCTGGGGCACTGGTAGAGATATTCCTTGATGAGGAGAAGTTGAGGACCTTCAGAGGTGTGCATAGAATAATGTGACCTGTTAAAAGGGCGCTAGATGTAGCCAATATTCATTTTATCGTCTAGTAAAATGGGTGCCAGGAAAAGCCGTAAAATAACACCAATATTATACTATTTTACATTGTAACCTTTATTTTTGTGTTTATTAAAATGGGCACCAGTAAAAGTGATAAAATATCAGTAAATTTACCGATATCCCACTATTTCATTCATATAGTATAATATTGGAAAAACGTATCAATATTTTACAATGACCTAACCTCTAGATAAGGTTGCATAGGCTGATGCTCATTTCCTGCAGGTACATCACTCCTGCAGTAATGAACATGCAATAAACGGTAGAAGGAGGCACTGCACGGGCTACCAGCTTGCATTTGTTTACTGAGCTCAATAAACAAATGCAAGTTTGAAGCTGGGGGATGGCCTTCTTCTACCTGTTACCTTATGCAGATTTACCCAGCGGTCAGTTCAATAACTTGTGCTTCGGAAATCAGAAATGGCATCCGTCTCAATCGGATTTCTGCAGAAATCCGATTTACCGCCTCTTGGGACGTTTTAGGCCAATCACAGCTCTTAGAAGCATTCCACCAATCAGAGAATGCAGAACTTTTAAACCGGAAATCGGATGTTTTAGGCCAATCACAGCTCTTGGAAGCATTCCACCAATCAGAGAATGCAGAATTTTTAAACCGGAAATCGGATTGCCGAGGTAATTATAGGGCAATAAAAAGATATTCAGTTTTCTAATTTACCGCAAAAAAATCGGATAATCGGAAATACACAGTAGCATTGGATCAATCACAGAATGCAGTCATTTACCAGGAAAATAGGAAAACCACGGAAATTTTAGGCAAATCAGAAGACTCGAAAATACTCTGTAATATCCGAGACTTTTGATTGTTCTATGATTACTGCAGCAATCCAATTTCTGCATTCTCTGATTGGTTGAATCGGAGTACCAAATTATTTAGCCAATTAACTGTTCAAAAGTATATTGTAATGTAAAGTATTGGTTTTAAAAGGAATCTTTAATATTTTGCAGATGTCCTTTTAAACCAATACATTTCTGGAACCAAAAAATCACATTACCGATGGTATATCGCGGTGACCAGGAAAGCTCACCGGATGCTTTCACGAGCAATCATGAGTGATTACTCGTGATTCAAATGAGGTTTAATTGGTGCAGGTGTGCGGTGGGCATAGAAGGGGTTATTTTCCCATAATTCCGCCGTCCTCCCTGTGTTCCAAAGAGCTTGCACGCGTCCTATTGGTCCTGTTGCAAGCCTCATACCGGCGCACTTCCTCCTTCCGGCTTAAAGGAGGAGGTGCGCCGGTGTGAGGCTTGCAACATGACCAATAGGACACGTGCAAGCTCTTTGGAACACAGGGCGGACGGCGGAATTATGGGAAAATAACCCCTTCTATCCCCACCGCACACCTGCACCAATTAAACCTCATTTGAATCACGAGTAATCACCCGTGATTACTGGTGAATGCATCCGGTGAGCATCCCTGGCGGTGACGGAAAATGGCACTTGCGGATATCAGAACTTCTGCAGAATAACAAATCAGCATTTCCCACCATCCCTATTATGCACCATGAAAATACCTCTGCTTGCTTGTTGAAGTAAATATCTTGACTTTCTCAATGGTCTTTGATTCTACAGAATCCATTTAACCTTCTGTTATGATGGATGTTATTTTTAAAGACACAATTTACAGTTCCGCAAACCTAGCAATACTTACCTACAATTGAGAGAATAACAACTACAAAATCAAAAATATTCCAGCCAATTGTGAAGTAGTAGTGACGCAGTGAGATGAGTTTCATTACAAATTCACCAGTGAACAGGATAATGAACACCAGGTTGATCCAGTACAAGTAGTAATCCATGTCTTCACTTTGTTCATCAGTCTCAATCATCATTGTCACCATGTTAAGGCAAATAAGGATCATTATGGTGATGTCAAATGCTTGTCTTGTTACTATGTCGAATACGAAACCTTGGTACTTGTTCTGTGGAAGAGTAACAAAAAATTAGCATTTTTTAACATTCTTTTAAAGGAAACCTGAAGTGAGAGGAATATGGTGGCTGCCATATTTATTTTCTTTTAAACACTACCAGTTGCCTGGCAGTCCTGCTGATCTTTTTGGCTGCAGTAAGCAGTTAGTCTAGTCAGACTTCAGTCAGGGCACATGGTCTGCATGCTTGTTCAGGGGACTATGGCTAAACGTATTAGAGGCAGTACAGCCAGGTAATTTGTATTATTTAAAAGGAAATAAGTATGTCAGCTTCCATATTCCCCTCACTGTGTGCTTAAAAAAAAAAGAAGTTCTAAAAACAATGTAGTATGCAGAATATGTTGACATATGGGTTTCATTTCTCACCAATGCTTAATTATAGCAAAAAGAAACATCACATTTGCACAAAGTGCAGCGCCTTTTTTATGTAGGCAAAAATAATTTCTGTATTTTCCTATAAGCAACATATAGAACTCAAACTGTACAGCAGTGAGGTTAAAGAGACCCTGTATAAAAAAAACCCCATCCTCTGGGGCGGTACTTACATCGGTAGGGGAAGCCTCAGGGTCCCAATGCGGCTTCCCCCTCCGCTGTAGCTGCAGGCAGTCCAGCGCTGGCTCCCCCCAAAGCATCCTGCAATCCTGGCTCGACAAGCCTGACAAGGCTTTGCTATATTTACCTTCCCTGGCTCCAGCGGGTGGTGCTGTTGTGACTCTCACCACGGAAATAGACGGAAATAGCCGATCTCTGTCTAGTCCGCTCTACTACGCAGGCGCAGGAGACTTGCAGACCGACAGCGATTGGCTATTTCTGCCTATCTATGAGCGGACAGCCGATACTGCGCCTGCGCTGGAGCCGGGAAGGTAAATATTTACATCCCCGCTGTTCGAAGGCCACCATGGGACACAGGAGGATGGGGGAAGCCGCAATAGGATCTGGAGGCTTCCCCCACCCGAGGTGAGTACCCCCCAGGGGAACTTCTTTTAGTTACAGGTTTTCTTTAAGAGTGCTGCCAATTCTTCCCTGTTGTCAGAACTGTGGTTGTTCATTCCCTAAAGGCATACATTCAAAAAAAGGCAATTGCAAATTTGGGCATCGGATAATGCTGCTAGTAAAATATTGGTAATGTCACCAATATTTTACCATTGGGCACAGGATAATGCCAATCGTTGAATATAAGTAATTTTAACTAAATTCTACTATCACTTTACCTAACCTGTCCCACACACTAACCTTCCCCCAACTACGCATAACACTAAACCCCATCCCCCTACCTACACCAAACACTACAGTTAGTGGATACAGGCTTTGACTACATAGAAATTCCCTATCACTTACCCCCATTGCCCTCTGGAGCTCTCACTCCCCCCCCTCCACTTTTCCAGTATCGGGAGTTCAGGTAACATGTACCCGACCTCTGTGCACTGCCGCTATTTCCATCACTGTATGGACTTAGGCTTCATAGCCAAACTCCATGCACTGCTATGAACCCCAGCACCTCCTGTGCCTATATTATACACTGGGTGCTGCTATAGTCACAATTAACATTGCAGTCTATGCTGCATCCAAATTATCTGCCGTACGCTGAGAGGCCATTTATCCTAAGGTGTATTGATTGTCCTTTTGTGCTTATCACAGATACAGAACATTTATATTGTGCTTTTCTCCTGGTGAACTTAAAGTGCCAGAGCTGCAGCCACTAGGGCGTGCTCTATAGGCAGTAGCAGTGTTAGTGAGACTTGCCCAAGGTCTCCTACTGAATAGGTGCTGGCTTACTGAACAGAAAGAGCCAAGAGCCCTTAACCAGTACACTACCTAGCAACTGTTTATAATAGTTTAGTGGCTCCTCCCTTTTGCAGTGATCAGTAGCTAATCAGAAAAACATCACATAAAAGACTACATTGTTTTTCCGAGGCACTGCCATGCCTAATGTGAGGCTTTATATGACATCTAGAACAATTCATGAAAAAGCATGTGATCAGTTTGATCACATGATCAAAGTTATGCTTAAAGGGGAACTTCAGCCTAAACAAACATACTGTCATCAAGTTACATTAGTTAAGTTAATTAGAATAGATAGGTAATTAAGTGTAGAAATGAGGCTGGCACCACCAGAAGTAGAAAAGTGAAAAATTAGCTCTTTATTAGTCAATCATTAAAATGACAGCATGGTCAAAAATAAGGCTTTGGCGGCTATTTTTGACCATGCTGTCATTTTAATGACTGACTAATAAAGAGCTAATTTTTCACTTTTCTACTTCTGGTGGTGCCAGCCTCATTTCTACACTTGACTACTGAGGATTCTGAGGATACAGGAATCCAAGGCTTGGGCACACAATAGCTCCTTCCTATGGATGAGTGCTCCTCCAACTTCTGTTTTTGAATAGATAGGTAATATAATCTCTTACCCAACCTGTTTTAAAAGAACAGGCAAATGTTTGTGATTCATGGGGGCTGCCATCTTTGTCATGGGGAAGCCATATTTTTGGTTGAAAGGAGGTGACAAGGAGCAGGAGACACAGTTCCAACTGTCCTGATTACCCCTCCCAGCTGCACACGCTAGGCTTCAAATGTCAAATTCAAGATGTAAAAAAAAAAACAATTGCACCAGAACAGCAGAACGAGAACAACAAAATCAGAAATCCCATCATGCTTTGCACAGCATCAGGGGAAAAAAGCCCGGGCAGTTTTCTTCTGTGCAGCTAAAAATGAGGCTTGTATAAGAGAAACATAGTTCTTATGCTGTGAAACTGTTAAAGAAACACCAGGCCTTTTCAGTGCTGCTGAGTCGATTTTTAGTCCGGAGGTTCACTTTAACTGACTATCACAATCATGTCTCATTTCTGATTCCTGTTTAGACTACAACAGGGAACTAAAGAGAAAGATTAACACATGGGGTATGCTTCATATGGAAAAAGAGGCTGGAAATGGAAAAGGAAGGCTGCAATGGGGTACAACACATGGAGAATGAGAGCTGCTGTCCAATGGCGCTGTGCATGACAGAGAGGAGCTACTATACATGGATGTTATACATAGAAAAAGGGACTGCAGATAGCATGAGAAGGTGGCTGCTGCACATGGAAGGGGAGCCACAAGAACTGGCCTAAGGGTGAAAAAAGTATTAATCCAGCCTTGAGAATACAGAGCAGCGTGGCCCCTTTTATTTACAAATGCACCAGGACGTAGTGTTTTGAAGGCATCACATCACACCCTGGGTATTGTGAACAGCATTGCATTACTGAAGGGAGAGCCTACTGGGAAGAGGCGATGCACGGAGGCAAGCAATACCTACTACCACTCGTGAGATAAACACACCCTTGGAAATTTGCACAGAAAAACTGACCATCTCCAGTTATGATACATGTAAGGCAGTGTAGGGAATTCTGGGAATTGCCAATCCCTGGCCAATATAAAAGCTGTCATTGGTTGAAGAACATCACTTGGTATACAGCAAGGGAGGTGAAACTTGCCCTCCCTGAAGCAATGCAAAAATACTTCTTCACAGATCTCTGTGTGGATCTGTACATTTGGTTGTGGACTGGCCAAACCATGGTATTTTCTTTCTTAGACTTGGCCAATCGTATTGAACAAAACCGCTGAAAATAAATGACAAACTTACTGGTGGTCGAGGAATTGGTTTTTGTGGTTTTTTAGATCCCAACTTCTTCATGGCGTTGTAATATTTCTTTTGTTCCTCTGTCATGAAGATGTCTTGACCTCCAAAGTAAATAAGCAAAATGAGAACTGTTTAAAACCTTGATAAACTATTACAGAACAGTTAAGTGAAATATCACGTTTTGGTGCAAATAATATTGCACTCAGTTTATAGCTTTACATTGCCTGTATTTTATTCAGACATTATTTCATGTTTGTTACCTTTGGTTTAATACAGCCATTCCAAATAGGTGCGTCAGGCTCCTGGAAAACTGAAATGCCTCCTCTCCTGAACTAAACAGCTGTTTCATGAATGGGGAAAAAAGCCTCACACAATCTTGGCAAGGAAACACTACGCTCATTAAAGTGAATGGGAACTCGAAAAAATGAACCATATACTTACCTACGGAGAGGGAAGGCTCTGGGTCCTATTGTTACGATCGCTTCTGCAGCGTTTACTGCTGGTTGCAGTGGTATTGCAACCCAAGCAGTTCTGATGTCATTACATGCATTTGCTTGCATAGTTTGGTTTGCACTTAAACTGGTTGCTGATTCCATCTGCAGTCGCTCTGAAGTTAATGACAGTTTAATATGCTTTTGTGAAAACAAACATTGTCTGCTGCAATGGAGTGGCAATCCCTTTCCTGCAGGCTGCATATCATTGTCTGCCTTTTCCTGCTGTCAGCCTGTGATTAATTACCATTCACTTGTGTGGGAATCTGCATGTCTGCTCCCATTGGATGACCTCAGTATAAAGAACTGCTTCCTGCAATGCTCCATGGGCTACCATAGTCTCAGATTCTATCTGTTACTCTGCTCGTGCCCCACCTCGTTCCTAGTCCGTGTGGACTGCGCTGACTCCTGCGAAGGGGTCAGCGAGTCCTCCTAGTTCTGCTCTTGTTCTAGAAGTTGTTACTCTGCTTGTCTTGTGTCATATATTGGTTCATCGCCAATATATACGCATACTTGCACGTTTTGTTATTTTCCTTGTATTCGTGTTACGTTGATACATCAGTGTCGCTGATATATACGTACACAAACTGTTTATAGCCTGTGTTCGGTTAGTCAGCTTTCCAGCACGTTTTGGTAGTTTGCGCGTATCGTGATCACCCGTGCTGAGTTAGTATCCTGCTCCTGGTTCTATTTGTGGATTGCGTTCATCTCTGCGAAGAGATAGCGAATCCTTCTGAGTCCTGTTCCCTGTATTGCTCCAGTCCTAGTCAGTGTTCCTGCTTATGTCATATATCGGTTCATTGCCGATATATACATATGTTAGTCAGACGTTACAAATAGTTTCATTGATAGCTGTAATTGTAATACGCTAGGAAAACATACTTATTGTATATTTGTCTGTGTTACGTTCATCTATCTTGATCCTCCTATTTCCTGACTATCCTGTCCTGTCTTTGTGAGGCACGCCATCGCTGCAACACATTGGCTGCCTCATTCCAGTCTGTCTTGTTGTGGACGCTTGCTGTCACTAAGTAGTGGCTAGTTAAGCAAGCGTTCATTCTGTCTACCTGTCGTGATCTCCTCAGTCCTGGTTTATGCGCTCAGCGCTACTTTGCGCTGAGACGTTATCACGAAAGTATTGTTTGTGGCTGTTCGGATCTGCACCGGCTCTGTGCACCACAATCTCCAATTGGAGTCAGTCCTCTCCTCCACTAAACTGGGGATATCCTGATTCCTTGTGCTGGTGTGTGTACCTCCTTCACGTCAGCTTATGTGTTGCATGCTGACTGTGGAGAATACACCTCCAAGCCTAACACCTATAGAGCCTTCCCGCTCCTCTTATAGTCCTCGCGTTCCAGCGCTGCCTCCCCCAGTACCCGTATTCAGCCAATTGGTCAAATACTGCTCCTCTGCTGCTGAAGGAGGCTTCAAAAGTCTTCAGGAGCTCGAGTGCTCCCGAAGTTGGGCGGCTCCATACTGAGCATGTGCTCTCGTGCACTCGCTTGTGCACAGTATGGAGCTGACAATCTTTGTGAGGACTTGGGCTCTTGAGGACTTCCGAGCCTCCTGCGGCGGAGGATTCAAACGGGGCAGCCAACACATAACGGTGGTGACCGTGAGAGGATCAGGAAGGCTCTATATAGGACCCAGAGCCTTCCCTCTCCTTAGGTAAGTATTTGGTTGATTTGTTTTTAAAGCTTTCCATTTGCTTTAACGAAATAGCATACTGTATATGCAATCAAGGATCAACACGGGTTGTCTTCAGCTGATCCATCACAGCTTGAGTGTTTGAGGAATATTCTAAGGGTTTCTATAATACTCAATTCCAGATGAGCTAACAGACAGCCCAACCAAAAATTAGAGAGTATTTCGATAAGCTAAATTTCCCACACCTACCTGAAGAACAAAATAAGGAATTGAAGACACCTATAATTCAAAACGAGAATAGAAATGTCTTCAAATGTCTCCCTAATGGTAAAACCCCTACTCTTGATGGGTTATAATATGCTTATGATAAATGTTTCACCCATATGGAGACCCCCTATAATTAATTCCGGAAGGAAACCCAGCCCCCAAAGATATGAAGAGATCCGTGATTACATTGCCTAGGAGGGGAAAGACCCCCAGGACCCCAGTAGACACAGGAGGCTACAGGGAGCTGTGAGTGCTTTCAAAAACCTTTATGAGAATCACACACTATTTAATTCTATTTTAATTTAAATGTGAATTTCACTTCAGCTGTCCTGTAACCATTTCAGCTCACGGGGATTTTTCACCTTATGCATCAGAGCAATTTTCACCTCACATTCATTCGCTAATAACTTTATCACTACTTATCACAATTTATTGATTTATATCTTGTTTTTTCCACCACAGCTTTCTTTGGGTGGTACATTTTGCTAAGAATTATTTTTTTTACAAATGCATTTTAACAGGATTAATAAGAACAAATTGGAAAAAAAAATCATGATTTCTCAGTTTTTGGCCATTATAGCTTCAAAATAATCCACGCTACCATAATTAAAACCTATGTATTTTATTTGCCCATTTGTCTTGGTTATGACACCATTTAAACTTTGTCCCTATCACAATGTATGGCGCCAATATTTTATTTGGAAATAAAAGTGCATTTTTTCTGTTTTGCGTCCATCACTATTTACAAGCTTATAATTTAAAAAATGTTCGTAGTATACCCCCGTCAAATGCATATTTAAAAAGTTCAGACCCTTAGGTAACTAGTTATGTCTTTTTTTTTTTTTTTAGTTGTAGATTTTTTTTTTATCCATTAAACATTTTATTTGGGTAATATTTTGGTATAGGAAATAAACAGTTAATTTTTAATGTTATTATATGTGTAAATTGTAATGTAAAAAATATGTAGATGTAGTTTTACTATTTGGCCACAAGATGGCCACCTTGATTTTTTTTTCCTCCTTGTGCTTCTCGCTAAGCGGAAGCACAAGGAGGATGCGGAAATTTTTACGGGCAGAAAGACTGACGCCTCTAGTAAGAGCACTTTGGTTTTTCTGCTGGGGGCATGGATCAGTGATCGGGAACCAAGTTCCCGTTCACTGATCCCTGGGCTACCGGGGGACAGCACAGGGGTGCGCCCGTGATCGTGCGCGGAAGTGCGCCGAAGCATGGCACCGCAGCAGAGCAGCCGCCCCGGACGTGAGCTTCACGTCTGGGCGGCAGAAATAGTTAAAGTAAATGGAAACCGAATGCTTAAAAAAAAGTTAGATACTTACCTAAGGAGAGGGAATGCTCTAAATCCTAATGAGCCTTCCCTCTCCTCTCCCGGTGCTTGTTCCGGCGCAGCATCCCCTGTAGCAGCATTCAACCAACTCAGAAAAATGCTGCTTTCTATGCCGCTGAAGGGAGGTTTCGAGAAGTCTTTGGGAGCCCAAGTGCTCCCGAAGATGGGCTGCTCCATACTGCGCATGTGTGAGCACCCTCTATCACTTTTTTTTTTTTTTTAGAATTCGGTTACCATTTACTTTAATTACTTATAATTAATTATATTAATTACTAATAGCGCCATTTTTTTTTACAAAATTGGAATCTCGCTTTAAATGGAGTGCATAACTTTTTTTAAATGTTAATTTTATTTAAAGTAACCAAAGGTAAGAGACTTATAAAGGCTGACATATTTATTTGCTTTTAACCACTTCAGGACCACAGGCTTACACCCCCCAAGTGACCAGGCCATTTTTCACAAATAAGTACTGTGCAGCTTTGACAGCTTGCTGCACAGCCCTACAACTTAGCACACAAATGAGTCTTACCACCTTTTCTTGTCCAGGACATTTTTTTGGAGGTCTCTGATCGCTGCTGCGATCCTTTTTTTTTTTTTAAATAAAAAAAAAAGCATTTTCCCTTCATACCCTTGCCCCCCCTTCCCCGTCCTAAATCGACATAGGACGGCGATCTGTCCTCTTTCCCACCTCTCATAGGCATAAGCCTATGAGAGGGCTTTCAATGTGAGCCGCTCTGAGGGACAGCCGAGTGTCCCCTGTACAGTGCTGTGCTAGATCGCAGCGCTGTACAAGTGTAAGCAAAGGTTTTTTTTTTTCAAGAGCCTGCTAGCTGCAATTGCATGTGCGCAATCGTTCCGTTAATTTCCTCCTCCAGGACTTGACACCTATCAGCGTTAGGCTGTCCTGGGGCTGCCACCTTGCGACCGCCCATCGGCGTTAGGTGGTCGTGAGGTGGGTAAACAATGCACATTGCCTGGCTGTCCTGCTGACCCACTGCCTCTTACCTATTCATTTTAGCCATAGATCCTGAACAGTAAAATGTGGACAATATTCAAAATAATAACCCATGTGACCTTTGAATTGAGCATAGTACTCTTGGGTGTTGCAAAGCTTATACACCGCTAGTAATGACCATGTCTAGGAAAACTCATGGAGAAACATGTGATTCGTTTGATCAGCTGATAGATTTGTAAAGTCCTGATTTGCTGTGATTACATCCTGCTTTAGCACATGATCATGACTAGCAAATCAGAGACTTACTGTATATTCCGGCATAGAAGACTACTTTTTAACCCTTAAAAATCTTCTGAAAAGTCAAGGGTTGTCTTATACGCCGGGTGTCATTGATGCCGGGTGATACGCTCTATCCTGTTACCGACTCTCAGATCTCACTGCTGAGGACTGTAGTGAAGCAGCGCAGGCGCACACGTGCGAGATCTGAGAGGCAGAGAACGAGATAAATAGGATACAAGGGTTGGCCAGAAGGGTGAAAGAGGCGTGTTTTATGGGCATAGTGCGATCTATTCTTCCAACCTGCTCTGATAAAAAGGTAGACAAGGAGAGCTGACCAATCCACTTAGGGAGAGGGAGAGTTGACCAATCCAACCAGTCACTCGTCTATATAATAGGTACCACATACAGTACAGCGCCAATATCTGTTCATACATAGCACCAGTATATGATGTTTTTTAAATTTTTATTTTGTGTGCAATGGAAGAAAGGTAGACTTATATGGTGACTCAGCAAGTATATCCCAAACTCTATATTTTAACTGGAAAAGTTGGAGGGTCATCTTATACGCCCAGTCGTCTTATACGCCAGAATATACGGTACATATCACCTGACCAAACTCTTCACATGCTTCTCCATGAGTTCTCCTAGACATAACTATGCACCAACATTACTAATCTAAACAAAATATTTATGTATTTTTTCATATGCAAAATATCCATCTGTACAGGTAAGCGGTATTACAATATAATACTTATCTTCTTTTTCTGTTGATTGAAATTGTCAATAATAACACCAATGAAGAGGTTAAGAGTGAAAAAAGAGCCAAATATGATGAAGATGACGAAGTACAAATACATATAAAGGTTGTCTTCATATTTAGGCTGCTCTTTTAGCTGTAAATTAAAATGAGGGAAAAAAATCTGTGTCACTGAAATATATTACACAATAAAATCATATTGTTTTAGCGCAACCAAATTAAAAATAATTTTTTTCAAACATTCAATCACATAAAACCTGAAGATGTCTATAAAATGGATTAAAAAAAGGATTCATTCAATATAAATATCAACTTAGTTATTATCACAGACAATAGTAAAATTGCCAAATTTACCTTAATAATAGTGATTCTAAAGCCTTTTTAACCAATTAGCAGCCAATTTATTTAGAGCCTTGCAAGTGCTCCAGGCCAATTTATTTTAGCACATTTTTAATTTATTATATGCTTATTTAAGTCTTAATTTGTTCATTGCTTCTGCTTTCAGTTTCTATATTTTCTGCTAGTGGAGAGAGATCAAAGCATTCCAAGAATTTGCATAGAATGAAGAGAAAGATTCATCCGGCACAACATCTGAAGGTTTAAGCAGTGACTGCTTTTTATTGTATCTGTGTTGCTGGTTGTACACAGGTGCGCACGGAGCCTCAGAGGAAGCTCATCTGAGCGAAACAGCTGTCAGGCGGACCGCTGCTCCCACATTGCCCCACAGCAAGTATCCATAGGGTATGTTTTTTTATCCGTACATGTGCAATGTTTATGGACTTGTTTGTACAACCAGCAACACAGATACAATAAAAAGCAGTCACTGCTTAAACCTTCAGATGTTGTGCCGGATGAATCTATCTCTTCATTCTATGCATATGTTTGGTGTTATCTTCAACATCCAGAGCACACAGGAGGTATATACCCTGATTATCCGGATCCAGATTAACCCCTCCAGAATATAATCCCCAAAAAAGACCCCACAACCGCAGTGCCAGTCTCTTTGTTTTTTTCCACTTTACTTCATTCCAAGAATTTACAGCATGAGTTCTGCCAACTGAGGTCAAAAGCAGAGCACTTATCACGAACGGGATAACTCTATTAAAGCTACTTATGAGTTAATTACAGTAAACAGTGTGGCTTTTATTCAGTTTCTCCTGCCTATTCTCACAGGAGATGTTTTCACACCGTATCAATTAAATACATTTTAAGCCCCCAGCACTAAAGAAAAGCATGGTTTAGTTTACCTTTCAATTGTACCATTCATTGCCAGGTGATGAAAACAACAACAACTCTCTCCTGATAAAACTCAGGAGAAACCATTTACTAGCTCAGGGTCTGAATGTCTTAGTCTTGATATAATAAAATTTTAGTTGGTTTCCCCAGCTGTGTTAATCATGATAACCAATTCTAGGCAAATGTAGTGTTTTTGACTCTGATCTTTTTGGAGCTGTTAACCAATCTACCTTCTATATAGTTGCCATTATTTTGTGACTTTTTCAAGATACATGAGCCAGAGGAAAAACAGTGTGTCATTGAGCAGAGACAAAACAATAAATCTACTTTTTTCTGCTTTTCAACATAACATAAAAGTGTGGAATAGTTTTAAAAAGTCATTTTTAGGAGTAGGATCATCTCATCGGTTCATTTTCACTTAAGGTTCACTTTAAGTACTTACAATGTCTTAAAATTAGGTCCTGTTCAATAATGCAATATGTTTGTTTTGTGTATATTAGTTCCATTTAATAATCTTGGCATGTCAACGCTAGTATGTACAGTATTACTTGTTACTTTGTGCCTTTACAAGTAGAAACATAGCTACAGTGTATATTGATCACTGAAAGAAAAAAGGGTGCTTCTAAAATGTTCTTAGTACTTCTAAAGGGTCAGCTTCCTTCTTTCTTGCTGTAAATTGCCTCTTTTCACTTCTTTTTATCCATGTGCAGATGTTATCAGCACCACAGAAGGGAGTTCGAGCTAGTGATTAGTCAGTTCTTAATGTTAACAATGGCAGTGACATTTATGTCATTTAACACAGGACCAAAATCATGCTGCATTATCAATAAAAGCCTCATTTTAAGACATGTTATTCAAATTTAAGTATAACTATACTAACACATTAAAGTGTAACGGTCAGGCATAAAATAAAAAATTAAAGCTGGCCATACACTGGCCCGATTTGCGCCCGTTTCGACAGCAGATTCGATCACTGGGATCGAATCTGCTGCCAATCGTTCACGCTACACGCCGAATTTCGGTCCATTTCGTCCGATCCCGTTGATCGCGCCGCGCGGAAAATAACCGTCGATCGCCCGCGGGTAAAGAGCGCATCGCTAGCGGCGTTCGAGTGCCCGATGACCAACGCAATAGAGCCCGCATACATTACCTGCTCCGCCGGCGCGACTCCAGTCTCCCGGTCACTGCTGCTCTGTCTGCGCTCTGGTCTCCAGGTCCGGCATGCCTCACTTCTTCTAGCCCGGCAGGAAGTTTAAACAGTAGAGCGCCCTCTACTGTTTAAACTTCCTGCCGGGCTAGAAGAAGTGAGGCATGCCAGACCTGGAGACCAGAGCGCAGACAGAGCAGCGGTGACCGGGGGACTGGAGTCGCGCCGGCGGAGCAGGTAATGTATGCGGGCATGCGGGCGGGGGGAGCGGCGGCAGCACCACCACCACAACAGATTGTGAACGGTTTCAGGCTGAAATCGGTTCACAATCTGTTTGCTGTAAAGGTAGCCATATGATCCCTCTCTGATCAGATTCGATCAGAGAGGGATCTATCTGTTGGTCGAATCTGATGGCAAATCGACCAGTGTATGGCTACCTTAATTCTTTATTTTTATCTGGTAAACAAGCAATAAGGATGCTAACCAGCCAAAGTTAAAAATCACTATTACATTTCTTGCGGTTAAATAATCATTCCCTAGTTTACCTGACTCTTCTTTGGTACTTTCCCACAAAAAGGAAGTTGCAGGGCCTGCTGGGTTGTCTTTTTTTGCTTCTTTACTTTCCCCTCAGACTTAACTAATGCCCCCTGATTGGCTGAATCCTCTTTTCCTCCTGTTTTCCCCTGCCACACCTCTGTTCCTCTCTGATTGGGCAATATTTCTCATGCTGAGACAATGCACTTTCTATTGCAGAGCTGGGTGGCAGTGCCTGAAGACTGGGAGGAGGGCGGGCAATGCATACACAATCAGGCAAAGGAGAGTAAGGGAGCAAATGACATCAGGATTGGCTTCAAGATAGACACAGTAAAAATGGAGACTCCTAAGAAGGATTTTCTCTTTTTTTTTACTATAGAAAAGTCACTGAGATAGTACAGCTGACAGCTCCTCCTTAAAGGAAACCTGAGGTGAGAGTGATATGGAGGCTGCCATATTTATTTCCTATTAAAACAATGCCAGTTGCCTGGCAGTCTTGTTGATCTTCTGGCATATGTAGTGTCTAAACACTGAAACAAGCATGAGGATAATCCAGTAAAACCTGAGTCAGAGTACCTGATCTGCTGCATGCTTTTTTAGGGTCTATGGCTAAAAGTATTAGAAGCACAGGATCAGGAGAACTGTCAGGCAACTGGTATCTGTTAAAAGAAAATACATATGGCAGCCTCCATATCACTCTCACCTCAGGTTCCCTTTAAATTTTAGGATTCCTTTTTTTCTAAGGAAAACTACTACATCTTTCCCCTAAAGTAAGACATCGCCTGAATATAAGACCTAGCTGAAGTTTTGCTTATTCTCTAAATAAAAAGCATCCCCCGAAAATAAGACCTAGCCCCAGCCCACATGACAGCCCCAGCCACAGCCCACATGACCTCCCCAGCTGACACATACCACTAATGAGCTGCCGTCTCTGGGACACTCTCGATTTATGCCAGGCTGCATGCTGTCACTCTGTGCCGCTCATTGGCTCCTTCACTGTTAGTTTACTCAGAGGCGGGATTATTTTCAGTTTTTGGGCCAATCGCTGCACTTGCTGCTACTCAGCGAGTGCATTGATTGGCCCAATCACGGAGCCAGACTGCTTGATCCAATTAGAACGTGCAGTACAATGGCTTAAACATGCAGTACAGCGGCTCCACACAGGCAGCCAGCAAAGGGACACATGGTGCAGTGCCGATCAGGCCCCTGTCATATCATCCTTGCACACAGCAGGTTTATCAACTGTGTGCAGGGATGACATGACAGGTGCCTGATCGGCACTGTAACAGTACAATGAGCAGCAATAAGAGGCAGCCAGTATTGGGACACATCGTGCAGAGCCAATATAAGATATCCCCTGAAAATAAGCCCTAGCACACTTTTTGGAGCAAAAATGTATATAAGACACTGTCTTATTTTTGGGGAACTACGGGTATATGTTAATTTATAATGCTGGCCTACTGGCCTCAATAAATAACAGAAGTGATTCATAATGTATACCAACCTTTCGTGAGTCCACCGCAGCATACATAATATCCATCCAGCCTTTAAATGTTGCCTGGAAAACAAAACAAGATTATAACAATGTGCAGTTCAAATAAATGATTTGTGTATGTGTGGCTTACATACAGTATTCTAGCTAATACCACAACATTTACATTGAAGATGGTCTGACGTGGACCAACTGCGCAGCTAGCTTTATAAAATGAGCATATTCAACCTTTTAAAGTTAAGCTCAAAACCATATTTTACAATAGCGGCAAAGAGCTGCTCTTGGGAGGTGAGTGATGGAAGGTGGCATACCTTCTTAAAGGGAACCAGAGACGAGGGAAAGCTTAAAAATGTAAAAATATGTTATACATACCTGGGGCTTCCTCTAGCTCCATAAGCCTGGAAGGCTCCCACGCCGTCGTCCTCCGCTGCCTCTATCGCTGGTACCGGGTCCCGTCACTTCCGCCGGACGCGACCAGTCTTCCGCATCCACAGGGGCTCCCTCCGGCTCTGTACGCATGCGCCTGCGTAGTTGGGAGGGAGTGCACTGTGCTTGCGCCGACTGGACGAAATGACGGGACCCGTCAGCGGAGAAAGGTGGCGTGGGAGCGATCCAGGCTTATGGAGCTGGAGGAAGCCCCAGGTATGTATAAATCTATTTCTTCTTCATCTCTGGTTCTCTTTGAAGAAGACAGATGCAGTTCTTTTGAATAGACTTAAACTTTTACTGCATCTGTCTTCTATAAGAAGCCACCTCCAATAACTACTAATTCCCTAGGGCACCTTTTCCCACTCCTGGATCTTCTAACCAACATTTGGGAGTCAATATTATCTGCTTATACCCATGTCTCCCCCAGATATGGAGTGTGGGACCTAAGAATGTGTAATGTCCCCATATGCTAATTTGAAGTGGGGAGACTTTTGGACTTTATCCATCATGTGTGAACCAACTACCACCAACACCTTTATTTTATCATAGTTCTGACTCAAGTAGTGTAATTCCCCTAGACAAGACAAGTCAAGACACAGAACATTTATATTACGCTTTTCTCCTGGTAGACTCAAAGAGACAGAGCTGCAGCCACTAGGGCACGCTCAGTAGGAAGCAGCATTGTTAGGGAGTCTTGCCCTGAATAGGTGCTGGCTTACTGAACAGGAGGAGCCGAGATTTGAACCCTGGTCTCCTGTTTCAGAGGCTTTAACCAGTACACTATCCAACCACTAGACAGACATTGATGGATGTTGATGGGTCTTGGGTGCCAGGCTTGAAGGACAGATACAGTTGTGTTTCATCTGCGTAACAATTGTATCCTAGGTAATGGTGCTAGCACAGAACCCTATGGAACTCTATAAGCAAGTCGCACTGGATTAGGGTAGTGGGTGCCCAGGCACACTTGCTGTGTCCTGCCAGACAGGAAGGACTGAAACCAGCTGAGAACAGCACCCCTAAAGGTGCGTACAAACGCACTACAGAAGCAAACGACGGGTCCGTCAGCACCTCCCGCTGGGCGGGTTTTCAGCAGACTGTAGTGCGTATGTACGCACTGTCGGCGGACTGATAAGGCTGTTCCTGAACGATCCGCCCGGCGGATCGTTCAGGAACAGCCTTATCAGTCCGCCGACAGTGCATACACACGCACTACAGTCTGCTGAAAACCCGCCCATCGGGAGGTGCCGACAGACCCGTCATTGGCTGCTGTAGTGCGTGTGTACGCACCTTAAGGCCACTTTCTTTAATCACTGATTAAACCTATGTCATAATTTCCTTAATTCTTTAAGGCTAATTAGCAGGGCCATGCACAAATATGCAAATGACAGCAACAAATAAGTTGTACTCACCACTTGAAGTAAAGCAAGATACCCAGCTCCAACATTATCAAAATTCACTTTTACGTTCTTCCACCGAGCGCTTTCATTGGCCTTTATGAGCATCTCACACTCTGATTGGTTATTGACTTCAGTAATTGGGAATATTTCACCAGAAGTAGTATTAACACAATGATAATACTTTCCCGCAAACAGATTTACCCCCATGATGCTGAAAATCAGCCAGAATATCAGACAAACCAGAAGCACGTTCATAATCGATGGAATGGCTCCGATCAGGGCATTCACAACCACCTAGTATAATAATCGGAAAAGGCAAAGGTCATTTCTGGAAATAGGGAAAAATGTATATATTTAGGGTGCATTCACAGTGGGACGTTATTGTCCTGCGTTGTAAAGTAATTATAACGCAGGATAACGCACTGTAATGTAAAGCCTATGCAACATTAGCAGTGTGATGTTAACGTCGCGTTGTAAATGTTGCGTTATGGTAACTCGCTGCTTGCAGTGCATTACCTCTAAACGCAAACGTTAAACAGATACAAAGAGGCATTCCTTTCATTGACTGTATGTTCTACTGTATCTACTGTATGCCACAGTAACACAGCATTAATGTGCATTACCTCTTTTTTTTTGCGTTGCGTTGTAATGCTGCATTGCGAATTTAATGTCCCATTACAACGCACCGTCCCACTGTGAATATGCCCTTAATCTGGTTGAAGGCATGGAAAAAAAACTACAAAAAAAATCTAAACAGATGGGCAGAAACAGATGGATTGTATGGGGAAAAAAGTCACGCACCAAAAGCAAAAGAAAAACCATAACAACATAAAAAGAAACTAAAGACCTGATAGTGGAAAGACGGACTCACATAAATGAAAACTGCAGAAAAAAAAAGAGATAAACGTTAAAATAAATTATATAACCACAAGCCAAACAATAAAGAAAGAAAATGGAAAATTATGTCCTGAAATAATAGAATGAAGAATGAATTACAGTACATAGTATAAATAAATAAATACTTAAATAACACTGGATAACATCTTGCATTGAGATAATTGGCTATTACATTGCAGCACAGATTTTGGTGGAATACATGCACTACTACAAGAAAGGTACTTGCTCATGCTCCACACAGCCAAGGGTAATGGCATACTGGAATTGGGATGAACATGCATTACATGAAAAGGTATTGCCTTAAAGGGAATCTGAAGTGAAAATAAACTTTTGATATAATGAATTGTATGTGTAGTACAGCTAAGAAATAGATTATTAGTAGCACAGGTATGAGTCTCATATTGTTTCCAGTACAGGGAGAGTTAAGAAACTTCAGTTGTTATCTATGCAAAAGAGTTTCTTTCAGCTCTCCAACCAAGCATTGTCAACTACAGTGCTGTTTTCTGAAGCACTTAACTCAACCTGTTTCTTACTGTTTCTTATTTAAGTTTTTACTGCAGGAAAGTTTAAAGGGTCATTATCTCTGTTTCGTAGTTTAAAATAGAGAGGGTGGTTTGTAAACTGCAAATATTAGAGAATGATGCAATGTAATAAAAAAAAGCTATAAAGCTGAAAATAAAAATAAATAATATTTTCTTTGCTACTAATGTTCTATGAATTATCCGTACTACACATACAATTCATTATATCATACGTTTTTTTTTTTTGCTTCAGTATCACTTTAACTATTTAATATTATTATTACTCAGTAGTGACTTCAACTTGATAAAAATCCAAAGAGTTGTCCTTTCTCATAGAGCAACCTACTGAATTTTTCTTATTTTTTTATCCATGTTTTCATTTATTTGCAGTTTCATTCAAATATTAGAAGTAACTGAACAACGTATTCTTTAAGTGAGAATTATGGGATGTAATCCGTAAGGATAGCACCCCCTCCATTAGACATGGAAGCTGAATTATTCATCCCGCAGTTCCTCCTGGTGCTATATGGTACCTCCCGGGACATATGTAGTTAGCTGTGTGCTTCTCACAAAGAGCAACAAATAAACAACTCCAAGCCTCCAAATAGATGCCATCCAAAGGCAGTAGAGAATGCCAACTGCAGCATTACTATCTGCCAACAACAAGACATAGGATTTGAGGCTAGACAGCACAGGTCAAAGAGGAAAACACTGTGGTTGGGTGGCAACCTAGACTTCTGCTAAATGGATGTCCTGATCTGTGATCAAACAAACAAACTTGATACCATCAGTGTTTTAAAGGATACTCGATGCAAAGAGGTATAGAAAATCGCCTATGTTAGTGTATGGGGAGGTGTGCGGTTTCTTACATCATCTCCCATGTGGCTGCGTCCCCCTCTATTCATTAGTAAACAGCTTCGGTATGCTGCAGATGGTTGGTGCGGGCTGTGGCTTTTGCCTCAGACATACAACGCTACCCTGCTCATCATGTTCAATGTCTGCGCACATGTGCTGACGTGTCCCCAGTGGGGTCAAAAAGGAGCTGACTGGGCTTACAGCGCATGTGCGGTTTTGTATGTCTGGGCCGAAGGGCATTGACCGTGCCAACCATCTGCAGCATACTGGACCCATTTACAAACAAACAGGAGGGGACCCTCTGCTCTGTGACATACTCCCAGCTGGGCAGGAAGTATGTCACTGGGATTCTCGTGGGTCTGTACATGCGGGCCATAGCGCACCACGCTCCATGATTTATACTACATGCATCGCCCATAGACTTACATTACCCCAAGCACCGTACGTTAACCGCTTGCCGACTGCTCCATGTCCACTGGCGTGAACGCGGCGTCAGCCCCAGGACCGCTCCATGCTAATTGGCGTGAACGGCCTTCTATGGGGCTAGCAGGAGCGCATATCCTGCTTGGATGCAGTCTCGCAACGGTGATAATTAGACACGGACGTCTAATTACTTTGTACAGTGTGACACTGCTGTCCCCTCCAGAGTGTCGGCGGTGATCCACTGTCATAGGCTGAAGGCTATGACAGCCGACCACAGTGATTGGCTAGCGGGGGTGGGAGGGAGGGTTTAGTGAAAAAAAAATAAAGAAAGTTATTTAAAAATAAATAAAATAAATATTTGTAAAAAAAAATAAACACTGTGGGGGATCAGACCCCACCAAAAGAAAGCTCTATTGGTGGGGAGAAAAGGGGGGGGGGGATCACTTGTGTGCTGTGTTGTGCGGCCCTGCAGCTTGGCTTTAAAGCTGTAGTGGCCCAATTAACAAAAAATGGCATGGTCACTAGGGGGGTTTAAAGGGACTCCAAGTTAAAAAAAAATGCACTGTACTGTCACGCCGGCCGCCGTGATGACGCAAGGCGGCCGGCATGTTGAAGTCAGACGTGGCATATAGAAAATATAGATAGAGTCCGACACTCGGGCCAGTGTCATCTGGAGCCGCCCGGAACGCACCGGGCAGCCATCTCTGGGAGAAGACCTGGGAGAAGAACCAGGACGCCGTCATGGGACCTCCCGACCTACAATGGGCTGCAGAAAGCCCAAGGTGAGTACCATTTTCATTTTTTTTTTAGCTCGGAGTCCCTTTAACACCGCAGTCCTCAAGTGGTTAAGCATGGTTCTTGCAGTAATGCACTGTTACATGTATGCCTAGCTTTATTCAACAATTATTTTTTTTTTTCGTTTTTGTGTTTTTGTTTGTTACGTTCACAAAATCCAAATAACAGAATTTTTGGGATCATCGAATCCCATGTGTGTTGCTATAAGAAAGGACAACATCTCAAAATAAAATCATACATCTCTTACTTGTGATTACATCATTACTGAAATAAGTCACAAAAACTCTCATGAGACCTCAGTACACTGCACAGAACCAAGACTGCGCAATACTGCCAGTCACACTTGGTGGATCACTCAAGGGTGGTATACAAAGGGGAGATTAGTATGTGGCAGGCAGGAAAAAAGGGATTAACCCTAAACGTCCAATCAAGTGTAGAGAATTCCTTCTCCTGTATAATCCTCTGACATGATTGGATGATTAGATTGAAAATAACTTCACTGCCCTTCACTATCCAGCTCCTTTGGTAAGTCACCCTCCATAGCATTTTAGACTGAGTTTGGCTTCTTTGAATTCATATCATATTGTAGTTTACAGCAATTGAAATTTAACAGAAGGCAAAGGAACATTGTTGTAGACATCTTTTAAAGGAGAACAACTAGGCGGTTTACTTAATTACATTACTGTGATATTCATAATACCCATAACTGATGTATCATTTTACTTGCTTGTTGCACTGTTGCTATTAATATTTTGCTCTGCGTAAAGCGAAAGCAACTAAAATAAGCACAGTAGCATATCTAATCATGCTGTGTTATTTACAAAAGAAATGCAAAGGAACTCATCTAATTTTTTAGCAAGCATCTGTTTTTGTAAACTTAGTGGTCAATAAAGATTCATATTCCTAATGTCCATATAGAAATATTCATATTTTTATATTTCCAAAAGGGCTTTGAAAGTATTTTTTGTCTTAATATAAATGGCGTAATATAAATGTGTTGGAATGTATCGCCAAGGACATCTAATCCATCCACCCAGCAGTGGACAGGAAAATAAAACACCCATGGTGCTACTTTCCAAAACACACTTTTCTCTCTCTGGGATTGAATAAGCATGCTGATGAATTAAATGTGTTTTACACAATAATCATTAATTTGGACCTTTTTACGTTATCATTTATAGCTGGAAATAGCACCCCCCAAAATAAATCATGTACGATACAAAATATCTAATGCATGGCTCGATTTTGAGCCATTAAGATGGCTCAATAGATAATTTCCAACATGTCCGATCTCCCGCCCGATCGTTTCGCCACTCGATTCCGGATTGAAGTGAATGGAAAATGATAACAAAAACGAGCGGAAGATAAAATAATTAACTGCGGAATTGAGCGGCGAAACGATCGAGCGGGAGAATCAAGCGGCAAAATCGAGCCGTGTATGCCCACCATTACAATGATATTTCTTGTGGCTATAGAACAGTACTGGAGTGTCAATACTATTTTTCTGGAGCCTAAGGAAGCAGCATCCTTACAGCGAAACGTGTCTGGTGTTTAGATGATGCACTTCATAATGTGAATTAGCTTAATAACCTTAAGTGTATTTGTATACTATAAACAAAATTTCAATTGTATGTGTATTATGACTGTATTAACCTCCTTGGCGGTAACCCCGAACGTAGTTCGGGGTAAGCCGCCGGAGGGTGCCGCTGGGCCGTTTTGTTTAATTTTTTTTTTGCTGGACGCAGCTAGCACTTTGCTAGCTGCGCCAGCACACTGATCGCCGCCGCCCCGCTCACGATCGCCGCTATCAGTCGCGCCGCACGGCCCCCCCCAGACCCCGTGCGCTGCCTGGCCAATCAGTGCCAGGCAGCGCCGAGGGGTGGCCCGGGACTCCCAATGACGTCCCGACGTCAGTGACGTCGGTGACGTCATCCCACCCCGTCGCCATGGCGACGGGGGAAGCCCTCCAGGAAATCCCGTTCTTTGAACGGGATTTCCTGATCGGAGATAGCCGAAGGCGATCGAAGAGGGCGGGGGGGATGCCGCTGAGCAGCGGCTATCATGTAGCGAGCCCTGGGCTCGCTACATGATATAGGAAAAAAAAACTAAAAAAAAAACTGATGCGCTCCCTCTTGGCAGATTTTTTTATACTGCCAGGAGGGTTAAAGCTACCTTCTATTAGGGGTATTGCACATAGCTTTACATGTTGGGTCATAGAGCAAGACCAACAATCTTTGGGTAAGGGTAAATAGTTGCATAAGGGCCCGTTCAGACTACAAAATGCGGACCGCAACGCATGCGGACCGCAACGCGTACGAACGCACGCATGTCCGCGTTCGTATGCGTTGCGTGGCTGATCCCATCACTGAAAAGTGAATGGGACAGCCGCGCGTTTTTGTAAAATCTGCGTGCAGCATGCGTTCCCGGACCGCACAGGTCCGGAACGCATGCTGTGTGAACATCAGACATTGCACTCTATGCAATGTCTGATGTCGTGCGTTTTGGCCACCTGCACGCGTTTCCAAAACGCGGCTGGAAACGCGTGCAGTGTGAACGGGCCCTAAAGGGTAAGGACCAGTAAAAGGACAATACTATTTATTCAGAAAATGCTTACTTTCTCTTGTAAAAGCAAGGAGATTTGAATCAGGATCATACCATTTATTAGCTAACTTAGAGATGAAAAAACAGTGAGCTTTCGGCTTATAAAAAGCCTTCGTCGGACTGGTTCCAGACAAAAACTGAAAAACACAGCTCGGAATTTACGATGTCTCCCCATCACCAGAGTCTATTTTATGTTATGTTGAGGGAAATGGTGATCTTATCAATTTAGCCAGGATGCCTGGGAAAGCCTCCTGAGTAACAGTTAAGGCATCGAATTACATTTATGTTTGCTAAAGAATGTTTCTCCTCTGTATGTCAGCGTATATAAGCTGTGTTTTTTAGTATTTGTCAGGAACCAGTCCAACGAAGGCTTTTTATAAGCCGAAAGCTCACTGTTTTTTCATCTCTAAATTAGCCAATAAATGGTATCATCCTGATTCAAAACTCCTTGTTTTTACTAATGGCTAACACGGTACAACACTCTACTGTTTCTCTTGTAAATAACCCAGTTTAATTAGCTGAATTTTGTTTTTTACAGCACTTAACCATAAAATAATTCTCCTTTAGTAGTGCTCCTTTACAAAGACAACTTATAAAGATTACTATGCATAATAAACTTTGATGGTATAAAGTGGGATGAAAATTTAGTATCTACTACGATGCATGCATTGTTAATAACATAGTTGTTTTTATTATTTATATATTCAGCACAGACAGGAGTCACATTAACAGGTAATTGTGTAATGCTGTGATATGTCCCCATTTTAGAGTTCAACATACATAAAATCAATGTAAAATAAGTACCGGTATATCTTTACATCCATCATCAGTTACTTATATTAAATTTACTTCTGAAGCTTGTTCCACAATGATCCATTTAGTAAAACGTGATACAGTGAAATACATTTTTTGTGTTAAAAATAATGTACCCAACTAAAGGCAACATTATCAGAGCAACTTGAATTCAGCCAGTGTAAACACTATGGCCCATATGCAATTCACTATTCTCATAAGTTTTCTCTGAATAATAATTTTTAGTCTTTTCAAAATAACTTTTTAGCATGTTGCCATTTAAAAAGCACCAAAAGGTAAGTGAAAAAGTACTATCAAAATTATTTTAAAGTTTTTCTTGCTTGCTGGTGGCTAAAAGGCATTTAATTGATAAGGTACAAAAATATCACCTAGGAGAAAACTTAGGCAAAAACGTGAATTGCATATGGGCCTATGGGCCATATGCAATTCTCTTTTTCACCTGAGTTTTCCCCTAGGTGATAATTTTTCTTCTCGATTTGAAATAACTTTCCAGCACTTTTCAACTTAAAAAGTACTAAAAAGTAGGTGACAAAGTTATATTAAAATTATTTTGAGCATTTTCTTGCTTGCTGGTGGCTTAAAAGGCATTTTATTGAGTTAAAAAATATCGCCTATATTAGTTCAAAAATATCGCCTAGGTGAAAACTCAGGAGAAAAAGTGAATTGCGTATGGGCCTATATCTAGGAGATAAGTTTTCATTTTCTCTTTAAAGATAGTACTAATATTTTTTTAGTACGTTGCAATTAAGTAATTTTATTGACAAGGTGTTAAAATTTTACCTAGGAAAAAACGTTAATTGCCCTATGGGCCTGTGGCCCTTATTCAATTCACGTTTCAAGTTTTTTTTCTAAGAAGTGTTCCTCTTCAATTTAAAATAGCTTTTCCGCTACTGAAAAATTACCAAAAAGTAGGCGGAGAAATACTGCTAAATTTATTTTGAGTATTTTCTTGATTGCTGGTGGCTTAAAAGGCATTTAACGATAAGATGTGAAATATCACCTAGGAAAAAAGTTAGGAGAAAAAGTGAATTGGACCAATGTCCCTTATTCAAAAAAAGGGAATTTTGCTGAATACATTGCAAAGTGAGAAGTTAAATAATAAAAGAGAGAGATCAAGAAATTACTTATTTTCGCCCTTGTAATTCGCTCATGTTCCACAATAAGCCTGCATGCCATCATCTTTACTACTAGCAGACAAAAGCAAAAACAAAAAACTTGACAGCACCAACTGCCATTATCTATCACAACAACACCCATTAGGCTAAAAGGTTGTTTTTTTATAGCTATACTGTACATATGCACAGAGGGAGATACTGGTTGCTTGGCAGTTGGAAACAAATGTTATTTCCCACAATGCAACAAGGTTTACAGAAAGGAAACAGTCATGTCCATGGTCACATCACACTGTGGGAGGGGTTTTACCACAATATCAGCCTCACAAACCCCGCTGATGATCTATTTGAGAAAAGGGTAAAGATTTCTCATGGGAAAGGAGGTATCAGCTACTGATTGGGATAAATTCAATCCTGAGTTAAAGTTCCTTTTAAGAGGGGATTGTTTAGCTGTTAAGAGGGAATTGTTTCGACAATTGAAAAAAATACCAAAAAGTACAGTCAAAATTATTCTGAGTATTTTCTTGCTCGCTGGTGGCTTAAAAGACATTTAATTGATAAAGTGTGAAAATGTCACCTAGGAGAAAACTTAGGATAAAAAGTGAATACAATAACTGTCTATGTCTTTATGGACTGTAGAAATGATTGAAACCACCATTGCGTTATATTGACGGAATAAATTTACATGGTAAATAAGAGTACTTGGGCGATGGCAGTGTATTTTGTTTACGTAGTTGGGCTCTAGTTACTGTTTTGGTTCTGTAATATAGTTCTGTCAGCATTTATAGCACTTTTCCCCCCTCCATTGTTTGCCTAACTGTAACCTTTGCCTTTATATGATACTCCTTCCTCATATCTAATCTTAATTTTCTGCTGTAATAAAAATCCCTTTCTGATAAGTAGCCGTAAGGCTTGTAGACATGCTAGATGGAACTTGCATCATGAATCTCTTAATGACAATAATGCAACTGTACACATGCTAGGTTATCAGTGGAGACGGCCTTAAACGGGCAAAGCTTACAGTTGCCTTAAACTGGGATTATACTCCCAAAAGTAAAATATCAGTAACTAATCTTAGTTACATAGAAGAACATTTGAAAGCATTCCCAAGTATTCCCTGTGTATAAAACTGTTTATTTTCATTGCAGAGAGCAGAAGAGGCTTACTTATCTCTTATCATTGGCAAAAGCAAGAATCTCCTTGTGTCTGGATCTTCACTCTGCCCCCCTCCTTTTCTGCTGAATTGACTAAGATGCTGCAAGGGCGATGTAGCTATTCAGCAGAGGGAAGGGAACAGAGTGAAGACACATGCAGAAAGCCTCAGTCGGCAATGATTACATTTGGCGATGACTAGAGATAAGCTCTCTGCTGTTGTGGGAGTATAGTCCCTCTTGAATGACATTCAGAGATCCATGATGCTGAATCTTTAAATGAACACAACAAACAAGTACATTGTTCCCCTCTGAAGTCAATGTCCCTCCTCCCCTTTTCATAGCGAAAGTACACATTGCTAGGCTGTATCCAAGCAATGCGTCTGTATTCACTCCTGCTCAAAACTATTGTGTAATTGTGTGTATACATAATTTTAAACTTCTCAGCAAAGCCTAACCTTAACCTTCTCTCATTGAAACCCCTTCTTGATGAATGCTCTCTACTTGGTCCATGATCTTAAGCTCCCCCTAAAAAAAGCTTTTATTGCCAAAACCCCCTTCCAGATGTCTAACTGAAGATAGTCAAAGACTTCCTTCCTGGTTTCCAAAGTTAACCTTCCAACCATAACTAATATATTGATTCCTCTCCATACCTTAACCCATCTAACCTACGCTTAACCCTTACTTTACTAGTGGTTGACAAACGATAACAAAGCACTCCCCTTCCTTCAAATGTGTCTGTTTCTTCAAAATGCAGTTCTTGTGTTCAACTGAATGCATCTTTATCATAACCACAAAAGGATAAAAAGGCACCCCGAGAATGATAAAATGAATTAAAATCAATAAAATCAATAAAGTTTGAGGTGGCTTACTTCAATGGAGACAAATTCATATAAAATGAACTTTAATAGCAATGGCAACGTGTTTCGTGGGTCCCTGCCCACTTCCTCAGGCCACATCAAGTGCCTCACTGTGTTAAGAGCCAAAGTTTGAGCTCCTTGGCACAAACTTTGGCTCTTAACACAGTAAGGCACTTGATGTGGCCTGAGGAAGTGGGCAGGGACCTACGAAACGCGTTGCCATTGCTATTAAAGTTCATTTTATATGAATTTGTCTCCATTGAGGTAAGCCACCTCAAACGTTTTATTTCATTGATTTTAATTCATTTTATCATTGTCCGGGCGCCTTTTTTATCCTGTTGTGCATTGGACACCCCTCCCCCCCCCCCCCTCGCTCAGGGTAGGGGATACCCATGGATCCCATTTACAGGCCCGTAGGGACTTTTTTTTCTCAAAAAGTGCAACCATCTCCGGCTGGCCTGGTCCCCCGAGTGGAGTCGGGTTTGTTGATCTCCACCTGGCTGCAGTGGTTGGTTGCCTCTTTGCAACCTCCTTATGTGAGTACCCTCTGTTCATATTTTTTTGCTTCTTCTATCATTTGTGACGTACTGCATCATTTGGGCTCCCAGTGTTTCTGTGTTTTTTTCGTTCCAGGGTGACTGTTCACCTTCTGCTTTGTCTCTTTTATCATAACCACCTCACAGCTAAAGGAATATCAGAATGACTTTTGGGTGCCCAAACCTGAACTACAAAGTCATAGTAAGTAGTTTATCCGATTGCTGTCAAAATAATTTGCTTCAAGATAAATTAGAACTATAGAGTGTTTATGCACCTGAAAGCTTTGCATTATAGAGAGAGCAGAATATGTGTGAACTGGAAGATGGTCAACAGGACCCTTTACAGGTTCAAAATCTGCCGGACAGCATTTATTAGTTAAACCAATTCACTCATCACTATGGCCTCAATTCACATCATGCTGGAGATAATAAGGCAAGAGAAAACTTACCACCACACATTGATGGTATTTTCTGTGTTAATTCACCAAAGAAACCTGCCTTATTAATGTGTAGAGATAAGTTTTCATAGTGAGAAAGTTATCTTATCACTTCAGTCCTTAAAGAGAAATCGTGACCAAGAATTGAACTTGATCCCAATCAGTAGCTGATACCCTCTTTTAAATGAGAAATCTATTCCTTTTCACAAACTGATCATCAGGGCGCTCTGTATGGCTGATATTGTGGTGAAACAAGAAACTCTGAGGACCGTGGTATTCCTGGCTGTTTCCTGTCTGGGAACCTTGTTGCATTGTGGGAAATAGCTGTTTACAGGTGTTTCCAAATGCCAAAAAAGCAAGCAGAGGCTGCATCACCTGCCAGCAGTAAAAATGTCACCATGTTATAAATGTTAGAATGTAAATCATGGATTTAAAAGATTTTACAATGGGCAAACACTGACTAAATAATTTGTACATAAGTATTGTAAAAATGAACAGATTAAATAGACAGAGGCGCTATATGTGCTACCTGAGAGCTACTGTTTTGTCCCCTGTTTTATTGCCTGATGAAGCGGGCTTGGTCCTGCGAAACGCGTTGCATCTATTGGGGTACTAATAAAGTGTTTATTTATGTCAGACAAGTAGTCTAGTCTGCTTTCGGAGGTAAGTCCACCACTGCCTCCCCAGCATATTTTAAAACTTTTAATTATTGTTTTTATTCTGCTGGCGCCTCTGTTCATCAAAGTCATTGTAAAAATGAAGCACTTTTTTATTACATTATTTTCACTGGAGTTCCTCTTTAAGTTACCTCCTCTGTAGTTATTTTCACATGCAGGCCCATATGCAATTCACTTTTTCTCCTGAGTTTTCTCCTAGGAGATAATTTTTCATCTTCAATTTAAAATAACTTTGTAACACTTTGCAATTGAAAAAGTAACAAAAAGTTGATGAAAAAGTACTTTCAAAATTATTTTGAGTATTTGTTTGCTTGCTGGTGGTTTAACCACTTCACCACTGAGGGGTTTTACCCCCTGACCACCAGAGCAATTTTCACCTTTCAGCGCTCCTTCCATTCATTCGTCTATAACTTTATCATTACTTATCGCAATGAAATGAACTATATCTTGTTTTTTCCGCCACCAATTAGGCTTTCTTTAGGTGGGACATTATGCCAAGAATTATTTTTTTCTAAATGTGTTTTAATGGGAAAATAGGAAAAATGTGGGGAAAAAAAAAATTATTTTTCAGTTTTCGGCCATTATAGTTTTTAAATAATGCATGCTACTGTAATTAAAACCCATGAAATTTATGTGCCCTTTTGTCCCGGTTATAAAACCGTTTAAATTATGTCCCTATCACAATGTTTGGCGCCAATATTTCATTTGGAAATAAAGGTGCATTTTTTTCAGTTTTGCATCCATCCCTAATTACAAGCCCATAGTTTATAAAGTAACAGTGTTATACCCTCTTGACTTAAATATTTAAAAAGTTCAGTCCCTAAGGTAACTAATTATGTATTTTTTTTAATTGTAAATTTTTGAATTTTTTTTTAATTACAAAAAAAAAAAAAAATGGGGAGTGTGGGAGGTAATGAGTTAATTTTTTGTGTAAAAGTCATTTATTTGTATGTGAAAAATGTGTAGGGTGTAGTTTACTATTTGGCCACAAGATGGCCACAGTAACTTTTTGCTTTATTGCGACCTCCAAGCCTCCTTCCGGAAGCTTGGAGGAAGAATAAGGAGGCTGGACACGTGAGTTTCTTCTCACAATGATCGCGCTGCCCATAGGAGAGCAGCGGGTCATTGTGGGGCTTAGATCAACGAACGGGAATGGATTTGCCCGTTCATTGATCTCCGGGCGAGCGGGCGGCGGCGTGTTTACTAGCGGCGGGCGGCGTGTTTACGAGCGGGAGCGCGGACAGCGCCGGGAACGCGGAAAGTACGTGTTTCTCCGTCCCTGGTTTTTAAAGGATGGAAAAAGGGGCGGAGAAATACGTACGCGCGGGGGTAAAGTGGTTAAAAGGCATTTTATTTACAAGTTGAGAAAATATCACGTAAGAGAAAACTCAGGTGAAAAAGTGAATTGCATATGGGCCACAGTTTATTAACAGCCTCGGCCATATGCAATTCACTTTTTCTCCCGAGTTTTCTCCTAGGAGATCATTTTTCATTTTCAATTTAAATTAACATTTTAGCACTCTGCAATAGAAAAAGTACCAAAAATTAGGTGAAAAAGTGCTGTCAAAATTATTTTGAGTGTTTGTTTTCTTGCTGCTGGTGTAAAAGGCATTTTATTTACAATTTATCAAAATATCACCTAGGAGAAAACGCAGGTGAAAAAATGAATTGCATATGGGCCCCTGTCTTTAACTTTGAATTCTGTAGTTACTTTAACCTTCCTGGCGGTAACCAGGAAGCCGTGCAGGAGGATTTCTCAGGCCCTGCTGGCCCGATTTGCATAATTTTTTTTTTTTGCTACACCACGCAGCTAGCACGTTGCTAGCTGCGTGTGCACACCGATCGCCGCCGCTCCGCGCCGATTCGCCTCTACCCGCCATGCCGCCCTCCCCCTCCAGACCCCTTGCGCAGCCTGGCCTATTAGCACCAGGCAGCACTGAGGGGTGGATCGGGGACTCCCAATGATGTTACGACGTTGATGACGTCATCACGACCGTCGCCATGGCAATGGGAAAAGCCCTCCAGGAAATCCTGATCTTTGTATGGGATTTCCTGATCGCAGATTGCCGGAGGCGATTGGAGCGGGTGGGGGGATGCCGCTGCACAGCGGCTATCATGTAGCGAGCCCTAGGCTCGCTACATGATTTAAAAAAAAAAAAACTGCTGCGCTGCCCCCTGGCGGTTTTTAATGGACCGCCAGGAGGGTTAAGGATTCAAATGTTAACTTTAGAGATCTCTCCTTAACTTAAAGACAGAAGAGTTAAGTTTACTACATGCCTTACTACCATGGTGATAACACTACAAACAGCTCAGAAACGTTATTAAAGACAGGAGATAAGCTTAGTGAATTGAGGCCAAAATCTGGGCATCCTATGTTTACTAGGCTTGTGTGGCAAGAATCTGTTGAAGCAGGAAAAAAGGGTGCATGAGTCCTTTTGGAAAAAATGGCATCGCCATAGGCACTTATTATAAAAGCTGGAATAGTGGCAAAGAAAGGAAATTTGGGCATGTGGTAGCTGCTATTGGGTGCCTCTGGGCGCCAAAATTTACCTTCTTTGCCGCAAATCACAGATGTTATAGTCACCGCGATATGTGGCAATCAAGGTAAATTTTGGAGCCTGGAAGCGCCCAATTAGCTGTAGTGATTTGAAATATCGGCACTGAGGGCTTTCGGAAATGCAAATAGCGGCATTGCATTTCCGCAATGCCACTATTCTGCAGTGCAATGCTGCTATTAGCAGTTCCGCCAAAACCCGGGATTATTTTAAATCACTACCACTAATCGGGCACCTCCATGCGCCAAAATTTACCTTGATTGCCTCACATTGCAGTTTAGCAGTAGAGGGTTGGAGGAAAGCTTTAAGGGGGTTTACGGTCAAGTGCCACCGGGAGGTTAGGCGTTGGCACTACCGGAGGGGTCTTAGGGCTAGGAACCACTTGGGGGATTTTTAGGTTTAGGCACCACAAGGGGGGATCTTAGGGTTAGGCACCACCATGAGGGCCTTCGGGTTAGGCACCACCATGAGGGTCTTCGGGTTAGGCACCACCATGAGGGTCTTCGGGTTAGGCACCACCATGAGGGGACTTATCATTAGGCATAAGTAGAGGGAGGGTTCTGTGTGAGAGTAGGGTTAGGCTTAGCCATAGTAAAATATCGTTAAATAATATAGACATTTTACTATGGAAATTTAGTAGAACATCACTAACTTTAGCGAGATTCTACTAGTGGCATACCCTGCACCCTTTTTCCAGGCGCCTTTTTTAATGCATGCAAAATCTGTAACTGTTCTTACTATTTTGCTTTTGTTTTATAAATGCATCTGCTTGCTGGCTGATTCCAAGCAATACAAATCCTTGTTTTCTCTCACTCTCTGAATTCTGCCAACATAGGATGATCTAATTATCCCAGCAATGAAGTTCCAGGAATTTCAAGACCCTTCCTTTTGTGTTGCTTGGGGAAATACATACTTATTTCCAAACTATCAAGTAGAAAATAAGTCCCATCAGCTGTACCATGGCTTGGTTACCATGGTGCCGCATATCTGAATTTTAATGAGCAGCTAGTTTATCTAATACTCCAGAATTTCATACAGTTAGGAGTGGTGCTGTCTGCTGTAACAAAGCCAGGAATAGAAATGCATGCTGTGTTAGCTAAAGGCAGATTTACATTGTCAGTGTAGACAGACAAAATGTATTGTTTTGTAAACACTGTGAATTCTGAGCATCACAGTATGTTTATTATTGTTGTCTTAGGCCCCTTCCCCATATTTCTGTTCTGCAGGGTGCCCATAGCAATACACAGCCCTGCATTGCTACTATTTTCTGTGATGCAGTTGCAATCCCATTCACGTATAATGGGATTGCACTGTGTTTGTGCAAAAATGCATGCAACTTTGCGTTGCAATTCCATGGTGAAACACAGCACATGGATGGGAACATCAGGCATGCACTTCTTATGTCCTCCTGGATCACATACACGTTGCATTGCCGAAAAAGCGATCAGCAATGCACAAATAAAGCAGTGGCAACAGGGGGAAAGCACTAGGCACCAGGGAACTATATAAGGGATAGAGGGGGGCAGTAAATACCAGGGAACTGTATAGGGGAGGGAGGACAACTAAACACCAGGGTTCTGTATAAGGCAAGGAGGAGGTATTAGACACCAGGGAACTGTGTAGTGGAGGGAGAATGCCACTAGACACCAGGAAATTGTATATGGAATTGAGGGAAGACTACTAAACACCAGGGATCTACACCAGGGAACTGTATAAGGGAGGGAGGACCACTAAACACCAAGGAAATGTATAAGGAAGGGAGGAGGCATTAGACAGCAGGGAACTTTATAAGGGATAGAGATGGCCACTACGCATTGAGGTTGGCCCACGACTTGGTCCCAGAGTTCAATTTCGTCCCACATTGTATTTGAGTTTGACACCCCGTTATGAATTGTTTCTATGCACTTCACCCTGCAGATACTTAAAGGGGAACTGAAGTGAGAGTGATATGGCAGCTGCCATATTTATCTCCTTTTAAACAATACCAGTTGACCGGCTGTCCTGCTGAACTATTTGTATAGAATAGTGTCTGAATCACACCAGAAACAAGCATGCAGCTAATCTTGTCAGATCTGACAATAATGTCAGAAACATCTGATTTGCTGCATGCTAGTTCAGGGGCTATGGCTAAAAGTATTCGAGGCAGAGGATCAGCAGGACAGCCAGGCAACTGGTATTGCTTAAAAGTAAATAAATATGGCATTCTCCACCTCTCTGTCACTTCAGTTGCCCTTTAACAGTACTTCAACAAACAGCATGAAGGAGTATGCTCTAGTTATTATTATTATTTATTTATAAAGCGCCAACATATTCCGTGGCGCTGTACAATGTAAGAAAACAAACAAGGGATACACAATGATACAGACAATGATATACATCAAATATGAACACTGGTATAAAATACAGAACTGCTGATTACAATAGCATATTTCACATAATGACTAAAATGTATAAATGTCTGACAGAGTGCAAGCAATTAAATTAATAACATTCCATGACACAAAAGGGTGAGAGCCCTGCCCTTGCGAGCTTACAATTTAAAGGAATGGGGTGGAAACAAGAGGTGGGGGAAGTATACAGTATATGTACAGGCAGTGCGTAATTAGGTTATTTAGTGGGTGCATGGCCTAAGCTAGAAAATATACTTGTCGGAAAAGGTCGGTTTTGAGGGAGTATTTAAAGATTTCAAAAGTGGGAGAGTGGTGGATGTGCTGTGGAAGGGCATTCCAGAGGAGGGGTGAGGCACGTGAGAAGTCTTGTACCCGTGAATGTGAGGAGGTAATTGTAGAAGAGGATAAAAGAAGCTCGTGTGCAGATCTGAGATTGCGGTTGGGTTGGTATCTGGAGACTAGTGAGGAGATGTACAGGGGAGAGAGATGGTGGAGAGCTTTGTAGGTTAGGGTTAAGAGTTTGAACTGAATCCTCTCATTAATTGGTAGCCAGTGAAGAGCTTGACAGAGAGGAGCAGCAGAGGAAGAGCAAGAGGAGAGATGAATGAGTCGAGCAGCAGAGTTCAGTACAGAATTGAGCGGTGCTAGTTGGTTAGTTGGAAGTCCACCAAGCAATATGTTGCAGTAGTCCAATCGAGATATAATAAGAGCATGTACTAACATTTTGGTTGTGTCATGAGAGAAAAAAGGTCAGATACGTGCTATGTTTTTGAGTTGGAGATGACAGGAGCTGGTTAGGGAGTTAATGTGAGGAATAAATGTGAGAGAAGAACCAAATATTACCCCTAAGCACCATGCTTTGAGAAATGAAGTTATAGACGTGTTGTTAACATTTATTGTAATATCAGGCAAAGAGGTAGACAGGGATGGTGGAAAGACTATTAGTTCAGTTTTATTCATATTTAGTTTTAAGAAGCGAGAGGACATGAAAGAGGATATAGCGGACAGGCAGTCGGGAACCCGTGTGAGGAGGGAGTTAGGGTCTGGGGCAGAGAGGTACAGTTGTGTATCATCTGCATATAGGTGGTATTGAAAACCAAATGGGTTGATTAAGTTACCAAGACCGTGCATGTAGATAGAAAAGAGGAGGGGACCGATCACAGAGCCTTGAGGAACCCCTACAGACAGAGGATGTGAAGAGGAGGCCTGATCTGAATAAGAAACAGTGAAAGACCTTCCAGAGAGGTAGGAAGATATCCAGGAGAGAGCGAGGTCCTTTATTCCTATAGATGAAAGGATCTGTAGGAGTAGAGTGTGGTCGACAGTGTTGAATGCTGATGACAGATCTAGAAGGATGAGTATGGAATAATAGCCTTTGGATTTAGCTGTGAGGAGATCATTGACTACTTTGGTGAGGGCTGTTTCTGTGCAGTGCTTTGGCCGGAAGCCAGACTGGAACTGATCAAGCAAGGAATTTGCAGATAAATACTGACTTAATTCAGCATGAATGTGGCGTTTAAGTAATTTAGATGCAAATGGGAGAAGTGACACTGGGCGGTAGTTAGCAAGTTCGGTGGGGTCTAACCACTTAAGCCTAACTGTAGTGTTGGGTGAACACCTAGATGTTCGGGTTCGCGAACGTTCGCCGAACATCGCCGCGATGTTCGGGTGTTCGCGCCGAACTCCGAACATAATGGAAGTCAATGGGATGGGGACCCGAACTTTCGTGCTTTGTAAAGCTTCCTTACATGCTACATACCCCAAATTTGCAGGGTATGTGCACCTTGGGAGTGGGTACAAGAGTAAAAAAAATATTTAAAAAAGAGCTTATAGTTTTTGAGAAAATTGATTGTAAAGTTTCAAAGGAAAAACTGTCTTTTAAATGTGGAAAATGTCATGTTTCTTTGCACAGGTAACATGCTTTTTGTCGCCATGCAGTCATAAATGTAATACAGAGAAGAGGTTCCAGGAAAAGGGACCGGTAACGCTAACCCAGCACAAGCAGCAGAACACGTGATGGAACAGGAGGAGGCGCAGGAGGAGAAGGCCACGCTTTTTGAGACACAGCATCCCAGGCCTTGCATGAGGACAAATAGCGTGTGGATATTGCAATGCTTTTTGCCGCCATGCAGTCATAAATGTAATAAAGATGAGAGGTTCAATAAACAGGGACCGGAAACGCTAACCCAGCAGCAGCAGCAGCACACGTGATGGAACAGGAGGAGGCGCAGGAGGAGAAGGCCACGCTTTTTGAGACACAACATCCCAGGCCTTGCACGAGGACAAATAGCGTGCGGATATAGCAATGCTTTTTTCCGCCATGCAGTCATAAATGTAATAAAGATGAGAGGTTCAATAAACAGGGACCGGAAACGCTAACCCAGCAGCAGCAGCAGCACACGTGATGGAACAGGAGGAGGCGCAGAAGGAGAAGGCCACGCTTTTTGAGACACAACATCCCAGGCCTTGCATGAGGACAAATAGCGTGCGGATATAGCAATGCTTTTTTCCGCCATGCAGTCATAAATGTAATAAAGATGAGAGGTTCAATAAACAGGGACCGGAAACGCTAACCCAGCAGCAGCAGCAGCAGCAGCACACGTGATGGAACAGGAGGAGGCGCAGGAGGAGAAGGCCACGCTTTTTGAGACACAACATCCCAGGCCTTGCATGAGGACAAATAGCGTGCGGATATAGCAATGCTTTTTGCCGCCATGCAGTCATAAATGTAATACAGATGAGGTTCAATAAACAGGGACCGGAAACGCTAACCCATCACAGATGGTCATTGTTCATGTTACTTGGTTGGGGTCCAGGAGTGTTGCGTAGTCGTTTCCAATCCAGGATTGATTCATTTTAATTTGAGTCAGACGGTCTGCATTTTCTGTGGAGAGGCGGATACGCCGATCTGTGACGATGCCTCCGGCAGCACTGAAACAGCGTTCCGACATAACGCTGGCTGCCGGGCAAGCCAGCACCTCTATTGCGTACATTGCCTGTTCGTGCCAGGTGTCTAGCTTCGATACCCAATAGTTGAAGGGTGCAGATGGATTGTTCAACACAGCTACGCCATCTGACATGTACTCCTTGACCATCTTCTCCAGGCGATCGGTGTTGGAGGTGGATCTGCACGCTTGCTGTTCTGTGGGCTGCTGCTGCATGGGTGTCATAAAATTTTCCCACTCCAAGGACACTGCCGATACCATTCCCTTTTGGGCACTAGCTGCGGCTTGTGTTGTTTGCTGCCCTCCTGGTCGTCCTGGGTTTGCGGAAGTCAGTCTGTCGGCGTACAACTGACTAGAGGAGGGGGAGGATGTCAATCACCTCTCTAAAGTCTCCACAAGGGCCTGCTGGTATTCTTCCATTTTGACCTGTCTGACTCTTTCTTCAAGCAGTTTTGGAACATTGTGTTTGTACCGTGGATCCAGAAGGGTATAAACCCAATAATTGGTGTTGTCCAGAATGCGCATAATGCGTGGGTCGCGTTCAATGCAGTCTAGCATGAATTGAGCCATGTGTGCCAGAGTCCTGCCAGAATCCTCATCATCCTCTTGTGAGCGTTGTGATAGTTGTTGTGATGCATCATAGTCGTCACCTTCTTCCTGGTCTGCTTCTGCTGACCATTCGCGCTGAATTGTGGAAGTCCAACGTGCACCGCTCTGGCCCTCGTCAGTGGTGGCATGAAATTCCTGCTCCAACTCCAGCTGTTCCTCCTCCTCTTCTTCGTCATAGCTGCTGGGGCCAGCGTTTCCTGAGGCGGATGGCCTGATGTTGGTACCATCACGCTGATCGTTTTCTCCTTCAGATTCCCCCAGTTGCATCATGACAGCTGTTTCCTTGATTTTCAACATTGACTTCTTCAGTAAACACAGCAGTGGTATGGTAATGCTGACTGAAGAGTTGTCACTGCTCACAAGCAACGTGGATTGCTCAAAATTTTGGAGGACTTGGCAGAGGTCCAATATGTTGGCCCAATCGGATCCACTGAAGCTTGGCAGCTGTCCGGATGCGCCTCGGTACTGCGCCGTCATGTACTGGACCACTGCACTCTTCTGCTCGCAAAAGCGGGCTAGCATGTGCAGCGTAGAATTCCAGCGCGTAGGGACATCACACACCAAGCGATGGTGGGGGAGATTGAAGCGCTCCTGCATCTTGGCGAGTGCCCCCGAAGCAGTACTGGAATTTCTACAATGTTTGGCCACTCGTCGCACCTTCAACAGAAGATCGGCCACGCCTGGGTATGTCCTCAGGAACCGCTGAACTACTAGGTTCATCACGTGCGCCAGGCAAGGGATGTGTGTCAGCTTAGCCAATCATAAAGCGCGAATGAGATTACTCCCATTATCACACACAACCATGCCCAGTTTCAGGTCCAGCGGTGCCAGCCACAAATCCGTCTGTTCCTTTATTCCCCTCCAAATTTCCTCCCCTGTGTGCTGCTTATCCCCAAGGCAGATCAGCTTCAGCAACGCTTGCTGACGCATGCCAACAGCTGTGCTGCACTGCTTCCACGATCCTACTGCTGCTGGGTTAGCGTTTCCGGATTAGGTACAGCTTTGAGATGCGTTGGAGGAGAAGGAGTCAGAGAGGTAGGTGCTGCTGTTGTTATCCAGTGGGAGGGACGGCGGTGCAGCTGTTTGCGGCATGGGCAACACCCGCTCCGTAGCAGGTGAGGAATCGTTGCCAGGCTCCACAAGGTTCACCCAGTGTGCGGTAAGGGAGATGTATCGACCCTAGCCGAACGCACTCGTCCAGGTGTCAGTGGTGAGGTGAACCTTGCAGGCAACGGCATTCTTCAAGCTTCGGGTTATTTTGCTGACCACGTGCTCATGCAACTCAGGCACTGCAGAGCGCGCAAAGTAGTAGCGGCTGGGAACCACGTAACGTGGGATGGCCACTGACATCATGCCCTTGAAGCTGTTTGTCTCCACCACTCGATATGGCAGCATTTCGCAGGCCAGAAGCTTGGCTATGCTGGCTGTTACTGCCACGGCCCGGGGGTCATTTGCTGGCAATTTCCTCTTGCGATCAAACATCTCCGAGACAGACAACTGAATCGTAGGGCTGCACACTGAAGGGCTGTTGGTTGTTGTGTTTGATGAACACTGGGAGACCTCAAGAGCACTACTCCGGAAAGTGACAGTGTCAGCGTCTTATGTTTGTGAATGTTGTGAACCACGCAATGGCTGGGCTACTGCTGCTGCTGAGGCGGGTCTGGTGGTGAGTCTGGTGACCCCAAGGGAGGCAGTGTTGCTGGTACCCTGTCCTGCCGCGTTTGCCCACAGAGTGGGATGTTTGGATAGCATGTGGCGGCTCATGCTGGTGGTGGAAAGGTTGTTAATACTTTTCCCCCTGCTCAGGCGGGTCTTACACACCTTGCAAATCGCCATAGTACCATCCTCAGTGCAGTCTTCAAAGAAAGCCCAGACTTTGGAGCACCTGCCTTGCTGGCGATTTCTGTTTGCACCTCTTTTGCCTCTCACTTGAACTTCCACGCTTGTGGTGCCTGAAATTGCGCGCCGCCTACCTTGTGGCACAAGGCGAACTCGTGCAGCAGTGGGTTCTTCAACAGACTCATCTGTGCTGCTGCTACGACGGCGATGTTCTCATTCACAAACAAAATCTGGGTCTATGTCCACATTGTCCATACCCTCCTCTTCCATCTCCTCAAACTCGTCATATGTCATTGTGGGGGGCCGCCGCCGTGGAGTACAGCTCCCCAGAACAACCTCTGCGCAGCTCACTCCAACGTCGCCTTCCAGATCTTGTCGGCCGACCTCCTGCCATTGCAACCCCTCCTGCCCAACTTGCTCTGGGATTTGGGTTTCCGAGTCCTCCTCGGACTCGCCTTGTATTTCAGTGCGCGGTGCATTTCCCACAGTTAATGGTTGTGAATCCGGGCACAACATTTCTGGCATTGACCTTTGAAAGGTGGAAAGTTGTTGGGCTGGGAATAGCTCCTGCGAATACCCCATTGTGTCCTGAGGTAATTCATCGGACTGGTTATCTGGCAGTTGTGTGCGTGGTGTCGCTGCCGGTTGTGTCAGCTTTGTGCCCACTGGCTCCTTGTAACTGGCTGAGGACTCGGACCTCGTGCGTGATGTGCTGGTGCTGCTTAACCCACTGCTGGACGCATGAGAGGTCATCCAAGTAATTATCTGGTCCTGTTCTTTTGGATTTGTGAGGGTTGTTGTCCTGGACAACATGGGCGGTATTGAGTGGGTTCTCTTGGGTGCTCCCCTGTGGCCTGTACGTGAACCGTCAGGGGAAACACCTCTTCCCTTGCCCCTCCCTCTTTCACCGGATTTCTTCCTCATTTCACTTATCCTTAAAGTACACGCTGACTGGCAGCAGTACAGTGGCAGTATAGAAATGCTATACAGTGGTGGGTGAGCGGTGTACCACTATTCCCAGCAGCGACACAGAGCACAATGCTATACAGTGGCGGGTGAGCGGTGTACCACTATTCCCAGCAGCGACACAGAGCACAATGCTATACAGTGGCGGGTGAGCGGTGTACTACTGTTCCCAGCAGACCCAGAGTGGCAGTAAACACAATGCTATATAGTGTGGCTGAGCAAGGTACACAGAGTGGCAGTAAACACAATGCTATATAGTGTGGCTGAGCGAGCGGTGTACTACTATTCCCAGCAGACACAAAGTGGCAGTAAACACAATGCTATAAAGTGTGGCTGAGCGAGGTACACAGAGTGGCAGTAAACAGAATGCTATATAGTGTGGCTGAGCGAGCGATGTACTACTATTCCCAGCAGACACAGAGTGGCAGTAAACAGAATGCTATATAGTGTGGCTGAGCGAGCGGTGTACTACTATTCCCAGCAGACACAGAGTGGCAGTAAACACAATGCTATATAGTGTGGCTGAGCGAGCGGTGTACTACTATTCCCAGCAGACACAGAGTGGCAGTAAACACAATGCTATATAGTGTGGCTGGGCGAGGTACACAGAGTGGCAGTAAACAGAATGCTATATAGTGTGGCTGAGCGAGCGGTGTACTACTATTCCCAGCAGACACAGAACAGTAAACAGAATGCTATATAGTGTGGCTGAGCGAGGTACACAGAGTGGCAGTAAACAGAATGCTATATAGTGTGGCTGAGCGAGCGGTGTACTACTATTCCCAGCAGACACAGAACAGTAAACAGAATGCTATATAGTGTGGCTGAGCGAGGTACACAGAGTGGCAGTAAACAGAATGCTATATAGTGTGGCTGAGCGAGCGGTGTACTTCTATTCCCAGCAGACACAGAACAGTAAACAGAATGCTATATAGTGTGGCTGAGCGAGGTACACAGAGTGGCAGTAAACAGAATGCTATATAGTGTGGCTGAGCGAGCGGTGTACTACTATTCCCAGCAGACACAGAACAGTAAACAGAATGCTATATTGTGTGGCTGAGCGAGGTACACAGAGTGGCAGTAAACAGAATGCTATATAATGTGGCTGAGCGAGCGGTGTACTACTATTCCCAGCAGACACAGAACAGTAAACAGAATGCTATATTGTGTGGCTGAGCGAGGTACACAGAGTGGCAGTAAACAGAATGCTATATAGTGTGGCTGAGCGAGCGGTGTACTACTATTCCCAGCAGACACAGAACAGTAAACAGAATGCTATATAGTGTGGCTGAGCGAGGTACACAGAGTGGCAGTAAACAGAATGCTATATAGTGTGGCTGAGCGAGCGGTGTACTACTATTCCCAGCAGACACAGAACAGTAAACAGAATGCTATATAGTGTGGCTGAGCGAGGTACACAGAGTGGCAGTAAACAGAATGCTATATAGTGTGGCTGAGCGAGCGGTGTACTACTATTCCCAGCAGACACAGAACAGTAAACAGAATGCTATATAGTGTGGCTGAGCGAGGTACACAGAGTGGCAGTAAACACAATGCTATATAGTGTGGCTGAGCGAGCGGTGTACTACTATTCCCAGCAGACACAGAACAGTAAACAGAATGCTATATAGTGTGGCTGAGCGAGGTACACAGAGTGGCAGTAAACAGAATGCTATATAGTGTGGCTGAGCGAGCGGTGTACTACTATTCCCAGCAGCGACACAATGACTGGGGGGACCCTGGCTAGCGTGGCTGGAGCGCGAACTACCCTGCCTGCCTACCCAAAGCTAAACCCACAGACAAATGGCGGAGATATGACGTGGTTCGGGTATTTATTTACCCGAACCACGTGACAGTTCGGCCAATCAGAGCGCGTTCGGGTCCGAACCACGTGACCCGTTCAGCCAATCACAGCGCTAGCCGAACGTTCGGGGAACGTTCGGCCATGCGCTCTTAGTTCGGCCATGTGGCCGAACGGTTTGGCCGAACACCACCAGGTGTTCGGCCCGAACTCGAACATCACCCGAACAGGGTGATGTTCTGCAGAACCCGAACAGTGGCGAACACTGTTCGCCCAACACTACCTAACTGCACGAATATATTTGTCCAGTGTTGTTGTGGACAGTGCACAACCAGCTTGCTACTAATGTTCTACAAATGTAGAATACATTTTGGTGTATCTAAAACCTGTGAACCACATCACATGAAAAATAGGTAGGGATAAATTTAATCAAACATCAAAAGTCATTTTCCGAATTATGATCAAACTTGGGAAAGTTTTAGCAACACTACAAGAGACATATGTAGTAGAATGGAGTTTAAAGAGTTTCAGGGTTGAGGCACATGTCTCCTGTATTTTTTTAGTCACAAACTGAATCAATAGAAATTACATTTTGCATATTCTGTACCAAAATAAAAGACTTGTAAAATGAAAACAAAGTGACAGAATATGAAAGAAACAACATATATTGTTACCTTAGGAACCTGGCTTTTTAAATACTGTATGAATGCCTTGAGGGTATATTACTATTATTTTTCAAAATAAGGCCTTGTAATCATTGATAGTGTACAAAGAGAAAGCAAAAAAAAACAAAAACAGAAAAAAGACACCTTTATTTCCAAATACAATATTGTCACCATACATTGTGCTAGGAACATAATCTACATGTTGCAATAACCAGGATGGATGAGCAAATAAAATTAGTAGATTTAACTTATAGTCAGCACTGTTTAATGTAAAGTTATAATGGATGTAAATTGAGATAGTTTGTTTTTTCAAAATTTTCCCTTATTTTCCCTTTAAAATGCATAGAAAATAAGGCTAAACAAAATTAACACACACTAAAAGCCAAATTTGTCCAGAAAAAAAACAATATACAGATCATTTAGCTGTGGTAAGGAGTAATAAAGTTGTTGGCGAATGAATGGGAGCAGCGCCTATATGTGAAAATTGCTCTAGGGCTGAAGTGGCTAGAGATGGTTTTTTAAGTAGTGGTGTTACAACAGCCTTCTTGAGTGAGGATGGAAAAATTCCAGTGGAGAGGGATAAGTTAAACAGCGATGTTAGGGCAGGGATGAGGGATGTGGATAGCTGTGGAAGGAGATGTGATGGGATAGGATCCAAAGAACAGGTGGTTAGATGGGATTTGGAGATAAGAGAGGAGAGAGAATGTTCGGAGAGTGGAGAGAAACTGGAGAGCAGTCAACAAGAGGAGTGGAGATGGAGTTTGATGTCTGCATGGAAAACACACTACAAATGTTTGCAATTTTATCTGTAATGTGTGTTGCAAATTCTTCAGCTGATAAGCATGAAGAAGGAGGAGGAGGGGGCACACAGAGAAGGGAGTTGAAAGTGCTTAACAGGCGCTTTGGATTGTGCGAGTAGGAGGATATGAGGGAGGAAAAGTATGATTGTTTTCCAGAAGAGAGAGCGATTTTAAACTTGTTCAATGCTTTTTTGTAAGAAATGAAATGCTCATTAGTATTGGTTTTTCTCCAACGCCGTTCAGCTACCCTAGAGTACCCCTTTAGCTGTTTAATAGCTTTGGTCAGCTAGGGTTGGACTGACTGACATGGTGTGGGCGGACATTGGTGAGGGGTGCGATTTCATCCATGACTTGCGTGATTGACCAGTGATAGTGTGCAGCTGCTGAGTCAGGGTCAGTGAATGGTTGTGTGAGGAGAGGTGCCAAGGCATCAGAGACAGATTGCATGTCTATGTTGCGGTAGTTGTAGTTGCGTGTATATGAGCGTGCTTGAGGCAGGGTGGTAGGAAGAGAGGGGGAGAGAGAGAAGTTTAGTAAGTTATGATCAGAGTGCGGGAGAGGAGTATTAGTGAAATCAGTGATAGAACAGAGACGAGTGAATATGAGGTCAAGTGTATGACCATTACAGTGAGTTGGAGCAGTGGACCACTAAGACAGGCCGTAGGAGGAAGTAAGTGACAGAAGTTTAGTGGCGGCAGAATTGTTGGTGTCAGCATGAATGTTAAAGTCACCCATAATGATGGTAGGTATTTCGGAGGACAGGAACTGGAGGAGCCATGCAGAGAAGTGATCTAGGAGGAAAGAAGCATGGCCATGAGGGCTGTAGATTATTGAGATCTGGAGGTTAGAGGGAGAATATAGACGGACTGCATGGACTTCAAAGGAAGGTAGAGAAAGAGAAGGAATCGGGTGAGTAACTTGAAGGAGCATCTATCAGAGAAAAGTATGCCCACACCACCGCCATGTTTATTCCCACTTCTAGGCGTGTGACCAAAGTGGAATCCCCCATAAGAGAGGGCGGCAGGTGAGACCGTGTCAGAAGGAGTCAGCCATCTTTCTGTGACCCCAAGGAAGGTGAAGGAAGCAGATAAGATCGTGTCAGAAGGAGTCAGCCATCTTTCTGTGACCCCAAGGAAGGTGAAGGAAGCAGATGAGACCGTGTCAGAAGGAGTCAGCGATGTTTCTGTGACCCCAAGGAAGGTGAAGGGCGGCAGGTGAGACCGTGTCAGAAGGAGTCAGCGATGTTTCTGTGACCCCAAGGAAGGTGAAGGGCGGCAGGTGAGACCGTGTCAGAAGGAGTCAGCCCTGTTTCTGTGACCCCCAGGAAGTTATGCTTAATCTTTCTGTATAAAGAACTCAAGTTCCACGCCAGTTTCTAAAAACACAGCTAAAATGCAGTTATGCTGTATCACTGACTAGAGCCTCAATTAGGCAATTTTAATACACATAAGTATAAGTACATCAACAATTAATGATTTGCTTACATCAGTCTTGCTATAGAACAAGACTTGCTATACAACAAAGAGTGGTACAATGTCATATTTGCAAATACATTACCGCCAGAAGCAAAACAAAGGAATGACAGCGTGAACGGTGGGTGTGAGTCATATATGACACACGTGACCGACGCACAAAGGGCCGCAGATTCAGAAACGAGCCACTTCATGTATTTTTAGAATCAACCTTTATATTATATGCAAATGATTTCTATGAATCAACATATAAACCAAATTATAACAATATTTGTTTCATATAAATGCAGCTGTCAGTCTAAGCACTTTGCTTATACGCCGATCATGACATTCTTAAATTATTATTATTATTTTATATTATTAAGTATTTATATAGCGCCGACATCTTCAGCAGCGCTGCACAGAGTATATATAGTCTTGTCACTAACTCAGAGCTCACAATCTAGTCCCTATCATAGTCATATGTCTATATTGTGTAGTGTATGTACAGTATTGTAGTCTCAAGACAATTTAGGGGGGAAGCCAATTAACTTATCTGTATGTTTTTGGGGTGTGGGAGGAATCCAGAGTACCCGGAGGAAACCCACGCAGACACGGGGAGAACATACAAACTCCTTGCAGATGTTGACCTGGCTGGGATTCGAACCGGCGACCCAGCGTTGCAAGGCGAGAGCACTAACCACTACGCCACCGTGCTGCTTAAATGAATAATGCCTTGCTCTCCAAAAATCATTATTAAAGGGGCACTATAGCGAAAAACTGTAAAATTTAAAATATGTGCAAACATATACAAATAAGAAGTACATTTTTTCCAGAGTAAAATGAGCCATAAATTACTTTTCTCCTATAATGCCGTCACTTACAGTAGAAATCTGACAGAAGTGACAGGTTTTGGACTAGCCCATCTCTTCATAGGGGATTCTCAGCAAGGCTTTTATTCTTTATAAAGGTATCCCCGAAAAAGGATTTAAACAATGATGCTGGCCAGCTTCCCTACTCCCTACGCAGTTTTTTGTCAGGTGGACAGAGCAACTGCCATTCACTAAGTGCTTTTGAAAATAAATATATCCCTGAGAATCCCCTATAAAGAGATAGACTAGTCTAAAACCTGTCACTTCTATCAGATTTCTACTACCTACTCTAAGTGACAGCAACATAGGAGAAAAGTAATTTATGGCTCATTTTACTCTGGAAAAAATGTACCGGTACTTCTTATTTATATATGTTTGCACATATTTTAAATTTTACAGTTTTTTTGCTGTAGTGCCCCTTTAAGGACTTCAACAGCTAAACTGCTTATTCAAAGTTACTCAACAGCATTTATATTGAGGAATAAGTGAATGCGCATCTTAGCATCTATATGTATATATATTTTTTCAAATTATTACTTATGTAAACAATTCTGCAGACATCTTGGCTAAGACGGTGATTATTTTTTAAATTTTTTTGTTTAAAGTTAATGTGAAGGGTTTCTGAAATAAAAAAAAACATACTTACCTAAAGAGGGGGAAGGCTCTGGGTCCTATAGAGCCTTCTCGAGCTTGAGTGCTCATGAAGACGGGTGGCTCTGTACCGTGTGAAAAGTACAAAGCTGCCAATTTTCAGGCGCACTCAGCCTCACCAAAACTTTCAAATCCAACCTTGATGAGAGATTTGAATGGGGGAGACAGCACTGGAGCGAGGGGACCGCGAGAGGAATGGGAAGGCTCAATACGACCTAGAGTCTTCCCCCTCCTTAAGTATCTTTTTTTTTTAATTCCAGAAACACTTCAGGTTTGCTATGCTTTGCATTTGAATAGCATGTAGAGAAATAAAGCCAGTGGCTGAAACTGAAAAAGTGGCTTAGCCATTCTTTCTACAGGCAAGTGTTACCATATGCAACGCAAGTCTATGTGGTGGGGGACGAGCGGCTTATGCGCGATGTCACATGGCGGGTGGGGTATTGGTGCAAACAATGGGGTCAGCATCGCCGAAAGTGATTAGATCCACTCTGGGAATTTCTACCGTGTTGGTGGTTGTTATCGGCAGACTTAAGTCAGGCGTGCGTATGAAGCTTAAGGAAGACAAGATAATAAAAAATAAATGTTATCATCTGATCCGACAAAAAGATTCTAAGTATGCTAAGTATGCAGGCCCACCAAATGTTACCGTATGATTGCAAAACAAGCTTCAGAAGTACATTTTTAGCACTTTAGGAAGTGGATTAAACTGATGTCAAAAATTTGCAATAGAGTAGGTGTACATTACAGTTTCTACCATGAAGCAAAAACTGATAAATGTGAAGTATTGAAGCGCAGATTTCATACAACAGATCTGGTCCATAAGGCATGCGGGTACCCAGGGGCGTAACTTCAGGGGAGCAGACCCTGCAATCGCAGGGGGGCTCAGAGCTGTAAGGGGTCCCAACTACAACTTCACTCCATCAGATAAAGAGGTCCATCCCTCAGAGCCGGTATTTTTGTGGCTACACATGTTATGGGTGTGAAGATTATGATATCAACACTTGTTTTATGGGTAGGATGGAGGCGCCCAATGTGTGTTCAATTTTCGTGTCCTGTAACTCTCCAGAAGATATAGATACCAGTTTAACTGGAAACATTTTTATTCAAAAAGCAATTTGACAACACATTTCACAGGTCATGGCCCGCTTCCTCAGGTCAATACACAATTTCTTGATAGCATGGTAGATAGAGTGCAGGCGCCTTTAAAACACTTATTTTATGACACTTGCCAGATCCCCCCCCCTCCCCCCCAGGCTGTCAAGGTTACCAAGAGTAGCCAAGGAAAATTGTGTAAACATTAAGGGGCCTCATCAAAATGTTGTTGGGGGGGTTCCTGTGATTTGTAGTTACGCCCCTGTGGGTATCACACAAATTTTGAGCCACTGATGTGTCATCCATATCTGTGTATCAAACACAGCAATGAAGAAGTCTACATCTCTCCGTGTCTGTAGTCAAAAGTTACCGATGATGTAAGGAAACTGCAAAGACAGACTAATCTTGTCCAAAATAATTTTTCATTGACATTATGTTTAGAAGAGATTCTGGAAGTTAGCTTCCACAATTTGCTCTGCAGTAGTAGAATACCTCCCTGGAGAGAGAAGTCTACCAATTTACTTGGTCTAGCTGAAGTAAAAAAAATAATTACTCATTAGCTATTTTTTGTATGCATATAGAAAATCTATTTTTAAAAAACAATTCCAAGGTGTGTACATATCTGTAAAAAGAGGGGCGGGTCTTAAGCTTTTAGTTACTAGAGAGATGAAGTACTTCAAAACTGACCTCCTCTACTGTGCTATTCATTCCTTAATAAACGTCCAGGTTTATTGCATTTCTACGTAGATCGTGTGACTAGTCAGATGCAGTTTATATTCTGATTTCCTGTGAGATATTGGTACATGGTACAAACCCAAATATCATTATTCCCCGACTCTGCAAACCTATCCTTTTATCTAGCTTAACTCTAATTTTACCCACTAATCTATGCCAGCTGTAGCTCACATGACTAGTAACCATAACCACTTACTTAGTAACAAATCCTGGTGTTTCTAATCTTTAACTAATGCTAGCTAAATACCTAACTCTGACAACATGAGCCTAATGCTAATACTATCCTAGATAGCATTAACTGTAACATAAGTAGACACTTTCAACAAACCCAATCTGATAACCCTATCCTGACCGAAGAACCCAAAACATAACTTACACAAACCTGTAAAACTTTTTAATACACTGATACTTGGTTTTCCTTTTGGAAAAAAAACAATAAGGAAGTATTAGGCACCCAAATTGTCCATCTTACAAAAACCATACTGCTCTGAGGGGAATTCTTCACAACCCAGGACTATACACAAAATCCTGCAATGGCCACAGAGGCAGAAAGCATTAATTTTAGAGTGTTCAATCTTTAGTGGAAAGCAGAAATGTAGGTTTGCATACTACTAAAAGTCCAAGTTAGTTGTAGACTAGATATAAATGAGTTCTGCAAGACAGATGATTATTTGTGAGGACACAAAGGTCCTCTTCCTCAGTGTTAGTAGTATGCAAACCTCTATTTCTACTTGATACTTGACTGAGAGGTAGTATCAATCTACCAAAGTGATCAAACCCCACCTTACAGGCTGTGCAAATCCTATACTTTCTTGGACGTAAATCTTCACCCTATCCAGAGATCCATACCTTATGGAATTTATGTTTAGTGAAAGAGGCACCGCGTTATACTGTATGACAATAAAAAATCAGATCTGTTCTCATTGGGATATTTCATATAAAGCCAATCTATTTTTGCACTTAATCTCTTACATTATCGGTAACAAGGTTATACAAAGTAATCATATTACTTTTTTTTCTTCCTTTTTTAACAATGTAAAAGCTTCTCAAAACATTTTAAAGCTTTTTTGAGCTTCATTTTTACACAAGATTATTATTTGCAAATACCAGTAGTTAGTGGACTAAATGTGAAAGACAAACAGTTGGATAAAGAAGTTTATGGTCATAGGTTCTCATTCTACGGTGTTAATGGGAAAACAATCAAGCTGATTTTTCATTCCTTATGACATATGACATGCGTGCTCCTACACATGCTAGAAAAGTCCTTATTCATCTTACCCTCATCCCTTCAAACCGTGAAAGGGCTCTTAGTGGTCTCAAGGCCCTTAATGTCCTGAGGGACTTAATAGCTCCTAGTTCTGAGTATCCCAAGGCATTAGCTACTAAGCTAACAAGAGAGACCTAAATAAAGACACAAAAGCAACAATTCTAATTCTTTTCTGCCACCATACACATATATAACTTGAAGTATCCTTTGGTTTTCATGAGGATCCTTGAATGTTAGCAGGCCAGCTGCAAAAGAACACTGGTTAGACTGGACAAAGTACACGAGATTCCACCTGATGATAAACACCTGTTGACACAGTGGAGCACACACTCTCAGTGTCTTACCCGTGCTCACAATTTGCTGAAGCTCCACGTTCATTTTGAAGAGCAAAATTAAGCCTGAGAAGAAAAATGGACCTACAACAAAGAAAACAAGTGAATCTGTGCTGTGTGACGACCTACGTCTTAGCGCCTTACCCTGATGCCTTCAAATCTTGATAATGCACGCAGAGGTCTCAGTGCTCTCAACGTCCTTAGAGATTTAATAGCAGCTAGTTGGTCATACCCCAGGGCCACCGCCAAAAGAGAAATGATTGAAATCTGTTCAGAACCAACAGCATGTTTAATTAATAGATGAAAAATCAATACTAATGTTGATTTACTTTTGCTTTTTTATGGGTAGTTAGTTCTTCCATCCATCTCTGAAGAACAGTGTTTTCTGGATTGTCCATTTATTAAATATACATTTTTCCTTTGTTATGCCAAAGCTCAATTTATTTCTAAATTCACAGGATAGCTTCTTTTTTATTTTTATATTTGTATCGTTAATCAAAAATTAGCACAGAGTTAATAAGCAGCATACATACAATAAGGACATTTCAAGTACCTTTTATAGAGAATGAGCAAAAGTTAGTTAGAAGTTTTGAAAAATAAAAACAAAGCACAACAAAAGACTGTTAAAGGGAACCTGAAGCAAGGAAAATTACTTCAAATAAACACATGACGTAGCTGCAAATGAATATTACATACTAACCTCACCATCAGCTGCTCTCAGAAGCTCACCATTTTCTTCTTACAGTGATCCCTTCCAGTTCTGACAATATTTTGTCAGAACTGAAATACACCAGTTGCTGTCAGTTATATGTCAGCAGCTGTCAGTTACAACTGAATGTGCAAGGTAATGTCCATGTTTCCCTATGGCTCAAGTGGTTGATATTACAGTTTAACAGTGTGCTGACCAGGAAGCTGTTAGGGGGTAATGGCCATTTTTAAAATGGAGGATGGAGAAATCTACTGATCACAGTGGACAAATGGGACGCAGGAGAGGAGAAAGAGAACGAGGAGTAGACTACATAGGAGGTAAGTATGACTTGTGTATGGTTATTTTGACTTTTTATTTTCAGTTCAGGTTCTCTTTAACTTGCTCACTGCTTATAAATACCCTTCATACTTCTACCCGTATGAGCAGATAGGGTTGTCCAATTAATCACCTGAGCTAGAAACACCGCTACAAACTCCTACAAACTAGTCCATGTAGAGAACAGCTGCCCTGTCACCTATAGACATATTTAGTACATGTAGCAAGCACAAACAAACACACACACACACACACGCACGCACGCACGCACGCACACACACACAGCGTTTGTTGCTTATTACAGAGGAACATTCCAAATTGACCTTTTATAATTGTCCTTTACATTCCAGCCAACATAGGTGATCAGTCTGCTAGCAGAAGTGTAGGTACATCCGATCACCCACGCTGCTGTAGATTGCTGCTAAAGACACAAATTCAAGAGCTAATTGGTCTGCTCATATGTCTAAGTAGCCCAGTACATTACTTTTGGGATGTATGGAGGCATTGATAACAAGATCACTATGTGATCACAATGGCTTTGACTGGATGTCGTGGGCAGCACAGGCATTGGAGGACAGAGGCCCATATGCAATTAGCTTTTTCTCCTGGGATATAATTTTCACCTTACGTTTAAAATAACTTTTTAGCATTTTACAAGTTGGTGAAAAGTACATATCAAAATTATTGTTTTTTTCTTTATTGCTGGTGGTTTCAAAAGCATTTTATTAAAACTCAGGAGAAAAATGTAAGTGCATACGGATTTGAAACTATTGGTGAAGTCTTCACTGTTGTACTGGGTAAGAGGGGACCTGAAAACTCAGAGAGGTAGACGTGATGAGAAGGATGCTTTCCTAGGATAATCTGGTGGAAGCAACATTCAGTTTCGCCTAAAGCGAAATTGAAACTGAGCATGTGTGGACACAGGATGTGGCAAAGGGGGCCAACTCAACTTGGTTGCCTCTTCTGGCCGCAGCACTCCACACCCCTCTATATCCTCACAGTAGTTTGTCCTTCTGAGCCAGAAGGAGTAAGTATTGGAAAAGGAAGGAGGAAGTGTCAGGAGTGGAAAGAGGAAGTATTGTGTGAATGTAGAGGGGCATGGAGCGCTGATGCAAGAGGCGATGATTAGGTTGAGTTAACACCTATTGCTGCGGCGTGCATCAACTACCGCTCAGTTAGTCATCCTTACTGGGAAGATGAGTGTTTTCATTTTAAAAAAATGTCAAAAAAAACCAAACAGGATTTAACTCTAACCTCTCCTCCTTGAATAAGTACGATCTTAATCTCCTTAAAGAGAACTCGAGGTGGGTTTGTCAACTAATATTAGGACACAAAGGCATGTTCTGTATACAATGACCTGCCTCTGTGTACTTTCATTGTGCCTCCAGCCCCCCCCCCCCCCCCCTGGCTCTGCTGTCCCCATTAAAAAAAGCGCCAGGCTAGCGACACCCAGATTGTCGTAGCCTGCTATTTACCTTAGCCTCCCTGCCTCCGTAAGCTTCCTCCAATCGGCTTACGGAGGCGGGAAGGGACACAGGCGGGGGAGCCATGTAATACAGGAGGCGGGGAGCGGCGGTGAGTGACAGGCTGAGGTAAATAGCAGACTAGAGACAATCTGCATGTCGCTAGCCTGGCACTTTTTTTTTATGGGGGACAGCAGAGCCAGAGGGGTGGGGGCACACTGTAAAGACACAGAGGCAGGTCATTGTATACAAAACATGCCTCTGTGTAGTAATATCATTTGACAAACCCGTCTCGGGTTCTCTTTAAACCATGCCTAATGGTGTGTACACACTTGAAAGATAAATGAAAGATCTTAGACCAATTTTACCCCCTTCCATGTAGTATGAGAGCCATACTCTACACAGTCTATTCTATTGAGCTGAACTCCCCATCAAACTCTTTACAAGATGCTGCACACAAAGATGCTGCACACATTCAAAAGATCAGTATCTGGAAAAGATCCGTTCCTGCAATATGCATTCATAGTCTATGAGATCTGCAGATCCTCATACACACCTTGTTTAACAGACATTCATCTGCAGATCAGATTCACCAGGATGGATTTTCAGATCTACAGATGAGTGTCAGATCTGCAGATGAATGTCAGTTAAACAAGGTGTGTATGAGGCTCTGCAGATCTCATAGACTATTAATGCATTTTGCAGGAACGGATCTTTTGCAGGAACGGATCTTTTGCAGATACTGATCTTTTGAATGTGTACAGCATCTTTATGTGCAGCATCTTGCAAAGAGTTTTCTCTGGTGAGGAGTTCAGCTCCATAGAATAGACTGTGTAGGTATGGCTCTCATACTACATGGAAGGGGGTAAAATTGGTCTAAGATCTTTCATTTATCTTTCAAGTGTGTACACACCATTAATCTATCTATTGACACCTGAGGCCAAACCTAAGGGCTCGTTTCCACTATCGTGAATCCGCATGCGTTGCCCGCATGCGGATTCGCACAGCCACTGCAAATGGATGGGCCTGTTTCCACTTGTCAGTTTTGCTGTGCGTTTTTCTGTGCAGGATTTTTCTGCATGGCACAGCCCTCAGAATTTGCCTGCGTGTGGAATGCAGGCGAATCGCACGCAATATATTTAATAGGGAAATCGCATGCGTTTTCCACATGCGTTTTTTGCCGCGAATTGGCATGCGATTTCGCATAGGTACCCATGTTAATTCACACAGGCAGTGACATGGTTAAAATCACATCACCCTAACCTATGCGAAATCGCGGCAAAAAATGCATGCGGAATCGCACCCGCATGCGATTTCACCTGCGGTGATTCGCCGGCGATTCCGCAACGCACAGTGGAAATGGGCCCTGATACTATCCATTATTTAAAACCTTGTAACTATTACCCATTTCCAAAAGCTACACTTCTACACTATCACACATTAAAACAAACCAATTAACTAAAGTCTCACATTTTTCTACAATGAATACTCCTGCACTTATTGTGTAGGCGCAAATGATAAAAATAGGCACTATTTGATTATATCCAACCAGCCATTTAGTCCCATATGTTTTTATGGTAGTGAGACTCCATTTAGATAAAATATGAAAAAAGACACCACTTTCTTTTCCTAGGATTAAACATAACACAAATTAATAAAGCAAAATCAATAATAAATGTTAGCCACCTAAAAAAAAAACTTGAGCAAAGATATGAACATACTACACGGAATTGCTGTTCATTTCCTATGACTGAAATGATGCAGGGTACTATGGCAAAATCTTCCTCACTCACCCACAATAACTGATTATGTATTAGTGGTATTCTTTTTATCATACATACCAAGAAATCATATTTACAGATGACAAGAAATTTACATGTAAGTGACTATAGGGAAAAAAGGAACTGTTTACAGAACCTTAAGGTGGCCACACACCATACAATTGTTTTAAATATCTGTTCATTTCAGGAATTGCAATTAATTTTTCTGACTGATTGTAACATTTCAAAAATATGACCAATGTACCACACACATGTTCAATTTTTTTCCAATTATGATAGTAATGACTGGAAACTGAGAAAATTGATTGGGTGTATATATATTAATAAATTGGCAATCTACCACACACCATTCAATTTTCACGAAAACTGGTCAGAAAAACCCACCATTCCTGACCCAACTTTTATCGAATAAAAATAGGAAATTCAATCAGATTTTTTGCTCGAATAACAAAAAAAAAGCTTTTGATTTTCCAGGTAATTCGAACTTTTTTATTGAATTACCATAAACTCGGATCATTTTATTGTATTGTGTGTGGCCACCTTTCGATTATAAGGTTATTTTGCAGGGCCCTCTTCCTAGTGTGCTCTTCTCCGGCACCATATGGACTCAGTGAGTTGTACCACTATTATGTGTCCTGGTGTTTAACGCTGTAGTGCCCCTGTGTAGCATTGTTTAATGTTGTAATGTCTCCTCTATCTATTGTACAGCGCTGCGTAATGTGTAATATATTAGAACTTTATAAATAAGGTTTAATTAAAGAACATAATTTTTGTGTGAAAAAACACTCACTTTCTTCTGCCACTACTGCAGCTAGGGAGGTCAGGTTTAAAGGACCACTATCATAAAACATTTTAAATTTAAAGGACATGCAAACATATTCAAATAAGAAGTATGTTTATTCCAGAGTAAAATGAGCCATAAATTACTTTTCTCCTATTTTCCTGTCACTTATAGTAGGTATAGAAATCTGACAAATTCCTGACAGGTTTTGAACTAGACTATCTCTTCATGGGGGATTCTCAGCAAGGCCTTTATTTTTTTATAAAGACATTTCCTGAAAAGGATTTATACAATGATGCTGGCCAGCCTCCCTGCTCGCTGCACACTTTTTGGGCAGTTGGACAGAGCAACTGCCATTCACTAAGCGCTTTTGAAACTCAACAAAACCCAGAGACTCCCCCATGAGGAGATAGGTTAGTCCAAAACCTGTAGTTTCTGTCAGATTTCTACTACCTACTATAAGTGACAGCATCAAAGGAGAAAAGTAATTAATGTCTCATTTTGCTCTGGAGGAAACATACTTCTTATTTCCATGTGTTTCCATGTATTTTAAATTTTAAGATTTCACGATAGCGGTCCTTTCATGGACTGGCTATAGGAATAGCTTGCTAATATACGGTTATGCATGATGAGTCTGTGATGACCCAAACACTGCCGAATAGTGTTTCGGGTACAACATACAGCAGGACCCAGATGGCACAACGTGACTATTCTGAAGCAGTTTAAGGTAGTTAGTGCAAATCATTAACATTGTCATCTCTGGCTTCACTGTTAAGTAGGAATCAATTTATATAATTGCTGCTTCTGTTGCATGAGTCACATGTTCTTTATATATTCTGACAAAGCACTGAAAAGAAATGTGAGTTGCTTGAGGACCACATTATCGATTCGCTCATAATTTTCCCTTAAATGCAATGTCATAGTAGGCTACACTCCCGATGGAAGGTTTTACACTACAGTTCTGTAAGCTCAAGCTTCAGGTAAGAATATTATTTTACAATATAAATGTAGCTGTCATCTAAAGGAAGACGGCACCCAAACCAGTGGCGTACCTACCTTAGGGCTGCAGGTGCTCACAATGCAGGGAGCTTTTCTCATAGTTTGGGACCTTTTCTCATAGTTTGGACAACATTCAGGAAAATAGCAGCAGGCAGTGCTGGAGACTGTACTACTTCTGGCACTAGATGTAGCACCCCTCCCCCATCCTGTCCCATTGGCAATGTGTCTCCTCGCTTGCTACACACAGCCTGCAGTGAGTGAATGTGCAGAGCAGCAGGGTGAGTAGAGAGAATGATTGCTGTGCTGCAGCTGGGACATTAGCAGGGAGAGGTGGCAGGACATTTTTAGTGCTTCAGAAGTTGCCTGTCATTAGTAGCCATGTGCACTGGTTGTTGTAATACCAGAGTGCACTGGACTATTGATTATATATCCAATTCAGAGTAGTGAATCAATAATGCAGGGCAGTCTGCTGTTGCAGAAGTTAGTGAAAAAGGTGCTGACAGACGACTTCTGTTATAAGCAGAGAAGCAAACTCCTGGCAATTTAGATTAGTTTGATTGTAGGTAATCTCTTTTCCCAGGTCCCCCTCCCACCGTGTTGTCTTCCCCATGACCCTTTCCTATTTTCAGATTTTAGTGGCTTCTTTTAACAGCATGTCCCTGCCAAACAGCACTGGTAGTCTGCAGTCCTGGTGAGAGGTCTTCCTGCCATTTCTTCTCTCCCACAAGGCTCTCTGTCTTGTGCTTCTACCTCTTTACCTCCCCCCCCCCCCTCGTCCTACGTGGGGACAAACAGAATTTCAGCAGTAGCAGGAGTAGCGCCTACTCCTGCTACTGCTGAAATGTTGTTTGTCCCCACGTTTATTTCCTGATGAAGCGGGCGTGGCCTGCGAAACACGTTGCACTTTTGGGGTACTATATAATAAATGTGATTACTATTATACAGACAGTCTTTCGTGTCTGCTTTATGGAGGTAAGTCCACCGCTTCCTCCAATCAAATTTTAAAGGTTTTATCCACTTTTATCATGCTGGCGCCTCTGTTTCTTGTTAACTGAAGAGTAAAGGTGCCCATATATGGTAAAATGTTTTTATTTATTTTTTATTAGATAATTTAGTTCAATTATTCCGTTAGATAGAATATAAAGATTTTTCCAGTATGTCCGATCAGATTTTTCTCGAAAAAACGAGATAATCGTTTGAATTTTTTGATAGGAAAAAAAATATTTTCAACTTTTATTTGATTTGATCATTTAGATGGAATAAACAGGGAAATCAAACGTTTTTTATTGTACCGTGTATGGGCACCATTACGCTGATGTCCTTCTGTCATACCAGTTTTGGCTAAGAGACCAAGAAACATATCTAAGAGTTGCACACCATGCACAATTATGAGGTGCTGGACCGATGCATCAGTCAACGTATAATCTAAAAGGTCAGCAAAGAATGAGGTTACCATTGGTTATCATTCTGTTTAATGCCTTGACAAAGAGGACCCGCCATAGCCACGAAACATTAGTTGGTTTTCTGAATGGACATCTGGAACATTATGCGAATAGACAACCTCATTATTTAATGAGACTGTGTAAAAAAGGCGAGCAGACTCTCAATAAATTTGCACTACTCAATCGAGGAGGGCCTACCTGCAAGGTAGTTGCAATAGGAAAATAAAGCCAAGTGGCCCTTCATGTGCATTCTAGAAAAACTTTATTTGTACAAAAATATATAAGTGGGAAAGCAGCCTGGTTACCCATTAAAAACACTAAAAACATAACGAAACAAGAGGGAGCGCTCCTTCGCACAAAGTATTTTCCACCAGCCACTAATGGGTTAATGCATATAGCGATCGCCCATCGCAAGCCTATGCCAATCGCATCTGTCACCCGTTTGGTCTAGCTGTGTGTGGACCCACCACCTGCGCACACCTAGAGGCCTCAAAAAAATGTATGTGTTGCAAATGTATATGCATTAACTCATTGGTGGCTGGTGGAAAATACTTTGTGTGAAGGAGCGTGCCCTCCTGTTTCGTTATGTATTTAAGCTGGCCACTAACGGTCCAATTTCTAGCAAAAAATTGTTCGAGCGATCAGATGTGAAATATTGTAATACATCGTTCACTACACCATCAACGAACCAATCTTTGCTTCCTATCTATCACAACCAACAAGAAAATCCAAATTTTGAGTGAACGAAATTTCATTCGGACAACATTTTTTTCACTCGTTCATAGTCGATTGTGTCCAGCAATGGAGATTGTTTACAACCAAATCCGATCAGAATTTCTGAACGATTTTTCGCTAGAAATTGGACGGTTAGTGGCCACCTTTTGTGTTTTTAATGGGTAACCAGGCTGCTTTCCCACTTATATATTTTTGTACAAATACAGTTTTTCTAGAATACATGTGTAGGGCCACTTGGCTTCATGATTTAATGAGTGTGTGGGAATTTTGTATTAATGCTACTTACACACCAGGACGTTGTGTTTAGGGGACGTTATAGGGCACATAATGTGCCTGTGATGATCTGCTCAGCTGCCTGTGCAGGCAGGCAGCTTTTTGACCATTGTTTAGGTTTGCATGCTGAAGGACTCTGGAAAGAAGAGCTTCTGTCAGTTGTGCAGCTTGTGCTTGCAGAGGAATTTGCATACATTGTCATGCAAATTGCCTGGCCACATTCATTGGAGGCGTGTACTATAAGTATTATGTGTTTCCCACAATGCTTGGCTGATCATAAGGATTCCTTCCTGTGAAACACTCCTGGAAGAATGTCAGCCATGCGCTTTGTTTGAAGATCAGCTTAGAGTAATTCCTGGAAACTGTGCTAGGCAGATTCCCTAGTGCAGTTAGGATTGTTTATCTGTTTTGTTTGTCTGTTGCGATTGTCCTGTCCCAGCGGTGGTCGACAGGAAATCGTTCTGATCTCTGTCCTTGGAGTATAGCTGGTGCAGCGGTTGCTACCAGTTATCTCTTCTGTTCTGTCTACCTGGATCGCACTGGCATCCTGCGCTAGTGCTGTGGATCCTTCTGTTCTGCTACTCTGTACCTGGATCGCACTCGCTTCGCGCTAGTGCTGTGGATCCTTCTGTTCTGTCTACCTGGATCGCACTGGCATCCTGCGCTAGTGCTGTGGATCCTTCTGTTCTGTCTTCCTGGATCGCGCTAGCCACTTTCGCTAGTGCTGTGGATCCTATCTCCTGCCTGTTCCTGTTTTCGTGTGTCTGTCTTGTCTGCTACGAGCGCTTGCTGGAGGCTCGGTGAGGTAACCGTTGAGCAAGCGCTCGCGTCCTCTGTTTCATGTTTGTCTGTCGATGGTTAGTTAGGCGTGCTTGTCTCTATTGTGCTTATCACGTGGAGACCGCGCACGAACGCGTGCACTGTTGCGAATGAGTGCGGTGTTTGCGTTCAGTTAGCGTTTGTTATTTTCCGCATTTCCTCATTGTATGATTTGCTGTGCCTTTGCTATCCTCGTATGTTGTTCTGATCTGCCTTGTGTCACTTCTGGCAATCGCCTTTCTTGCGGTTGCGTTTCTGTTTCGTATCTGCTGTTGTGTGTGCGCGGTCGCGGGGTGGCGACTAGATTGGCACACACACATACAACCTGTCCCTTTGCTCGTTCTCATTCGCAATCGCTTCTCTTGCGATTGCGTTCTGCGCTTCGTACAATTCCTGTCTGGCATTTGTGGAGGTACAGAGGATTGGTTCCTCTGCACTCCCCAGCGCCATCTGCCGACAGGAATTTCCCTCTACGGGTGCGTAGCACCTTTTGCTGGGTGCCTGCAATTATACGCTTGTGGAGGTTTTCCGCCGTATCAGCGCACGCGTTGTGCGCTGCACACGGAGAAAGTTCCACAATCGTTACAGTGCCCCTAACGCAACGCCTGGTGCTCTCTGATGTGGACGTCAGAGTGAGCCGCGTAGTGCAGCTAACTCTGGCGTCCGTGATGCCGTGATGCGTACTCTTGGACGCATGCGGCATCACTTGGTCCCGCCCGGCCAATCGCCGCACAGAGCGTCCGCTCTAGGAAGTAAACACTGCACGTCACACCGTGCAGTGTATATTAATTAGCCATTTGCCTGGCCGCTCCCCACTCCTCCCCAACACTAGTGAGCATGTGCGCACAGTCTAACGCGGCTTAGCCGCGCATTACGCACAGCATGCAGCACTCTCAACGCAACGTGTGCACTGTGAATGGGCTGATTGATTTTTCATTACTGTGCGGTGGGGCTGCGTTACAGTCTGCACTAACGTGCACCTGTAACGTCTTAGTGTGTAAGCAGCCTAAAGGGGAACTGAAGAGAGAGGTATATGGAGGCTGCCATGTTTATTTCCGTTTAAGCAATACCAGTTGCCTGGCAGCCCTGCTGATCCTCTGCCTCTAATACTATTAGCCATAGCCACTGAACAAGCATCCGTTTAAGCAATACCAGTTGCCTGGCAGCCCTGCTGATCCTCTGCCTCTAATACTATTAGCCATAGCCACTGAACAAGCATGCAGCAGATCAGGTGTTTTAGACTTTAAAGTCAGATCTGAAAAGACTAGCTGCATGCTTGTTTCTGGTGTTATTCAGATACTACTGCAGAGAAATAGACCAGCAGGGCTGCCAGGCAACTGGTATTGATTAAAAGGAAATAAATATGGCAGCCTCCGTATACCTCTTACTTCAGTTCCCCTTTAAGCTTTGTCAAAGAGGACATGAGTATACTCTCTTGCTGTCAATAACTAGTTAAGTGATCTCCTAAGATTCTGATTGATTATAGCCATATTTTACGGTAAAGTAGTAAACTAAGACTCTTTTATGTATGTATTTTTTGTATCCTTTTAATTTTACTATACTACTTCTTTGCAAAGAAAAATATTCAAATATCTCACATTACTATACTCTTCAAGATTAGGTACTTGTCACCTAAACCAAATAGAGAATGCTAATTTTGTCCTGTACAGTGAAAGTAATCCCATCATTTTCTGAGCATTGCTATTATTAGGCTGCCATCCGGACTGTACTTGACTTTGCTAAGCAGCTTTGGCCACTTAAAATCCTACATGAGAAGCAAAGAGAGATCAAAAGAACCTCTAGGAAAACCTATCTGACTAGTAATGGAAATTAAAATTCTATTATTCCAGGAGGTAGTGATGAAGTTCATACTTAAAGGAAACCTGAAAAATGGAGCAATGTGCAAGTCCAAAATAACCATGACTTTGAATTTATCTATTCTTTAGCAATGCAGTTCATTCCTTCATAATGCCCCAGCTGCACCGTTCATACTCTGTACCATTTATAAAGAAACATCAAAGGCCCAAACACTGACCCTTTTGGTATTCCCCTATCTAATATGGACTAATCAGAACCTACATAACTGATCAAAGCTCTCTAAATATGGTCTGTAAAGAAATTTTCTGACCAACGCATTCTCTATGTTCAAAAATGAAACCTTGTAACTTAATATCAGATTTTACCAGCAGGTGGCGCTAAAGGTAAGATCTAGTGCAGCCTTTCTCAACCTTTTTACCTTGGAGGAACCCTGCACATACCTTTTGGATCTCAAGGAACCCCTGCAAGCAATTTTTTGATCTCAGGAACCCCTGCATTTATTTTGCAGGTGGCAACTGCCACTACCTCCTATTATACTGCCACTCATTATACTGTCTCTTTATTCTAGTACTTTTTATTCATGTGCTCATAATTATTCAGACCCCCAATTTAGTGCTTCTTTTTTAGTACCCCCTATTATAGTGTGCTCTGTTATACTTCCCCCACGATGGGTTAAAATGCCAAGGAACCCCTGCAGAGTACTCAAGGAACCCTGGTTGAGAAAGCCTGATCTAGTGATTACAACTCAAGTAAAACCCTCAAAATGAATGATACCCCTTTTGCATTAACCACAGAATGGTAGCTGACATTTTTTTCAAGGAAAACGCTTTTAAATTATTTCAGGCTTAAAAAGATATTTCAGATATATAATAATATACAATAAATAAATAAAGTATTCTCCTTACCCCTAGAAAAGTATACATTTGTATGAATTGCTTTCTCTACTAAAGGCCCGTACCCACAATGTGATTTTCCAAATGACCGGCGAGACCTTGAGCGACGAGCGATTGTTTCCGAGATCTCACGACGTGGGTACAGGCCGCCATGATGGATCGGATCTTTAAGATCCCCGATGACTCCGCACAAGGTACCACGGCCGCTTGACTCCCGGTTCACGTTCGACATGTAATGTTGTTACGTCGCACACACCCACCGGCCGAAAGATGGATTGTGGAGAGCTCATCCTGGGGGACGTCACTGCATCCATCTTCCTCCATCGGGTGGTATTTAGCTTAAAAATGGAATTAGTTCATAGTGGCAGCAGGATCCCACAAGCAAAGGCAGTTAGACAAAAGTGGCAGCTTCCTATCCAACGTTAACAAAAGTATACCGTATTTTCCATTGTATAAAGCGCACTTTTTCTCCCCAAAAAGTCTTATATCATTAATACAGGGAATCCCCGACTAACGAACGACCGCTGATAGGAACCTTCAACTCGCTGGCACATCAGGGATTCCCTGCATTGACTCTGTGTATGCTGCGCTGCCCCCCCCCCCCCCCCCCCAGGCATGCCCGCATGTTCCTGCTGCCCCTGTGTCTCTTACTCCCGTGAATGTTGTGTTGTCGTCGTCCCCTGCGTATTTGCTGCGCTGCCCCTGCATACCTGTATGTTCCTCTGCCCCCCCCCCCCTGTATACGGATGAATAAGCAGCAGTAAGTGGCTCACCACCTTCAAAGTTCCCGCAGTGACAGCAGACCTTATATGTCCTGCACGGCTCCCTGTAGCGAAGGCTTCTGTTAATGACGCGAACAGCAGAGCAACTACTGCCACTTATTTATCCGTATACAGGGGGAGCAGAGGAACAAACAGGTGTGCAGGGGCAATGCAGCATATACATGGGGGGGGAGCGCAACATACACAGGAGCGGGAAACACGGGGCAGATGAACATACGGGCACGCAGGGGCAGCATACATGGAGGGGGCAGATGAACATGTGGATGCAGCTCAGCATACATGGAGGGGGCAGATGAACATGCGGATGCCAACTGGCCATGACTGACAGATTTACTGTGACAAACAGCAGAGGATAAAAGTGGCCCGGGAGTAGGTGAGGGAGCGAATGGCCTGAAGGGGGCCAGAGGAAGCCCCAGGTATATATGAACATTTTTGTTCGGCTCAGGTACACGTTAAATTGTTTTATTATATACCTTAACATTATTTCACAGAGTGGTGTACTCCTAGACGTCTTTACTTCCAAAAAAAACTGTGTCACTTTGGGATGCTCTATTCATACCAGTGCTGGGCCGAAATTACGCATGAGCGTAATTACGCATCGTAATTCAATGTAAATTTACGCGTAAGCGTTACGCGTAACTTACGGTCTTACGCGTAATTATTTACGCGTAAGACCGTAAGTGGTATCGTAATTACACTGTCTACCGTAATTGCTAGGCATGCGTAATTTTACGAACACTTACGCGTAATTTTACGCGTAATTACTAACGTAAAATCTCCCATTTTCTAAGAGTAGCCAATCAGTCAACATCCTAAGCAACCAATAGTATCTTCTCCCGCCCTTCAGTATAAGCGTACATTTTGACGCATACGAATGATATGTACGCAATAACTGTCACATTGACGGCTATTGCGTACATATCGTCCGCATGCGTAAAAAAATACGCATTAATGGGTATTACGGCACTATGCGTAACATTGTAGTGTAAGCGCCTTCATTACGGTATCCTTACGCGTAATTGCGTAAGTTTACGCGTAATTACAGTGATGTACCGTAGATAATTTCCTACGCCGTAACCGTAATTGCGTAATGCGTAATAGCGTAAAATTACGCGTAATGATCCATAAGCGTAGATTTTTCCATTACGACCAGCACTGATTCATACCCAATCATGTTATTTTTTAGTTGCCAACTAACCAAATTAGCTGTAATGTGCTTTACCACACATTTTTTCCCCTTTCGTTTTAGCATTACAAAACTTTTTCAGTGTTTTGTGGTCTCTGTCTTTTTTCAACGTGTGTTGCTGGCATTGAATTCAAAATAAAAGTGTGTTTTGTGTGTTGTTGTTTTTTTTATAAAATAATACAAATCTCAATATTAACTTCTGATACATTTTCTTTGTTCTATTTTCAGTTAAATATAAGATTTAAATCATTTGGAATGATTACACAGCGTCCCAGATGATTTTTTTTATAACAGGGTAGTAGAAAATATACAATATAGCTACAATACACACAAAAATACAGAACATGAAAATAGAAAAAAAAAATGATTATCACGGTCATATTTGTGTAATTGCATTGCTTCACAGACCAGCCATCTGCTTCCTGTTGAAAAATTGATTTGTGCCATTAACAAAGGACTTCCCAATGGATAAGAAAATGTGAGGTTAAAATTGAATCACATAGCACTGTGGTAACCTAATCATTTCTATTATCTGCGGGAGCCTAACTGCGGTATTTAACAATCGTTTGAAAGAATTACATCCCAGAGGGCAGGAGTGGGCACTACTGAAACAACCATTTCTTCAAAAGTTCTGGGCAATTATTTTTTAAATAAAAAGTTCTCAAAGTATTATTCATACAGATCTTTTTTTGAGGTAGAACAAACCATAGAGGCTTTTTCTTATTCACAATACATAAAAGAAAACATGTGAGGAAAAAGAAAAGAGTTAAGCAGATGCTTACCTCGGTAGAGGGAAGCCTATGGATTCTCCACAGGCTTGCCCTGTCTTCCTCCATCTTGCTGTTTAAGCACCAGGACCTCCGAAGCCCGTTGACATGTTCCCGTATGAGAGCGGGCACGGCTCCACTGTGCAAGCGCAGGATGGTTGTGCCTGCACAGTAGCATGGAGCTGCCACTCGGGCTCAGTGGAAAAATCCAAGCCCATTCAGCTCCTGCACAGTGCAACCAAGCTCCATGAATAAACCCTTGTCAAGGGGCTTGCAGAGGTCCCAGCACTGGAACAACAAGGAGGAGGAGGATGGGGAAAGCCTTTAGATTATCCAGAGGCTTCCCTCTACCTAGGTAGGCACCCATTGGGGGGGCACTTTTTTTCAAACATGTTTCCTTTAAAATAATCCAGCAGTAAATTTGGTTAGTATAGACTATGCATTTAATACATTCATAATCAGAGATTACTGTTAAAGGACCACAATCACGAAAAATTGTAACATTTAAAAAAAACCTGTAATGAAAAAACCTCCCCTGGGAGGTACTCACCTCGGGTGGGGGAAGCCTCCGGATTCTATTGACGCTTCCCTCATCTTCCTCGGTCCCACGGCGGCGGCGATAAAGCTCCACGAACAGCGGGGTTGTAAATATTTACCTTCCCGGCTCCAGTGCAGGCGCAGTATCGGTTCTCCGCTCGGAGATAGGCGGAAATTGCCGATCGCTGTCGGGCCGCTCTACTGCGCAGGCGCAAGTCTCCTGCGCCTGCGCTGTAGAGCGTACCCAACAGAGATCGGCTATTTTCGCCTATCTCCGTGTGGAGAGACGCAACAGCGCCCCCGCTGGAGCCAGGAAAGGTAAATAAATCAGCGATTGTCAGGCTTGTCGAGGGAGGATTCCGGGACACTTCGGGGGAGCCAGCGCTGGACTGCCTGCAGCTACAGGGGAGGGGGAAGCCTCATTGGAACCCTGAGGCTTCCCCCTCCCGAGGTGAGTACCCCCCAGGGGAACTTTTTTTTGTTACAGGTTCTCTTTAAAATACATTAACAAGCACAATATATATATATATATATATATATATATGTAATTGGCTCTTAGGTGCAAACAAAAATATTCTTATTAATCAAAAATGTTATCTTAGATGCACATGTAATTTTGAATTGTTATTGGTTTCAACCTAGAGGACTGCAGCCTCTTTGGAAATTCAATGATCTATGGCAAGCTGGCAGCACAGTAACTTATTATTATAACAATTGTATTGTTGTGTTTTTGTGTATACCTATTTGTACTATATATATATAAATATATATATATAGTTTATTAACTTGCTGTGATAACATTTTGGAATAAAAATAATATTTTTGTTTGCACCCAAGAGCCAATTACATTATTTTTTTGTGCTCGTTCCTAATTCTCCGTTGGCAGGGTGCATACAAATGTTAGTAAATAGTTTAACTATATTTATTATTAATCTATACAGTATTTATAGGTTATTCCCTGTTTTTGGTATCAAAAAAATGCAATGCTCTTACTTAAAATACATGAATAAAAAACAAAAAACAATACAATATAAATAAAAAACCACATAAATAAAAAGTACATTTCTCCCTGAGTAAAATGTGCCATACATTTATTTTCTCTTATGTTGCTTTCACGTACATTAGGTAGTAGAAAAAAAACAATGTTTTTTATTTAATTATATAAAACACAAGTAACTATATCAATCTATTTTGGGGTCATTTTCTGCAGTACTGATCAGGTAGAATAGTGTTTAGAAATGTCATATTTTACTAGAAGTACGATAAATACATTCCTAACAATGCAAAATAAAAATAAATAAGTACTGAAATACCTACATCAACAATGAGGAAGTCCAGCCAGCACCAGGCATTGGTGAAGTACTTTACAAAGCCGTAGGCCACCCATTTTAGAAGCATCTCCAGTATAAAGATATACGTGAAAACTTTATCGGCGTATTCCAGCATGGTCTTAATGGTTTTTCTTTGCTCAATGTAGATATCTTCAAAAGCCTGCCGAGTGAAATGAAGTGTACAAAATGTAATCAGGAGGACCAGCCAAGCACTACATCCGATAGGCAACCAATTAACTTTCTTTAAATGGTATGAATAGTATCAAACACAAATCATTGAATGAAATAAAAATGACGGGTCCAAATAATGCAGCATATGTTTGAAATCTACTAGAAAAATGGGTGCTTAAAGGATACATGAGGCAAGACAAGTAAAGTAGTTTTATATACCTGGGGCTCCTTCCAGCTCTTAGAAGTCATTTGGGTACAGCTCTGGTACTCTTTGTGGTCCCTCTGGCAGCCTGTAAAATCACAGACCCCATTGGTGGTCGGCGTCCTCCGCGCATGCACAGGCGAGTACCCACGTGCGACACCCCCACATCAGAGGTGTACTGCACCTGCATCCGGGGTCAGTGATTTTTCAGCCTGCCAGTGGGACCCTGGAGAGGACTGGAGCTGCGGTGAGGGACCTAAATTACTTCTAAGGGCTGGAAAAATCCCCGGTAAGTAAAACTACTTTACTTGTGTTGACTCATGAGTCCTTTTAAGAAAACCATGACTTTAAAGCCAGTGTTACCCGACATATAAAAACAAAAGTCAGATACTCACCTAATGAGAGGGAAGGCTCTGAGTCCTAATGAGCCTTCCCTCTCCTCTCCTGGTGCCCTCAGGATCCTCCGTTCAAATTCCCCGCTGTGGGGGACTACGGAAGTCTTCAGGAGCTGAGTCCTCCTGAAGACAGACGGCTCCATACTGCGCACGCACGAGTGAGTCATAGACAGCGCTCGCGCATGTGCAGTATGGAGCTCCATCTTCGGGAGCCCGAGTGCTCCCTAAGACTTCCGAAACCTCCCTTCGGCGGCGGAAGTGGCAGTATTTGAATGAACTGGTCGAATACTACTACGGGGGATGAGGAGCGGGACCGGGCACCGGGAGAGGAGAGGGAAGTCTCATTAGGACTCAGAGCCTTCTCTCTCCTTAGGTGAGTATCTGACTTTTGTTTTTATAGGTCGGGTAACATTGACTTTAAAAGGAGAGAAAAATCACATACTTACCTCTGGATACTCCAGAGGTTTCCCATGTCCTGCTTGAGACCACCAATCCAGTGGTGGAAGTTTGTGATCACGCTCCTGTCCGCGAATGAGTGCGGCCACACTGCACAGGTGCAGGATGCCTCGTGCCTGTGCAGCAGGATGGAGTCGCTCAAGCTTTGCGGAAAAAGCCAAGCTCAAGTGGTTCTGTACTACTGTGCAGATGCGAGGTGTCCTGCACCTGCGCAATGCAGCAGCAACTGCTCATGGACAGGAGCACGGCAACGCCCACCTCTCAGCAAGCGCTTGTCAAAGAGGTAAAAGGGGTATAATCGCTGAATCAGTGGAGGCGAGGTGGGAAAAGGGAAGCCTCTGGATTATCCACAGGTAAATATCTAAATAAAGCTCTTTTTCCCTCCAGGTAAACTTTATACATATAAAATATTTTCTTAAAGAGAACCCGAGGTGTGTTTAAAGAATGTTATCTGCATACAGAGGCTGGATCTGCCTATACAGCCCAGCCTCTGTTGCTATCCCAAACCCCACTAAGGTCCCCCTGCACTCTGCAATCCCTCATAAATCACAGCCATGTTGTGAGGCTGTGTTTACATCTGCAGTGTCAGTCTCAGCTGCTCCCCCGCCTCCTGCATAGCTCCGGTCCCTGCCCCCGTCCCTTCCCTCCAATCAGCAGGGAGGGAAGGGATGCAGGCGGGGACTGGAGTTCTGCAGGAGGCGGGGAGAGCAGCAGACTGACACTATAGAGATAAACACAGCCAGCTCTGACAAGCTGTTTGTCAGCAGCGTGGCTGTGATTTATGAGGGATTGCAGAGTGCAGGGGGACCTTAGAGGGGTTTGGGATAGCAACAGAGGCTGGGCTGTATAGGCAGATCCAGCCGCTGTATGCAGATAATATTCTTCAAACCCACCTCGGGTTCTCTTTAATGCACATAAAATGTATATTTATAGCTAGTTATTAAAAGTACACACTACACCATCAAAATGATAGGTGTTCCAATAATAGTGTGCATCTTCAAGTGCCACTCACAACACACAACAGGAAAATCACTGCCTGACATGTTTCGCAGCTCAAGGCTACTTTTTCAGAGGCACAAATATACCTATTCAAATGATAGAGAAAGGTGAGGACATCACCATAAAATCAAAGCCAGCAGTTCAATGAAACATCCACAGTGACACAACAAGCCACTATTCCCGGAATCACAAGGTGTATACGCTGTTAGCAGCAGATGCATGGGCCCGTTTTGGCACACGCATATAATACACAGCCTACCAGAACTTGCTAGTGATGAAGGGAGAGAGCTTGCAGCCTACATTGGTCCAGCTTGGCTATTGAGCCACACATCGGATGTAGTGAAATGGTGAGAGCCCATACGGGCAACAGCATTAACCTTCTCCAGTCCAATATTTCGATCACCCATGTCTCTCTCCAGCACTATTTTCTTCCTGCTGTGAAAGAGGTGGTGGTGGTGGTGGCGGGGGATGTGGATGACTGGATTGTTTGGTTTGGCAAGGATCTCATAGGTTCTTTACCTCCTCATTCTAAAGCGTGGAGGTGAGCTGGTATCAGCTGCGGGGACACGGCAGCATACATTTAATGACTAACGGTACATAGTTGCTGTCTCATACCGTACTATGCACAGACAGCCTGCCAATTCCAGATTCAACTGGTGCCTACCAAACATGTACATCATCCAACATAGTGTAAGTGAATTATTGCACAAAATGCCTAGACAAAGTTCTATACACTTTGCAAATGACCCGAGGAAGTGGATAAGACCTGTGAAATTTTAGTGTCCAATAAATATTACATTGAAACACATTCCCCAGTTGAGGTAAGATTACTTTATCATTATAAATGTTTTTTTTTTTTAAATCTCTAATGCGCCTCCTACCATCCTTCCTCTAGTTAGGGGTTCCTCCTGAGAATATTTTCAAGACGTTATCTGGTTTTTTTTGGAGAGTGAGCATCGAAGAAGACGTTTGACAGATCTATGTAGAGATGAAATTCTCCACATACTTGTTACTATGGTTGCCTTTTAGCACCCCAGTTTTGTACGTGGTATTTTACTACTCTCATTATCTCTCTGTTTAAAATAGTACATTATATTGGCACTCCTCTGCCCATATGCAATTAACTTTTTCTTCTGAGTTTTTTTTAGTATAACATTTCAGCACTTTGCAATTGAAAAAAATACCAAATATATCTTCTTGCTTGCTGGTGGTTTAACCCTTTAACCAGTGCGGCGGCGGCAGCCCCAGGACAGCCTAACGCTGATTGACGCGCAGTCTTGGGGGCGTGCTTTGCAGGAGAATGCACGTGCCAATGTGCGCGCATCTCCGCTTTAATGATTGAGCTCCGCCCCATCATCAGTCTCCCATCGGCGATCGCCGCTCGGGAGACTGTTAGACGGCGAATCCACGGCGAATAGCTAAATGTATTTTAAAAATAAAGAAATAACTATTTATATAAAAATAAATAAACATTGAGGGTGCAATCAAAGCCCACCAACAGAGAGCTCTATTGGTGAGCAGAAAGGGGGGGGGGGGTCACTTGTAAGCTGAGTTATGTGGCCCTGCAGCGAGGCCTTAAAGCTGCAGTGGCCTAATTAGTAAAAAATGGCCTGGTCACTGGGGGGGGGGGGGGGGGGGTTAAGCCCGTGCGTGGTCATTAAGTGGTTAAAAGCCATTTTATTGACAAGTTTGAAAATATCACCAAGGAGAAAGCCCAGGAGAAGAGGTAAATTGCATATGGGCCTATTATCTCTCTGTTTAAAATACTACACTATACTGAGGCTACTGGGCCCATGTGCAATTAACTTTTTCTCCTGAGTTTTCTCCTAGGAGATAATTTTCATCTTCTATTTGAAATACATTTTCAGCACTCTGCAATTAAAAAAGTACCAAAAAGTAGGTTGAAAAGTACTCTTTTAAAACTTAAAAAAATATATATTTTCTTGAGATTTAAAAGGCATTTTATTGACTAGTTTGACAATATCACTCAGTTCAAAAAGTGAATTGCATATGGGCTCCTTATGTCTTTTTTGTCCTTTCTTTGTTCCCAGAACTCACTAGTTAAAGTTTACAGACTCGACACATGGCTTGTGGATATCTTTGTAGAAGTCCTTTTCATGGAGTGCTTCGGAAAGGAAAGAAGAAAACACAGAGGATTCCCCATGAGATGATGGACTAATCCAAAGCTGGTCAGATCTGTCAGATTTTGACTATTTACTGTGACAGCGTCATACTAAAAAAAAAAGGTAGTTTATAGTACATTATTTTCTGGGACAAAATGTATGTATGTGTACATATGTGTTTGAAAGTTTACAATTTTGTAGTTTTTGTAATTTATAATGTTAAAAATGTTTTGTCCTTCAAAAGTTCTCAGCTGCACAAGTTTTTAACACCTTTTCCAGGCAGCTGGCCAACTCACCTACTAAGATGAGTCAGACGATAACCACAGAAACTAATTATTGGCATTGCAGATGGTGTGAAAAAAAAAATATCTAGCGAGTCTGTTTAATCTCAGTCTAAGATATGTATATTTTTCAGCATTTTTTTCACAGCATATTAGGTAAGCAAGGTGTGAGGACTGACAGACTCTGAATGGCCTTGTTAACTGCTTTGTCTGCTGAGTGAGTGATTTTGGGCAATGCCCTGTTGAGCTAAGTGTTACTTCTACACAGAGAAGACCAATTCTGAAAAACAGACAATAGGAAATTCCTATTTACCTATTCATCAAGAGGAGGGTGGGTAAAAGTGATGTTCAGCTAAGAGTTTTACTCTATCCCCAGAGGAAACTCATTCACAAGGGTCAGACTGTGGCATGGCCTGAAAAGAGGGCTGCCTGTTTACATAAATAATTGCTTGTTTATCAATATGAGTAGAGGACGGCCTTTTTACAAAAAGGACTGGCTCTTCATGAATAGGAGTAGAGAGTGTTGAAAGATGGTTAGCTATGTTGTATCAGGAGAGTTGCAGAGAGCATGGGGGGGAGGGGGGGTCCTGTGTTAGGGCCAGGTCCCTTGCCTTAGGGAGCGAGAGAGCCAGCACCCCCAATCTTGGAGAGTGAAGCTGTATCCTACTAAAGTCTACAAAGATTTAAAGAGGAACTCCAGTGATAATAGTGTAATAAAAAAGTGATTCATTTATACAATAATGATGTATAAATGGTTTAGTCAGTGTTTGCCCATTGTAAAATCTTTCCTCTCCCTGATTTACATTCAGACATTTATCACATGATGCCATTTTTATTGCTGACAGGTGATGTCAGTGGAAGGAGATACTGCTTGCTTTTTTGGCAGTTGGAAACAGCTGTTATTCCCCACAATGCAACAAGACTCCCAAAGTGTGATGTCAGGACCTCAGAGCTGTGAGGCGCTGACATCACACTGTGGGAGGGGTTTCACCACAAAATCAGCCATACAGAGCCTCCTGATGACCCGTTTGAGAAAAGGAATAGATTTCTCATGGGAAAGGGGGTATCGGCTACTGATTGGGATGAAGTTCAAACCTTGGTTACGGTTTCTCTTTAAGTTCTTTTGTCTGACTGCTGATCTCCACCCTTCCTCCTCTAGTGTCCTGCTGGAGACTGTTACTCCACTAAGAGAACATGGATTGTGGAGACTTTACACTTGTTCCTCAGACTGCTGGGACCTGCTGTTTATCTAAATTCCTGCCATGCACGGTAATTTAACTGTGACTTTTATTTCATTTGCTTAGCTGTAGAGAACGTGGACTGTGGAGACTATAAACTTGTTACTGCAACTGATAGGTGTTGTCATCCCCAATATACCACTACACTGCTGCTGATCATAATAACTGCTGTTGGAACTGTTACTTAATCCACCATGTTACTGGGACTTTTTGTTCATCTATGGTTGGTATATCTGAAGATTAAAGTAGCCACACATTAATAGCTTACCACCCGATATGACAAAAAGATAGATCCCTCTCAGATCTAAATCTCACCAGAGAGGGATTTTTCTACTACACTCTGTACATTTATTTTCAGTAGATGTCAGAAGTCATAAAAATGAAAGTTAACTTTTTACTGTGGAGTGTGGGCCACAATTTATTAATTTACAGTTATACTCCAGTTATAAGTATCCCTTAACTCTCCTTTCTTAGAAATGCTAATATGATTCAACATTAAACCACTTCCCACCACAGTTTATTTCCCCTTAAATCCAAAGCAATTTTCACACATCACGCTCCTCCCATTCATTCACCAATAACTTTACTGTTACTTATCACACTGAAATGATCTATACATTTTTTTCTACAACAAATTAGGTTTTCTTTGGTTGGTGCTTTTTGCTAAGAATCATTATTAAAAAAAAGGATCGTTATTTCTCATATTTTAGCCACTGGAGTTTTAAAATAAAATGCACTACGATAGATAAAACCTACACGTTTAATTTGCCCATTTGTCCCAGTTATTACAACATTTAATGTATGTTCCTAGTACAATGTATGGCGACAATATTTTATTTGGAAATAAAGGTTTATTCTTTTCTTTTTTTGTGTTTCTTTACACTATATCAATAATTACAAGCCTTAATTTGCAAAAATAATTCTGACATGCCCTTATGACATTCATATAAAAAAAAAAAAAAACTGCATCCCTGAGGTAACTATTTATGATTTTTTTTAATGCTATCACTTTTTTTAATCACTTGGAGAAAAAAGGGAAGAAAAGGTATCTTATAAAATATATAACATTTATTTATCACAAATTATAAAATATTAGCTTAATTCTTTATAAAAGCCAGAGCACTAGCTCCAATAACCTGGGGGACATAATCATCGACCTGAAGGCCCAGTATGTAATCATAAGCATCATAAATAGGTCAAACAATTTAAAAGCTGGAGCTCACAGCAAAAAAATATATAGGCCTAAATAATGTGGACCACAGAAAAACAGTTCCAGTTCAAAAAAGGAGGTAGTATCCAAGTGCACAAAAGTGAAGAAGTCCTAAGCAATCCAAGATGATATCATCGATTCAAGCAAAGCACCTTCCTAGTGTCGCAGTACACATAGATAACAATAGGTATTCCTCATCATCACAAGGAAGGCAATGTAACAATGTTCCTGAGTAGACAATATATTCAGTGTGAACACCCACTCTGGTGCCTCCTCTTTGTTCTTCAATCAAAAAGCACAAATGAATTTCATCAGGGCATCAAGACATCCATCAAACATACTGTTTACGTGACCTTTGACCTCAGAGTCAGTTGTAGTATGGAATATATTTTAGGAGATCACTGTATTGTTTGATCAACAAGTTGGTAGGTATGCAGTGAAAAAGTCCGCCAGGGATTATTCCCTTATGCAGTTCTCCATTGATCTCAAGATCAGTTCGGCATCCTCCTTGGAATCACTTTTATCTAACATCTCACGTGATGAATCCTTATGCTCTCCTAACCTTGGTTCACAATCCTCACTGTCATCTGTGACTTCACAACAACATTTTTTAGGTGTGGGCGGGTCAGACATGAGGGACAGGGGGGGCACATCGAAATTGGGCAGGTCGAGGGACAAACATGGCCATCAGCACAAGTAAACCAAAAAGTGGTGTGTAAATCAGCATCAAGCGCTGACACCATGGATGAATTTATGTCTAAACAAATTATCAATTTATCTGACTTTGTGCTAAATGATGACCATGTTACAGTCCTCAATTTGGGTTTGGGATTTGCGATTACTACGAATTTGGATAAATTTGAATTGGTACGAGATTTGCACCTCTTTTGCAGACGTGTGGCCCTTAAAGTAATGTTTGGGGATGATACTAGAGACCCCACTTCACTCACTACTTCACAGGATCAAAAAGCACAACAGGATCTAATGAGCCTATGGAAAGATTGTTGTCCCATGGGTGACTTTAGCGACATGAACCTGATATCTTCTGCTTCTGAAATAGATTTACCAGATAAAACTAGAGTGAGACCGAAATCCCACTTTTTTCCTGCATTATCAACAGTTCCCTCATTGCAGATTTTTGCCTTATCTGTAATGCGAGATCTTGAAACACTCCCTTCTGGAAGTGGATTTCATTCAAACTTAACTTGTGAACAGCAAAGGGCCCTTGATGAATTGTCGGGGGCTCCTAATTTGGTGATCAAGCCTTCGGACAAGGGCGGTAACGTGGTCCTCATGACCAGGGGCCGATATGAGCAAATATGCTATGACATACTTAACAATTCTGATTGGTATGAGAGGGTCTCGATGTCGAGGGTGGAGGCCAGCATCGGCGAATTTAAAGGGTTGTTGGATGACAATCTGGCAATGGGATTGATATCCAAAAAGACTTATCGGTTCCTATGGAACCCTAACCCAAGATTACCGACATTTTATGCGCTACCGAAGACGCATAAATCAACCACTAATCCTAGTGGGAGACCCATTATATCTGGGTGTGGCTGTATACGGCCAATGCAAGCGTATATGTGGATACGCATCTTCAACCCCATGTGAGAGCACTCCCCTCATACGTGAGGGATACAGCCCATCTCTTGACCATCTTAGATGGAATGGGGGTGCCACCCGGGGCCTGGTTGGTCACCCTCGATGTTGAGGCCCTCTATTCCAGCATACCACATGAAGAGGGTCTGGAAACCATCAGATCAGTATTAACTAGTCTACCCATAGACAGTATCCCGCACAATATCTTCTTGCTAAAGCTGTTGCGATTTATTTTGACCAATAATTTTTTCACTTTTGACTCCGCCCACTACCTCCAGGTGCAGGGCACAGCGATGGGGACAACATGTGCCCCGTCCTATGCGTGCCTGTACCTGGGGGAGTGGGAGAGATGCATTTTTTCTGATGAGGGTTTGAGTGAACTGTTACAATATGTAATCACTTGGCATCGTTTTATAGACGATATTTTCATGATATGGACTGGCACCGAGCAAGATCTAAGCAAATTGGTTGGACTGCTCGGTAATAATCCATTCAATCTTAAATTCACCATGTCCAAGGATTTGCAGAGCATCCCATTTTTGGATGTGACAATCTACATAGATGACAAGGGCATGCTACAGACAAGACTATACAGAAAGCCGACATCAGCTAACTCTTTGCTGCATGCCAGCAGTTTTCACCCAACCCACCAGATACGCGGCATCCCGACAGGTCAATACCTTCGGGTGCGGCGTAACTGCTCAGATGATCTTGACTTTCAATCTTCAGCTGATGACTTGCAGCAACGCTTTCAAGCAAGGGGTTACCCCAAAAAATATCTTAAGAGGGCCTACCATAGAGCCAGTAGTACACGGAGGTCAGAGCTACTATATAGATCAACTGACTCGCGGGATCCTAGTGTTAGGGGATTGTCTTTTATTACTAAGTTCTGTAGTGAACACCAACAGATTAGATCCCTACTGTGCAAGCATTGGCCCTTGCTGATGGTGGACCCCAAAGTTGCCGCTCTTGTCCCAGAAAAACCTATGTTGACCTTTAAACGGGCCCCCACTATAGGGGACAAACTGACACGCAGTCATTATTCAGGCCAAAATGGTGCGGGCAAGTTATGCAAATGTACTGCTTTAGGCACATATCCGTGTCATTCATGTAATCAATGTCGCTATATCCTTGTGGGCAAACAATGTACCTTAAAGGCTCGAGACAAAACACTTACCACTAGACACTATACAAATTGTGAAACTGAAGGGGTTATTTATTTGCTCCTCTGCCCGTGTGGAGCCTTCTACGTGGGCAAGACAGGTAGAGCATTTAAAAGACGCATCTATGAACACACATATGGGATCAGTGAATCCCATGACACACCAGTTGCACGACATTTTGCTGGATGTCAGAATTCCAACCCAGCCAAGGTACGTTTCTTTGGGCTTGATAGGGTGCATTTGGACCCAAGGGGGGGCGATTGGGACGGGAGGCTCCTCCAATGTGAGGCCTTTTGGATATACAAACTGAAGGCCTTCCGGTCTCCAGGTCTAAATGAAGGCATTGATTATGCCCCATTTTTATAAATCCTTTATCTTAGACCATGGTCACCCTTATCTTTCTGGGGGGGGGATCGTCTATTCTTGAGGATTTGCCCCCTATCCCATTTACAGACTTACCTTTTATTAATCTAGTTCTCTTTCGTGGGTTGCTCTGTCGTATCGTCCCTGGCCTAATGGGCCTATGGGGGGATGGGTCATTGGTGCCCCGCTTCATGTGGGGGGCATTCCCCCCTGGCCTGCTGGACTCAGCCTTAACGAGACCCCTGTTTGTATGATATTGATTCTGGATAACAGGTGTGTCCCATTTATCTTTGGGGCACTCTTGTTTATTGATATATTGGGCAATTATATGATCTGTGTATGTTTTAGTTTGTATAGAGACGTGTACTTAGAATATATTGTATTTGTAAGTTTATTTGTTGAACAGATTAGATTCTAGGTGAAACTCCTTCTGTGTTGATGCTATGGCCCCCTGGGTACTTATTCCTGCTCTTCCCCGGTTTGATATGTGGGGCCGGGGCGGCCGGGCTGTGGGGATGCCTTCCCGGGGGGTGCGGTGTGCCGGGAGATGTCTAACCTATGCCCCAGATATGGGAGCTTATGCTCCAGGGCATGGCTGATTGACTCTAATTTGTATATACAGTTTTTGCTCATCGGTGTCCCTTTGAACAGTGATGGGCTTATATCTTTGTGGCGCACTGGCCCCCCTGGCGGCGTCCCCTCGGCCCGGCCGTTCTGGGACCTGTGTGGCGGACTTGGGATGTGTGGGTGTCCCAGTGGTATGGGCCAAGGCGGCCCCGGGGCGTCACTAGGGGCGCTTGTTCGCCCGGAGCGGTGCGCTCTCCCCTCCACCCGCCTTGTGGATTGCCACTGAGCTGGTTAAGCTCAATTCTGGCCAATTCCACTCTGGCCACTAGATGGCACCCTCGGCGGAGTGTGGAGGCGCACTGCTCCTCTATGCCGATGCGGACTGTATCCCCCTGCCTGCGCGCGCAACCACATGACGCGCGGACGTGGGGCGGACCTGCGTACGGCGTGGCGTCCTCGGGCCGCCGGGCGCCATTATTAGGCCGGCATCCGTGCAGACGGGATTGTTGGATGAGCCTGCCCTGATGATGCTGGCGACTTTGCCAGGGAAACCGGTCGGCAAACCAGGGCTCATCGCCCACCAGTAGCATCGCTCCACCTGGGGGACCACTGACATCGATCTGAACAGAGCGGATGAGTATCTTTTTTGCACTTTATGCATTCTTCTGTGACGCTATGCACATGGATGGACTTCCTCTCTATCTCTAACTCCATTGTGGGCAAATGTACAAAAGCAGTAATTTAGCCCACCACGTGGCCCCTATACTTTGAGTCTACAATACTATTACGCTATATCCACCATCACGTGACCCTACATATGGACTGGAGAGCTGCATAAGGGAACAATCCCTGGCGGACCTTTACACTGTACACCTACCCATATATTTGTTGATTAACAACACAGTGATCTCCTATACCATACTCCACATTACAACTGATCTTGAGATCAATGGAGAACTGCATAAGGGAATAATCCCTGGCGGACTTTTTCACTGCATACCTACCAACTTGTTGATCAAACAATACAGTGATCTCCTAAAATATATTCCATACTACAACTGACTCTGAGGTCAAAGGTCACGTAAACAGTATGTTTGATGGATGTCTTGATGCCCTGATGAAATTCATTTGTGCTTTTTGATTGAAGAACAAAGAGGAGGCACCAGAGTGGGTGTTCACACTGAATATATTGTCTACTCAGGAACATTGTTACATTGCCTTCCTTGTGATGATGAGGAATACCTATTGTTATCTATGTGTACTGCGACACTAGGAAGGTGCTTTGCTTGAATCGATGATATCATCTTGGATTGCTTAGGACTTCTTCACTTTTGTGCACTTGGATACTACCTCCTTTTTTGAACTGGAACTGTTTTTCTGTGGTCCACATTATTTAGGCCTATATATTTTTTTGCTGTGAGCTCCAGCTTTTAAATTGTTTGACCTATTTATGATGCTTATGATTACATATTGGGCCTTCAGGTCGATGATTATGTCCCCCAGGTTATTGGAGCTAGTGCTCTGGCTTTTATAAAGAATTAAGCTACTATTTTATAATTTGTGATAAATAAATGTTATATATTTTATAAGATACCTTTTCTTCCCTTTTTTCTCCAAGTGATTAATCTACAATTTATGAGTCTTAGACTCAAAGGGAGCACCTCACTTGTAAATTTGAGACCCACAGTGTGAATAATCTATCACTTTTTTTAACAAGTGTTTTATTTTGGTAACTAGTTACTCACTACTCCTAAACCCAATTTAATTTTTGAAATACAATAAGTGATATTGTTAATCAATCACAATGGTACATATGTTTGTATTTAATGAGGGTTCTAATGTTTTTAAATATCAGTGTTTAATATTTTTAACCTAATTTTAGATGTGTAGTTATGCATTAGTATATGACTAATTAGTGTATTAGTATTATTATTAGTATATGACTCATTTTTATAACTTCTTCTTCAAAGTCCCATGCTTGTTATATTTTTCTTTTTAGTTTCATACCACTTTAAAGCACACCCAAGGTGAAAATAAACTAATGAAATAAACAATTGTACCTATCTCCCTTCTCCTAAAAATAACTTTTTAAGATATTTAAATCTACTTTTCAAGTTTTTACTGTTTTATTGTTTTTGCTCAATGACACATTCATTGAAGTATGTCAGAGCTAAAATCTATGCACTATTGACACTTTTTATCTCTTTCTTGCTCTCAGAAGCCCATTTCTGCTAGGAAAGTGTTTAATAGTTGTAATTTCTAATCACTGAAGGTCATACTGTAGTCTGGCTCAGTCCTGACTCAGACAACAACTGCCACATACATACCCGATGTTTAACACTTTCAGGCAGAGAAAGAAAAAAAGTAAGAGCACAGTTATTTGTGTGCTTGGCACTGTACATACACATGTTTATCTCATCATGTCACGTCACCTCGGGTAACTTTTAAGTGTGCTTAGAGCAAAGCTCTTGTTTTTGCTTATGTTGTAAGATTTTTTCATCTTCTACCATAGTTTACATTAAAAAAGTGTCAGTCTAGCCTTTGTACTCAGTGCATGCATATTTAATCATCACTTGGATACAGGGATATAAATGAGTATAGAGAGGTCATTTAACTCTCTAGAACAGGAATATTGAACTCCAGTCCTCAAGTACTGAGATCCTCTCTCCAATTAAATGATGGAACTGGATCAGGAAAGGTGTGGTTGATCAAGTAGAATACATTTCTCCATGTCTCACTCCATCCTAAACACCGGCATGGAAGAAGTGGTGAAAAATTCTGGCACATTATTCACTTAGAGATCAGCACACTGTAGTTAGGTTGCTATTATTTGAAACACAGTGTGACAGCTTATAATGTACATTCTGGGGATGACAGGCCCATATCTTAAAAATTGGTGAAATAAATAATGCCATTACATGGCAGCACCGAATTTTAAGTTAAAGCGGAATATAACCCTGCATTTCAATTTTGCTCTAAAACATTATTTACAGCATATTATATGCAACCAGCATTTTTTTTACTAGACCAGCATTGGAAGGGTTACACACAGAGCTTTAAAGTTCTGTGGAGAGAACTGCAGATGCATCCGAAGCTTACATACATACTAAACAGAATGTAACAAGTGAGGAATGTGACTCACTCTCTCTGACTGTGCAGGAGCTGGAGGACAGCCAAAGAGTGTGTAACATTTATCACTTGTTACATTCTATTTAGTTAAATGTATCTATCTGAACTTCTGCATATCTCTCCACGGAACTTTAAACCTCTGTGTTTAACCCTTCCAATGCTGGTCTAGTAAAAAAAAAAAATGCTGGTTGCATATAATATGCTGTAAATAATGTTTTAGAGCAAAGTTGAAATGCAGGGTTATATTCCGCTTTAAGCACATTATAGTATAAATATTATATCACTTTAAAGCGGACCTGAACGCAGAACTTCCTCTCTGCTCTATAAGATACGCAACAGCATAATAACTTTTAAAGAAAAAAATTCTGTGTTACAGCTGATATAAATCCTGCAATAAATCTGCAGTGTCTCTACTTCCTGTTTGCAAGGAAGCAGACATATTAACATCCTGTGCTCACCAATTAGTTTCTTTGTCCGGGCAGTCAGGCTAAACTCTCTAAATCCATACAGGGTGCATTTCTCTACGTTTCCCTTCTGTCCTGTGTGAGAATTTAGGTCAACTTTAAAGTACTAATCTAAAGCACAAAATGACATGAGATGTCATCTACTTGATACTCGTGCATACACTAAAAACAGCACTGAAAGACAGGAATGAAATAAATAATTTACCAGAGCTCCGCTGCTAAGAAGAATCATGAAGATAATGAAGGTTTCGAACCAGTTGTGCTCGACAATCGTGTAGCAGGTTTTCCTGAATGCCCACCATAGTTTGCCCTTATTTTCGTCGATATTCACATAGCAGATTGGGAACCTTTTAACACATCCTAGAACATATAGCAATAGTGTGAGTTTTGCACGGTGCATACGCATGTCAATCTCATCATGGCACATGGCACTTCAGGTATACTTTAAAAACGTTCATTTCGTATTTTGGATTTACGGCATCTACATTCACTAACCTCCTTCTCTGCACTGACTTCACATCTGAGCATAAGCTAGGCTTTAAAATCTGGCATATTGAAAATAAATCCTGGGAGTCCCTTTAAAGAGAACCCGAGGTGGCCTTGTATTACGTAAGTGGGGCACAGAGGCTGGTTGGGCACACTAACACCAGCCTCTGTTGCCCCATCGTGTGTGTCAAAGACCCCCCTGCTCGCCGCTAAACTCCCCGCAGTGCTGGCGACACGCAGTGCGTCGCCAGCACAATGTTTACTCTATCGCTGTCTGTCAGTGCCGCTCCCACGCCTCCTCCGCATCGCCGCTACCCGCCCTCGTCCCTTCCCTCCAATCAGCGGGAGGGAAGGGACGAGGGCGGGTAGCGGTGATGCGGAGGAGGCGGCGGAGCGGCGCTGACAGACAGCGCTAGAGTAAACATTGTGCTGGCGACACGCTGCGTGTCGCCAGCTCTGCGGGGGTATAGCGGCGAGCAGGGGGGTCTTTGACACACACGATGGGGCAACAGAGGCTGGTGTTAGTGTGCCCAACCAGCCTCTGTGCCCCACTTACGTAATACAAGGCCACCTCGGGTTCTCTTTAATTGAAAAAAAAAATGCAGTGGACTTTCCCTGTAAATTTTACAAATAGATATCTTTTTTTTTCCATGCAACATATGCGCATTTATAATTTATAGGGAGACCTAAAAGTTCAACTCATTATATAATCTAGCTGTGTAGGCCAACTGCCAAAAATATAAGGGAAAAAAAAACTAAACACACAAGCGCTTTAATGAGCAGTTCTCTCCCACTCACCGTCTGTGAAACAGGCATCTGGTTCCAGAGCTTCCTCTGGTTCAAGCTCCACCAGCTCCCCTTCTCCTTCCACGGCTGCCCCAGGAGGCCTGATATCCACTGTGCTCCCTTCAGACGAACTGGTTGTGTTCAGCTTCTGCAAATAAAGTCCCCCCAAAACAAAATGTTAGCATGCTGCAATTGTAGTCTATTCATTGTTGCCTAGGCTTTGGATAATGTACAGTATTATACTAAGGTTTTGAATTATTCGAAACACTTTTCAAGACTATTTGGGGCACATCGGTTTATTGTTTAATAGCTTGCATTTTGCACATGATATTTTGGTATCTTTTGTAAAGTCCTAGTTCAGCCTCCCATTTTTTTAAATACATATATTAGTAATTTGCATTAATCAGCAATGCACAGTGTTTTGTGGACTGCATGTTGATAATTATACAATGACTGTACCTGGTTAGTTGCAACATGTAGCTTCACTACCACAGTCTTTGCCATTTAAAGTCTGTTTTTGTGAGTGCAATTGCTATTACAGATGAGAGGTATCACTGCTCAGAACACAATTATAGCAGTAGCTAGCCCTTGTCATTGGGAAACTTAATACAAATCTGATGTTTTGGGGACTCAAAGGACCCCTTTATCAAGGAAAATCACATAAATTAAGCCATGGGTTCCAGCTGGGGGTTCCAACACTCACAAAGTGTTGTGCCCCATGCAAGCAGGAGAGGCAAAGCAGAGTCTCATACCAGTAAGAATCTGCAGACCTGCAGTGCTGGTCACAAAGTTAGGTCACTTGCCCGGAGGTTTGCCTCACCGTGGCGCAAGTGTCTAGTATAATATACTTTGCATGCAAACCAAATTGGAAGCTAAAGTTCCTCCTAGTTTAATAAATGTTAGCACTTGTCTTGGATGCAGGGCATGCATTTTTCAGTCTGGCAGAAGCGGTGTATGACCTGTGCGATTAACCATTCAATTGCAACATGTGTTTAGGGATGCACAGCCTTTCCCCCCACCTTTCCTTAGCTGGTCACAAAGTGTTTATCTCTCAGCAGTATAGGGAAGAAATAGAGAGTAATAGCTGTTCACTAACTAGGCATAGTTCTCTATTCAGCTTTACTAACATTGAGAATTCTGGGAGGATCAACTAGGGCTTCAATAATTACCGTAGATGCTGTTAAATGCTGAGTTCTGGGCCCTTAAAAATAAAAGAGCACAGCTCTGGGCTCACCAGGAATTTGTGCACTGTTATGAATAGAAAGTCTACAGGGGGTATTTTTTTAATAGTGTTCACAGCTTTAAGCTATTCTATTAATCATTAAGTCAACTGCTTTAGGATCTTCCTTTTCATGGCATTCTTAAAGTGTGAAACCACATGCTTTTGTGCAATACCTGACTGTTATTCAGTCTCTCTGTCAAGAGATCACAGTATTCATGTTACATCAGGCCTGAATTACTAAACTACAAGAATCACCTGCAGTAGTCCTTCAGTTTAGGTGAACCTTTATCCTTGAATGCTGGGTGAAATTTTACTGCGTCAGTGTGCAGTCCCCCCAAGCTTAACTAACTTCATCATGTACCATACAGGTTTGATGGCCCGGAAGGAGGGGCTAAAAATCAGACAGCCCCACCACATAAACAATACCGATGCTGAAATTCATGCAGATTATCAAGATTAACATTGAAATTTTAGGTATTCAAGAATATCGCCATTTTAGACAACACAAAGAAGGTATGCATCTATTTTAACACAGCAATTTGGCATAATTTGATGTTTTTTATATTTTTTTAAACTTTAAAGAAATTGGATGTGATCCCAAGCCAAGCTGTAAAGATATAGAAATCCCTTCTTTAGAAAAAAAAAAATCTTTTATGAATAATTTTTAGAAAGAAAAAACTGCATATACTTTTTTGATTTTGTGGTCCAACCGTGAAAAAAAAAAGTTTTCAAAGTAGTAATGTACTAAGATTCCTTTAATTACATGTATGCAATCTTTATGGTCCAATATTTATCTTGCTAGGCAGAACATTAAACATATTTGGCACAAATACGCAATATAACATTTGAATAAATTGTGTGTCATTGAAGGAAATGCACTAAAACCAGTTTTCAAGCAATTGCATTCATCTCGGTCAATGCACCCATATTCATTGTGCATTTTCAAACTACTTGTCAATCCAATATTCATACTTATTGGTGGGACTTCAATAGCTAACTAGGATTAAAAAGTCTTGCAGCATATTGATTGTATTCTACTCATTTAAATATGAATAATTTAAAAATATCTCTTATTTATTTTTACAATATCCTTCTACATTTTTTTTCCTTCTCTTTTGTAGGACTCGTTTGCCCAAAACAAGTATGAGTACTGTTTTATTTCATAGTAGTTTTTGTCTCATAGCATACACAATCCGCATTCTCTGGTCTGGTGTAATGTTAATACTGTTTAATGTATAACATTGTTAATGGTAGCGCTGATCAATAGCAAATGTACACAGAAAATGATGGAAGCAGAAATATCTGGAAATTCTTAATTTTTGCAGTGGAAGCCAGCAATGTAACGAGTGTCGAAATTCCAATGGATTGCAGAAAATAATTAAATCATATACTGGTAAAGGATCATGTAATACATTTTATACACTAGTTGAAACATTATGATCATAATTTTTAAAGAGTATGTGTATTGTTGTTTTTATGTGTCTACTAGACTGAGTACTGAAAACAAGGAGGCACTCTGCAACTGGCTTCTCTGGCACTTTATTTGGCCTGAGGAAGTGGGTAGAGACCCTCAAAACGCATTGCCTGTGCTTATTAAAAATTCATTATATTTAAATATATGAAATTGTTGTTATTGTGAGCCACTTTCCCCCTTTTCTCTTTTATTTGTTTTTAACTCACTGGGCACCTCTTACTCCCTTTGTACTGAAAACAAATATTCTTTTTGTTTAGATAACAAATTATGAAGTATTTTGAATGCAGGTTTAATTTTATGGAGTAACATCTTTTTTTTTTAAAGAAAAAAAATGGAAAAAAATCAATTATTTCTCACTTAGTTAACTATTTATGTTTTGGGTTTTTGTTTTTTTTAAATTGTAATTTATTTATTTTTTTGGTTAATTTTTTGGGAATATTTTTTGGGTATGGGAGGTAAACAGTTAATTGAAATGTAATTTATTGTGTTTGTGTGAAAAAATGTATGTACACGTAGTTTTATTATTTGGCCACAAGATGGCAACAGCCTTTTTTTTTTATTCCATCCCGTAAGCAAGCACTCTCGCTTACAGGAAGAATAGGGAGGATGTGATTTTTTTGTTTTTGTTCAGAAAAACTGCGGCTTTTCATAGAAGCTGTTGGTCTTTTTAACAGGGAACATTCATTGATCTCCGGGCTAACAGACAGCGGCACGAGAGAGCGTGACGAGCAGCCTTTTGGATGTGACCGCAACGTCCAAAAGACTAAAATGTTTAAGAAACCAGGGCATAAGTATTTCGAATTAAGGGGCCTTTTTATAATTGAGCAATATTTTTTTTTTATACCCTCTGCCACATAGCTGCACACTTAATCACAAATGATGCTTATAAAATGTTGAAATCATCATGTGAAAGACAGGAGAAAAGCATTATACAAATGTATTTTTCTTTCATTAAAAGTATGAACTGTGAGGTCACATTTTTAATGCCTCCTTATAAGTACTTCTCCAAGTCATAAGGCCATTACACTTTTGTAAAAGGGGTATTCACTAAAGCACCAAAACAGGAATCTTTTTTACTCCCAAAGTTTATCAGTCAGGCCAAAAGCTGGAATGGGGAAGGTGTTAGAACTCTGAATGAACATTTCATCTTCAAGGATATTGCAAACTAAGCACCCTCACCACCTCAGCCACCCTGGCTGCAAGTCTTCACAGACAGATGAGAGTTTTAGACTATGGAATAAGGTACTGACATCTTTCTGACCTCAACTGACCAACCTCTGCCTGATGTTAGTATTAGTGCAGAGGCCAAGCAATGAAACTGCCATGAGACAGGAGGTCAAAATGGTGCTAAACATCTTGGTGAATATTACAAATCTTACTGGGTAATGACACATTTATTTCATGGCAGCATTAAAGTACATCTGTCCTGTGTGGACATTTGTAGTAACCTGGATCTAACAATGGAGCTCTGCATTTGTATTTATTCACTTTTTTCTGTGATCACTTTAGCAAGCCAGACTGGGCACCTGCACACTGCCACAGTCGTGTCTTTAGCAGCATTGAAGTTGTGCATCTTATTTGACATCCCCATTAACCTCTTCAGCCTACAGGCCAATTCACCTTAACACCAAAAGCCATTTTTACCTGTCAGCGCTCCCCCCATTCATTTGGCCATACATTTATTACTGCTTCTCACACTTGAATGGTCTATATCTTGTTTTTTTCACCACAAATTAAGCTTTTTGTGGGTAATACTTGTTTCCAGTAATGACTTTATTTTCTATGCATTTAATAGGCAAATGCAACAATTTTTTTTTAAATACACTATTTCTTGAATTCCATCCCCTATAGTTTTAAAATATGCAATGCTATTATAAATAAAACCCACCCATTTTATTTGCCCATTAGTCCAGGCTATCACAAGATTTAAATTATGTCCCTTGTACAATGTATGGCACCAATATATTATTTGGAAATAAAGGTGTATTTTTCTGTTTTGGGTTTTTTTCTTTGTGTCCCATCAATTGCAAGCCCTTATATACTAACATAACAGTAATACATCCTCATGACATTTTTTTTTACTGTTGCCTATTTATTTATTGATATTGTTACACGTGTGCTTGGTTACTGGGGTGTAGGGGGGGGGGGCTTTGAAAAGGATTCATTTTATTACTTATTTTATTGAAGGTGTGTATTGTGTGCACTTTAACTTTTTGCCTCTAGACGACACTAGAAACACAATCCTGATTTACCAGGAAGTGTTTCGTTATTTTTTTTTTATTTCTTTTTATGAATGGTCCCTGATCGAGGTCATGTCCATTCATTACAAACACTGCGATTGGTTTGGGGAAGTCATGCTTCCCTTCCCCAACTGACTGCTGACATGGAAATACTGCTGGGTAAGGTCGGCAGTGACGCGTACCCACCGTTTAAACACTGAATGTGTATACGCATCCAGTTAGATTTAAACGGTGCCTATCTGGATGACTGTAGTCGTCCAGATAGGCTGAAGTGGTTAAGTAATTTCAGACTCACACTGTGTAGAAGAGTTTACTAGGACAATACTAGGCACGTAAGACCACACTGTAGGAGCAGTTAAAAAAATGTTGATGATTAAAAATACCTGTTCTTAGTTTACTTAAAATGTTATAATTGCGCCAATAAAATAAAATATAATAATAATGTGTGGCTATGTTGAATTTATGTATTTATTTACTTATTTCCGTATGAATTTATATTTATTTACAAGAAAGGCATTATAAATGAAAAATATGTTGCAAGAAATAATACAAAAATTAAATGGCTTTCAGCCAAAATTTAAATGCTTGAAAATTCATAAAAAGTAATGCTTCCATCATTTCCATTGAAACAACAAACCCTGCTAAAATGCTGTAGCAAAGCAAAGGTTATAAACAATTCAAAGATTAAAAGAAAATCAAACAGAAAAGAGTTTACTCCCCTTTTTTCCTAAATAAGTACCAAGAAAGCAAATTACGTCAAGTGTCAATAACAAAGAAAACAACAATAATATTATAAGCTTATGCACAATAGTGACATTGGTATACTACATCTTTGATTAATTAGGTATAATTAAGTAAGAGATAATTAAATCATCCATTATGACAGCCAGTGATTAGCAGATTAACATGCTTGTGGAGGAGGTGGGGGCTATCCCCTCTTCTCAGCCAATGAAAACCAGGATGTATGCCAATATTCTTTTTTTTTTTTTTTTTTTACTGTAGCACAGTTTTTGAACTGTTGATATAAGCGTTTCTAAAAAAAAATATCATAGGATTAAGCCTTCATGTGGTACACATTATCTTATCATTCTATAAAAATTACAGGATCTCATATACAAACATATTGTACTTTTGGATGTTAAACACAGGAGTGAAACAGATTAAAGTATTCCTTTTCCAGGATAATAAAACATATGAATTGAGTATTTCCCAGTATTTATTACTATTCAGAGGCGTATCTAGGGAAAATGACACATATGGCAAACATTGACATTTGCCCCTTAGGGAGGGAGGGTCCACTCCAAAAAATTTACGTGTAGTTTCGGTTGAATTGGTTGTGTCCAAATTGAAGTGAAGCATGGCCTATAAGAGTATGGCAATAGGTCAGCCTATACATATTGCCCCAAATAACAGTTATATAGCTTGTCCCCCCAAAAGATGTAACCAGGTAGCAGAATGTCCTACAGATAATAACTAGGATCTGTATGGAGAACTCCTAGGATGCTACAGAGCAGCACCCTCAGTAAGAGGCACCCATGACACATTCCATACCTGCACCCCCGTAGATACACCTCTGTTACTACTGTAGCCAGACAGTTCAGAAATCTAAATGATATATTGCATGGCTGTTGCTTCAAATAAAACACTCTAACTTGAGAGCCATAAGTACTCTAGGAAGTATAACCCAATGTTATATTACCAGAATCTTATTTTAGTAAAATAAAAAGTAAATATAGAATGTATAGTAATTTATTTTTGTTTACATGATTTGTAACTAAAATGTTTCATCAACAAAAATGATATACTAAGTGGATATTTCATTTTTTTAGTTCAATAAGTTGGTTTGATTGACAACTTTTGCACATAGCAAACATTCCTGTTTTACTGCTGTTTATATGTAGGCTCATAGTGAACAGTGGTGCCAAATGGTTAAACAGCATTTCAGGAGTCTTGTCTTCCAAGCTTCCATAATGCTGGAGATGTTTTTACAACAGCAATAAAGCACAACATTTCACTCCTTACAAAATATGCCAAGCTTGCAGGTGAAGTTCTGAAAAGTGAAATATTTATTTGCAATATTTCATATGTGCCTCCTTAAAAATTCATTGTGATATATATTTTTAGGCTGCTTTCACATCAGGATGTTAAAGTCGCACGTTACAGCAGCCCCTAACGCAGAACAACTCACAGCAATGAAAAATCAAAGGGCTGTTCACAGTGCCCACGTTGCGTTGGAGTATAACGCTGCACGTTAAATAAGAGTGCAGCATGGTGTGCGTTATACGCGTTTTTAGCTGCGTTACGATGTTTGCACATGCTCAGTAATGTTTTAGTTTTTTTTTTAATGTGACGCATGCGACGTTTTCGTTCAGTATGTGACAAATAGTACGCAACAAAAGTATGCATCAAGAGACGCATAACGCAGTTCAATATAACGTCCAACCAAAACTAACATGCGCTGCGTTAGGGGCACGTTATGGGACCTTAACGTTGCATCAAACGCAACGTCTTAGTGTGAAAGAGCCCTTAGAATGAAAAAGGTAGATATATATCATATACATGTTTTCATAAACAAAGGCACAATCTTCTACCTCAAGTACTACTGCAACTCTCCCAATTCAAAGTACCACTAATGTATGATCCCATTGTAACACACTGAAATATTTACAATACACTGTGCAGTTGTACTGCGCAGGCGCAGAATGCTCCCAGGGACAGGAGTGCATCCCGCTCAGGCTATCAGGCTGAATTGCCAAGGATCAGAGCCACCCGGGGAGACGGCAATGGATGAGCGGCCCTAACGGGGCTTAACGAGGACCTCCAAAGTAAATACTAAAATCCAGCAGCCTGCAATTAAAAGAAAGTTATATTTACCTGAGAAGCCTTGTCCCGCGATGCCATCCCGAAGTCCCTGCATCACCTGACTGACCCTGACTGGAGGCGCCTGGCCCCGCCTCCTCTCTCTCCACAGAGAAAAATGCCAAGCTATTTTGGGTAAATATAACTTTGTTTTACTTGCAGGCTGCTGGATTTTAGTATTTACTCTGGAGGTCCGCTTTAACCACTTCAGGACCACAGACTTTACCCCCTCCCCCCTCACCCTGCAGCAAGGCTTTAAGGCCTTGCTGCAGGGCCGCACAACTCAGCACACAAGTGATCCTCCCCCCCTTTTCTCCCCACCAACAGAGCTCTCTGTTGGTGGGGTCAGATCGCCTAATGTTTGTGTATTTTTTTTAGTAAATATGTGGGTTTTTTTAATTACATTTCCGTGTTTTTCCTTTATATTTTAATACCCCTCTCTCCCTCCCCCGTCTGCCTATCACTGTCGATCACTCCTGTGTCCCCCAGGGGGACAGCCGTGTCATGCGGCCATCCCCAGTACAGCGCTGTTGTAGATCGCAGCGCTGTACAAACTAAATAGATGGCGTTTTCGCCATCTAACCGTCTCCGAGTGGCGATCGCCGCTAGGAGACTGAAGGCGGAGCTCCCCCTTCCAATCGGAGATGCGTGCAAACCCAGCCCCAGGACTTGATGCCAATTGGCATTAGGCGGTCCTGGGGCTGCCGCCACGGTCATGCCCATTGGCGTGACGCGGTCGTTATGTAGTTAAGGAAGCCCCAGGTAAGTATGGAACCTGAGATGCTTCTCCTCTCAGTTTCCCTTTAAGTTCCATCACTTACATTCAATTAAAAATGTTACAGAGAGGAATGATAAAATGCAGCCGCTGAGTGCATACTGCCTGCATACGCAAGGTGCACACAGTTTTGTTCATATGATCATATAAGTTTAAACTCACAATGTATTCATCTGACTACATTTACTATAAACTTTAGAACTGTAGCTCTTTTCTAGCTCAGAGCATAGACCCTGAACAAGCATTCACATTAGGAGTTTCTGATTGAAGTCTGCTTGAATTGGCCACATGCTTGTTTCAGGTGTGTAATTCAGACACTACTGCAACCACAGAGGTCAGTAGGACTGCCAGGAAACTGGTATTGTTTAAAACTAAATAAAGGTGGCAGCCTCCATATCCGTCTTACTTCAGGTGTGCTTTAATGTTTTAGGATTCTTTTAGCATAGAATGACAGGATGTAAACTGCTTAAAATGTGATATGTGACAACTTCTGGCTAGACTGCAGACATTATTATGATCCGTATCAGAATTCTTTACATTTTGCATTACTGGATGGCAGGGATAAGAAGGCACATCTTTAAATTCAATCTCGCTGTGAACTGGGCTGTTTTGGCTCAGGCAAAATTTCAGCATAAGTTGCATTAAAATTTACCTTTTACTTTTTCGTGAATTACAATCAGATTTGGGGGCAAATTACATTAAAGTCACAGACGCCGACTTTTATGGTTTATAGCAAAGCCACCATAGATGCTGTAATTATCACATTTTCTAGGCATGTTAAGGGGAATAGTGGGAACAAGGGAGGAACATTTTTTTAACCACTTAAAGAGGAACTGTTGCGAAAATCTTAAAATTTAAAAAACATACAAATAAGAAGTACATTTCTCCCAGAGTAAAATGAGCCATAAATTACTTCTCTCCTATGTTGCTGTCACTTACAGTAAGTAGTAGAAATCTGACATTACCGACAGGATTTGGGCTAGTCCATCTCTCCATAGGGGATTCTCAGCATGGCCTTTATTCTTTACTAGTGACCTTAGCCCTAAAAAATGGGCTAGGTCTGTCTCTGCGCACCCGCCCACTGCGCACACCCGCCGCGTGCGCTCCCGCCGCACACCCGGCCGCCCGCTCACACGCCTGCCTGGTTTCCTGGCCCCGTCCCTGTCCTCCTGCCTGTGTGAGGCTGGGTCCGTGCTGCGCACATGTACAATAGCAAAAAGCACGGACCCAGCTACACAGAGACAACTAGTTGCCTATTATTATATAGAATAAAGACATTCCTGAAAAAGATTTATACAAAGATGCTGGCCAGCCTCCCTGCTCACTGTACACTATTTTGGCAGTTGGACGAAGCAAATGCCATTCACTAAGTGCTTTTAAAAATAGAGAAAACCCTGAGAACCCCCTGAGAAGATGGGCTAGTCCAAAATCTGTCGGTAATGGCAGATTTCTACTTCTTATTGTATAGGTAGAAAAAACAACGTTTTGTAAAAAAATAATACCTTTTAATGGCTAACTGATAGAGTTAAATTACGAAAGCTTTCTGAGATGTAGTCCCCTTCCTCAGGCATATTTCCAGATGCTAGCTGAAGTAAAACACTGATGCAGGTAAATAGTAAACATGAAGATGTTTACTATAAGAACCAGAGACCGCTGGTACCAGAAAATGCCACATACGGAGGAATCGCCACATGTAGTGGCCACTACCGACATCCACGCCGCACACCCGGAGCCTCAGGCCAACCATTCTGCCATCTTTATGACAGCTTTGTGAGCTGGTCAGGTGCCGATTTTATTGGCTCCTGACCGTGTGATCAATGTAAGCCAATGGGAGTTGCATATATTGATAGAGAGGGTGAGGAACCAATAAAATTGGCTCCTGACCAGCTCACAGGGCTCTGCCATTATAGAGAAGGCAGGGAGTGTGAGCTGCAACGGGGAGACAGCAACGAGATCGTCAGGAAGGTCGAAAGTGGCGAGAAAGCGTGGATGCGGTGGTGTGAAATCTACCCCATGGCAGGTATTAAAGCATCAAAATAGGGCATAGATTTCAATCACCACCGTCCGAAAGCGGTTAAAAAGGATCTTGTAGTTTTTAAGAAAATCAATTTTAAAATTAGCATAGGAAAAAAGTTTTTCAAATGTGGTTAGATAATGTATTTACCCATCGGTATTGAAAATTTACATATATCCCCAAAACAGCAGTGAATTTCCTGCCTGCCACAAGTTGCAACACTTTTGTCAGGGTTAACTGAATAGCTGCAATACTGCTGTTGGAAAAATATAACTATTACTTGTATTAAAAAAAAAAAATGATGTAGAATTCCCCCTCCATAGCATCTTAAACCCGTCGTCACCCATGTAAGCTGGTATAGCCAGAATTTGAAGCCACGTGGGGCTCTGCAGCCTGAGCTATACCAGATTGCATGGTCCATAATATGAAGGGCTCTAGAAGAAAGGGGCAGCAAAGCCTCCCCTGAAGCCCTTATCCATACCATGGATAAGGGGCTCACCCCCACCTTTGGTGCTCAGGAGGAGGTGGAAGTGTAGGCCCTCGGGGTGTAGGTCCTGGAGAAGGCCTAGATGCCCATCCTACCAGGTAAAATGGGTTGGTCACTATCCTCCTTAAAGGACACCCGAGGCGAAAATAAACGAATTAAATAAACAATTGTATCTATCCTCCTACTCCTAAAAATTATCATATATTCCGGCGTATAAGACAACTTTTTAACCCCTGAAAAAGTCGGGGGTCGTCTTATACGCCGGGTGTTAGGCTGCCGGGTGTCAGCACATGTGTTAGGCTGACCTGTAACCGGGTGCTGCTGTCATCGGGAAACGCTGCAGGCTTTGGGCTCTTTGTTTTGAGTTAAAGTTTCCAGCAATCCAGATGGCATATTGCGAATAGTTGCTCGCGTGGGTAATAGAGCAGCTTCCTTGTTCGGGGGTCACCTGACTGGTGACGTGTGCACTCCAATGGTGGCATGAGTGCTCATGCCGGAAGAGATTGCTGGCGGACTGTGGAGCGCACATGTCACGACCCGCAACCAGGAAGCTGCTCTATTACTCATGCGAACGGCTGTTCGCAATATGCCATCTGGATTGCTGGAAACTTTAATTCAAGACGGAGAGCCCAAAGCCTGCAACAATTCCCTGATGACTTCAGCACACGGTACAGTGCAACACCCGGTAATGCCAGTTGCTACTACCGTTATCTTTTATTCAGTACATATTTTATACAGTTGTTCTGTTTATGTCCTATGATGTCCTATGATACATGTTTTATGATGCAATCATTTTGATGTGAGGTGATGTGAGGTGCAAAGGGATTGGTATACAGGGGTGGGACAGGTGGATGGAGGATGCAGAGAGGGGGTAGTCTTATACGGCGAGTATATCCCAAACTCTATATTTTAACTGGCAAAGTTGGGAGGTCATTTAAAATAAATAAAAGAAACACAGCAGAGTTATTTGTGTGCTAGGCACTGTGCATACTCATGTCTATCTCATCATGTCACCTGTCACCTCAGGTATCCTTTAACATACCTAGCAAATTTGGCAATGACAGTATGGGGGGCTTTGCTATTAACTGCTAAAGGCAGCGTCATTGACCACAATGGCAAAAATTGTTTTGGCAAAAAATGGCAAAAACAATTCGAAGAAAATTCTTGCAAGCCTGCCAGAGTCATTTTCACTCATCCCTACTGCCTTGTTAGCAACAGCATTTGTGTAGAGATGACAGACTCCAGTTTCCATTCTATTAAATATTTGTCTATGATTTTTGTACACCGCACTAATCAGGTGTTAGGGCCTGAGCCCACTGATGCAGTTGTGTCTGCCTTTCAGTTACACATCATTGTTAGAGATGCTGAAGAGCAGACAGAAGCGGATACAACTGCATCAGTGGGCTCAGGCCCTGACAAGAATATATACGTTACCATGCCATTCTTCTACTGACATAAAAAACAGCAATAAGACACATCCACTGATTCTGCACAATTGTTGAAAAAAATCTGCAGGCTCCAAGACCCTGTCATACAGCTACATGCAGGGACATTACATTAGTAGAGGCAGCAGGCAGAACCACCAACCATTTTGAGCCTTCCTAAAACTCTATAACTTTGCTAACAGTTCACATATCAAGTGCCAGAACAATAAACTGGCTGTTGCTATGCCAAAGATGCCCGCTGTGGTGCAGAGCAACAGCAGGAGACTGGATAACACAGGCAGAGAATATTATTAACATAAGAGGCTTCAAAAAACTAAAACAACATTATTACCCAGTTGACAATAAAAAAAATAGAGGCACACAAGTTTAAGTTTAACGTCTAACTGAAGCCAAAACATCGTTTTTATATAAAGCAGACCTGAACTCAGAACTTCCTTTTTTGCTCTAAAAGATACGCAACAGCACAATAACCTTAAAAGAAAAACATTTCTTTATTACAGCTGATACAAATCCTGCAAGAAATCTGCAATGTTTCTACTTCCTGTTTTCATGGAAACAGACATATTGTTAACATCCTGTGCTTTCAAATGAGCTAATCTGCCGTGGCAGTCAGCTGACACAGGGAGATATAAAATTACAACTTGTGACTAGTCACAGATGAGGGGGAATTAGACAGGCTAAACTCTCTAAGTACACACAGGGTGCATTTCTCTGTGTTTTCCTTCTGTCCCGTGAAAGAGTTCAGGTCCACTTTAAGTTAAGTATCACTTTTAACAACCTGAAATTACACTTTAGTAATTAATAATAATATGTATTGTAATCAACAGGAAAAACCCGCAATCCTAACCTTGAATTAAAGTGTCAATCGAGAATACAACCGTACAACCAATCACACATCCAAATTCAAAGCAGGACTGTATTAATTTACAATGAACACACATATAGAAAAATCATTCTTATTAGTTGATAGAATACTCCACATTCAGATGGTGCATGCACCTTTTACATTTGACATTTGTGATCTTAAAGCAGTATAGGTTTCAGGGCATGCAACAAATGCGGAGGAAGAATCAAAAATAATAATAATAAAAGTAACATAAAGCATAATCTCTATTTAGTAGAATACTGTCATTGTCCAGTTTGGGCAGACCATGCTGTGAAGTGAGTCCCACGACTCAGCCTAAGCCTAATAGCTGTGCATGTTTTGTATTGGATTGCAATGGACAGGCAAGGGACACAGCTGATTGCATGCAAGCCAATCAAAATTAATTGTAATCAGATATTATTTCATGTAACCTTATTTAAAGTGGAGACACGTTGCTCTGCCTTGTTTAAAAGCACCAGAGTTGCTTTCTCGATTACTTCTGCTTGATATTAAGCCTGTGAGAAGTAAAAATAAGTGCAAGCAAAAAAAAAAAAAAAAGATAAAATTAACAGCACCCCTAGCCTTCTTAAAGTGACACTAAAGCGAAAATAAACTTACGAGATAATGAAATGTATGTGTAGCATGGATAATTGATAGAACATTAGAAGCAAAGAAAAGTGTCTCATATTTTTATTTTCAGTTATATAATTTTATTTATAACATTATATCATTCTGTCATATTTGCAGTTTAGAAACCACACTCTACATTTTACGTTGTTATACAAAGCAGAGATAATGACCTTTTAACTTTTCTGCCGGAGAACCTTAACTCAAGCTGTCTTTCACTGTTTCTTGGCTGTTCAAGCTATTTAGAAAACAGGACTGAGTTCCACCAAGTTGGTCAAATAGCTCAGAGAAGCTCTTTTGTATAGATAACTCAAGTGTTTTAACTCTTCCTGTACTGGAAAACAACATGAGACTTTTTTTTCTTCGATACTAATGTTCTATTTGTTATCTGTACTACACATACAATTCACTATCTCATAAGTTTATTTTCGCTTCAGATTTGCTGTAAAATACATTAAGCAGAAATAATGATTAGTCTGTATTATGAAGCACCCTCATGGGAACTGGGGATACATGATAAACTAACATCTGCAATAGTCATCGATCCATAAGTTTCAATCGCCAATAATCTCAAAAATTAACAAAAACAGAACCTTTTCATTTTCTTTTTTAAGACAGCACATTTAAAACAATGTTTGTTAAAGCAAAACAGTTGTTAGTGAGTAAAATTTCTACAACTAATCCAATGTGATACTTGTTTACTTATCAAGAACGTATTATACAACTTTACAATGCTAATTTTTCAGTACAGTAGTATTCCAAATATAATAAAAACATTCCATATACAATTAATGTTTGTAATACATAATGAGAATCTACGTAAATAAATATTAATTTCTCCTGGAAAATTGTTGATCAGGTTCTCTAGATAAACACATACGGATGGCCAGTATCCTGAAACAAAACAGCTTGTAAAGTATACAATCTATACATATTTTGCTTTATTGGTAACATCATTATTTGTTGCATTATTTATAGAATAAAAGTATTGGGCCAACGTTTAGATATTGAAAGGTGGATATTTTAATGAATAACTACACAGTATTTTCCAGTAGTGTTATATTTTAGTGTAAGAACAAGTGATATATTATATATGTCTATTGAAAGTTGTTTAAGATGCATGTAAACTATTAATTTACCAAAGTCCAGAGTCAATGAGTTTGAAGACTAGCCACACTTAGGCTTCTTGCACACCAAGACGTTGCATTAGGTGGCACGTTAAGGTCGCATAACGTGCACCTAACACAACGTATGGTGCTGCAAGAGCCGACGGTAGAGTGAGCCGCGTTAGGCGGCTCGAGTCCTATAATGTCTCCCAGAGTGGCGCTGATTGGCCAGCGGGACCACGTGATGCGGAGCGAGACACTCCGCATCACGTGGTCCCACCGGCCAATCAGCGCCCGCCAGTGCAGTGAATATTAAGTAGCCATGTGCGCGGCTACTGTAGCTGGCTCTCCCCGCCTCCTCTCCGCCCCCCACTGCGCATGTGCAACGCCGTAGCATGCTGCACTTTGCACAGAACGTGCAGCATTACATGTAACGCAACGTGGGCTGTGTGAACAGCCCACTTGTGTTACATTGCTGTGCGTTGGGGGAGCGTTACAGGCGCACTAACGTGTGTGCTATGGGCTAAGACAGGATGGCCCATATGCAATTCCTTTTTTCTCTGTTTTCTCCTAGGTGATAATTTTTAATCTTCTATTTAAAATTATTTTTCAGCACTTTCCAAATGAAAAAAGTACCATAAGCAGAAGGAAAAGTAGTGTCAGAATTATTCTGAGTATTTAATGATTGTTATTGACAAGGGCCCATACGCAATTAACTTTTTCTCCTGAGTTTCCTCTCAAGAGATCATTTTTAATCTTGTATTTTAAAACAATTTTCAGCACTTAAAATTGAAAGAGTACCAAAAAGTATGCGCAAAGGTACTGTCAAAATTATTTTAAGTATTTTCTCACTTGCTAGTGGTTTAAAAGGCACTTTATTTACAATTTCTGAAAATATCACCTAGTAGAAAACTCAGGTGAAAAGGTTAGTTGCTTATGGGCCCAGTGCCCAGAGGCAAATCACTTTTTCTCAGTTTCCTCCTTGATGATATTTTTCAAACTTGTCAATAAAATGCCTTTTAAACCACCAACAAGCAGGAAAACATGCAAAATATTTTTAATAGTACTTTTTCAAATTGTTGGTTATTTTTTCAATTGCAAAATGCCAAAAAGTTATTTTAAATATAATATAATAAATGATCTCCTAGGAGAAAACATAGGAGAAAAAGTTAATTGCATATGGGACAAGGGTCAGTTTTCTTCAATGTGATATTTTCAAACCTCTTGGGCCATATGCAATTCAATTTTTCACCTGAGTTTTCTCCTAGGTGATATTTTTAAACTTGTCAATAAAATGCCTTTTAAGCCACCAGAAAACAAGAAAATACTCAAAATAATTTTGATAGTACCTTTTCACTTAATTTTTGGTACTTTTATAGTTGAAAAGTGCTGAAAAGTTATTTTAATCAAAGATGAAAAATTATCTCCTGGGAGAAAAGTCAGGTGAAAAAGTGAATTGGATATGGCCCCTTGGCCCATATGCAACTGACTTTTTCTCCTGAGTTTTCTACTAGGTGAAATTTTCACACCTTGAGATAAAATGCCTTTTATGCCACCACCAAGCACGAAAATACTTAACAACATTTTTATAGTACTTTTTAAACAACTTTTAGGTACTTTTTCAGTCTAGTAAAGAGAAGTGCGTTGTTTGTGTATCTCTCCAGCAGCCGCTGGAGAGATACATAGAGGGCGCACTCCTCTTGCGTAGCCTGGCTCCGATGACGTCAGTGACGGGACACGGTTCTCGTAGCTGTGGGAAGCGGAGGACTGCGACGTGGGAGCGATCCAGGCAGATGGGGCTGGAGGAAACCCCACGTATGTATAAAATCTTTTTAATAATGCCAGCTCTGAGTAACTTTAAGTAGCTTTTCAATTGTAAAATTGATCAAAGTTATTTTAAAGAAAAAATGAAAATTATCTCCAAGGAGATAACTCAGGAGAAAAAGTGAATTGCATATTGGGAAATCGCTATACTTTTTCAAGCGCTTAGTGATTTCCCTATACCTCCCAGTGAGCCAAAGCGCTCAAAAAATGGTACAGGCAGCGCTTTTGTAAGCGGATCGCAATCGAACCGCTTATATGTGAACACTCTCATAGAGAATCATTGCACTAGTGCTTTTAGGGCGATTTCTGAAGCGCTTAAAAAAACCTGTGATTTCTGAAGCGCAGTGCTTAAAAAAAAAACGTGCAAACGCTCATAGTGTGAACAAGCTCTAAGGCCTGGTGCACACCAGAAACCACTAGCAGATCCGCAAAATGCTAGCAGATTTTGAAACGCTTTTTCTTATTTTTCTGTAGCGTTTCAGCTAGCATTTTGCGGTTTTGTGTAGCGGTTTTAGTGTAGTAGATTTCATGTATTGTTACAGTAAAGCTGTTACTGAACAGCTACTGTAACAAAAAACGCTTGGGCAAACCGCTCTGAAGTGCCGTTTTTCAGAGCGGTTTGCGTTTTTCCTATACTTAACATTGAGGCAGAAACGCATCCGCAATCCAAAATCTGTAGCAGTCCGGGAGTATGCGTTTCTGCAAAACGCCTCCCGCTCTGGTGTGCACCAGCCCATTGAAATACATTACCCTAGCGGATCCGCACCCGCAAGCGGATCTCAAACCGCAGTAGAACCGCTCTGGTGTGCACTAGGCCTGAGAGCTAAAGACACATTCCTCTCCTCTCCAGATTAATCAAATAGCACCAAGAGTGGGAATTAGGAATATTGCAGAGTTCAGACATTTGGAAGATGCAGAGTAAGCAATATTGCTCTTGGCAGCTTTAGGTGGGTTTCCGCATATTTCATAGAAAATGCATCAACATCCTCCTAACAAGTTGTGCGCCCCACCTGCAAAACTTTGATGATACCAGCCAACATTTACACCCCATCCCTTCTGGTGACAAAAGGGACATCTCCCAGGGCTCATATAACAAGTGTGACTATCATAATTCCCACATCCATAACATGGGTGGCAACAACACTACCTAATCTGAAAAAGTCCTGAATTGCAGGGAGAGAAGGTAGTATTTTGGGGCCCACACAGCTCTGCCCCCCCCCCCCCCCTGCAGTTGTAGAGGCTGCTCCCCCATAGTTACGCTCCTGTGCATCAGTCCTTCCTTGTTATCTTATAGTATTGTAGAGAACTTTGCATCATAAAATTACAAAACAAGGGCAGAATCAGCCTCTCTATGCCTAGGCCTATGCTGCTTCTTCAAAATGCAGGCCTGCTAAAGATTTTGAAAGTGCATGAAAAAGGGTAAGGACAGGAAAGGGTCCCCGATATAAAGTCGGACCCCTCTGCTACATTATGAAAGTTCAGACACATAAAAATACAATAGTAAATGGGAGCAGTTGCTCAGAAAATTGTTACTGTGCCATTATTCACCTTGTCTGCTCCTCTTTGGAATCAACATCATTAAGCAAAAGCGTATGTTTATGACACACAACAACTCCTTATTTCAACAACAAGGCTATCCACAAGATACATATGTGGAATGTTTGAATGACCACAATAGACAGAACAAAGGATTGTCCACTTGTCCTCTCAAATCCTGCAAAATGGCTGACATGCAGGTCAGACTCATTTTATTTTTGCAGCAGTCTGTGGAAAGCCATCAATGGCTCTTATTGAATTAGCTTTTCTCCTAAAGCTGGCTACACACGATACAATAAAATGACCCGATTTTACAGCAATTCAATAAATATGATAGGATGTTCCCAAAAAAAGGAAAGGTTTTTTTTTTCAATCGACTGAAAAATCCAATCGGATTTCCCGTTTTTATCGATCCGGAATGCTGGAAATGTTTCTTTAATTTAACTAAAGATTGTATGGTGTGTGTTAGATTGTTAGATTTATTAATATTCACACCCTAGCAGTTTTTGCAATCAATTTTAAAATAATTGCCCAAAAAATTTAACATATGTGTGTGGTACATTTGTCATATTTTTGAAATGTTACAATCAGTCAGAACAATTGATTGCAATTTTTGAATTCAACAGATATTTAAAAAATTGTATGTTGTGTGGCCACCTTAAAGTGGATCCGAGATGAACTTTTACTCATTGCATAATTGTGTTCTTTTCCTATTGTTTGTAGGGCATTCCTCAAGCCAAATGCTTTTTTGTTTTTGTTTTAAAACTCTAAACTTTAGATAAGATATATAGACAAGTTACTTGTTCTAGTTAGTTTTTCATCTCGGATCCGCTTTAAGTTTTCTCCCAGGAGATATTTTTTTGCTGCATCAATAATATACTGTGTAAGCCACGAGCAGGCAAGAAAATTCTTATATTGTAGAGAAAATTAAAAAATTATCAAGAGGAATGCAACGTTATTAGATTACTGCTCTGGACAATGCATGGAGCGGGCAAGGTCATTTGTCAAAATGCAAATGGAGTATAGTGAATAGTGAACACCCATTTCCATGCAAACTTTTATTTTAGTCTAAATTGGATTAGAAGAAAAGTAGATTGGTCACCGGTTGCAATAATCCAGTTTTACTTTATTCCAACAAGGTACAGGTTACATATAGGAGTTGAAAGGGCCAGCCTAACAGCTGTTTCGGAGGTCTCCCTGCTATTTCAAAGGCTTATTTTTGGCCTCTGAAGAAGCAGGGAGACCTGCAAAACGGCTGTCAGGCCGGCCCTTTCAACTCCTATATGTAACCTGTACCTTGTTGGATTAAAGTAAAACTGGATTATTGCAACCGGTGCCGATCTACTTTTCTTCTAATCCAGTTTATATCGAACTGTGTATGAGATGGTGAGCATGGTGTATTTCTAACCAGGATCCAGCTGTCTAACCAGTGAACTACTCGAGTGCCAGTCTCACATCTTTTCCTTATCTCACAACTTTTATTTTAGTCTACAGTATGATAGACTGGAAATGTTCAAAACCTCTTTTGAGGTTTTTAATGTCAAGTTTTTTTTCCTGTTCAGACAGGATGTAGAGCAAATCTCTTCAATGGCAACATAGAGAGCAGTTAGAAAATAAAGCTTTCTTCAGTAAGGGAAGAGTTAGAATTTCTGAAATGTGTTTATTACTGTTCTTCACTTTCCCGGCAAAATCCTGGGGTCTGTGGTCTCACCCAGAGCAGGTGCCTGGGCCAAGTAGGTGTCAAGGGACCTGGTTGCTATCTTTTTTGACCCATCTCCCACCTTAGATTACCAGAAAGACTATCATGGGGACTAAAACTATTACCTTGCCTTGGGCCCCATTTCTTCTTAATCCTTCTCAGCAGAAAATAAGAAAGGGCCTCCCCAACTAAGCAAAGACAGCAATAACATTCACAAAAAGGTTATAACCATTTCCTTTCTATATGAAGCTAACCAGCATTGGGTTTCATTTAATCATTCCAACTCCTTTGTCTTCTCTGGTATTGAATATAAGTTGATTCCAATTGTATTTAGTCTACAACAGTAATGATTACAGAAAGTTAACGCTTAAACTTACATTTTTAGATGTCTGAAATGTTAAAAGTCAAATTTTAACATAAATGGTGAAACAGGACCCACAGCAGAAACGTTTGCGGTGAGATAACTGAACTGAAGTTACAAGGATCCACTTTTTTCAATTCATCAACTCTACTCGCTACCATCAGTTTTTAGTTTATTTTTTTTAGTTTAAAAAAAAAAAGGATATACAATTTAGATAGTTCCAAGAACCTGAAAATGTTAATAAAAATAACAATAAAAAAAAATAAAGCATACCTCTTTACTTTCTTCCAGGTCGGATTCACTGGTGAAGTCCTCTGTATTGAGATTTTCAAAGTCAGATTCTCCGACAGCGATTGGGACAGTCACAGTGAGGCTGGGGTTGTGTATGAAGGACATATAATCACTCTCATCGATAATGTACTTCTCCACGCTGCTGCCTACTCCGCTGGTAGTTCCATTGCCACCTTTGTGATAATCTAGGTCTTTATTAATATCGACAGCGTTATTATGATTATAGAGACAGCTTTCCTTCCGGTTGTGCAGCTCCTCCAGTGGTTTGATTTCATCAAGAGACTTCTGCTTTTTAACAAAGGCCTTTAAGATGCATTCTCGCATTGTTTTCTTTACAAAATCTATTCCCCTTTGTATCCTTCCCACCGCAATCTGAAGATTGTTCATCTCATTGTCATCATCAGTCGCTGTAAGGTTGTCGGAACTAAATGAGCTCAGCAACAAGGCCAGGAACAGATTCAAAACCTAAGCAGTGCATAAAGAGATGAGTTGTTAACGTCTTCTGTTAAGGCTGAACCAAACCCTTGACACTTTTATACTTAGGTCAGCTTTGAAATAGTACATATAATGCATGTTATAAGGGCGACCGTTACCTAAAGGCTGTTTTTTTGCATCTTAATAAAAATACATATTTTTTAATTTAGCAAATTAAACATATTCAGATTCATGGCCATTATTTACAAATGTGGAGTGGGGGAACACAAAGCCATAGACAGAGGCACACATTCTGGCTAAGGTCAGATAACTGACAATGCACCGGAGGAAGTGGCTACGTCCCGTAAAACACGTCGTAATGTATCATTAAGGCTTTCAATTGTATGGACTCATTTTTCTTGCTGTATAGAATGGTGTACTGTACTTGGTGCCACTCCTTATTCTTCAGGACTTTTATAAGACCTGATCTGTGCAGGTGCAATATTTAGTTAGTGGCCATCTATAAGTGGAGAAAATGCCTATTATGATTTTGATGACAGTTGATGCTGGCATCAGTGGTTGGTGTGGGCACTTCCAAGGTGTAGCATATAGGTGGCTATAGGTCTTCACCAGCACCCTAGTGGGTTATGGACCACTTCACTACCTTGTAGCCACCAGGTCATGGCTTATGGGATTTCCCTTCAATGATGGTAAGAACAGAAGTTCCTCAGACTAAGGGAAAGGCAGGAGCACAGGCAGTCTGGCAGTATCATAGTCAGGAACTGGCTGAAGGTCAGGATGGGCAGTGGATACACAAAGGCAAGAAACACACCTAAGGACAAGGATAGGCAGTGAAACATTGTCATTGGGTAAACAAGCTGAGGTGAGGGCAGACAGAGTTCCAAAATGAGTTCAAAGACCAGCCAAATCTCAACAGAAGTCAAACTACTAACAAAGAAGCTGTAGCTCATTCATTTAGAAATTACAAGTTCCCAAAGTAATTTTTTTTTTGCTTTGAGAGTTGCTTTTGCATTTTATTCATAACTGGTTTATTCATCTTGTAATGTACGCAGAAATGCTTTCTGAGTGTCTGTCTGTGTTCAGGAGAGTCTGCACAGTTAGAGAAGTGTTTACTTAATTGTATCAAGTGAGGACTGTAAACACAAGATAACATTATCTCCAGTTCGGATGTGCCCAGCTTTCCCTGCAGGGAGCTTGTAAGTCCTGTGTTTAACTAGTGCTGTTCTAGTAAAAAAAAAAGGTGGTAGTATATAATATGCTGTAAATAATCTTTTAGAGCAAAGAAGAAATGCTGGGTTTCATTCCGCTTTAATGGACCACTATTAATCACTGTATGATTGTAGAGTTTAAACTATTATGGCATCCTTGCCATCCTTTTATTCTCTGATCATCTACTTTGTTTAAGTGAAACTATCAAAGAAGGGCCCACGTAATAAGCTGACCTTTGCTCTAAAACGGCTGTAACTGTAAAGTCTTACATAAATGGGAAGAGCAGTTAATTGTACCATAATTAAGCTGGAAACAGAGTGTGGCCAGAGCAATCATTGGAACTCTCTATTCTCATATGCAGATTGTGCTCCAATTAACTGCTTTCCCGTGATAGATAAGACTTCACAGTAGTTGCATCTTAAGAGCAAGGGTCAGAATTATACAACTGCCCATCTGTGAAAGTAGATTAAAATGCAGGAGTGGACATCGGAATGCAAGTAGGAATATGATACAAGGCTAAGCTGCAGTAAGTCCAACTGGTGTGAACACAATGGTTTCATGCAGTCAACAACCAGAATAAAGAGTAGCTGTAAGAGTAATGTAAAATGCTTACATTTAAGAGACACCTTTACTAAAAAGTAACCCATAATTGTTAGTATTAGTTACTACCATGCGCTAGAGGGATTCTCCAATAATTAAAGCAGCGTGTACGACAGAGGGATCCCTCAAACCCTCAAATTGTGCAAAACAGTTAAAATTATATAGGTCTGACACGCGCTAATTCAATAAAATCCTCTTTATTCCTATAAAACTAATCAATTAGAAAAATGCAACAAAAAGTACATATCCCCAATCCACTTATCCACTTCACGTCACCTCTACATACACACCACTGAAGGGCCCTTCTGAAAAATGTAAAAAAAAAGGGGTTGTAAAAAATTAGGGATATAGTGCTTCCCAATAGGTTAGGATCCTGCCCCAACAATTTCCTATATGGATCTAAATGAGGCCTTATATTGGTTAGAAGTCCGTTTTATTGAACCTCCTCCAAATTGTCCCGTGTTCCAATTACAGATATAGGTTACTCCAGTTGCATAACAGGGGGTTGTTTATATGATAGTTCGTTGTACGGATCCTTATATAATCCACATACCACTCCTGGCGATTCTGTCGTCAGCCGGGAACATCCGCTGTCATGCAGCTCTCTCGGTGCACTCCACGCTCGCCTCCTAGTGCAGCATGCGTCACTTCCGCTTGGAAGATACAGAGCTTCGCCCACTGCACTTCCGCTCAGCGTAACTCATGTACGTGTTGGTTTTACTTTTCGGGTGACGTCACCACTCAAAGAAGACCTCTGGACCTTGATGCATAGGTAGCCGCTGCGCGCTTCCGCGGTATACCCTGTCCACGGTCTCCGTCACCAACTTTGTATACAGAAGATAGAAACCTCAACGCATTTCTGCCAATATATGTTGGCCTTCTTCAGGAGGATTTTGATAGACTATCAAAAGCGCGCAGCGGTTACCTATGCATCAAGGTCCAGAGGTCTTCTTTGAGTCTTGACGTTCCCGGCTGACGACAGAATCTCCAGGAGTGGTATGTGGATTATATAACAGACTTCTAACCAATATAAGGCCTCATTTAGATCCATATAGGAAATTGTTGGGGCGGAATCCTAACCTATTGGGAAGCACTATATCCCTAATTTTTTACAACCCCTTTTTTACATTTTTCAGAAGGGCCCTTCAGTGGTGTGTATGTAGAGGTGGCGTGAAGTGGATGAGTGGATTGGGGATATGTACTTTTTGTTGCATTTTTCTAATTGATTAGTTTTATAGGAATAAAGAGGATTTTATTGAATTAGCGCGTGTCAGACCTATATAATTTTAACCCATAATTGTTGTCTATGTCGTCCATTTTCCATGAGAAGACAATCTTTTGGTCCCTTTCTTCTTTCACTGAGATCTTGGGTAAGGCCATTCCTCTTCTCTGGGGTGACCACTAAGTAAATCCTGCACCTGCACAGATCAGTGAAAGCAGATATGCTCCAAATTCAACCACAATTACTGATGAATTGCTTTTATTATGCAGTGTACATAATGCAGACAAGCGTGTGCTTGTCTGCATTATGTACACTCCAAAATAAAATGAATGAATCCATAATTGCGGTTGAGCTCGGAGCATATCTGCTTTCACGGTTCTCGACAGGGGTGGTGGATCACCCTGAGGGACCTTCGCGCTCGCACACCACACATGCATAATTGGTGTAGACTGCAGGATCATTGCTATTTGGCCAGCACGGATCAGGTCATATGAAACAGGGAGTGGAAGAAGAAGCAGATGGCTGTAGTATTTAAGAATTTTGTGGCATTGCAAGATCTTCGGCATCCTGTAATTTTAGGTACACCATTTTATAGGGCTTATTAGATTCAATGGGCCTGATCCTATTCACTTTTTCTTCTAGTTGTTCTCATAGGTAATATTTTCACATCTAATCGGCAATCTTATCAGCAAGCAAAAAATATTCAGAATGTTTTTGAATAGACGTTTTTCACCTACTTTTTGTGACTGTTTAAATTGCACAGTGCTAAAAAGTTTTTTTTAAAACAGAAGATGACAAATTATCTCCTAAGAGAAAACTTGGGGAAAAAAGTGAATCGGATAGGGCCCATTACGCGTAACACATCCGTTATAATAAAATATCTGCATACCTATAACGATCAATTACCATTCTGTTAATTAGAAAAAGGTTTTGGACAGTCTAGATTTATTTAGAAGCTTGCTTAGTACTCATAAAACTAAATTATATCAGGCCCTACCTGTCAAATTTGTATATTCGCATACTATGGAGATGAATTGAGCGGTACTCTGACTGCTGACTCCTGTGGCTATCATTTATTTATATAGTTTGAATTTATTTTATATAATTTCCTGTACTCACCACAAGGTTTCCAATCACCATCACCAACATAAAGACCAAAAGGCACATTGATTGTCCAGCAACTTCCATACAGTCCCACATGGTCTCGATCCACTCTCCGCACAGTACTCGGAAGACAATCAGGAAGGAATGGAAGAAGTCATTCATGTGCCAGCGTGGAAGCTCACAGTCCTGTGAAATCTTACAGACGCATTCCTTGTAGCTTTTGCCAAAGAGCTGCATCCCGACCACAGCAAAAATGAACACGATGATGGCCAATACCAAGGTCAGGTTTCCCAGAGCGCCCACGGAATTACCGATGATCTTGATCAACATGTTGAGGGTTGGCCATGATTTTGCCAATTTGAACACTCGGAGCTATAGAAAGTATATAAAAAAGTTACTTTTTACTTTTGAGGAGTCTATAAGATATTTCTTTGTATTTTTTCAGGTTTCAGCTGAGATGTTTGTATTTTCACTGGTGCACCAATGGTTGATCAAACTGGCCTACTACACAAACAAGTGTTCAGCAGGTGGCGCAAAAGGAAAAAAAAACGATATACTTGTATTTTAGCTCCAAGAGAGATCTTTATAAAATATTCCTCTTTAAACAGAATTTAACAATGTTTCAACCAGCTGCTGCAGTACTTAGAGCAACCTACTCACTCCACAATAGATAAATAAAAGTAAGAATATATGCACACAACATATTATAAATGGTATTTATTTAGACACTTCACCTCTAAGGTTTTTTTTCCCCCCTTAAAAATCAGAGCAATTTTCACTTTTCATCACTGCTTCCATTCATCTGGCAATAACTTTATTACTATTTATCACACCTAAATAATCTATACAAACATTGCCTAAAAACATTTCACTGAGTGCCTCTCCTTTGATGTTTTTAGCCACTGTATTTGGAATTAGGAAATTGTCAATAACCCATGAAATGCATTGTCTAGTGTTTATAAAAAATTGTTAATTTCATATATGAATTTGTCGTCATTGAGGTAAACCACCTCACTTGTGCTACCCCTTTCCCCCAAATCTACCGACAACTAGTTTATCGGTAGACTAATGGGGAAGGGGCGTGCTTTGCAGGAGAGGCATTCCTGCGTAACCCCCTTCCCCACCTATCAGAGCCTTTTCACTGTCTCTCTTACAATTCTGCCCTTCCCTTTCCACTCTCTCGAAGGAGAGCACAGAGCTGCGTCTGAAGCGTTGTGACTCCGGGGTCGCTGCCTTTTTTTTTTATACTAGAGACTAAACCAAAGGAAATCTGGGGAAAGCAGCACTGGTATGGGGCTCTACCTTATCCGCCCAGCCCCTCCGATCAGGTAATATGCTTTTTTTTGTTTAGTTACTGGCTTGGATTTTCTTTAAGCATGATTAATTTGAAGTAACAATCTATTAAATGCATGTGTAAAAAAAAAAAAAAATGTGCCCAGACAAAGACATTAAAAATATTCTATAAAATACTGTACTTACCAATCTGAATGACCTGAGCACTGACAGTCCCTCCACGTTGGCCAGACCCAACTCCATCAAACTGAGACTCACGATGATACCATCGAAAATGTTCCAACCTTCCTGGAAATAATAGTATGGATCTAGGGCAATCAGCTTAAAAACCATTTCTGCTGTAAAGATTCCTGTAAAAACCTGCAGAAAATAGAAAAATGCCTTGTTAGTCTGATTATCCTCGGAGAGCATCCAATTACATATGGCGATATAGAGCCTTACCCGGAACATGAAAAGCCCTTGTGTTATGGTTTAAACTTAGCAAGCTTATGACACAGTACAAGCAATTTATACCATTATACTGGACTATATTGCCGGCATTATGCAAGTCTAAAATAAAATTCCATTAAAGTGTCAGAACCTATTTATTTTAAAGGTCAGTCCTGGAAGGGCAATGTAAATTATAGGCCAACTCCAACACAAGTGGTTTTCTATACCTGTGTAGAGCTTGATTTTAATCTGTACATAGACTCCTTGATAAGCCACTTCGAAATATTTTACTTTTAAAGAACAACTGAAGTGAGAAGTACAAGGATGCTGCCATATTTATTTCCCTTTAAGCGGTACCAGTTGTCTGGCTGCAGTAGTGTCTGAATCACACCAGAAAAAAGTACCGGTATGCAGCTAATCTTGTCATATCTGACAATAACATCAGAAACATCTGATCTGCTGAATGCTTGTTCAGGGTCTGTGGCTAAAAGTATTAGAGGCAGAGGATGAGCAAGATAGCCAGGTAACTGGTATTGCTTAAAAGGAAGTAAATATGGCAGTCTACATATACCTCTCAGTTATCCTTTAATAGAACCCTGTGGTGGGTTAATGCTCCCCTATCAGACAAGAAAGATGTATAGTATACAGCCTTGCTGCCACTGCAGTACTGGCTGTTGTCACACACAAAAAAAAAGTTCTACTGATCCCCAAAAGGTGACCAAAGTCAAATCTGGTGGTGGCGCATTTGGCATTTTCAAATTCGAAACCTTGTTCCAAATTCTGCCAATATGAGACTGAATGTTTCTGCATAGGTGCAGCGACAGGAGCTGTTAACTGTGCAAGTATGTTCCCAGAGGTGTTGTGCTTGCATGGGGTCAAGAGACGTGTCTCCCAACTCACGGCAAAGGAGGGAAATATAGCAAATATATTCCCCTACTGATTACCTAGCCTCCCCCCTGGTGGCGTAACACAGGTTCTGGCTATTGCCAGCACCCAAATTACAATGTTTCCCCCAGCACCGTTATAGCCGTAATAATATTACGGTCTATGGCAGCACCCAAACAGAGATCACCTCTCTCAGTGTTAACTCACCATGGTCGCCACCTCTGTTTGCTGCGCTCCATGTCCAGCTCTCATATACTTCCTCCTTCACAAGGAAGTGGGTGGGGTTGGTGACGAATGGTGTGCTTTAACTCCACCCCATGATGCACACAGGCTGACATAATACGTAATTACACAGCACAGCATAGTGCTGGGGGAGATCAAAATGTTGGACTTAGTCTCAGAGCCGGGACAAGGTCCTCCAACACCCAAGGCTGAGACACCAAAGTGCGCCCCTCCATGCCTCCCACCCCAGCCGTCACACACTGATTGCTATTAGACAAAGAAGCTCCCCAGGCCCCCAACAATCCCCCCCCCCCCAACAACTTAAGCTCTAGTTATCTGGCTTGCAGTCACTGACATGTGTCCCCTTTTCTTATTTCTCTCTACTTCAAACACAATAGGGGAATAATAGCTGAGTGATATATGCGCTCCCTCCTACACTGCACCCTGAGGCTGGAGCCTCTCTCGCCTCTGCCTCGGCCCTGCTAAGTCTGACACTTTGATCTGAGGGGTTGGCGCCATACCAGAATAGATCCAACAGAGCCACAGGCAGCTGGAGCCCAAATGAGCCCATGTATTATTTTGATTAAGTGACACAGCATGGTGGTGGAGTGGATCAAAGTGTCGGATTTGGTCAGAGGGGACTGACAATGTGTCGGATTAGATTTGACAGCAGTGCGGCCAGGGGCAGCCATAATCCTCCTTTTCGGACAAAGTCTGATATCAGGAGATAGGGAGGATGTTCCACTGCCGGACCAGGTCTAACAGTGGAGCGGAAAGGGTTAATAGCTATGGCTATTCAAGGAAACCTGAACTAAATTTTGTTCAACTTGGGCCTATTTCTGCCACAGTCTAAATACCTGAATCACATACATTTATTACTGTATATTCACAATAGTCGCACCAGTTATCCGTATCAGCACTTGTAATCCAAAAGGACCCTTTAAAAATAAGAACACAGCAGGCCAATCCTTCTCATAGTGAGTATTGCCTCATCAGTAACGCCCTTGTGCTTATACACACACTGTGTGAGGAAGTAAAGTGCTGCCACCAGGGTTGAATGGGGATCACACACCCCCCTTTCTTTCCCTGCTCACCAGAGGGATTCTTGTCAGTACTGCATATAGTAAAACATCCGTGCTGTTAAAACCTTAAAAACATCAATAGATCTCTAATAGCACAAAACTGCTTGAATAGGCTCCCAATGGCTCCCAAATTAAAACTGCGTACATAAAAGTTTCTTGCGCAATAGCATAACACAATACCACATCGCCACCGGCTCCGGTCGCCTCTCACATGCCCAGGCCGTGTCTCCTCCGATCAGTGGTAGTACAGCGTGCGTCCTCCAAGCTCCGCCCTACGCGTTTCGTCACGTGGTAGGTTGTGACTCATCAGGTGTGGATTACAAGTGCTGATACGGATAACTGGCGCGACTATTGTGTGTATACCTTATCATGACTGGGACTTGTCTCTGTGTATAGTCAGCAGCCTAACAAGGGAGTGAGGACTGAGCGCAACATCACGGTGAAAATATTACTGTATATTGCCTTCTCACCTATATAGTTAGTGTTTTATGGAGGTTGCCATCTTGCCTTTATTAGTTGTGGAAACTAAATTGCCTACAGAGGTGATGTGTCTGAGTTACATCTAACATTTCCTTCAGACTCTAAAGGGTCATCTCTACCTCTGAGCTCCTCATATTGAACACTAGATGGCCAGATTAAAGTGGATCCGCGATGAAAAATTAACTATAGCAAGTAACTTGTCTATATATCTTATCTAAAATTTAGATAGTTTACACAGCAAATCTAGCTTCAACAGTATATGATTATTTCTTCCTGTGATACAATGAGAGCAGCCATATTCTGCTTGTTATCACACAAGCAAGCTGCTCTGCATCTCCACCCCTCAGCCTGTGAAAACTCCACTCCCCTCTCCTCCTCTCCTCTCCACGCCCTTGCCTCTGAAACCTCTGGCTGGTAATCCCTCCTCCTCCCCAGACTGAGCTCCCATGAGCACTTGCTATATGAATGCCTAGTAGGAGCTGTGGGTGAAGCTTGTTTAGTTTATAGGGAATTCGGGTATTAAAACAAAAAAAAGTATTTGAGTTGAGGAATGCCCTATAAACTATATGTAAGGGGCACAATTATGCAATGAGTAAAAGTTTATCTCTGAGCCACTTTAAGGTCAAACACTCTGCCAATGCTGTCAGCTCATCATGGAGAAACTTGACAGGAAAAAAGATAAATAGCTCCTGGAAATAGTAGCATGAAATGTGTAGGAAAAAAAGGTTTGTGTGGAATAGTGTTTGTAAGCATAGCTTTTATTTACAAAAGAGCTCCTGACTTCAAGTATACTTTAAAATTGTCTATGAAGAAAGTTTAAAAAGAAAAGTTTACCTCTTGCTGAAGACCTCAGTAACTTCTAGGGTAATCACTGTTTTCATTTTATTCTATCTGCCTCCCCATTTTAGGTTGGAAAAAGTCTTTTATCACCAGGGAGTAAGTACGGTTTCCTCACAGCATCCTACCCATCAAGTCCCCATGGATCCTCTTCAACTCCACTTATTGTAGTTGCCTCACAAACATTTTCCTTTCTTTTTAATTTCAATATATCAGCACGACAGCACTTAAAAACAATAACACAGATCTAGTCTGCCTAATTGCTTATCTCTGCTAAGTATAAATACTCTTGATTGCTTGTAGCCTTTTTATCATAGTCAGTTATACATTTTCTGTGGCTGTGCTTACAAATGCTTATTTTGTAGGTGGATATAGAATGACTCAGAAGATAATAGTCTTTTTCCAGTGTGACTATCTTTTTCTTACTTAAAAGTCCTTAGAGTGGACCTGAACTCTTGCACTAGACAAAAGGAAAGCATAGAGAAATGCACCCTGTATGTATTTAGAGAGTTTAGCCTGTCTAATCCCCCCTCATTTGTATCTAATCACTAGTTGTAATTTGATCCTCCCCTGTGTCACATGACTGCTTATGGCAGATAAGCATATAAGCCCATTTGAAAGCACAGTATGTTAACAATATGTCTGCTTCCATGAATCAGGAAGTAGAAACAGTGCAGATGTATTTTAGGATTCAAACCAGCTGTAACAAAGAAATGTTCTTTGTTTAAAGGTTATTATGCTGTTGTGTATCTTTTAGAGCAGAGAGGACATTCTGAGTTCAGGTCCGCTTTAAAGGTAGCCATACATCTAGCGATGATAGGCAGATTCACCAAGAGACAAATCTCTCTCTGATCGAATCTGACTAGAGAGATACGTTGGCTTCCCATACACCGCAGGCTGATTCCTGATTAATTTCATTCTGAAATTGGTCCGAAATCGGCCTTGTGACGCTGCATCCACCCCCCCCCCCCCCGCCAGTGCCCAGTGCAGTATACATTACCTGTCCGTGTCCGCCGCTGGCTCTGGACTCCGCCCATACACATGCCCCATGTGGTTGCCAGAGTACCGTGGGCGTGTTTTTTTACTTCATGCACACGCCCACATGTACGCCGGCAACCATGTGGGGAGTGTGTATGGGAGGAGAACAGAGCCTGGACCCAGCGGCGGTCACATACAGGTAATGTACACTGCACTGGACACCAAGAGGGGGTCCACAGTGGATATTAGGGGAGATAATTTAGGGGGTTTCATCATGTTTGTCGCTCGTCCCGATACGCTTACCATAACCGCTGCACACCCTATCCAGCACAATGGCTTGATAATTATTGAATTGGATGGTCGATTGGCGGGCCAGTAGCTAGATGTATTGCCACCTTTAAAGTCCAGTCAGAAATAAAACTTAAAACCCCTTTCCAGACATAAATAGAAAAAAATCTAATCTAACCGTTTGGTCATCAAAGTTCTCATATGTTACCCTTTTATGTGAAGTAAGGCTTCTGCAGCTAAAAAAAAAAAATAAGCTGAATCCAGAGACCAGCACTGTACAGCTTTTTTTCCACTTGCAGCATTTCTGATCTTAGTACAGTTATAAGGTCCTAGTTCTAAGATGACCAAAGCTATGGGGGAAATAACAAAATATTTTTGCAGGCTTCTAGGGCTGTAATAATATATGTAGGCTGCATAAAATAAAATGACATCAAGTTCATTGATGGACTGTTACAGGATTGAAATGTTTTTCACGCTCTAGAATTCATGCAACCAACAGTCAATATTTTACATGATAATTAAAAAGATTTTGTTATAATATTGCTGCATTTAATCCTTCTTTCTCATTAGTACTGAACAAGTCCTCAAGAACTAATATGTTCTAAGAACTTAATCTCATTTGCCTTTCACTACTGGTCCTTTGGACATCTGCGAGTCTCTTGGCTCATCAAGGAACATGCCTGTTTTATCATTGAGGAATGCAAGATTAAGACCTTTTTGAAGTTAAAAATTGATTTTAGCGGGGAATCTGGAATTCCCATTGAGCAAGGATATGGTATTTTCCAGGACTCTAGAGACAGCATTTATGGATCATCAGTTAGGACAGCAGGATAGGAAGGGCAGCATAAGATTGCATTATTCACTCTTTCAATGACTTATGGGTTTTGGAACCTCTTGTAGGACACACATTCTCAACCATATTCGTTCTGTGGCTTTCAATGTCATTGTGCTGTTGGGCCCACCAACTCACATTATGATTTTGCTTTCAGTTCCCTGAAATTAGATTCCTATTCTTATTTAGTCATATCTCATAAATCTGTGACCCAAAAATTGCTTGTGGTGGTGTATTAGGAGCCCAGATACTCAGGATCAGTACCTGATCTCTTATCTCTTGTAACTAAAGGTGGCCACTAACGGTCCAATTTCTAGAGAAAAATCGTTCGAGTGATCAGAAATTCTGATCGGAAGTGAAATTGTTCACTACACCATCAACGAACTAATATTTGCTTTCTATCTATCACAACCAACAAGAAAGTTCAAATTTTGGTTCGACGAAAAACCAAACGGACCACTGTTTTTATATTCGTTCATAATCCATTGTGCCCATCAACAGAAATTATTTACAACCAATTCAATCAGAATTTCTGATCGCTCGAACAATTTTTCGCTAGAAATTGGACCATTAGTGGCCGCCTTTAGACTAGCAACTGAACTGAGGTTGTATCAAAAAAAGAAATAATAATTCAAATGGAATTAAAGCCTGTCTTAACATACAATTAGAAAAAACGGAATCCCAACCCCTTATATATCCTAAACCCTACCTTTTACCCAAAGTAATGTCATCTTTGTAAAACTCACTCCCAAGTCATAGGAGCTTGTAATGCTGGCACGTGTATGGAGTGGCTTAATTTTACTGGGCATGTGCAGACTTTACTTGCGCATGTCCAGTACAAACAAGCTCATATTTGGACGGGAGTGCGACCATCAGAACAGATCCAACCAGCCTTCTTGTTCCTCAGACTACAGGTCTCCAGTACATTTTAAATTAGATTATGCAATGCTGTGGTTTATATATACACCTTTGGTTTTGTTTTGAACCAATACATTTTTTTCACACTTACCAAGTTTCCGGCACTGAGGACATAGTTAAATTCATCTGTCATCGGGTAATGCTCCATGGCCATGAATAACGTGTTTAAAACGATGCAGATTGTTATAGCCAGGTCCACAAAAGGATCCATTACAACTAGTTTCACAATATGCTTTATGCTCAGCCATTGGTCAGTGCAGTCCCAAATAAGGAAGGTGTTAGCAAACTTGTACCAGCATGGAGGACACTTCTGCCTGGACTCTTCAAGTTCTGAGTGAAAAAAATAATAATATATTGTAATATCTATTTTAAGATTTTTTTTTTAAGCTGGAAATTATTTTGATGTGTTTTGGCATGCAAAGCCCATCCAACTCCAAACACTTAAAGCAAATCTAAAGCATACCTGAAAAAAGATAGACACTCAACTTTGGATAGGGAAAGCTCTGGTTCCCATGGACCTCTCTACGTGCCCTAGGACCACCACTGCCCCCCCATGAAAATCTGTGCCTTCGGGTGTCCTCAAAAGGCTTTGGAAGAACTCTCACCACGGAATGTTTCCAAAGCATCCATTTTGCTCATGCGTGCTAGTGCATGAGAAGTACAAATTTGCTCATCTATGGGAGTGGTCGAGGATACGAATAATTCAGTAGCCTTCACAAGGATTTTCCGAAATTTGTCCAAATGACTTTCACAGGGGGATAGCAGTGAACCGAGGCCACAGAGAGAGGACCGGGAAGGCTCTTTGGGATCCAGGGCCTTCCCTCTCCATAGGTGAGTATCTAACTTTTTTCAGGCTCACATTAATATTACTTTTAGGAGGTTGAGTAGCGTGGCCCACTCCTTCCTAAAACCCTGGCACCCTGTCCTGCATTCCAAAATACCCAGTGACTCACCCACAACACCTCATAACATAGACATAACTCCTCTAATTAGAAAAGAATGGGACGATGAGCAGATGGTTCACATAGCCACTCCCAATCCCACTGGAAAGAACAGATATTGGAGATTAGGGATGGTCAGAATTACTAAATTTTGAATCCAACAAAATTCCAAAATTTTGCAGATAACTCAGAATGAATTCCAATTTTTGGGAATTTCGAGTTTGCATTGCTATATTGCTAAATTGTCATTTATTGATATTTTTGCACAAGCTATAAGGTTAGCTATGGTTAGAGTGAACGTATGAAAGCATGTTCACAGTGGGTTACAATTTCATTTAAATTTTCCCAATTTCAAATTTTCTTATTCATGTACCTTGAGCATACTCAGTAGACTTTGTTTGCAAAGTATGCACAAAGGTGTTTGAGAATTACACTTTGAATTACATTAATGTCATTTTACCCACCAATCAGAAATTATGTGTTGGAATTCTGTTAATTCCGAATTCTAACTTTCAGATCAAAATCGTGAAAATCCGATGTGAAAGGCAGAATTCGGAATTCAGTGAAATCCATGTGCTCATCCCTATAGGCATTGGGAGCACATGTCCTACGGTTCTCCCACAAGACACTGCAGGAGATCAGGCCACTGTGATGATGCTGTAGTCCACCTACAAAAGACCCCAAAGATGGGGCAGGAAGCTTATGGCATGACTTGGGTCAATCGCAAGCAGGAATGGGCTTTCGAGTAATTCTGAAAGCCACTCGGAATTGGAATGGTAATGATCACGGGTAAGGGGGGAGGGTTAACTTATCCAGAAGTCTGTAGGAGAGTGTGCGCTCCATTCCACATCATAGTTGAACTGTGAGCCGCGTTCCACGACTCACTACCGTACTTCCTCTTTCCGGCTTGAAGGAGGAAGCACGGTAGTGAGTCATGCAACGCGGCTCACAGTTCGGCTATGATGCAGAATGGAGCGCGCACTATCCTACAGACTTCTGGGTAATTTAACCCCCCCATCACCTGCGATCACACTTGTTTAATCAGCGCCTCATTACCATGACCATTACTCGAAAGCCTATCCCTGATCACGGGTGATTTAGAGAGTATGTGGGTTTTGTTTACGAAGGTGGCCACAGGAAAATTGGAGGAAGTGGCTTTTATTCCAAAAATCATTTATACCTATATCTATCTATCTATCTATCTATCTATCTATCTATCTATCTATCTATCTATCTATCTATCTATCTATATATATATATATATATTGGGATGCCTTATTCAACACATGCCAGAGTTCTCCCCTAAAGTGCTAGCATACGCATATTTAAAGACTGACCACCTGACTGAATTAAAATAAGGCTATGATCAATGATGTACTTGTAATAATGATTTTAGCTCTGTTTTAAAAATATATGCACAGAACGCTATAGATGTCCATAGTTGATCATTCAAATTCACCTGAAGACACAATCTGGAAGTGCGATGTCCAGTTGTGTAATAGGTAGTCTGTCTTTTCAAGCAAGCTGTTCCATTGATTGATACTGGGTCAGGAACGACACTTTTTTTCAGGGTTTCTGGTGCTTCTACTATGTCAATCATCTAACCCTAGCTGACCTCCTTTCTCACTGCTTATACGTAACTAACCTCTCCCTTCTTGTTCTCATTACCTACCCTTGTACCCCCAACCCCCCACCCCTGGTAATCCCCTTCCTAAGATGTAACCATAACTCCTCTTCCCATTATACAAGTTTTCATAACACCTGTTCCTGAACCCCTAACCGTAAGGGTTGGTTTCCACTGAGTCGGTGTGCGTCTTTTGGATGGTACACATCTGAATTACATAGCCATGCCATGCACGGCTATAGGGGTTCCTGTTCGTGCTGTGGGAAACTGCAGCATGCCATCCTGAATCACAGCAGTGTGATTCGCATAGTAAGACATAGCAGGAATAGACAGCAGTACGCCTGACTCACCTGTGGGGAAACGCTTCAGATTCAGGTTGGATTTGGCCCTAGTGGAAGTGGGCCCTTCGTGGTAAATCTAACCACACCATATTACATAACACTAAGCCTCCTAAAATGAAACATTTAAATCGAACACTTGGTGCCAAAGTTTACATGCTGATGCCCAAATTCATTGCTTCATTCCACCCAACTTGCTGAGTGGTGGTGGGTATTTTTGTTTTTTAGTGTAAGTATAGTAGAAATACCATTTTTTTTTTAAATGAGTTCTTACCATAGGTTGTGTCTAAACTGGGATTTAGGTATAGGACATTCTGACTTTACATCAGTAGATTGGGAACACCATGGCACAAATGCTTGCTAACTCCACATACACACCTCACACAATCCTGGAGGTTTTTTTTTTTTTAGCAAGCAGTACATTACCTTCCATTGTGTTTGTCAATATACTGGCCACACTCAACGCTCTCTGTCTCATCTGTGTGGGATCTTCCAACAGATCCATAGAAACCTGATAACAACTCGACTTCCGTTTCCTTATGTCAGTCTCTGTGGTGGTTCCCTGAAACAAAGAGTCCAAGTTATTTATGCCGAGACATCATTGTGGGACTTCATGTCAGCTGTCAGACACAAAGTCATTTACTAGTTCCAACCAATCATGATGCGCATTCAAAAGAAGACAACATCTAACTGGTTGCTCAGCTCTTCTGCTGAGTTCAGCATGGAACTCATTATTGGTGTATTATTATAGAGTCTCTGCATATAATACTTAAAGGTATAAATAGCGTGATGTGAGAGGAACGGGGAAAAATGAATACACAGCAACTGGAAATGAAACAGCAGTGAAAGTGTAACAGCAAGGTATAAGAGCATTTATACACAAAACATGTATATAAATCCATGGTCTGCTAGGCAGAACACTCTACAAAATGTGATAGGGGATTTTATTGCAACAAATTAAAGCTGAACTCATAATCATAAAAAATAATGTGATTCAGTCATGTATTCCATAAAGTATTGAAATATTGTATAGCTGAATTTCAGCCAGTATGATAACCCATTCCTTTGAACAGTAAAATTAGGACAGTGACTTTTTGAATGCTTGCTTGTTTACCAGATTTACCTCAGAGGAGCCTATAGGCACAGATGTCCTGGCGCCTTAGACTTTGCCCTCTAGGAATCTACAAACCCCTCCCCCTGAACCGCACTGCAAGTGTGCTGGCTGTCCCAGCTGTCACTTCTCCCTTACTTCCCTTGCCCATCATAGGTAGCTACAGGTGCCTCTTAGTATTAGGTATCCAGATGTATCCTCAACATTAAGTAGCTAGAGGGGCCCCTAGTATTAAGTAGCTAAAGGAACCTCAATATTAAGTAGCTAGAGGTGTCTCCAAGTATTAGGTAGCTAGAGGTGCCCCTGACTGGAGGGAGATCTCGTCAGTTGAATGCCGAGAGCAGGTGGAGTAATCTCTTATTTACTATCTCATCAGGACTCTGCATAGGGAAGGAAGGAGGGAGGGGAGTGGGCCGCCTTTCCATCATCAGGCGCCTATAGGCACGGGCCTACAGTGCCTTATGGGAAATTCGTCCCTGTTTATTTGTAAAGGAGAAATTGATGTCATGTGACTTCTAGATAGCATTTCCAGTATGGAAGGAGAGATGGGGTCCCTAATTCAATTAACTTTTTCTCCTAAGTTTACACCTTTTTGATATTTTCACACTTTATCAATAAAATGCCCTTTAAGCCACCAGCAAGCAAGAGAATACTCAGGATAATTTTGACAGGATTGTGTCACCTACTTTTAATACTTTTTCAATTACTTAAGTGCTGAAAAGCTATTTTAAACAAAAGTTTAAAAATGATCTCCTAGGAGAAAACTTAGGAGAAAAAAAAAATATTGAATTGGTGCCTTGTCTCTCAGGTAAATAACCCGCCACTTGTAAAAATCATTACACTGGTATGAGGATTGCTGACATTTTGAAGGTACATTACTACTAAAGTATTTCTGAAATTTTAAACCATATATAAAATCAAGACACTATTTATTTGGTATTTTGTGTAATTCTTACTTGAGGTCACTTTATAAAAAAATTTATATTTTTAGTAAGAAGGAATCGTGCCTATATTTTTGCAGTGCTCTGAAAGTCTCGGCCAGTTTTCAATCCATAGTGTTTGATTTGCAATGCCTTTTGCAGCATTACAATAAAATATAGAAAGAGCGACTAATCTAGCCTGGGCTGTGGCAGCTTTTCCTGCTTGATTTGCCATGCCTTTTGCAGTGTCACAATAAAATATAGAAATATCAACTACACTAGTCTAGGCTGTGGCAGCTTTTACTGCTCGATTCGCCATGCCTTTTGCTGCCACACAATAAAATATACTGATGACCACTGTGCTAGAATGGGTGGTGGCAGCTTTTCCTGCTGAATTCACCATGCCTTTTGCTGTGCCACAATAAAATATACTAATAACAACTACACCAGTCTGTAGCAGCTTTTCCTGCTCGATTTGCCATGCCTTTTTCGGCGTCACAATGAAATATACAAGTAATGACTGTGCTAGCCTGGGCTGTGGCAGCTTTTGCTGCTTGATTTGCCATGACTTTTGCTGCATTATAATAAAATATACAGGTAATGACTGTGCTAGCCTGGGCTGTGGCAGCTTTTCCTGTTTAATTTGCCATGCCTTTTTCTGCGTAACAATAAAATATCCAGGTAACGACTGTGCTAGCCTGGGCTGTGGCAGTTTTTCGTGCTCGATTTGCCATGCCTTTTGCTGCGTCATAATAAAATATACTGATGTAGACTGTGCTAGCCTGGGCTGTGGCAGCTGCTTGGCAACACTCGAGTGCTGCAGAATGAGCAATTAATCACCACCATAGGAAATAATCATTTGCCTCACTTTCCCTTGAGGCAGAAATTTCTGAACAGACTCGTTTAGAAGCTATTAAAGTCTAGAGTCATAAAGAGTGCATTTTTTTGCTATATTTTTAAGAGGGAGATAGACATGCAGCAATCGTCACAATAAAACAAAAATGACAATCTTTTGGATGAAAAACAAAATGAAAAAAGAATGTACACTCTTTTGGATGCTGCTGTTATTATTATTGTAACTCTCAGGGGTGAGATTTCCAGAACTCATTAATCCTATATATTGAATGTCATCTGTTTAGCACTGTGCCAGGAAAAAATACTCCCTTAAGGCAGGTAAACAGGTATTTGCTGCGACTTGGGCACTTCTGCGTTGAGTTGTATTCGGTATCTTTTAAAGATATAAATACTGTGATCTTAAATGCACTTTGAATGTGAAAGCAATTTGGCCTCAATTCACTAAGCAGTTTAGACTAGTCTACAGATGGTTTTTAGTCTAATGATGGTTTGGTATAATGTTTAGACCTGGTTTAACATTTAGTAATTACACAATTCACAAAGGCAAACAAGGAGTAACCACACCCACTTTTTCTGACAGAGATTAGACCAGCTGATTTCTGTAGGTAAAGTCATTCTGTGAGGTATTTTAGATGTGAGGATGGAACCTTTTGAATTAATTATGCAGGAGTTGAATTGTATGCAGATGAGAGCTCATCAAAGGAGAAGGATGTCAGCCATAGCTACTTGTTTGTGAATTACATCTTTTTGATCATTTCCCCTGCTTTACCCACTTAATTACCAAATGTTTTAGACCAGGTCTAAAACAGGTCTAAAACATTTGGTAATAGTGAATTCCCCTTTGATGCAACTGACCAAACCATCAGTAGACTAAACACCATCAGTACTAGTCTAAACTGCTTAGTGAATTGAGGCCGAGGCCCTATTAGTTTGGATGTGTACTGTATTGGCATTCTTAGTATACAAGTGTTGGTAAGGAGAAAGGAATATACTGAATCCTGTTCGGCGTTAGTGCACCCACCCTTGCCACAAGAGGGAATGCAGTGCGTTTCATAATTTCTGTTTCTTTCTGTCCATAAACCATTGATGAGAAGAGATGAGCTTGCCAAAATCTGGGATATTGCTTTACCTTGGAAAATACATTTTGCCAGAGGTGATTTTTTTCCCTACAATAATACAGTAAACTTTTTGCGAAGTATGCATTATAACAAAAATATACATTTTAGCAAAACTTTGGGCTAGTTCACACTGGTCGCTTTTTCAGCACGTTGCTGATTGCCAGAAACGAATCGAGAGGAGAATTGACTGGCAAAAACGAAACAGTGTATTCCCAGCATTAGACCTGCATTTCTAACACGGAATTCTAAACAGTGGTCATGTCAGTGTGACATAAAAGCTGCTTTCTTCTGCTGCAAAACAATTAATAATAGCTTCTCGGCCCTATTCTGGTATCAGCAGTATTTCCTCAGCCTAACAGAAGTGTTTTGGCTTCAGTTTCTTTTCAGAAAAGCCGCAACAGTATTTGACTGCTGTTCTACTGATTCTTTTGCATAGACAAAGTATTGATTTATTTGATTTATTAACCTCTGTATTGAAAATAAGCGACTTTAGACTATTACTATATGTACTCATGTTTATCTCAACATGGGGGTAATTCAGTGTGAGTTAATTTGCCCTTTAATGAAAGTAGCGCTACTGGCGTTGTAAAAGTGGCAAAAAATCTTTTCAGACCACACCATCGTATCACACCATTTTGATGTACGATATCGAAGTTCAGCTCTAATTTGTTTTAGGTGCACAAACTTAACATTAAAGCTGTAAAAAAGCATGATTAAAACTTGCCAAGCATACAATCAATGTGTAATGAAAGGAAAACTGAGCAAATTCAAGTTTCATTTTAAATTACAAATACAATAGTACTATAACTGTGTATTGCACTGTCATCATTTGAAGCATTATATTGAGTGTGAGAATATGAGAATATTCACAAAAATAAAGGAGCATAAGAAAATGTAATTTCAACCAATATATTGATGTCTATGTGCAGGCCTGGATTAACATCACAGGAGCCTATAGGCACAGATATTCTGCCACCCTAGATTTCACTCTCCACGAACCCAAAAACCCCCACCACAAGTGTGCTAGCTGGCCCAACTGCAACCTTTCTCCTACTTCCCCTGTCCCGCATAGGTAGGCACAGGTTCCCCTTAGTATTAGGTAGCCAAAGGTACCCTCAGTATTAAGTAGCTAGAGGTACCCCCAAATATTAGATAGCTAAAAGTGCCCCCAACTGAAGGGAGATCTTGTCAGTGGATTGCCGAGAGCCGGGTGAGTAACCTCTCATCTACACTCTGCTCAGGACTCTGCATAGGGAAGGCCGGATCAGCTGATTTCGGTGCGTGGCTCTAAGAGTCGAGCGCCGAAACTGGACACCCCATAGCAGCAATGCTATGCTTCACGGGGCGAGTAGCAGTAATTCGGGGCTCTGGCGTCTGCTATGCTGCGAGTAGCGGTAAGTCGGCACTCTGGCGGCTGCCAGACCCCGAATTACACCTCCCTCCGAATTGCGACAACTCGGAGGGGGAATAGTATTTAATGCCGCCTCGGAGTTTAGCAGCAACGGTGAGAGCTGTCCTTCAGCTCTCACCGCGCCGAACTGAGCGGCGCCGAAATAAGATGCACCCAGTAAGGCAGAAGGGAGGCACTAGGGGAGGGGGGTGAGCGGCCTTTCCATCATCAGGCACCTGTAGGCATGTGCCTACAGTGCCTTATGGAAAATCCAGCCCTGTCTATGTGAATGAGAAAACACATTTTCGCACAGACGAGGACATTCCTGGAAATGCATAGGCTGCTAATGAGGACATTCGGCTCTATTAGTTGGTGCAGAAGGTGTTTTATTTTTCTTATTTTGCAAAAGCTGTAGTGTTTTGGTTTTTTGGTCAGTTGACTGACATTTATAAATAGGCCCCAAGAGAGTTCAGCTTATTAGGAAACAAACTAAAGATTTGCTCCTGTGGACACATGCAAAAGGTGTCAACCAATCTTCAAAAAATCTCTATGTAAAAGAAAGGATGCTAGTGAGGCAAGCCAAAGCTAAGTACCTGAATGCCTCATGGGGCCTGATGCAGGAAACTCCGGTACTGCCCCCGCCCCCTCCCCAATTTTACTGTTACTAGTGCAGGGGGAGCACCGGCTTCTAAGCCTTAGAACCATGCGGGTTACTGGGTTTACATGCACGTTGCTATGTTAATGCACCGCATAATACCTGTTACTATAGCAATGCAAACGTTACCGTGGTAACACATGTGGTGCTAATGGTTAATGGCCAGTGCTCCCCCTGCACTGGTAATGGTAAAATTTGGTTTGCCACGGTTTCAGCCACATAGACTTTGCACTTATCTTAAAGTGGATCCGAGATGAACTTTTACACATTGCATAATTGGGTTCCTTTCATATTGTTTATGGGGCATTCCTCAAGCCAAATACTTTTTTGTTTGTGTTTTAATACTCTAATTCCGTATAAACTAAACAAGCCACGCCCACAGGTTTTCAGAGAGCCAAGGCATTTTCAGACAGTAGCAAGGGCTCATGGGAGCTAAGTCTGGGCAGAGGGGAGGAGGGAGGAGGAGGAGGAGGGATTCGGTTTTTTTGCTCAAGATGCAGATAAGCCTGCCTCTGTGTAATGTTTACAAACAACATGGCTGCTGTCATTGTATCACAAGAAGAAATAATTATATTAAAGCTGTTTGCAGCTAGATTTGCTGTGTAAACCATCTAAACTTTAGATAAAATATATAGACAAGTTACTTGTTATAGATAGTTTTTCATCTCGGATCTGCTTTAAAATATATTCAGTAGTTCCAGGACCTTTCGCTAGATATGGGTTTGAATTTTCTAAGTAATTGTTGCATCTTAATTTACATATTTGCCTGATTATAATTTTGCAAACTACTTTTTTTTTTTAAATGAGAACTTTATTGTCTTTTCTTATGCCTATTGAATTAAATTACTTTGTGAAAATGTATTTTCTCCACCCAGATATTTTTTTGCGTTTATTCTCATCTGTGTGAGAACATGTTTTGACATATTTATTTTTGAAAAAATATTCTCATTTGTGTGGAAATATGAAACCTTTGCGAAAATTATACTGGAACAAAAATGCCCATATTGATTCATCATTAGTTTTTGATAAGGAAATGTGTTGCACTGTGCAATTGATCAGCTGTCATGCTCTGAAATACTTCAATTTACTAACAAAAACTTGAATTTTGCTCACGTTTTCCCATAGTATACATTCTGCTTATGCCAAGATCTCTAACAAACATTGCATGAGAAATTGTAATTACATTGTGGTGTATAATGACTCTGTGCACCTGATTTACTAAGGCATCTCCAGGCCACAGATCATAAGCAAGTCTGCAAAACTAGCACATAAATAAGAACACTATTTCTTTCCATGGGGCCATGCTGAAATCCAATAGCCTGTAACTATTACAAATAATTTTCATAATATCTTTGAATTGTGATCCTCAAATTTCTGTATGAATGTCCTCCCAATAAATTTCAACCATTGAGGTTAGAGCAATACACTACTAGTTTCACTCTCTGAGCATTATATCTTGTCTAAATAGCTTTTTCAACAAGTTCCTTGCTGGGCCTGTGATCGGATTCTCAGATAAACAGCAGCAGTCAATAGGAACAGGGAAAAAAGAAAGAGAACACTCCTGCTTAGAACACGTAACTGAGATTTCAGGGTACAGTTAGATCTATTTATGATTGTTTTATATATATCAGTGATTTTTTATGAATGACACGCTGATATGAATGGCTTAAAAATGAGAAATTTAACTCTGTGGGAACAAGTCTAAAAATGTTTTTTTTGTTTTTTTTCAAAAAGAACTCTCATTTTTGAGAAAGTCGATTTCTAAAGAGGGCATGCGGTGACAGAGGTGACACAGTGGGGGGCAGAGGTGGCACAGAGGGGGACTCTGAAGGCACAGGGAAACAGAGGAGGACACTGGAAGCACAGGGGTGCATAGAGGAGGTACCATGGCGGTACTGTATTTATCTATCAAAAACAGATCTAAATATTATGCATAGTTAGCTAGTTGTAGCCCTGTTGTGAACATACAGAAAGCTATCCAGGAGATGCCCCAATAAATCAGATCTTTTGTGTAGGCAGCCATAAAGATGAGCAAATTCCACATTTCAAGAGACTTTTCATACCAATAACAAACAATGCAGAGAATTAATAGTTTAGGTGGACATCAAACTAGCGTTGTGTATATTATCCATCCTTCACTGACCAGATCTGCCAGTTTGCTGAACTGAGACTCTCCTCTAAAGCAGATGCTCACATTGCTTTTATTTTAAAGTGGATGTATAGCATTTTTGTTTTCAGTACTTTTTTTATAATAAGGAAACTGTAAAAAATCTCAAATGAAATGCTATTTCCTTAGAGCACCGTCTGCTGGTATGACTGGTAAGCTCTGAAAGTTATAGAAAGACTGTATTTTGCTGCTGTCCAGTAAAGGTAAAACAGCTCCATAGGGATATAGCATAACGTACCAAGTCTGGAGACTTAGTAAATATTTGTTTACTGCAACTGTAAAAGCAATACTTTCTTCTGCTCACAAAATATCAGTTGATAAAGAAGTAGCAAAAGAGAAATAGTTCTTTGCCATATTTCAAGTTTCCAGTTATACATTTTAGTTTGTTTTATGTTTTTCTACATTTAAATGCAAATAGTAAAACACATACAATAAAGAAGCACTATGCATTCACTTAAAAAAAAAACCCAAATGCTATTGTTTTACATGCTTCACATAAGTAGGCACCAGCGTCTTTACAACATTTCAGGGATCTTTTGAGGATTTTACCCCCTTATTTGTCTATAGACAAGTACAGAGGTCATATTGAAAGAGTCCCTCAAAAGTAAAGCAGGCCAGTGAGTGGCTGAATCATGCATCCACGCAAAATGAAAACATCATCATCATCATCTCATGAGTAGAGATGTTCAATGAGATGTAAATACATTCCTCTCTGTTACATGCAGATGTAAAACCATTTAATGATTTGGATTGGCTCAATTTCAAACTGCATTTAATCTGGATGCAAGCCAGAATAATTCCCATCTCATTGTCTCTATTCACAAATATTTACATGCAGTCATCAGACTGCCTACTTTTAAAATGAGTTTAATTTTAAAATCCAATGTTATCAGCAGTTCTGTTTTCTCTGTTCTGTGCAAACACCTTGTCCTGGGGAGCTGTTTACAATTGATGGATCTGAACTTGTCCGCCCATTAGACATAGTCCTAATCCACTATATGGATCCCCTATACAAAGCGCTGTGAAGCGAGCATCTTTCTCTGCAATGGGTTTATTTCTCCCTGTACTTGTCCTTAGTAGCTGTATGGGCCTGTTATCAACTGCAGAAGGCGGCTGGAGAATCAGTCACTCTGTTTTCTGCTAGCAAGTTCTTCCTACAGGAAGCCAGAACAATTGATTTAACAGCTCTCTTTAGAAATAACATTTTCACAAAACTTAAAAAACAATTTTTAATGTTTTCAACTAAAATATCTGATTGAATTTCCCATTTTGAGGACATTTTTGATCAATTTTTCTGAAAACGGAATGGTGTATGATAGATTGTCAATATCTTGATCCCAGCTAGGGCGCTATCTCCCCGTGTCCGAGTGGGTTTCCTCCAGGCACTCCAATTTCCTCCCACACCCCAAAAACATACAGATAAGTTAATTGGCTTCCCCCTAAAATTGGCACTAGACCACGATATATACACTACATGATACATGCATGGAAATATGACATATGACTATGGCAAATATAGATTGTGAGTCCCTCTCAGGGACAGTTAAGTGACAAGACAATATATGTGCTGCGCTACGGAAGATTTTAGCGCTATATAAATACTAAATAATAATAATATCTTGTTTGTTCAAAATCGATGAAAAATTTAATACAGGTATGTAATACATTGGCCAGATTTTTCAAATGTTCCAATCAATCTAAAAAAAATTGATTGTAATTCTCAAATGAAAAAAAAAATAACAAAAAATTATTTATATATATATATATATATATATATATATATATATATATATATATATATATATATATATATATATATATATATATATAAAATTGTATGGTGCGTGGCCACCTTAAAAGAGAGCTAGATAGAGTTTTTATAGAGAGCTGGATGCCTGATGCAAATCAATATGGAAATAATGTGCTCTAACCGTTAAAATTGTCACACCACATTTTTCTTCTGATTCAATTCCAGAATTATTTCTAGTGAAGCCAGTGGAAGGATTTTTTTATATACTCTAAATCTCACTTGTTAGGCACACTAGTAGGAATTTTCTGTTGCTTTTGGTAAGCTAGGTTTCTCCACATGCATAATTTATACTCAATGGCTAGTCTGACTATTTTTATGATTTATAATATTACTATTTATTTATGTATTTATTACATAAAAAACAGCATTATAACCCCTCACTCTCTCTCTCTCTCTCCCTCCCCCCTTCCCTCCAACAAGCCTCCTTTTCCCTCATGCAAGCTGGTCAAGCTTGCTAAACCTGAATAAACCTGAAGGCGTGCAGCACTGCCACCTGAACAATACCAGCCCAAATGATTCTTAACATTAAGGACTCAAAAAACCCTCCCACAGCAACCTTGTGAAATAACAGTCAGGCCTGGAACCCACTGAAATCCGCAAAACGCAACCGCTAGCGTTTTGTCTGAGCGGTTTGCAAGCGGATTCATGCGCGTTTTCGGTCGCGTTTTGCAACAGTGTATTTTTTTGCTCAGCGGTTGTGCAGCGTTTTGCGTTTCGCGTTTTTATCCTGATTGGTCCTGTGAATTATTTTTAATTTTGTTAGTGTGCTGAACCGCAAAACGCTAGCAAAACCGCTCAGTTTAGGTTTTGCTGAGCGTTTCTGCTAGCGTTTCAATACTTTACATTGAAGCGCTAACGCTCCCAAAATGCTGCAGGTCCTGCGTTTGCGTTTCTGGGAAACGCAAACGCTCCTGTGGAAGTTGCCCCATCCATTAACATCAGCTGAGCGTTTTGGCAAAATGCTAGCGTATCGCAGCGCTGCCAAAATGCTCAAAAAAACGCTCTTGTGGGTTTCAGCCCTGAAACTGACCTAGTCAACAAAAGTGTCTATCCTGAAATAAGCTAGATGACTTTTGACCTAGGAAGGTCAGGTTAAAACTTTCCCTAATTTGCCCTTATTTTTGATGATAAACAATGTCAATCTGTCTAACAATCTAAAATAAACAAAAAAAGGTCAGACTGATAAAAAAAATGGTTTTCTTTTCATTTTGTTTTTGCTTTAGCAAGTTTGCACAGTGCTATATTACATTTGCATCATGAATTAATACATTAGCATGCAGACTGTCGCTAGCCCTAAACGCTGGCAAGAATTGCAATTGAATGAGATCTCAGGGGTCCGCATACTACCAGTATACAAATGCCCCTGCTGCAGCTGTCAGCCCAGCAGGATGGCACTCCATAAACCTACAAGGGCAAAGTATCTGCAGAGAAAACAGGACATAATTGCTGATAACATTAAATTGAAAAGTTACACTGCCGATGATAGCGAACAATATGCTGATTGCATGCAGGTCACGGAAGTTACATTTTGAACAGTCCGCTGATCCTCGAAATGGTTCCAATCTGTTAGCTGGTCAATTACGGTATTTGCTCAGACTAAACAAACATTAATATAATAATGAGATACATCCACACAACAGTGCATTGTTTGCTCATCTTTAGATCTTGGCAATGACACAGGAAGCCTGGGAGAGGTCTAGCGGGAGCAAAACTGAAATATATCTAAACTGCAGGAACAGTGCTGAGTGAAGGGAAAACATGACAAATTCTAGTGATGGCGACTATATGCAGAGCGTAAGGTTAAATGTCTCTTATAACAAAGCCTTTACAGATTGATTTTGAAGGGTCTGTGCTAGGGCAAAAATAAAAAAATAAAAAACAGCCAAAATAATCATTTTAAATTCCTGCTCACCCATTTATGAACATCTCATCATAGAAATGGCTGATTGTTTGTGTTGCTTAAAGTATGCCTTTCATTAGGACATTTTGTTAATGAACCATGTACAGAAATGCGTGGCTGCTCAGGAGATACAGCCACTTCCTGTTAACAGCAGTTTCAGTCTTCTTTCTACCACCAACGAAGTGATAAAAAAGCAGGTCAGATCTTCTGTTTTCCCATTCTCTCGATCGGAAATCAGCTTTCCACGGGAGAAATCCGTATGCAGAAATCATAATTCCACATTACCGAGATGGAGAAATTTTAGGACAATCGCAAGACTCGGAAGCATTGGACCAATCAGAGCATGCAGAATTGTACTGTGGAAATCAGATTACCATGGAAATTTTAGACCTATCTGAGAACTGGGAAGTATTAGGCCAATCAGAGAAATACATCTGCAAGAAATAGGGGATTCTGCATAAAATATTTTTTTCTTACAACTAACTAATTCGATTGATAAAATAACAAAATAAAAAGCATTTTGCAGAAATTGGAAAAAAACCTCGGAAAGTGGATATTCGTTGGAATTGGACATTTCCCAACCATCCTTATGCAGGAATACGGAGAATGCAGTTTTAACAAGCTGCTGAGCATTGCGCTGACATCACAAACAAGATGGCAGCTTCCATGCAGGCAGAAAAAAAATGCAGCAAAAATTACCTGTGGTAAACTGTGATAGTGAAAGCATAAAGTAGTAACGATGCCTTGCCTAATGCACTAAGCTATCCTGATAAGCAGTGATCAACAAAAATAATATTCACCCTGTATGCAAACTGATTTTGACCAGGATGCAAAAAAGTACAGGGGCAAATCAGAACCCTGAACTAACGATCAATTAACTGTTTTCCTGTGAACAGATATTTGCATACAGAGCGAATGTTTACTTCATCCCAACTCAAGAGCTCTTACTGTAGATGGGAAGGATAAGATGGTGCTGAGCCTTCTAAAAAGTACACAGAGACAAAACAGGAGCCCAGATAGGTCAGTATAAAATGTAGTTGGGCTATGGGGACTGAGCTATATACTACTCTCAAGTGTGGGTTGCTTTTCAGAGCAACCAGCCGTTAAAGCATGTACAGAAGTCCTGTCTCCACTCAGATGTTTTGGATGAGCCTTCTGCTTGTCACTCCCTTTAGAGAAAAATGAGTAATGGCTACCTGCCTGATAACAGTGCTGGGGGCAAAAATGGATCACCTCCAAATGAGGGTGTAGAAAAATGATGGGGGAAAAGAGTCACCCAAAAGAGGATAAAATGGCACCTCAGAGATCGTCGCTCAGAGCTTTTCTCTTTATTGCTTTTGGCACAAATTTTGACACGAGGAAGTGGGTTATATACCACGAAATGCATCACCATTGTCTAAAGCCATTGTCTGAGTAAACCCAGTTTTACTATTACACTTCTTGTCATTCTTGAGGTAAGCCACCTCTTCAATTCCTTCTATATTGATTTTAATTCATTTTATCCTCTCTTTGGCATCTCTTTTACCCCATCGCATGAGATCTCACCGATATTCCATTCCTCGCATTGGCCATGACACACAACACTTTTTCTCATGTGTTTTCTCACTCTGGATATTTTTTGCTGTATATACAGTAATCATTTTTCAGTGTATAGCTAGAAAATAAGCTCTCAAAGCAAGTCACTTCATTAACTAAATTCTTTTTTGATTTCTAGTGTTTTAAAAAAAATAAAACAACAAAATAAGGGGGAAATAACTCATGAGATAACTATAGTACATCATGGCCTTTAGCTGACTAACCAGTGGCGTAGGGGCCCTGAGGTCTGTAGCTACGCCACTGTGAATAACACCTTTCCAACCCACTTCCTCTGGCTAGGTGACTTTTGTTCTTGCTGTATTTTTATACAGGTAAAAAGTTGAAAAACAGCCAGCAGCTTGCGTCTAGGCCATACAGAAAACGGAATCTCGGAACAAAGTTTGTTAGTCATTGCAATTATAACGAATCCAACAGTGAGCCTTATGATGTGGACTGTTCATAAACAAGTTAAGTGGAAGAAAATCTATTTTGGCTGCCAAAAATTAGGTACCACTGTCCACGCATGAAACCTGTATTCTGTGAAAACCAACCAGCATACACTGCCAAAGGATCCGGCTTTGCTTTGGAGAGATTACGAATTGTGGGTATTAAAGTCCCACAACAAATAGACTACTTAAAACTTCCTTACATTGTCATCAGAAGCTGGTTTTATTATCACCTCTGGCAGAAGTAGTCCAACAGGCGATGTCGGGACCGATGGACCACCCAGCAGAGAGACCACTCCATTGCAGTCCACCGTGCTGTGCATCTTCCCATTGGCTGGAAGCATGGGCATGATCTTCGAGGATTTGCTGGCTTGGCTTATCGTGCTGTTCCGCCTTTCTCCGTGCCTGTTTGGTACAAACAAAGAGCCTCTTCTGCTTTCATTGTCCTCAAAAGTGCTGTGTTCATCGTCTGCAAAATCGTTCTCTGAGCCCATGTCTTTTGCCCGATTCCTGAAACTGAAGAGGCTGGCTCTACTGTTACGTCTCGGAGAAAATAGTGACCCTCGGATGCTCAACAAGGACTACATAATAAGGGGAAAAATAATAGCATTATTAATTATGATAAAAGATATCAACATAAAACACTCGGCAAGAAGTTACTGGAAGAACTCTGAAGTTGGAATATACAGTTCAGTAAAATAAATAGATAATAGGTGTGCTAAAAACCAACATTTCTGGATTTATACCTGGCTTGTCAAGGACATAAAGGAATAATTTGCATAAGAGTGTCTTTTTGCTCAGCTGAAAGAATACCTAAGCTAAAAATGGCAGAGCCTGTCATTACAGGCTCTGCCTTAATGATGGAGGATTGATGGGGTGTTAGGGTTAAATACTTACCTGTTCTGGTATCATCCATCCGGGTAGGTGATTGCTCCGCTTTCTTTTAAAGAAAGGACCATGGCGATTTTTTTGCCAAGATCACTGCTGAGACTCTGACCACACCCATCTGAATTACTGTGGCCTGCTCCAGCTTGAAATCCGCTGCCTCATTGGTGGCTGCCGAGCTAGAGGTGGGCCATGCCAACACTGGTGAAAGTTTTTGAAGTGCTTTAGCCGTGACTGTGACCTGAAGACGTTGGATCAGGAAATTATTAAACCCTAACACCCCCCAATATGTCCTCATGAAAAGTGTTTTGGTTATCTAATACATACCTCAAAGGATTTAACCTAGTGGCTTTTTAATACTTGTCCTTAAATGAAGTACTCCTTATCAGCACTCTTATCAAGTCCGTCTCACGAAACAATAATAATTTAAACCTTGCACTGACGATGGCCAAAATAGCATAAAACAACTGTCTGCTAGCTGGATTATGAAAGAGGTAAAGTAAAATTAATAGGCTCTAAACTACCAGTACTAAAAGGCATTAAACACGATTTGGATATTCACTACTAGTCGACTCACTATAACACATGTATTACAGAGAACACTTGTTGGCCATGCTAAGCTGAATACTGTTATAGAAAGGGAAATCACATTGAAGAGCTAAAGAGCTGGGATCTCCACTCTACTATTATCACAAAAAATTCAACCCCTCCCACCAACACTAAATCTAAATATAAATACAGAGAATAGCTCAGAGGGGTTTCATTGAGGAAGGTTACAGCATGTCAACAGTATGCGTGCAACCCAAAACAACACTGTTAAAAAAATGTAAGCTTTGTTGTACACAAGTTAAAAAAAAACCTGCAACTCCAGCAGTAAAACATTTCATAATTCCTTTTGATGGCCTATCCCCTGTATGTAAGCCTTGCCTCTCAAGTCTTCAAGACAAGCTTTATGTCACTACTCCCTACGGACACCTCATTTGTTGGAGGATGAGTATGGCCTTTAATGTACATTTGGGGAAGCTATAAGGCATTAGCCAGTGACTAAAGGTCCATACACACTTACTACTTAGGCCCCCTTAACTCATTAGCAACTTTGGCAGAACTCGTTGTGCTCCAAATTGTTGAAAAGCTTTGATCTCTTTCTACTAGCAGAAAATATAGAATCTGAAAGCAGAAGTCCTCTGTTGTTGTCTCACACTGACCCCCTAGTGACAAGTGGCCATAAATACACAATTACTAATTAAAAGCAGGGACATGTAACAAATAAGAAAACAAATGTGCTAAAATAAATTGGCCTGAAACATTTGCAAGCCTCTAAGTAAATTGGCTGTTAAAGGGCTAATCAATTCTTTCAGATTGTTCCAGGTGCCTTTTTCAATCTGTACCAGTGCCTCCAGACCTATGCCAACTGCTCGTTAGTGATAAGAAAAGGCTACATGCCTGATCACTATTAGTATGCATGCACCACCAAAGGCACTGGCAGCTTACTCAAACTCAACTTCCACCATCACCCTCTCCTACAGCAGAACGCTGTCGGTACTACAATAAATTGGGGAAAGAATGTCCGAAACTATCAAAAATATTTTGGATGAACATTATGTGTTTATTGTCTTTAGGACCTGAATACCTTAGGATCACCATTATTAAGAGGCAGCCACTGGGCTTTGGAGATTGTCTTCTCATTCTGTTGGTCATGTATTATTCATTAGTGTTCCGGTTGGACCTGATGTGTTAGTAATATCTCATTGTGTGCAATATACAATATGATTCATAGTTATAAACCATACTGATTGTTGATGTCTGAGTTTTGCTATTAGACCATCTGAGAGTTTTTAGGTATGCTTCTAAACCCAATGAGAGTCAAATTAGCTCTGTAAGAATACCTGGTGTGGAGAAGAGAACTTGTTTTCATAGGTCAGACGATTTCCTTCAATGGAGAAACGGAAGCCTTTTCTTTTGATGCTTGTTTCAGATTCCGACTTTGAAAACTTCTCATCATCCCCTTTCTCATCATCTTCTCCAAGCTCCTTCTGTCTCCTTTTCTTCTTCCGGTTTCTTCTATCTTTGGCACTTTTGGAACTTAGCTTGGAAGCCTCTGAAGAGCTTTCAGAGAGGGGCCCAAAACCACCATCCTCACTGTACTCTCTGGATAAATTAAGTGCTGCTACAGCTGCCGCCTGGAAAGTGTCACAGCAAGAAGTTAGGGTCACACATAAGGATTATTTAAAACTTTGGGACTTTTTCCAGAGTCATTACTATGTACAAACAGTAAGTCTCAACTATTTCCTATGCAGTGACACTGGCCCAGTAACTCTATAGTGGCTACAATCAAACCTTTGATTACAACTTCTTCATCTTTATCTGGTTTGTTATCTTTATCTGATTGTTTAAAATTGCATGAAAGCAGGCATAATTTGTTAAAGTAGGCCCGAGTTCTTTCAAAGAACACACCGAAAAGTGTTAATTGTAAGTAGAAATGCTGTACAAATCAGCTGCACTGAGCTGTGTTTGTTTATTTAGCTAAAGTTGGGTGTAACAAGTGTGCAATCAGTAAGCATGACTCACAGCGCCTCAGCACTGGCAGTGCTGGATGTGCAGGAAAAGACAGATGCTTAAACCCTTTCTTTGCTCCCTGAAAAGTATCTCCAGTAAATTTTCAGGGCTTTTCGGGATTTCTGTGCGTTGTAACAAATATTTTTTTTTCTTGATTGTTTTAATACTTCATCTTTTAGAGCAGAGAGGAACTTCTGAGCTCAGACCCACTTTACGTGCTCCTTTCATATAGACACAGTGGCCCATATGCAATTCACTTTTTCTCCTGAGTTTTCTCATAGGTATATTTTTACAACTTGTCATGAAATGCCCTTTAAGTCACCAGCAAGCAAGAAAATACTCAAAATAAATTTGATAGTACTTTTTCACCAACTTTGGGGTATTTTTTTCAATTGTAAAATGCTGAAAAGTGTACTTAACAGAGAAGCTAAAAGTTATATCCTAGTAGATAACTCAGGTTAATGGCCAATGGCTCATATGCTATTTACTTTTTCACCTAAGTTTTCTTCTAGGTGATCATTTTTCATCTTCTCTTCAAAATAACTTTTTAGCATTTCACAATTACAAAAGTATCAAAAGTAGTCGAAAATGTACTATCAACTTGATTTTTTTGTATGTTCTTGCTTGCTGGGGGATTAAAATGTATTGATGGCAATGGGTCATATGCAAATCACTTTTTCTCCTGAGTTTTCACCAAGGTAATATTTACCCACTTAAATTGTTTTTAAACCACCTGCAAAAAATAAAATATTCTAAATAATTTTGCTTGTATATTTTCAACTACTTTTTGGTACTTTTTCAATTGCAAAGTGCTGAAAAGCTATTTTAAAGAGAAGATGAAAAATTATCTACTAGGGAAAAACTCGGGAGAAAAAGTGAATGGCATCTGGGCCAAGGTGTGAAAATATCAACTTGGAGAAAACTAATGAGAAAAAGTGAATTGCATTTGGTCCGTGGCCCTTATTCAATTCACTTTTTCTCCAAAGTTTTCTTCTAGGTGATATTTTTGCACCTTATTATTAAAATGAGTTTATGACCACCAGCAAGCAAGCTAATTACAGTAATTTAGACAGTACTTTTTTACATACTTTTTTATTTGTGAAATTGCTAAAAAGTTATTGTAAACAGAAGAAGAAAAATTATTCCTTAGGAAAAAAACTACTGCGCAGGCACTGAACGCTGCCAGGGACAGAAGCGCTACAGGGAGGCGTGTCTGGTCACGCATGCTTGACAAAGCGCAGCTCGGCCGGGCTTTCAGGCTGTATTGCGGGTGACAGGAGCCACCCGGGGAGACAATAAGGGACTGAGTAATCTCAAGGGGGCTCAAGGAAGCCCCAAGTAGGTATGGAACCTGAGGTGTCTTTCATCTCAAGTTCGCTCTAACCACTTGAGGACCAGAGGTTTATACCCCACCCCCCAGTGACCAGGCGATTTTGTACAGTTCAGCCCTTCACAACTGTAACGGTATATTACTCGGTCATACAACTTAGCACCCAAATAAATTTTACCTCCTTTTCTTATAATAGAGCTTTCTTTTGGTGTTATTTGATTGCTGCTGCAATTTTTTATTTATTTATTAAAAATGATTTATAAAACCCTGTTTCTTGTATTCCGCCCCCCCCACCCCAATCAGCCCTTCACTATGTCACATACACAACACTACACATACATAGGCATATGACTATGATAGGGATTAGATTGTGAGCAATTGTGAAGGACAGTTAAGTGACAAGGCTGTCCTTTGTACAGCGCTGCGCTAGATCGTAGCACTGTACACATATTTTTTAGCATTTTACATGTAAATAGCAGTCAGGCTGATCGTGGTGGCCCCCTGTGTTTCCTTCAGGGACGAGGAACGAGAGAGCCACTCTGCGGCCGCCATCGTGCGTTCGGCGGTCACAGAGAGGTTAAGAGAAAAAATGAACTAAATAAGGGCAAGTGTCTTGTTAGAAAACAGAGAACTAAAGAAAGTCTCTTAAAGCCTCAAAGAGGAGGGATGGAAGGGGAAAGCATTCTTTCACAATACTTCAACTCAAATATGATGAGCATAATTTACCAAACTGCCATATACTATAAAATGGAGAAAACTGTCAGGAAGATAAATCACACAATCTAAATACAACAAAAAATAAATCATGTGGTGCCTTGTATCCCACCAAAATAAGCAATCATCTGGGTGTTCGGCCATTACTTATGAGAAACATGTAGAGATTGAAATAGTAGAAATAACATTTTTCTTCTTAAACAATCAATAAAAAGGACCATAGAGTGACCCAATCAACACCACACAATAACACGGAACATAAACATCTAAACTAAACAACAGCAGTCACATCTCAGCTGTGACAATCATAAAGAACACTGTAAAACTGCAAAGACTAGCAAGAACCAAATGAGAAGGTAAGCAGACCAAGGGTGGCATTAACAGAGCAATTTTTAGCAAAGTATCTTATTTTTGATAAGATCTTTCAGATTGAAAGAATAGATAGGAGTTATCCACACCCTTAAAGGACCTACCTTACGATCAAATCTTAACCAGTTGCTATGGTATCTATGAAAAAAATATGCCACACCAATCAACCATTTAATTAAGAAAACTTTCAATAAAGCAATCATTCAGGATCAATTTAGACCACCAGTTTCAGTGTTTTAATACAATATGATCTAAATAATCTGATTGAAAATACGATCGTTCACTAACAATAGTACTGTTAATGAGCACCTTTGGTGACCACGCGAAACAAATGGCCTGTTGGAAAGTACTGTTTGGTCTACAGCTGCCAGCTCCAAGACGTTCACTGGACATGTCCTTACGAGTTTCGTGATCAACTGCCAACTCCCTCAGTGGACAAATAAGCAGGTAAGACAATGTTAGGCATTACATGAAGTCCCATACTATTCCAGTCAGTCAGTATGAGATGTGCTGTGTATGGGGAGGGTATCTAGGTTGAGCCCAATGGGCCCAATAGAACCTTATTTGAATACCTGGTCTTACCTGAGCATCCTCTTGTTGCTTTTTGAGTTGCTCCAACATTTGCTGGAATTCGGCTTCTTTCTGCTCCGCTTCTTCCAGGGTCGCTTGGTTCTGCTCTTCGTAGGCCATGGCCACCACAGCCAGGATCAGATTGACCAGATAGAAAGAGCCGAGGAAGATCACCAGCACAAAGAAGATCATGTAGGTCTTACCAGCCGCTCGCAGGGTCTGCAGCAACAAGCATAAATGACAGTGTAAGACATTGTGAGCCGACCTTAAAGCACATTTCTAATTCCATAAGGCAAAAAATACTTATCAAATCGTTTCTACATATTTCAAGTATTTTAACAAACTACATTTCTTTTTTATCTGGAAAAAAAGATATACAGTGGAGGAAATAATTATTTGACCCCTCACTGATTTTGTAAGTTTGTCCAATGACAAAGAAATGAAAAGTCTTAGAACAGTATCATTTCAATGGTAGGTTTATTTTAACAGTGGCAGATAGCACATCAAAAGGAAAATCAAAAAAATAACCTTAAATAAAAGATAGCAACTGATTTGCATTTCATTGAGTGAAATAAGTTTTTGAACCCTCTAACAATAAAAGACTTAATACTTAGTGGAAAAACCCTTGTTTGCAAGCACAGAGGTCAAACGTTTCTTGTAATTGATGACCAAGTTTGCACACATTTTAGGAGGAATGTTGGTCCACTCCTCTTTGCAGATCATCTCTAAATCCCTAAGGTTTCGAGGCTGTCTCTGTGCAACTCTGAGCTTGAGCTCCCTCCATAGGTTTTCTATTGGATTAAGGTCCGGAGACTGACTAGGCCACTCCATGACCTTAATATGCTTCTTCTTGAGCCACTCCTTTGTTGCCTTTGCTGTATGTTTTGGGTCATTGTCGTGCTGGAACACCCATCCACGACCCCCCTCTGAATAACGACCCATTTTCAGTTTCCTGGCAGAGGGAAGGAGGTTGTCGTTCAGGATTTCACGATACATGGCTCCGTCCATTTTCCCGTTAATGCGATTAAGTTGTCCTGTGCCCTTAGCAGAAAAACACCCCCAAAGCAAAATGTTTCCACCCCCATGCTTGACGGTGGGGACGGTGTTTTGGGGGTCATAGGCAGCATTTTTCTTCCTCCAAACACAGCGAGTTGAGTTAATGCCTAAGAGCTCTATTTTGGTCTCATCAGACCACAGCACCTTCTCCCAGTCACTCTCAGAATCATTCAGGTGTTCATTGGCAAACTTCAGACGGGCCTGCACATGTGCCTTCTTGAGCAGGGGGACCTTGCAAGCCCTGCAGGATTTTAATCCATTGCGGTGTAATGTGTTTCCAATGGTTTTCTCGGTGACTGTGGTCCGTGCTAATTTGAGGTCATTCACTAACTCCTCCCGTGTAGTTCTAGGATGCTTTTTCACCTTTCTCAGAACTATTGACACCCCACGAGGTGAGATCTTGCGTGGAGCCCCAGAGCGATGTCGATTGATGGTGATTTTGTGCTCCTTCCATTTTCGAACAATCGCACCAACAGTTGTCACCTTCTCTCCCAGCTTCTTGCTAATGGTTTTGTAGCCCATTCCAGCCTTGTGCAGGTCTACAATTTTGTCTCTGACATCCTTAGACAGCTCTTTGGTCTTTCCCATGTTGGAGAGTTTGGAGTCTGCTTGATTAATTGATTCTGTGGACAGGTGTCTTTTATACAGGTGACTAGTTAAGACAGGTGTCCTTAATGAGGGTGACTAATTGAGTAGAAGTGTCTAACCACTCTGTGGGAGCCAGAACTCTTAATGGTTGGTAGGGGTTCAAAAACTTATTTCACTCAATGAAATGCAAATCAGTTGCTATCTTTTATTTAAGGTTATTTTTTCGATTTTCCTTTTGATGGGCTATCTGCCACTGTTAAAATAAACCTACCATTGAAATGATACTGTTCTGAGACTTTTCATTTCTTTGTCATTGGACAAACTTACAAAATCAGTGAGGGGTCAAATAATTATTTCCTCCACTGTATATATAATGGCCCATATGCAATGAACTTTTTCTTCTGAGTTTTCACCTAGGAGAAAATGTTTTTATCTTCTCTTTAAAGAGACCCTGTAACAAAAAAAAGTTCCCCTGGGGGGTACTCACCTCAGGAGGGGGAAGCCTGAGGGTCCCAATGAGGCTTCCCCCTCCCCTGTAGCTGCAGGCAGTCCAGCGCTGGCTCCCCCGGAGTGTCCCGGAATCCTCCCTCAACAAGCCTGACAAGCACTGATAAGCGCTGATTTATTTACCTTTCCTGGCTCCAGCGGGGGCGTTGCTGCAGCTTTCTGCACGGAGACAGGCGAAAATATCTCATCTTTGTCGGGTCTGGTCTACTGCGCAGGAGACTTGCGCCTGCGCAGTAGAGCGGCCCGACAGCGGTCAGAGACGATAGTGCACCTGCACTGTAGCCGGGAAGGTAAATATTTACATCCTCGCTGTTCGGGGAGCTTGATCTCCGCCGCCGTGGGACTGAGGAGGACAGGGGAAGCCTCAATAGGATCTGAAGGCTTCCCGCCACCACAGATGAGTACCCCCGAGGGGAGGTTTTTCTCAGTACAGGTTTTCTTTAAAATAACTTTTCAACACTTTGCAATTGAAAAAGTATCACAATGTAGGTGGAAAAGTACTGTCAAAATTGTTTTTAGCATTTTTTTTTGCTTGCCAGGAGTTTAAAAGGCATTTTATTGATAAGGTGTAAAAATATCACCTAGGAGACAACTCAGGAGAAAAAGGTAATTGCATATGGAGCACAGGGGGCGGGCCATATGCAATTCACTTTTTCTCCTGAGTTTTCTCCTAGGTGATATTTTCACAACTTGTGATTGCTGTTGTTTATGTTAGATGATTATGTTCCATGTTATTGTTTGGTGCTGATGGGGTCACTATATGGTCCTTTTTATTGCTTGTTTGAACTTTTGGGTACTTTTTCAATTGAAAAATGCTGGAAAGTTAGTTAAAATAGAAGGTGAAAATGATCTCCTAGGAGATAACTCAGGTGAAAAAGTAAATTGCATGTGGGCCAGGGTGTCACTGTTTAAGTGATGGGGCATAGATCAAAGAGATGGGGCATAGATCAAAGTTTTCCCATGGGGGCCCCATTATTTGTTTTGCATCACTGCAATGCCAATGTAGAGAAAAGGCCCAGACACACAGACAGATGTATATGTTAAAGAGACTCTGTAACAATAATTTTCAGCTTTATTTCTTCTATCCTATAAGTTCCTATACCTGTTCTAATGTGGTCTGGATTACTGCAGCCTTTTCAAGTTGCACTGTCTCTGTAATATATCTAATCTTCTTTTCTTTGTCAAGCTTTGTTGACCCAGATAGGAATGCACTGCCTCTGCTGTGATAGTGAGAAGTTATGCATGCCCCCTCCACACACCCTGCAGGCTCTATGTGTGTGCTTTGTTTATCCCTCACAGACAGGTCTCTGCTCTCAATTTCAGTTTGTCTGAAGGGGGAGGGAGCTGCTCATGCTTATAAACTATTAGAATTCCTTACTGGAGTGCAGAAAATTCACTATGTAGTAAAAACTTGTAGTATACTGTAACATGATATATATATATATATATATATATATATATATATATATATATATATATATATACACATTCATCAATTCCTGGTTAGCGGCCATGTTTTTTGTTTGTAAACACTGCCTAAAACTGGCGATTAAAAGCCAGGATCACGGCTGGGAGCGGCGGAAATGGCAAAGAGGGATCCAGGAGATCACAGTGACTCGATTGGTATGTTTTTTATTGTACAAATCGGACAGTACAAATTCTCTTTAAGGTCAGAACCTGAAGTCTGGCCACTTCGGGTTCTGGCTGGTCAAAACTAAAAGTGGCTGTCTCACTGAAGCCAATGTAAAAAAATGTATTGGATTCCTGGTGGCTCCTCCGCTTTGGCTCCTCCCCCGCCACCTTCCTATTTAGCTCCGTCAGTCAGGAACACACGAGTGCACCCAGATTAGTTTGTCACTGTAGGAAAGCAGAGATTCGTGCCGTTCGTTCCTGCAGAGCAGATGCTGGCAGAAGCAATGTCTGCAACATTTTCGCTCTGCTTCCCTGCTGCGACAAATGACTCTAGGGGCCATGCATGTGTCCCTGGCTGCCAGAGCTAAATAGGAGGGGGGCAGGGGGAGGAGCCAGAGCAGAGGAGCTGCCAGGAATTCAATTTGTTTCTGCCATTGGCTGCAGTAAGACGGCCACCAGGAATCCAATTCATTTCTGACATTGGCCGCAGTAAGACAGCCACTTTTAGTTTTGACCGGCCAGACCCTGAAGTGGCCAGACTTCGGGTTCTGGCTGTAACATGTACACAAAAGGTGGAAGCCAGACATACAAAGCACTGTCAAACTACTATCGTCCTATCTGGTGAACAATCCCTGTACAGACATGAAAACTCAGGTCCTATGGAGAGGGGAGAGAAAGCGAAACAGGTGGTCTGTTGCAGGAAATACACCTCAATTCCTGCTCCCTCACCAAAAAAGGCAGCCAAGGTGGCTTCAGATAAAAGAAAAGATAAAAATGTTCCAAACACACCCATGACCCTCCAGGATCAGCAGGACAAGACAACTGGTATTCCAGTATTTAAAATAACAAAATCCATATCCTTCTTAGTTTAGGTTCACTTTAACAATAGGGTTGATTAACAAAAACTGGTCTTAATGTGGGCTACGATATATACTAATTAGTTTTTTCCGCGTTGATGTGAGGTAGCATTATGTACATGCATTGCAGTATATGATATAGTACGCAAGAGGTCCGTTACTAGGTTACGGACCCACGCTCCGCTCTCTGATAGGAGCAGGTAGTGCGCTTCCTTATTTACATCCCTGTGATGAATGAGCGGGTTATTCCCGCTCGCGTCACAAGTTGCCGGGTAGAAGGGGAGTGGGCGGCATGGCGCCGCCTTCTCCTCTACGTGGTGCGGCAGGTTCCCCATGTGGTCCGCTGGGGGCGTAGCCTATGGGCACGGACTTCCGCGCAACAGCCCGGCAATGTGAAGCAGTCCTGCTCCTTCAGAGATAGGCGTTATGCTGGAGGGGAGGGATACCATTTCAAACATCCCTATCAGGTAGGCAGCAACATAGTTCTCTATCAGGTCCACTAGGTAGGACCTGTTCCTATTGGTTGTCGTTTGTATGTGCAAACCAGATTGGCTGCCTTGAACACATGTTGTGAGTATATAAAGCTGATTATACACTGTTTATTCTGTCATGCACAGTCTAGCTTGAGAAAGAGGCTGCGTGCCTTGAAACGTCGCATATTGGCTGTTAGCATGTTTTCTACTTATTAAAAGAGCATTAATACAACTGATGGTGCCGGCTTCATCCTTCTATCCACTGCTCAGATTCTGGAGTGTTGCCAGAAACGCCGTGGCACATCAAGCTTGATCTTTCAGAGGAGTGCTCCACCACCCACCAATACAGTATTTAAAATAACAAAATCCATATCCTTCTTAGTTTAGGTTCACTTTAACAATAGGGTTGATTAACAAAACTATCTAACCTTTCTTATTACCCCTGATTTATCTCACTACTCACAGTATCTCGGCTTATCTGTTTATGTAATAATTTATCTCTTCTTATTTATTTATCTATCTCATGAACTAGCCCACCAACGTTAAGGTGAAAAATGAAAAAAATGAAAGTAAAGTGAGATAAGATAATTAAAGAGAGAAACTCTATGGGCCTGATTCAATTAACTTTTTTTCTCCTGAGTTTTCTCTAGGTGATATTTGTTACCTTGTTCAAAAATGCCTGTTAAATCCCCAGTAAGCAAGAAAATACTAAATTAATTTTGATAGAACTTTTTTAACTACTTTTTCAATTGCAGAATGATGAAAAGTTATTTTAAAGAGAAGATAAAAAAAAAATATCTCCGAGGAGATAACTCAGGAGAAAAGGTGAATTGCATATGAGCCTAAGGCCCATATGCAATTAACTGTTTCTCCTGATTTATCTTCTAGAAGATAATTTTCATCTTCTGTTTAAAGCCAATGTTTCCCAATTACTGAAAAAAAAGCCAGCTACTTACCTAAGGAGAGGGAAGGCTCTGTGTCCTAATGAGCCTCCCCTCTCCTCTCCCAGTGCCCTCGTCACAGCGGCAGCTCCCCCGTTTTAATCCCCTGCCACGGGGACTTCGGAAGTCTTCTTGAGCCAAGTCCTCCCAAAGACAGGCGGCTCCATACTGCGAATGCGCGATGATGCGATAGAAGGCGCTCTCGCATGCGCAGTTTGGAGCGGTCCATCTTCGAGAGCACTCGGATTCCCTAAGACTGCTGAAGCCTCCCTTCGGTGGCGGAAGTAGCAGTATTTGACCAATTTAGTCAAATACTGCTTGGGGAGCCAGCGATGGAACGGGCACCGGGAGAGGAGAGGGGAGGCTCATTAGGACTCTGAGCCTTCCCTCTCCTTAGGTAAGTAGCTGGCTTTTCTTTTAGGGAATCGGTACCCATTCTCTTTAAAATAACTTTAAATCATTTTACAATTGAAAAAGTGCCTAAAAGTTGATGAAAAAGTACTGTCCAAATTATTTTGAGTATTTTCTTGCTTGCTGGTGGTTTAACACACATTTTATGGCAAGATGTGAAAATCTCACGTAGGTGAAAAGTCAGGAGAAAAAGTGAATTGCATGTGGGCCTATGAGTCAACCCCATAGTATCAATACCGATTAAATGAATGCCCTGAGTAACTTTTGTCTCACAAAATCTCTCAAAATGGTTCATCATCATCCAGTATACCCATTGTAAAATCTCAGTTACCAGTCCAATACTCACCAGTTGGTACAAGTTTTCCCAGTAATCTTGAGTCATCAGTCGAAAGAGTGATAAGAAAGCCCAGCTGAATGTATCAAAGCTTGTGTAACCATAGTTGGGGTTTCTCCCGATCTTTATGCACTTATATCCTTCTGGGCACTGACTGAATAAGACAAGCACAGGAAACATAATTAACTTTGAGTTCAGCAAATTTTATACATCGTCACAGGCAAAAAGCTGGTGCATGCTTATCTACTTGTGTAAGCAGTGGTCATGTTACCGTGCTGCCCTCAAGCCAGATAATAGGTTGTAAAATAAATGGGAATGAATTTAACTTAAAACAGTGAGTTTTACTTCCGTTCCAACTAGAGGAAAGAGAAAATGGACTGGATGTAGTTCTAAGCATTTGCGGAATTGCATGTTATTTAAGAATCTTTGCTCAGGGTCTAGGACTGCAGTGTTTTATAAATAATCGGAGGCCAGAAGAACCATTTTTTTGTACAGATGCATCACTAGTCTGCAGGCTAGCGATACATCTGTTGCTATAGAAGGGGGGAGGAAGGACAACAAGCAGCGAGTGGCAGAGCGGATTCTCACAGGTAGGAGAGAACAATGTGATCATTGCTTGTTTAGCGTTGGGCTTTGCTAGAGATCCGGCATGCCATATCTTAAGCAGATGTAAGGTGGCTGCTGTACTCATGCTGGTTTCTTTCACAATTCTTGCTCTAGGCAGTCTTTATCATCTAGTTTGTTTGAGGTCAAACGAGCGTGTGTACATAGTACTTAGCTTTAGCCCCCAAAAAAGAACTGGTTCCCAATGCAGGAGAGACTGAGGGCTGGCTTGTTATAAGCTCAGGTGGTCCCAAGCAGGAAGGTTGTCGAGTGGGGGAGACACTACAGGAATGTGAGGGACATCTCACATCCATGAGCAGAAGAAACAGCTGAACAGGAACCTAGTTTTGGATAAGAGGGTTCCAGAGTGCTGTTAAGGCCAAGATAACCTTTGGAAGAGTTGGCTGAGAAGATATGGTGATGTTCTAGCTACAATGACAGTGGAGTGAGTGACTTATTATGAACTGAGATCATTTCCTATGTTCTAATAAACATGATTATAAAAAAAAAATGACTTACCCTGAATCTGATGAGTTGCCACACAGCAAAAAATCCTTCTGACCTTCCAGCCTGTATAAGTTTGCTGTATGGATAAAAACATTTTATTATCACTCAGTGTACATACTAAATACACTGAATGCTTTCAAATAGCAAGCTATCTAAGCATTGTTTAAGACTTACAAACATTAAAAGGTAGCATAAAGCGTAGCTGAACTGGCATGTGCCATGATGAGATAAATGTGAATACATACAGTACTAGTCCTACTAAGAAATTGTCTGAGGTTGCTTTCAATGTATTATTATTATTATTAGCATTGCTTTTATCTATTCAAGTGAGGGAGTCTAACAACAGTTAAAACTGTCTTACCTTTATTGTCAACATATTCCCCCCAGTCAAAGTCAGGGAGGGTTTGGTTGAAAAATGTGCCGTTGTTCCCTGTGGAATTGTAGTAAGTTGTGATGTTCATTCCAAAATTACTATTCAGAGGAGGCCACAGTAAGCATTTATTCCGCAGGTGTCCCATGAATAGCTGAAGTCCTATTAGTGCAAAAACACTCAGACAAAACACTGTGAGGATCATCACATCCGAAAGCTTCTTAACCGATTGGATCAGAGCTCCCACAATGGTCTTTAGTCCTGGAATCAGAAGCACAGGATGGAATTTGTTCCAAACGCAACAAAGCAGAACGAGAGAAAAATAATTATATTTATCGCATGTTGATGAAGTATTGGCATGCAGAAGCTGAGACACACACGGTAACGGCGACACAAAGCAGTTTATACAATGGACAGCCGAAAGCTGGTGGAAACAGTGAAATGAGTGGAAGAGACGTGGACAATTTGGCGACTTTTTCTGTGAATCATATGGTGACCACACCATAAAAAATGGCTGCTGGAACATTATCATTTGGATGGGTCATCTCCACACAACTGTAACCAGCAACAGGTTACAAGGTTCTAGTTGGCAATTGTTTCTCTTCTAAGGTCTCATATCACGTTGTATTGCAGTAAAGTAAAACAGAACACAAAGTGAAAGCTGCTCCTGATGTGTCCGTATATAAAATGTATAGCACTCACAAAGAGCTGTAGGATATAAAGTGCACAATGCGTAGCTTGACAAAAACAACAGCTAGTTGTGGCGCAACTGGAACAATTAATGGTGAGCTAACCAGGGCAGATTGGCACAAATCTGACCAAACTGGGCCAATTCAAACAGGCCTGATATCAGATTCTCACAATCTAGACTTTTTCCACCTGATTTGAGTATTATGCTTTTGGCATGCTAAAGTGATGTGAATGTTTGGAGCCTAGCTCTCAAGACAGTAAGTAATATTCATACTATCATGGACAGCTTAGTGAGTTGCACCATTGAAGCAGTTATTTTGGATGTGACGGATGTGTTAGAGTTAGTGTAGGGATATAGGTAAAACTTAAGAGAAAGTGTTGAGTTGGGTTAAAATTAACTATAGAGATTGTTTAAAAAGAGTAAAGAGTACAGACCAAAAAACAAATGTTAGAGTTACTGTTAGGATTTCATGCAATGTAAAAGCTTAGTTCAGAGATGAGATATCCCAGCATTGTTGTATACTGTTGATAATTGTTTTAAGCATGCAATGTATATCATCAAATAGCCTCGGAAGCTTAAATACATTAGCTTAAATAAATGAGCAACAATTCCCAGCAGTGCCAGGATATATATTTTAAACCTCTGAACTAATTATAACTAACAATTTTCATTACAGTGTTTCCAAAAGTACTCTATATGCTCTTTAGTCAAGGGAATGCCAGTTGTATGAGACAAACTACCACTTGCTCCATGTTGCAGTGCTGACTCACTAATGCTACCTTTAAAAGATATAAGGTTAGGCTTTAGGTTTGCAGTGAGTGAAGGGCTAAATCTGGTGTTACACAAAGAGTTGGTCGGGGTTGGGGGGAGGGGGGTTAAGTTAGGGTTAGGACACAAAAGTCAGAGGGGAGGAACCAACATATTGGTCCTAAACATGAATTTAGTTCTCTGATGTCGTGGGGCAAGATTCTAGACAGTGTTGGGCAACTGAAGCTCAAATTGACGGCAAACTAAAGGCTTTACTAAGTAACAGGTTAACAAAGTCTATATTACACTTTGTTGTGAATGTAGTACACTTGGTTGTGAATGCTATACAGTATGTGCTTTACCACAGTGGAACAACTTACATTTTATGCATAGTTTTCATGTCTACTTTACACATATTTGCACTACTCTAGTAAAAGTTATCTAAGGGAAAAGTAAAGTTCTTATCTCTTTTGGAAAGAAGCATCTTTTCCAAAAAGATGTCACATGCAACTAACATGCATTTATAAGCCACAATCTACTCCTAAATTTCGAGACTGAATCAGGACTTTCATTGGCCAGGGTGAGCAAATGGATTGTTAGGTTCTTAAAAGCAATGATTTGTCATTGACACGTAGCTTGGCAAGTTTGAACAGTTAAAGGGCATGGAGGCCAATAACGAAACAAAATAATACAAATTGAAAACCGAATTTGCTTTGGTGGGCAAAAAAACAGAATCTTAAAATGCAAATTACACAAACTGAAGATAGCAGATTCTCATGCAAGAAAGTGTTCAGAACTCGAAAAAACTAAACTCAAAACTTAAATAAAGAAAAGCTAATGCTAGAAAAAAAAAGCTGGGAATCTCCCGGATTTCTCCGGTCTTGCTCGTGATTCCTGCTTTTTTCTGATTATTCAGCAGCATGAGTGGCAAACATCAAGGCTCTATGCTCAAAAGACGTGGCTTGTGCTTAAATGGAGCAAAACCAAGCCCGCATGTTTAACCTGTCTCTCACCTGGAATGACTGAAATTGTTTTCAATGCTCGGAGAACTCTGAATGTTCTCAGTGCTGAGACATTGCCCAGGTCCACAAACTCTGTGACATATCTGTAATAGGGGAGTTCACACACAAACACAATGACAGACACAAAGAAACAGTTGGATGTACAAAGGGGCCTAACATCTCACACCAATTACTTCTTACCTGGAATTACAGAAATAGTTTTCAAAGCTCTCAGTACTCTGAAAGTTCGAAGAGCTGAAACATTGCCTAGGTTTACAAATTCTGTTACATACCTGTAGGATTAAACCAGAGTTATTCAGGATTTAGGTAGGTTTTATTGAGCACTGATCGTCCATGAAAACTGGAGACCGTGCTGGTGTTATGGTTAAAGAAGTTAATCAGAGAAGTCTCCACGTAGAAACTGTGCGAAAGAACTCTCCTGACTGAAGGTCTATATCTTAGCAGAACTTTAAATGAGGCCTTCACAAGGTCTACATGAGAAGGATGTACCTTTTTTGTGGGAATAAACCTTGAGTAGATGATTATTAAAACCAGTGCAAGGAATCCTGGAGTTGTTGAGGGCAACCAGCTTGTGCAAAGCTGAAACCTATTGTTATGGTCATACAGTCCAGTTTTGGATGTTTACTTTGAATTGGTCTAAATAATTCAGCTTCATTGTGCACTATGGTTGAAAAACATGGACAGAGATTTGTCCTTGCACCAGGGCAAGTTCCTCAGCTCACATTCTGCCATGTTCTAATGATTGTGTACATGTTCTTCTAGTAAAGCGATTGCTTCTGACTGCAACTAGAAAGCTTATTTTCATACACAAAAGACAAGATGCATTTAGGGTAAGCAGCCTAGCTTCTGTTTTTGTAGTGAACCCTCTAGTAGTAGATACATAACCAACAAGACGTGGGCTGGGAAACTGACACTGCTACTTTAGTAAAGTAAGTAAAGTCTTCTACTGACTTTGTCTTTAGCAAGTCAATCAAAAAATGTTTCCACCCCCCTTCCCTTCGTAGGGTCTGACAATGATTAAACATCTTGAGCAAATACATTTTTACATTTTTGCAACCTTCAAAAGTTAACTACAAATTATATTCTTAAGCAATTCATAGTCCACTAAAAATCAACAGACTAGGGATGAGGAGACCTGTGTGAGAAAAACAATGTAGAAACTAAAAGCACACAAAGTAGGTGGAAAGGTATTCTACTTATAAGACGGGGTCACCTGATATGGCATGTGGGGAAAGTAAGCCTACACTACTCTGGTCTGGCGGATAGTATTCAAAAAAGGAGTGAGGATGAAAAACTAAAGATGGTTCACAAACTCCTCAGGACACCAAATGGATGAGAATATACCAACTAAAACAATAACAAACAAGAGATGCCCAACCCTGAACTTAAAGGGAACCTTAACTGAGAGGGATATGGATGTTTCCTTTTAAACAATACCAGTTGGTTGTTAGTCCTGCTGATCTCTTAGGCTGCAGTAGTGTCTGAATCACACACCTGAAACAAGCATGCAGCTAATCCAGTCTGACTTCAGTCAGAGCACCTGCTCTGCATGCTTGTTGAGGGGGTGTGGCTTAAAGTATTAGAAACACAGGATCAGCAGGAGAGTCAGGCAACTGGTATTATTTTAAAAGGAAAAATCCATATCCTTCTCAGTTTAGGTTTCCTTTAAGGTCTAAGGAAGAGGCGTTATCCTCGAAACATATTGTTAAAGAGACACTGAAGCGGAAAAAAAATGATGATATTATGATTTGTATGTGTAGTACAGCTAAGAAAAAAAACATTAAGATCAGATACATCAGTCTAATTGTTTCCAGTACAGGAAGAGTTGAGAAACTCCAGTTGTTATCTCTATGCAAAAAAGCTATTAAGCTCTCCGACTTAAGGTGCGTACACACGCCGGACTGGAGGGCGGATCGCTCAGAAGCAGCCGTATCAGTCCGCCGACAGTGCGTACACACGCCGGACTGTCGTTGGCACGCCCACCCAGCGGGAGGTAACGTCGTTGCCTCCAGTCCGGCGTGTGTACGCACCTTAACTTAGTCGTGGAGAGGGCTGTTATCTGAGAGTTCATTACTTCACAGACTGCTCTGAAAGACTCATTTTGAATGCTGAGTGTTGTGTAATCTGGACATATTATAGAGTGATGCAATGTTAGAAAAAACACTATATACCTGAAAATAAAAATATGAGAATATTTTCTTTGCTGCTAATCTTCTAGTAATTATTCATAGTACACAACCAATTCAATATATCATATATTTATTTTCGCTTCAGTGTCTCTTTAAGGGCCCTTTTCCACTAGCAATCCCTAGCGTTCGTGCTAAACGCTAGCGATTGCAATTCAGCAAAAGTTAAAGATTTCTCGGCGATTTCCCGACGTTTGCGATCACAATTTTGCTATGCTGTGCACTACATAGCAAATTCGCAGCAAAAATCATTCCGCGGCGTGATCGCGATTTAGTAAAAAACGAATCGCGGTAGTAGAAATTACCTACCGTGATTCCTATGTTATTTAGCAAACCGTAGCGATTTTAAAATCGCTAGCGATTTGCGATTTTGCGATTCAGCAATCGCAAACGCTCTAGTGGAAAAGGGCCCTTAGTGTCTTTCAATACATCGTCATTAGTGGCCATTCAGACAGTGTTGGAGGCAAGTAGGCAACTCATTTTTGTATGAGTGACTCTTGTTTGTTCATAAGTAAGTAAACTCTTCTCTGTTGTCCCATTCTCTGAACATTCATGTGAGAATATCTACACCTTTAATTATTTGGGATGCACTAAAGCAATGTATCGCACCAGAGCTAAGCATTACAGTTGACTGGGCTGAACAGATGGAATGCTGTACAATATTCTGTTTCCAATGTAAAATAGGTAGATACTCATCTATTGACGTTAACTTTTAAACTTGATCAAAAACACGTAATGTGCTTGTTACGCTCACTGCACAATGCTACGCTGGTTTCTGAGCTCTCCAAATGTATTAAAAACACAGCTTTTCTGTGTACGAGGCAAAGATAGAAGTGGTTTCCTAGGTGAAAAAGAAATGCTTATAGAAACGGAGCTGATACAGTATATGTGGCCTATTTTTTGAGGAGTCAGTAAAACGGGTACTTTTATGGAAACTGATAGAGCAGAACTGATACCAAGAGACATCTCTGCAAGAGCAATGTAATGTAAAACAATTCACTGATACTGAAGATACTGAAGCACTCTGCAGACTGTGTAACCCTATCCTTTCCAGACAATGTTCAGATACACAATAATCCTGATTTACTAAGGCTGGAGAGAGGTAGAGAATCTGCCGGATCTGCTAAACAAGGGCTGGATTCTTCAAAAATATTGTCTGTCACCAGTTTCCCTACAAATCATGGTGCCTACCAACAAAACTTTGAAAGGCCCCCTTCAATGTTCACATCCCCTTAAAGAGAACCCGAGGTGGGAATTACTTTTACTATTGGGGCACAGAGGCTGGTTGTGCGCACTAACACCAGCCTCTGTTGCCCCATCGTGTGTCTCCATGTCCCCCCTGCTCGCCGCTATACCCCCCGCATTGCTGGCGACACGCAGCGTGTCGCCAGCTCAATGTTTACCTTGCGCTGTCAGTCAGCGCTGCTCCCCTGCCTCCTCCGCATCGGCGCACCCGCCCGTGTCCCTTCCCTCCCGCTGATAGGAGGGAAGTGACGCGGCGGGTGGCGCCGATGCGGAGGAGGCGGGGGAGCGGCGCTGACAGACAGCGCAAGGTAAACATTGAGCTGGCGACACGCTGCGTGTCGCCAGCAATGCGGGGGGTATAGCGGCGAGCAGGGGGGACATGGAGGCACACGATGGGGCAACAGAGGCTGGTCTTAGTGCGCACAACCAGCCTCTGTGCCCCAATAGTAAAAGTAATTCCCACCTCGGGTTCTCTTTAACTGTACCTCTGTGAGCATACATGGAAAAAAGTGCGCGGGGGATTACTTAATTCTATTAGTAAAATATTGGTAATCTTTACCAGTATTTTACTATATCTTAACCTAAACCCACTCTCACAGAGAACCCTCCCTCTACCAATGCCTAACCCTAAAACCTCCCTCTACCGATGCCTAACCCTAAAACCTCCATCTACCGATGCCTAACCCTAAAACCTCCATCTACCGATGCTTAACCCTAAAACCTCCTTCTACCGATACCTAACTCTAAGACTTCCCTCTACCAATGCCTAACCATAAGACTTCCCTCTACCCATGTCTAACCCTAAAACCTCCCTCTACCGATACCTAACCCTAAAACCTCCATCTATCGATGTCTAACCCTAAGACCTCCCTCTACCGATGCCTAACCCTAAAACCTCCATCTACCGATGCCTAAACCTAAAACCTCCTTCTACCGATGCCTAACTCTAAAACATCCCTCTACCGATGCCTAACCCTAAGACTTCCCTCTACTGATGCCTAACCACAAGACTTCCCTCTACCCATGTCTAACCCTAAGACCTCCCTCTACCTATGCCTAACCCTTAAACCCCCCAGGTGGTGCCTAACACTAACACTAAATTCCCCTCCAGCACCTAATATTTCACCGAAACACCCTCCCAATCCCCCGCTAAGCCAAAGGCTAAGAATTTGGGAGTTCAGAGGCGCTGACGCTAAGCTGGTAATTGCTGATGAAGAAATGTAGGATACCTGTCCTAATGCCAGGGGAACATAAAAATAATATATAAAACTAGGACCTTAGGCCATTTAAAAAACAAGGGCTAGGCCTCAGCTGCCTCCTAACACCCCACCTCCTCCTCACGGCAATGCCCCCATGGTCAGTGCGCAAGCTGACCGTGCAGGAATTTGGAAAAATAGAAATTTGCCTTCTTTAAACAGTCGGTATTTACAATTATTCAGGTTGGAGTGAGTACTGAGATGTCTCCCAGTGCATCACTGCTGAATATGCAAATCATCCTTTGCTGTCCCTGTAAGCTAACCACACCTCCAGATCCGTTGGAATGCAATGATGTGTAAATACCTCCTGTTTTAAGAAGGCAAACTTCTGTTTTTCATATCATCGTAGTAAGGAGGCTTTTTGTACTCTTTTAGCCCCTTACACACTCCTAGGAGTTCTGTTTCACCACTGGCTTGCTGGGTTCTCTGTAATTCTAATTGTTTCAAGTCCTACCCCACAGAGCCACATGAATCCATACCATCCACTGATGAGGATCAATCAGTCCGAAATAGTCTATATGCATGTTGGATTATTGTGGCTCTGTACAATTACCAAGCTGACACATCATTACATTCCAGCAGTTCTGGAGGTGTGTTTAGCTTTCAGGGACATCAAAGAGATGATTTGCATATTCAGCAGGGATGCATTCTGGGACAACTCATATGCTCACTACAACCTGAATAATAGTAAATACCTTCTGCTTTAGGCAAACTTCTATTTTTGGTTGGATCTAGTATTTTTTGTAGCACTGGAATAACAAAAGCCCCTGCAACCTCCCCCCCAGGGGGGAACTTTTCTGGTGAATGACTCAATCTTTAATGAGCAAATTTGGACAGAGGCGCCAGGCAGGTTAAAATGATCTAAAAACAACTAAAAAGGAGGAGTACAGGTGGACTTACCTCCTGAAATGATGGACAATCAAGATTGTTCAAATCGCAAATAACAATTTATTTTGGCACTCCGCAACGCGTTTCGCAGGTATAACCCGCTTCATCAGGCAAGGAGTGCAAGCTCAAAAAGGTCCAATAGTGGCAATGCGCCTCTGCAAGTGCATCAATCTTTAATGACTTGTTCTCTTCCAACCAGAATCTCTTCTCACTTGGGATGGTCAGTGAGGTGCAAATAATTCGTCCCGCATGCAATTGTAATGCAACTGTATGGGTCTCAGAGTGGGTTCCATATTCAGTAGAGGTTGATTTGATTAGCCCAATTTGCATTATATCTGCATGCAAGGCAGAACTGTAATGCTGGGTACACACCATGCGTTTTCCCGCTCGATCCGCGGGTTGATCGGGATCGATTCGACAATTTCCGTCATGCTCGATTCGGGCTTCGATCGTTCCTGCCATCGATTTGCATGTTAAGTATGAAAGGAATCGAAAGGAACAATCGAAGCCCGAATCGAGCACGTCGGAAATAGTCGAATCGATCCCGATCCCGCAGATCGAGCGGGAAAATGCATGGTGTGTACCCAGCACTAGCATCTCACTGGCCATCTTTACATCTCATCCGGTCGGCTTTGGGAAACACCTTTGTGTTGCTTACTATGTAGCAGTTTTTCACACAGTTCCACGCTGCAGACGTTCTCCAGGCTACTCAGGCTCTCTTTTGGTCGTCAGACCTTTAAGGATTGTGATACTGGGAATGAACAATTTGGTCTCAAGCTCTGAGCTAAGGACATTTTTACATGAATTGAGATATGCCAGCAAGAGGTAAATAGAAATATCACTGGAAAATAAGCATTTATTATTTTACTAAAATTGAAATTGACTTACTAAGATTTATAATATACAGCACATATACACATTTTGATACTTAAAGGACTACTCCAGCGAAAAAAGTAAGAAGTTAAAATCTGACGGAACTGACAGGTTTTGGACTAGTCCATCTCCTCATGGGGGATTCTCAGGGTTTTCTAAAGCATTTCCTTAATGGCAGTTGCAAAGTCTAACTGACAAAATAGTGTGCAAGTAAGTAGGGAGGTTGGGTGGTATCTTACTATTTTGGCAGTTAAACCTTGAGAATCCCCCAAGATAAGGTGGGCTAATCCAAAACCTGTCGGTACTGTCAGATTTTAACTGCTTATTTTTTTTGCTGGAGTGGTCCCTTAGGTATTATCCCATTGACAGAGTTTGGCAGCCTACTGTTGACATTCTGTTTACTCTGCTGGTAACAGCAAAGCATCATTGGAAGGTCGAGAGGCTTGACTTTGTTTGCATCAGGTGATGGTGCACTGTTCCTGAGCTAGGGAACGTTGAAGGAGAGGTGTCCCCTAGACTTCTTCCTCCTCCTCCTCAACATGAATCGGTGTCTTCACAAGTCTCAAGTGCCCAGTATCACTCATCATAGCAGAAGAAGCAACCCGGCTATGCACCCTCATCTCTTTTTGGGTGTAATACTGGCTGGAGCTAAAGACTCTATTCCAATAACTGTGCTCTCTGCAGCCCAGTGCAGGGGACACCCTTCCTTCAAAACCCCCTAACTTGGAAATGGACCATTTACAAAGATTCGGTACAGGTTACAATGAAAAGCCAGGACCTTTAGCTTTCCTAAAATGGTTAGATCTTTGCCAGGAGAGTAAACATAAGTTTAAATAGTGGGCTACCAAACTTGGTCGAAAGAATAACACGTAGGTACCCACATTTTTTGTTAGTGGTCTTTAGAAGGTACCCGGATAATAAGACATTTTTAATTTATTCATGCATAAAAAAACAATTACCAGCTAAAAGCATTGTTGACAGTTTCCCAATGTACTACTGATAAAAAGGTAGGCAATAATTCTTAGCAACCATCAGGCACCCACAGTGTAGTCACTCCTCAGACTATCTTTACATACAAGAGATAATCAGAGAGTTTGTACTGCAAACTAATTCCTGAAGAAACATATCAGTACATATTGTACTTCTCTGATTGGCTTCTTGCAATCATGTGCTCATGTGTCTTAACACATAGAACAGAAGTGACACAATGATCACATGATTGTGACAGCCAACCAAGAGACCTAGAAATCAGCCATGAGCTTCTCAATAAATTCCCTGGAAGAATTGTTGGTGCTAGTATGGTTGAGGTGACCCAGCGAGAAACCTCATAGGTAACAGACCTTCAATCACAGAACCTTCTATAAACATGAAGCGTTCTAATTGGCTGAATAGTATAGGCGTAGTTATTAATTATTACTACCTGATCGAAATCTAAAAATTGTAGAGGGTGCTGTCATTGGAGAACTATTGAAACAGCAAGCAATCACGTTAGCAGAATTTCCCTATTAGGTTTCCCGCTGGTTCACTTCAACCATACTATGGCCAAATTGTTCATCTCTAATGTCTAGCAGTAGGAAACTGGCTGGAGACTTGGACAAGCTGGCATTAAAAGACATTAGAAAATACATTTTGTTAGGAAGAAGGCAAACATAATATTACTCAGCCTGAGTCTTTATAGTTTTGTCTATGGGTGGCTGTGAAGGACGAGATATCCATAAGCAATGGTTCATCTTTAGGTCAGGGATATAACATGGATTAGACCAAGCTGTCTAGCTGGCCATTTCCTCTGGAGAATACTGAGTTTGTATGCTCTGTGCGTGCCGTAGACATGAGATTTACTGCCTTCTGAGCAGACAGTCTGCAAAAGTCTATTCTGGGTTCATGGCTACCTTAAAGGGACTCCGAGCACCTCTCATGGGTATGCCTTTAAAGAGACTCCGCCCAAAACTGCAAAGTACTTAAAGATGCATACCGTTCAGTAGCTTGTGTTCTCCTCTTTCATTTGGTATCTGAATCACCATTCTACACCAAATAGTTTTTGTTTCAATTTAAAAATCATAGCTGCTATCTTGGCTATGTTATAACTTCTGGGTCACCCCTGTCTTTTCTGTTAGAGAAGTGCATCACTGAATGAAGCAGGCTGAGGAAGTGACATGCATGGCCATTGCAAGAAGCTCCTCCAGAGGGGTTATAGCACGACTTTGTTGGAAGTCGTCTGGTTTAAAGGCATATCCATGAGAGGTGCTCTGAGTCCCTTCAAAGAACAATTCCGTCCTTGGTCTTTTTAAGTTTTGGACAGGTAAGTCAAAGATTAAAACCCCCATCAGGTTTTTATTGCTATCTACGTCTCCCTTCTTTTCCTCTCCTGATAAATGCATACATGAGATTAAAAATGAGAGGCATTCTCCAGAGCAGTGTCACAGCCAGCAATGAATACCAGAAAAAAAAGGTTTTAGCTCCAATCACAGCACTCTCTACAACTTGAAGCATTCAAGTTGGCCAAATAGCATGGGTGTTTAGCCACATCTGTCATGAGAGAACTATGGAAGAACGTCTTGCTGAATTTTCTCTGCAATGGTATGGACAAGGAGAGAGAGAGGTTAGCACTATCTACTTTCATATTTCTCTCATGAAGACAGTGTTGGACACCTAAAGTGAGAGGGATATGGAGGCTGTCATATTTATTTCATTTTAAACAATGCATATTGCCTGCCTGTCCTGCTGATCCTCTGCCTAATACTTTTACACAAACACTGAACAAGCATGCAGAGCAGATGTTTCTGAGTGAAGACTGACTGAATTAGCTGCATATGTAGATATGTAAAACAAGAAGGGAGACAATCGAGAGCCCCCAATTGTGTATTATTGATAATACAAAGTCAATATGGTATGTAGTGAATACTACTCACAAGTATGGGTTGCCAAGACCAGGCAACCACTCAGAACGCAAGAGGGGAGATTAGGCCTGTCCCCACTCAGGCTAAGAAGTCGCTCTCCGTAGAACAAGAAAGAAGGGTGGTCACACCCATCCACCCGGTGGATAATTATCACTTGGACAATAAGATACAGAGGCGCCAACAGAGTAAAAGTTTCAAGTTAAAAAGGTATAAAGTGAGGGGCAAGGGTGGACTTATCTCCCCGACAAAAAACCACAAGTATTGAATAAGATCAAGAAAACCGGTATTAATTCTTAGTCCAAAACTGTTTGCAACGCTTTTCACGGCTCTCAAGCCCGCTTCCTCAGGAAAAAATACACAAGGAGCAACTTTCAAGTTGTGCATGCTAGTGAAGCGCCTCTCTGAACAGAGGCGCTTCACTAGCGTGCACAACTTGACAGTTGCTCCTTGTGTAGCGTATCACTAGCCTGCACAACTTGAAAGTGGCTCCTTGTGTATTTTTGCCTGAGGAAGCGGGCTTGAGACCCGTGAAACGCGTTGCAAACTGTTTTTGGAGTAAGAATAAATACCGCTTTTCTTGATCTTATACAATAGTTGTGTTTTTGTCGGGGAGGTAAGTCCATCCTTGCCCCTCATTTTATACCTCTTTAACTTGATACTTTTACTCTGTTGGCGCCTCTGTATTGTATTGTCAAGTGAATTAGCTGCATGCTTGTGTCAGGTGTGTGATTCAGCCACTACTGATACATGAAAGATCAGCAGGATGCCGGGCAATGGTGATGGCAAGAAGTGTTCGATGGTGAATTGTCCCTATGGTCAGTGAGGTCCGTCAGTAGTATGTAAGCGCAAGCCCAGCGGCGCATGTCCTTGATTGCATGCCTGTGGCAAGGAGCACTCTGCATGATGCTGTGTGCAGGTGCAGAGCCCTCCTGGCTGTGCACGCATGATCAAGTACACATGCCACTGGGCCAGCACCTGCGCACTACTGACGGACCTCACCAAGTAACCCCAAGGTCACTACACAACAGTTTTTACCATCACTTTTACCATCACTACCACTGCAACTGGTATGGTTTAAAAGGAAATAAGCAGGAAAAGCCAACCTGTCAATAGGAAACTACAAGGTAAAGAAGGGTTCAAAAACCATTGCTGCTCTCCAAAAAATATAGGTATTTAAAGCATACCTGAAGGGAAAAAATATAAAAAAATATTAAGATACTCATTTCAGTAGTGGAAAGCCTCTAGATATTTGTTGAATAGCTTTCTTGTGCCCCCGCTCCTATAAACAAGTGCATCCGGACTGGGCATGCACATGTTCAATGGAACCAAGCGCTCGTGCACAGAGGAAAACAGTCATGCAGAAGTGGCTTTGTTTTACTGGGCATGCAAAGACCTGACTCGCACATGCCAAGTTTGAACATGCTCGACTACGGCCAGGAGCATGACCAGAAGACCAGAAGATGAAGAAGGACCCTGCGCTGGAACTGTGGGCTTAGCGAGGATCCAGGAAGCCTCTGGACCATCCAGAGACACCAACTACTTAGGTGAGTATTTATCTTTTATACCCCCTCCCCATTACAGGTTTGCTTTAACCCTTTAGCAGTCAAATAAAGTAAAACTTTATATGGCTGCAGGGCCAATTTTTTTCTGCTGCTGGGGAAGTGTGCCTTCCTTCAGCTAGGCAGGCTTAGCATGGTATGTAGTGTGGGGGGGGGGGCGAGGAGATTTTATAGTTACCTCTCCGGACGGCTGGATAGGCTTCTTCTTGCTTCACCGCAGCAGTGATGTAACCGTGACATGTCTTCTCGGTTCTGATCCCATGACAGGACATCCAACCAGTAGAGGAAGAGAGGTGATGGAAGAGTCTCTCCCATGACCCCTCTTCTAGTGGCGTTGTAACACTGACATGGTCTTTTGGATCAATTGTCATATTATATGATTGGATTTAATCGGGACCCAGAAGACCTGTCGGAAATTCAGAGCCCCGATGGACAAAGAGAAGAAGCCATCTACATCAACAGGTGACTATAACTGCTCCTGGCTGCCACCCGCTGGTATGGCTGCACTAGGCAACCAAACAAGATGTGCTGGCAAAGGATTACGTTGTACAGCAGTCTTCAAACAAAAAATTTCATTTGAAACTGCTAATGGGTTAAGGGATTATTTTTTAGACTTTGTGCCTTACTTATATCCTAGAGTGAGAAGAGGAGGGAAGGGAGCTTTAGGGATTTTTATTCTGTTGTTATAACATTAACGAACGCATAATTTCAAAATTAGCACTATGGTTGCCCTAGAACTAGCATTTAGCCCACGGATCTAAGGGTTCAACTCCCCTCTGCAGCTTCTTAACCACGTATTTGATTTGTGGCAAATTCCCTGTAAAAGAACATCTGTCAGCTTGGTGGAAAAGGACAATTTATTTAGGATATGCTGTGAACGTATAAATGCTTTGCATCCATTAAGTTAGCTTACACCTGCTTTAGTTTCCAGAGTACCCTAGTTTTCACATACAGGCTGCGGTCACGTGATTAACCACCCTGGCGTTCTATTAATTGCGGCCGTGTGGCCGCGGGTGGCTTTTTAAAAAAATGTGTTAAAGTTGGTGTAGCTAGCACTAGGCTAGCTACACTTTCCCACCCAAGTCCCCTGGCACTGTTACCCCCCCCCCCCCCCTCCGATCGCTGCCATCATGCGCAGTTCCGATCGCCACCATAGCACCCCCTGGAGGCTATGGAGAGGCTACACCGGTGCGGGCTCCGGGGGGGGGGGGGGGGAAGGGTGTTATGTATTCCGCTGCATCGGGGGGGGGGGGGATCAGAGCATGCCAGCGACGATTGGGTGGGGGGGGAGGGGTGATGTAGCTAGCCAAGTGCTAGCTACACACCCCACGGAAAATTTTATTTAAAAAGACCCTCCATGGGCTGAGCAATCCACCGCGGCGGTAATGGACAAGCTGAGCTCGTCATCACCGCTAAGGTGGTTAATGCAGTACTGCTCCTAGGCCTAAGAGCTCTTTTCCACTATGAAATGCAACCGTGATTGCGTTCGCGATTGCGATCTCAATCACAATCGCGTTTCAATTTCCACCATGCGATTGCGATTGAGCTAAAATACTCAGTATAGTAAAGCTCAATCGCATCCAAAACGCGGCAGGATGATGATTGCATTTTGACCAAAATCGCATAGCAATCGGATCGCACTAATGGAAATTGCTGCTGCAGTTTCCATTAGTTTAATATACCTTGCGATTTGCAATCAGAATCAAATCGCAAATCGCAGGGTAGTCAAAAAAAGCCCTAACACATGGCCTGTTGCCAAGTTAGGAGGACAAGACCCTCACTCCCCCTAAGTTGTGAGGAGGTTATAGGGTTCCATGTCACAAGCCAACAGTGGCGTATCTAGAGGGGTGCAGACATGGCTTGTGCCATGGGTGTCACAGCACCATAGGCGCCATGCCTGACTATGTGCTGTGCGACTATGCCTGCCCCCGTACCTTCCAAGTGATTCCCCCCATTTTTCTCCCCACCAACAGAGCTCTCTGTTGGTGGGGTCTGACCCGTTGCCAGTGGTTTGTTTTTTTGGGGGGGTACATATTTATTTTACTATTAAATTTCCCTATTTTATTTTTTTTATTTTTACGTTCCCCCCTCCCTCCCCCGCCAGCCAATCAGCGAGCTTGGCTTTGAACCTATGACAGCCGATCACTTCCCTGCCTCTGGCAGGGACAGCCGGGTCACACAGCTGTCCCCAGTACAGTGCTGCCTTAGATCGCAGCGCTGTATGGGGTAATTAGACGGTGGTTTTGCCGTCTAACAGTCTCCTAGCAGCTATCGCCACTGGGAGACTGAAGCCGGAGCGGAGTTTCCAAGCGGAGATGCGCACACATCGGCGCGCACAATCTCCTGCTAGCCCCATTGAAAGCCGGTCACACCAATCGGCGTGGAGCGGTTCAGGGGCTGCCGCCGCGTTCACGCCAATCGGCATGGAGCGGTCCTGGGGCTGCCGCCGCGTTTACACCGTTTGGCGTGGAGCGGTCCTGGGGCTGGCGCCGCGTTCACGCCAATCGCCGTGGACAATCCCGGGGCTGCCGCAACGGTCACGCCAAGCGGCGTGGAGCAGCCGCCAAGTAGTAAATTATTTTATCTTAATTCACCCGGCTATTTAATTTGTTGATTGTGAGGCACATGGCAAATTAATTGGTCTTCCTGGGGTCCTGTATGGTCTTAATCCATATCTGATGCTCAAATGAATTAGCTGTAATAGTGAGGGTAGAGGTTAGTGTTAATGGAGAGGGCAGAGGGGGGAGGTTAGTGTCAGGAGTCAAGATGGGAAGGTAAGGATTGGAGTGGGAGGTTAGTGTCTGGTGTTAAAAGAGGGGAAGGTTAGTGCTAGAATAGAGTACAGAGCGGGAATTAGAAGATATACTTCCAAAACTTCAGCAGCATCCCAAGCTAAAAAACACAGGCAACCATAACACATGTACACAATAAAGAATGCTGTTTTTAGAGGGGGGAGGCAATTTCACTTTTTGCTACAGGCACTATACTACCTAGATATGCCCCTGCAAGCCAAATACATTTCTCTCCTCAGCAGCAAGAGGCAGCAGATCTGGAAGAAGTGCTCAGGGGTCATGTGACAACACCTTGGACATTAAACTGAAGGTACTCAGGACTCTTTACCTAGGTATCGTACATAAACAGGGCAGTTGTTTTAGCTGAATTCAGATTAATTTAGGCCCCTTTATCCCCCAAGCTCACAGATCCTCAGGGAATCCTCATATACTCAGCATAAAGGTAAAGTCATGTGATACTTACGCCATAACGATTACACTGAAATCCAGCCAGTTCCACGGGTCTCGTAGGAAGGTGAATTTTTCTAGACAAAAACCCCGTGCTAGAATTTTTATCATAGATTCGAATGTGTAGATTCCTGTGAATGTGTATCTGCAGGAAGGAATGGAACAACAATTACATTATACAATTTCTAAAAATAGAGAAAAATGTTCAGTACATCCAATACAACACATATTATGGCATTAGTAAGTGAATAACTCATTCCCATACTGGGCAAGTGGAACTTCGCACCTTGAGGGCCGCCTGATTCACCTACTTCTACAGCTTGTGACGCACTTTCGCTACAATTATTTTCAGGGACTTTTGGTGCAATTACTCTTGAATAAGTGGTAGGTGAACAGAGGCGCCAGTAGAATAAAAGTACATAAAATTTTAAAAAAATTGCTGGGAGGAAGTGGTGGACTTGCCTCCGTTAAAGCAGACACCAAGGACTGTGATTAAATAAATAAATACACATTTATTGAAGATACCCCAAGGATGCAATGCGTTTTGCGGGCACAGCCCACTTCTTCAGGCAATAAACAGGGGATAAACAACAGCAATTCTGTTATAGCAAGCAGAGCACCGCTGTCAATACTTGGATAAGTATTCCTTCCACATTACTACCTGTTCTTTTGGCTTTTACTGTGCTTCACTGCGTGAGACAATGATGGCCACAACCCCCATAAGGAAAAACTGCACATTTCAGAGTGGCCTTTTATTGTGGCCAGTCTAAGGAACACCTGTGCTAATCCGCACCTTGATATGGCACACCCATGAGGGGGAATGGATTATCTCGGCAAAGGAGAAGTTCTCTCACTAGGGGTCGGTCCACACTAGACCCAGTTGCAGAATGCAATCCGCGGTCCGGGATCCCATTTTCAGAAACTGGAACGCAAACAGATCCGTGCTGCCCTTTTGTAGCAAGCGATTTTTGATCCGTTTACGTTTTTGTTTGTTGTTTTTAACCCCCAAAAACGGATGGCTGAAGGTGTAGCAGCCAGGATGGGGGGTTGCGGGCACAGTGGCGGGGAGGGGGGTCGCCTCCCCTCCCTCACCTGGGTCCCCCCATACCCGCTCCCCCTTCAGCTATGTGCGGCAAAAGTAAAATAAGCGGGCGAGTGGGGAAGCACCTTACTTCCTCTTACTTCCTCTCCCTCTAGTCGGCGGCATTGCCGGAACTCACTCTGCGAGCAGAGGAAGAAAGGTAATTTCTTCTCTTCTCGCTCCACATAGCTGGAGGGGAAGCGGGGATGGGGAGACCCAGGTGAGGGAGGGGAGGCGACCCCGCCGCTGTGTCCGCTACCCCCCGCCCTGGCTGCTACCCCCTCAGGCTACCTGGGGGACAACTATTGGGGTGACGTGAAGGGGAGGAACAGGCAGTAGGCAATGCGGATCTCCCTCCATTTCTGTGTGCAAGAATAGTCTGTGTAGAGGGAGATCTATTTTTGCACTGCCCTTCACTACCCCTCCGTGTATCCGGGAACGATCAGGGTCCGTGAAAACCCTGCAAATCCGAACCCTGCATTCAGTTTTTCAACATAGATTCCCTGCAGTTCCGATTTTGAACAGGGTGAAGGAGGCCTCTATTTTTAACACTCTTATTCATGGTTCCGGTTTTGATCCGGGGGCCCCAAAACTGAGCCACTGATTATGTTTTTAAAACAAGTTTGAACCGGCCCTAACACGGATTCGTGAACAATATTTGAGAGTAATGGGTCTTTTGTGTAAGTAGAAAATGTTTGAGACCTTTGAGTGCAGCTCATGCAAAAATAGGAGCAAAACTGAAAGTGTTGCGTATTATTACTGCATACAAATATTTGCATAATATTTTTTTGCAAGCTGAGGATCTATTATTGACTTCATTTTTTTTTGTTATTATTATTGTGATGTTTATGACATACGTTCGATAAAAATTACCTTTTGTACAGTTAGTGGTGCATTTGTCGGGTGGTAACATTGCACAGCGTGCGGCAATGTTACCGGCCCCTACTGACAATAGTAATGCTCGTTGTGCTGATATGCCACTTTCATACCGTGTGTACACGATATTGCAGGTTTATGGATTCCTCCCTGACTTGAAATCAATCAGATCCTGATTGATTTTTTTTTATCAAATGCAGGCTCTATCAGATTCCAGCAAAGATTTATCGCTTATTGGTTGAACCACTAGCTCTGTGCTACTTAACACGGCCAAACTGTGCCGCCATTGATAATCCGCCAATCCTTCCCTGCCCGTCACACAGACATTTCCTTACATGTCTGATTACATTTTCAGTCAATCACTGTCTGCAATCATTATGATATGCTGATTACTGATGAGCACAACATTTTGCATATTCATAATTTTGTATCATAATTTGCAATTACGATGCAAAACTGTAATGCAAAATTTTGGCGGAAAATCGCAATGAATTTTGTTTGTTACCATAATCAGTAACTGTAATTTTTAAATTATGCATAATTACATTTTTAAGCGCAATTCAATTTTCCTGAAAATTTAGTATCAGTTTTCTCAAAAGCTACATGGTCCTGTTTTTGAAAAATGTATTTTTTGACTTCTTCCCACTATTCCCCTTCACCTAAGTAGCAATTTTGGTGACTATGGCATGTATGGGGGGGCTTTGCTACTAACTGCTAAAGTCGGCATGAAATTACGCAAAAGAACGATTGATAATCCGCCAATCCTTCCCTGCCCGTCACACAGACATTTCCTTACATGTCTGATTACATTTTCAGTCAATCACTGTCTGCAATATGATATGCTGATTACTGATGAGCACAACATTTTGCATAATCATAATTTTGTATCATAATTTGCAATTACGATGCAAAACTGTAATGCAAAATTTTGGCGGAAAATCGCAATGAATTTTGTTTGTTACCATAATCAGTAACTGTAATTTTGAAATTATGCATAATTACATTTTTAAGCGCAATTCCATTTTCCTGAAAATTTAGTATCAGTTTTCTCAAAAGCTACATGGTCCTGTTTTTGAAAAATGTATTTTTTGACTTCTTCCCACTATTCCCCTTCACCTAAGTTGCAATTTCGGTGACTATGGCATGTATGGGGGGGATTTGCTACTAACTGCTGAAGTCGGCATGAAATTACGCAAAAGTACGATTGGACTACACAAAATCAACTGAATTTACAAATCCTAATTACGCGTGGCTGTATTTTGGAAAATTTCCCGTAGCCATAATTAGAAGACTACAATCATCACTAATGCTGAGGTCAATAAGTTTCAAAATATTCAGACAGAGGCACTTAATATGGACCTGGACAGTGTTCGCTGTATACTCCTTTCTACTGCCTGATGAAGCAGGATCACGCCTGCAAAATGCGTTGCAAATGATCGTGGAGTGTATAAATACATTTTCTCTGTTTAAACGTCATTACGTTTAGTTTGTGTCCTTTGGAGTAAGCAAGTCCACCACTACCTCTACCATTTTAAGACTTTTAACTGATTTTATTCTACTGGCGCCTCTGTTCTCTCGGTGTACCTCATTTTCTGTCCTTGTCTACAAGTTTCAAAATATGTGTGCCTTTCTTGAAGGGATCCTGAAACAAGAGGTTTACAGAGGCTGCCATATTTATATGATTTTAAACAATACCCGTTGCCTGGCATCCTGCTGATCTCTTTAGTTGCAGTAGTGTCTGTATCACACACTTGAAACAACAATGCAGCTAATTGAGTCAGACTTCAGCCAGAGCACCTGATCTGTATGCTTTTCAGGAACTTTAACCAAGGATTGAACTTCAAACCAACCTGTAGCCCAGGGCAGCCATCAGGGGGGGACAACTGACACTTCAGTGAGGGGCCCAGAGTTTCTGGGGGCCCTGGGCCCCCCGAAAACGCTGGAAGGGCCGCATGTGCTGGCTGCGGGTCTGTGGCTCACTACCCAGCAAACCGCGTTCCAGCACTGAGAGAAGAATGACATCAGCTCTTGAACGTGGGGAACAGATGAGTGAGCCCGCTACAGCGGACTTTCTATACTGGGACACCACCTATATCTGGCTACAGGCTACCTATACTGGGCCACCATCTATACCTGGCTAACTATACTGGGGCTGGAACCACCTAAGCTACCTATACTGGGGCACCACCTATACCTGGCTACCTTTACCTCCACTTTTTGCCACATCACGCTGTGCATGCCACTTTCTTCAGTGTCGGAGCCTTGCACATTTTTCACTGCAGCGCACTTCGCGCACAGACATGGGTGTGGGGTGGCTAGTGAGCGGGGTCAGCAACCAGTGGGTGGGCCCGGGGAGGGGGGGCCCAGGCCTGATGATGTGTGAGGGGCCCCAAAACTTCTGATGGCGGCCCTGCTGTAGCCAATACCTTCTTTCCCAGTGTTGCATTGTGGGAAATCACTGATTTTTCCAACTGCCAAGCAAGCAATATCTCCCTCTCTCAGCAATGAAGATTCTGTACAAGTCACCTGGCAGGACTAAAGATGTCACCACCAGTGATACATTTCATAAGGAAGTTCAGGGAGAGGAAAGATTTTACAATGGGCAAACATAAGGAAATACAAATGGCAGCCCCCATATCCCTCTCACTTCAGGTTCCCTTTAAGGATAAGGATGACAACAATGGAATTTATCAGAGTTATGGAATTTATCCTGTAAAAACAAAGGTTTCTCATGTGGTCCTCCTGTTAATTTTGCATGATAAAAAAGCCCCTGGAGTAAAAGTACACCCGTTTTACATTACGTCAAGTGGAAAAAGATGAAATGCGATGTTTCCTCGGTCCTCGCTTGCAGTTCAAATTGTGCAAGAACCAGTTATCTGTTTCTACTAAAGAGAAACATGAATTAAGAGATGTCGCTTAAACGCCTGGCTAAATGAATGATCGCCCACACGCCTAGGCACTGAAAAGGCGTTTGGCTTTGACAAAGCTTTGAAGGGCAAGAAACTTTATTGAATCGCTTCCTCCACATTCCCTGGAAGATGACACAGAGCAGCACAAATTAAATGGCCAATAGCACTTAAGCCAATATAAATAGAAGACACCAGGGATTTTCCTCTTGCTGTATCGCTAAGCAACTGATGCCATAATCCTGCATTGCATGAGGCATGTGATTCAAGTGACAAACACTTGAATCACAGGGATTTGTACTTCCTTCAATAGCTCAAATAACTTGGGCTTATTAAAAAAAGAAAGATTTTTTATTAATGCATAGCACAGAACATTAACGCGTTAGAGGACCCCTCTGGTGAATAATTGTAAAATATTTATAGTAAATACACGTGTATAAGAACTAAGTTTCTCCAAGAGTAATATGCAATATAAATTACTTTTGTCCTGTGTTGCTGTCACTTACAAAGATTGCCATATCAAGGCACTGGAAAGACCGAGTCTGCCCCACTTTAACTGAAATTATTCAGGTAGTGAATGTGAACTTAAAGAGGAACTCCAGTGAAAATAATGTAATAAAAAAAGGGCTTCATTTTTACAATAATTATGGATAAATGATTTAGTCAGTGTTTGCTCATTGTAAAATCTTTCCTCTCCCCTATTTACATTCTGACATTTATTACATGGTGACATTTTTACTATGGGCAGGTTATGTAGCTGCTGCTAGCTGTTTTGGCCGTTAGAGACAGCTGTAAGCAGCTTTTTCCTGTCTGTGAACATTGTAACATTGTAAGCCTTTGGGCAGGGTCCTCCTACTTTTGTGTCCTACCTGATCATGCACCTCCATTACTGTGGACCCATGCTATGCATCTGAGTGAACCTAACTTGCCTAATCTCCATGCTCCATCCAGTGACTGACTAAGCATTACCTGGTACTCATACTGTGCTGTGTGATCTGGTTTTCTTGTATTTCTGTATTGTCATATTGCTGTATGTCACCCCTAAATATTGTCTGTAACCTAAATTAAAGTTCAGCGCTGCGCAATATATTGTTACATTGTGGCAGTTTGCCAGGAGCATTGTGGTCCTCAGAGCTTCTTGTGGGGCGGGTTTCACCACAATATCAGTCATACAGCGCCCCCTGATGGTCTGTTTGTGAAAAGCAATATATTTCTCATGTAAAAGGGGGTATCAGCTACTGATTGGGATAAAGTTAAATTCTTGGTTGGAGTTCCTCTTTAAACTATGAAATTATGTATGCTAACTCTACTAGCCAAACTGAAAACTGTTAGGCTTGGTGGTGTATTCTCCACAGTCAGCATGCAACGCATGCAACGCATGAGCTGGCGTGGAGGAGGTACACACACTAGCACAAGGAAACAGGCTATCCCTAGTATAGTGGAGGGGAGGACTGACTCCAATAGGAGATTGTGGCGCACAGAGCCGGTGCAGATCTGACAGCCACAAACAATGCTTTCGTTATAACGTCTCAGCGCAAAGTAGCGCTGAGCGCATAAACCAGAACTGAGGAGATCAGGACAGGTAGACAGAATGAACGCTTGCTAGCTAGCGGCTACTTAGCGACAGCAAGCGTCCAAAACCAGACAGACTGGAATGAGGCAGCCAATGCGATGCGGCGATGGCGTGCCTCACAAAGACAGGACAGGATAGTCAGAAAATAGCAGGATTAAGATAGATGAACGTAACACAGATAAATATACAATAAGTATGTTTTCCTAGCGTATTACAATTACAGCTATCAATGAAACTATTTGTAACGTCTGACTAACATATGTATATATCGGCAATGAACCGATATATGACATAAGCAGGAACGCTGACTAGGAATGGAGTAACACAGGGAACAGGACTCAGAAGGATTCGCTATCTCTTCGCAGAGATGAACGCAATCCACAAACGGTAACAGAACAGGATTCAGAAGGATTCGTTATCTCTTCGCAGAGATGAACGCAATCCACAAACAGTAACAGAACAGGATTCAGAAGGATTCGTTATCTCTTCGCAGAGATGAACGCAATCCACAAACAGAACCAGGAGCAGGGTAACTACCTCAGCACGGGTGGTCACGGTACGCGCAACCTACCAAAACGTGCTGGAAAGCTGACTAACTGCACACAGGATATAAACAGTTCGTGTACGTATACATCAGCGACACTGATGTATCAACGTAACACAAATACAAGGAAAATAATAAACGTGCTGGTACGCATATATATTGGCAATGAACCAATATATGATGCAAAGACCAGCAAAGTATCTTTATAACAAGAAACACGATCGGGGGCTAAAGCGACAGCAAGGCAGGCTTAAGCTGAAGCTATGAAAACCCAAGGAAACCCTGCAGGAAGCAGATCTTTATACTGAGGTCATCCAATGGGAGCAGACATGCAGATTCCCACACAGGTGAATGATAATCAGTCACAAGCTGACAGCAGGGAAAGACAGACAAAGCTATGCAGCTTGCATGGAAATAGATCAGAACTGCCTGAGCTGCAGCACTACTACTTCCAGCAACAGCTGCTGCAGCAGCGATCATCACAAAAACACTATGGTCTCAATTCACTAAGCAGTTTAGACTAGTCTACTGATAGTTTGGTGTAAACCAGCAATCAGGAATTCACTAATAATTAGACCTGTTTTTAGACCTGGTCTAAAACATTTGGTAATTAGGCCTAATTACCGTACAAGGTCTAAAGATACAAGTAGCTATGATTGTCATCCTTCTCCTCTGACGAGCTCTCCTCTTAACCTCCTGAGCGGTATGGACGAGCTCAGCTCTTCCATCACCGCCGGAGGCTGCCGCTCAGGCCCTGCTGGGCCGATTTTCCTCAAATAAAAAGCAGCACACGCAGCCGGCACTTTGCCAGCCGCGTGTGCTGCCTGATCGCCGCCTCTCTGCGGCGAAAGAGGGTCCCCCCAGCTGCCCGAGCCCTGCGCAGCCGGACCAATCAGTTCCGGCCAGCGCTAAGGGCTGGATCGGAGGCGGTTGACGTCAGGACGTCGGCTGACGTCCATGACGTCACTCCACTCGTCGCCATGGCAACGAGGAAAGCCAAACAAGGAAGGCTGCTCATTGCAGCCTTCCTTGTTACTTATGCTTGCCGGAGGCAATCAGAAGAACGCCTCCGGAGCGCCCTCTAGTGGACTTTCATGCAGCCAAGTTTCAGTTGGCTGCATGAAATAGATTTTTTTTTATAAAAAAAAAACCCTCCCGCAGCCTCCCTGGCGATCTCAATAGAACGCCGGGGAGGTTAATAGAATTAAACTCCTGCATAATTAATTCAAAAAGCTCCATCCTCACGTCTAAAATACCTCACAGAAGTAATTTACAGACAGAAATCAGCTGGTCTAATCTCTGTCAGAAAAAGTGGGTGTGGTTACTCCTTATTTGCCTTTGTGAATTGTGTAATTACTGAATGTTTTAGACCAGGTCTAAAAACAGGTCTAAAACATTTGGTAATTATTATTAGTGATTTCACTTTTGATGCGACAGATTTACACTAAACCATCAGTAGACTAAAACCATCAGTAGACTAGTCTAAACTGCTTAGTGAATTGAGGCCTATAAAGAAATGGGGGGTGTGGAATGTTGACCCATAGAGGTTTCAAAAAATTGTAAGTTTACAGGGCACACTATTATAACTTCTCTAAACAACCACCTGGAGGTCTGGGAAGAGTAGTGAAGGCAGTGGAGAGTGATACTGTACAATCACATACAGGGCAATTTGTTTCATTTTGGTTTGGTTTTTATATTGTTCTACTTTGTCTTTTTTTTTACTTGTAGCACAGCACGTTTCATGACCGTGATCATTGTTTCAATGTCAGTGTCAGCTACGCTCTGACTTGTTGCAAAGGATTGAGGTGTAGACGGATTCAGGGCTATGCTATTTTTAAAAACAAGTAGCTGAATTTGATCTTGTAACATGCTGTTTTTCTATCTTGCCACAATAAAAAGATTTCAAAACAAAAGTGTCTTAACCTTCCTGGCGGTAAGCCCGAGCTGAGCTCGGGCTATGCCGCGCAGGAAGATATCTCAGCCCCTGGTGGGGCGATTTGCTCCATTTAAAATGCTGTACGCGCAGCTAGCACTTTGCTAGCCGCGCGTACAGCTTGATCGCCGCCGCTCTGCGGCGATCGCCCGCACGCAGCGGCGCAAGGGCCCCCGCCAGAGCCCTGCGCTGCCCGGACCAATGAGTTCCGGGCAGCGCTATGGGCTGGATCGGAGGCGTCCATGACGTCATTCCGATCGTCGCCATGGCGACAGGAGAAGCCAAAGAGGGGAGCACGTTATATACGCATTCCCTTGTTTTCTATTGATGCCGGCGACAATCGCACTAGAGGGACACATGTGCCCTCTAGTGGTGTTTCATGTAGCTACCACTCTGGTAGCTTTACATGAAACAAACATTTTTTTAAAAAAAAAAGGAATTTTGCCTATATGGCAAAAAAAATAAACCGCCAGGTGGGTTAAATAAGGCCTTGATCAATACTGCAATATTCTTACATTACTGTCTAGACCTCTTATTTTGAAGGACCACTATTGCGAAAATCATAACATTTAAAATACATGTAAATACATACAGATAAGAAGTATGTTTCTTCCAGAGTAAAATGAGCCATAAATGACTTTTCTCCTATGTTGCTGTCACTTGAAGTAGGTAGTAGAAATCTGACAGAAGTGACAGGTTTTGGGCTAGTCCATTTCTTCATGGGGGATTCACAGCATGGCCTTTATTCTTTATAAAGACGCTGCCTAAAAAAGATGTATTTATACAAAGATGCTGGTTAGCCTCCCTGCTCGCTGCACACTGTTTTTTGGCAGTTGGACGGAGCAACTGCCATTCACTAAATGCTTTTGAAAATAACGAAAACCCTGAAAATCCCCCATGAGGAGATAGGCTAATCCAAAATCTGTCGGTTCTGTCAGATTTCTATTACCTACTGTAAGTGACAGCAACATAGGAGAAAAGTCATTTAAGTCTCAATTTACTCTGGAGGAAATGTGCATCGTATTTGTATGTGTTTACATTTTTTGTCTGATTTTCACAATAGTGGTCCTTTAAATAGAAGCTGCTACCACTGTCCTGTTCTCCTTTACACCATATCAAATATCATCATATCAGATATAAGTTACTGTTGGCCATGATTCCACTTCATAAGACAGAACAGAAATAAAAACTCTTATATTCATTTTATATTAATAATGAAAACAAGGAAACAGATACTCACTCTACATTCTTGGTCCATTCTGGGGGGTTGCTCATGGTCATGAACACGCAGTTGGTCAAAATAGTGCACATAATGAGCATGCTGAATAATGTGGGCAGTCATTAAGGAATACAAATCAAATGCTGCATACAACTTACATAATACATTTATAATACAATGCAAGGCTGAACTAGTCGAGCATACAGGATGTGGACTTTGGTTAAACAGCATTCAGCGTACCAAATTATATTAATGATGCAATTTGAGTAGTTTCCTATTTGAACATATACCATGTAACCACACACACACACACACACACACACACACACACACACACACACACACACACACACACACACGCCATGCATACACACATATACACACACACACGCACACGCGCACACACACACACACACACACACACACACACACACACACACACACACACACACACACACACACACACACACCATGCATACACACATACACCACACACACACACACACACACACACACACACACACACACACACGCCATGCATACACACATATACACACACACACGCACACGCACACACACACACACACACACACCATGCATACACACACACACACACACACACACACACACACTATGCATACACACACACATACACACACACACACACACACACACACACACACACACACACACACACATACACACACACACGCATGTTTACTTTCCCAAGAATACAGTTGTTTAAAACCTGATACACACAATAATTGGCCAATGTCCACTTATGTAGCATGAGGTCACACAGCTTTTGAAAACTATAAGATTATGCAGATAAGCTCTCATACTACGTGGAGGTGGTAAAATTTGCCAATGATTAGGCAACCAAAACTGGATGATTGTGTGTACCATGGCTTAAGTTGCCTTTTTTTTCAAATGCACGGTTGTACACATTTTTATGCAGAAATGCAATGACTGTGTGACCCACTGAAAGGTGCCCTTTTTTGATGTACACCATAACATACCCTAAGGCCTCGTTCACATCAGCTGCGCTGAAAAACGTGTTAAAGCGCATGGTAAAAAACGCATGCGCTTGTGCGCGCTTTAGTCCGCGTTTCTATGCGTTGCGCTGCGCTTCTTTAAAGCACGTTTTGCTTACTGTAGCAGCAGCAGTTGTCAATAAAACTTTGTTTTTGTATGTAAATGTATTTTTTTCTCCAATTAGGGGTAAAAAACGCATGCGCTTCTATGCGCTTGTACGCGCTTCTATGCGCTAAAAAAGCGGACCCATTCACTTGCATTGATGTGCGCTTTCCAGCTGAACGCACAGAAATGCATGCAACACTACGTTTCTGTAACGCTGCTCAGCGCAGCGCATAGATGTGAACCAGCTACATTTAGTTACATGGAAAAATCAATACCTTGCTGATCGCACAGGGCAGTGCGCTGTGGAAAGCGCACAGAAACGGCCCTGATGTGAACGAAGGCTTAGTGCACATTAAAAATTGCAAGTACAATCACAAGGGTTGAGCGCTTTTGTGAGCGCTTTTTGAATCGATTTTACCTTTGTTGTTTGAGCGCTTTTGTTTTGCAATCTGAGCTTTCCTGTTTGCAGACAATCAGAAAGTGATCTCTTGGACCTGGAACTGAATATCTTTAATGTAATTTGTAATGAAAAGCGCTCACAAAAACGCATTTAAAGCGCTCTGCGATTTTCCTATACCTTCCATTAAAGCTCAAATGCTCAGAAAATGGTGCAGGGCACACGATTATAATTGGGAAAAAAGCTCAGCGCTCATAGGGCTTGATTCACTAAAACGTGATAACTCAAATATCACACCTTATCAAAGATATTACACTTTATCAAAGTTAACACGTCTTATCAGAGTAGCATAGCGAGCGCTACGAACCTGCAGGGGCTCAGGACTGGACAAGTGCCATTGCCAATTAGCAGGCATAAGAGCGTAGCGCTCGCTATGCTACTCTGATAAGGCGTGTTAACTTTGATAAGGTATGATATCTTTGATAAGGTGTGATATTTGAGTTATCACGGTTTAGTGAATCAGCCCATAGTGTGAACTAACCCTCACTATAATTGTGTCTTTTGGATTCCTGCCTAGCAACAGTTGTCGTAATTTAACATGTTATCACTTCCGCAATGCCATGCTATTTATCCCACAGAAAAATGCATTGACCTTCGTTTCTATGTGGCGCCATTGGAATACATTAATCATGAATAATGTGTGTTCATATGCATAGTGTGGGAAAAATGTAGAATTTTTTTTTCACGCACTTACATACATGTTCAAAATCGCATTATATGGGAACTAGCCCATTAATTTGCATTGCTGTGCATTTCTGTGTGTTTTTCTCCTGTGGCAAAAGACACCGATTCACATGATGCGGAAATGCAGCCTTTCAGTCTTGAAGTGCTCTGGTCTAGCAGCCCTAAATCATACCTCCCAACTTTATAAGATAATAAAGTGGAACACTTAATCCCTGTCCCTGCCACACCTCTAATTATGCCCCTAGTAACACATACCATAAAGATGTCATAAGAAAAACATGTTTTATAATTAAAAATATACTGGTTCTTTCCATTAGAGGCAATCGTTGGTTAAGGTAGAAGGGAGTGTGGATGGTCTGATGCCAGAGGTTAGTACAGTGGTAGCCAGAGCCCTGATTACCAGGAGTTGGAAGGAAGAGGAGTCACCCACTAAACAGGATTGGTTGTTAAAAATGAGCAACTTTTTGGGAGAGATGCGGAAGCAGGCTGAAGACACAGAAGCAAATTCCAACCTTAACCTCCCTGACGGTATGATTATTTCTAGATTTTAGGGTCTTTTTTAAACGTTTCAGATTCTTAAAACAGAAAAAAAAATCATGCTGTCAGAGACTCTGCAATAGCTCCTGCTCTCACTCACCTCCCTAGACTCCAGCGCTGCATTTTTACCTCTGTCCTCCGGGTTGCGCTGTAACTCTGTAGCGAGATAGATGACGGCGATCTCACCAGAGTGATTCAGAGCCTTGGGGGACAGGAAGGTGAATGGCTACTGACGTCTGGATCCCCCAGGAGGTGAGTAAAAGCGCCCGTGGCGTGCTATACTCTGAACTGAGCTCCCGATGGCTAGCCTGAGCTACACTCGGGATTACCGCCAGGAAGGTTAAAGATCTGAAGAGCTTGAAGCAGATTTGGGCAAATTTGGGAAAGGAGGATATGCGCTATGATCATTAAATTTGGGAAATCCTGATCCATTAGCAGGAAGGATGGAGACGAGGGTAGGAGGCATCATGGAGAAAGGCGGTGAGGAGAGAAGGAGATAGGGGGGAGAATGAGAGGGTAGGATGAGTGTGTGAAGAGAATTGGGGTGTAGATTGAAGATATTTATATATGAGGGATTAGTGATTGATAGGTCTTGCATAAGGGAAAGGCGGGAGAAGTTGGTGGGGAGGGTGTGTAAAAAGGGGACGTAAGGCAATATAAGGCAAGGCAAAAGCTGTAATCATATGGCTCGGTGAACGGTTGATGTCATCGATTTATCCGGCCGGACCGTTTAATTAATATAGCTGATGTCTGCAAAAAAAGAAAACCCATACTGGTTCTTTCTACCCTGGGTCATTTTTCTTCAAATGAGCATTTGAAGTTAAATTCGGAAAATTAGGATATTATGCAAAAGTTAATTTGGTCAGTAATTGTGAACAAGACTGAGAGACCAGTCTCAGGAACCTTTTGCAGGTGTTTTTGATTAATTAGCTGATTAGAGTCTGACACTTTGAGCCTAGAATATTGAACTTTTTCACAATAGTCTAATGGTCTGAGATTTTGATTTTGGGGTATTCCTAAGCTGTGAGCCATAATCATCAAAATTACAACAAAAAAAGGCGTGAAATATCTCGCTTTGCATGTAATGAGTCTATTTCATATATTAGTTTCACCTTTTAAGTTGCATAAACTTTTGAATGATATTCTAATTTTTAATTGAACGTTTGCATGATATTCAAATTTTTCAAGTTCCACCTGTATATCAATTTAGGAAGGGAATAAAGGTTTTAGAGTCAATTAAACACATTTTTCCATTAGAAAAATACATACATTTACACAGATCTGCACATGAGCAACCAAAGTAAGAAAGAAGGTGGCACACCATTGGCTGCAAAAAGTTGCTTGTATTGCGGAACAGACACTACATGTTATGGACACGCAGGTCCTTCATCAGGTGTATAACAGTGACATGACACAAAATTGATGCAGATATAGGTGGCCAGTGCACTGCCCCACCCGGATTTAACAAGTGCCCCACTAAGGGTTAACATTGTAATGGGTGAGGCAGTTGTTCAGCCTGGCTGGGGCAGTGCACTGGCCACCTATATCTGCATCGATTTTGTGTCATGTCGCAGTTAAACACCTGATGAAGGACCTGAGTGTCCATAACATGTAGTGTCTGTTCCGCAATACAAGCAACGTTTTGCCGCCTTGTAATACGATAACTAGGAAGCTAAAACTAATTTACACCTAGATTTGCATAAGTTAAAATGAGTTTGTGTTTAAAAGCTAATCCATCCAAATACAGCTGACAGGTGATGACAGGACTGCATGACAGGGTGAATACAGGGAATCTGTATTTCTACGGCATTAACGGATGTCAGTGTGGAGTGTGAGCTCAAAGTGACTTTAAGGGCTTGTTCACATTAGGGGCGATTTTGTTTTTTTTTTAAGCTCTAGCAATTTTAAAAATCGCCTTAAAGAGACTCTGTAATTACAAAAAACAAAGGCTTGTTGACGGAACAATGGATTGAACGTTACGATGGCCACACACTTACAGATGGCCACCATATTTGACCATCAGATAGATCCTTCTCTAAACGAAATCTGATCAGAAGTAAATCTATTACTGCAACACACTTTCCAGAGATTTATCTAATGTGTTCCCCTGCGCCGTGCAAAATGTTGGCAGGGGAGCTTACGCTCGCCTGTCCACTCCTGTGTCCTCTCCCCATTGCCGCCAGAGCACCTGCACCTCATGACCTGGTGCCATGTAAATCACGTGACATACTGTTGGGTCACGTGACACAACGTTTGTCGAGATTACCATTCTCTTTAACCTCTTAGCAGCCACATTAAGTCAAACTTTATGTGGCTGCAGGGCCAAATTTTTTTCTGCTGCTGAAGAAATGTGCCTTCCCCAGCCTGGCAGGCTATGCAGAGATCTTTTATAGTTACCTGTTTCAGATCCTGGACCGGCTTTCTGTCTTCATCCACCCATGGCACTGCACTCCAGACATCCTCTTCTGACTTCCGGTCATGTTATTACATGTGATCAGGGCTCATAGGATAGTGTCAGCAGTGCAGTGCCACCTGGTGGTGGTGGTGGTGGTGGGGGCAATGGAAGGCTCTCTTCCCTTACCCATCTCCCACCAACAGGTGGCGCTGCACCGCAGACACTATCTTTTGAGCCCAATCACATGTAATAACGTGAGTGGAAGTCAGAAGAGGATGTCGGGAGTACATCGCCACCAGTGGAAGAAGAGGAGAAGCCGGTCCAGTGTTCGGTACATGTAACTATTAAAATGCTCCCTGCGCTGCACTGCATGACCTCAGTAGGCAAAATGAGTTTTGGGCCATCTCCACCAGAACTTCAAGGCATAGGAAATCTTTCTTTCCCTCAGCGGTAAACCTCCTGAACTCCCTCCAAACCCTTCCACCCCCAGCTCCTACCCCCCTCACGTTCTCCCCCCCCCCCCCCTTAAGGTTACAGCTGCTGAACCAACTACACTGTCTGGAGGAAGCACCGCTTTCGTACTTTATCTTGCTGTACTTTGTGACTGTTGTCCTATCTAACCAACTAGAAAGTCTGACAGAAGCACAGCTTTTGTCATGTATCTTGCTGTCAAAGCTGTAGTTTGTAGAGGGTGTGGTACCAATGGAGTCCGAAGACCTTCCAAAGGAGACAAAAAAATGAGAAAGGGATACCAGGAGCCCCTGATAGTGTAGCACGTTGAGGGTGTGGGACATCTAACAACAGTATGTGCAGAATACTTACAAGAATAGGTTGCAAGACCAGCGAGCACGGTGTAACAGCTGGTGAGGAAAGCCCGTCATCACTCGGGTTCTTTAGTCTTCGTCAATGTCGCACTCCAGGAAAAAAAAAGGGGTGTAGGGGTTCCAACGAACCAACATACACGGCCAACACCCCGAGCTGAGGGGGTTGGTGTGGGATATTACTGGGAGGGAGGAGGCGCCCCAAGATGTAATTTGTGGAGACGATAATGTAAGCTGGATAAAACATACAAAAATAGGCTTACTTCTAAGAGAAGATGGTAGTCCAAAAAAGTTAATAACATTTTTAATAGAAACCAGACACTTGAATGATAACGCGCTTCGCAGATCACAGTCCACTTCCTCAGATCAAATCACAAAAGTGTCTCAATACTAGCGATTTGCAAGCAGGGAGCGCCTCCATGATCCATTCCACACATCACATCTTGGGGCGCCTCCTCCCTCCCTGTAAAGCTGTACTTTGTTACTATTGTTCTATCTACATTCCTGCTTCTGCTCAGAGCTACGTAAGGACCAAACCCAATTCTGGGCACGACCCAGTCCTGCTTAGCGAATACACGTTTTCTGATTGAGATACATATGCATATTTACAGGCTTCGGCAGCTCTCTACATGAAGCAGTATTTTAACTCCTTGTTTCTAGCTAGCAAAAGACAGGAACCAACGAACCACAACAGTACAGATATTCGCATGTAGTGCCATTTACAGCCCAGAAGTATGAACACCACACATAGAAGATACTTTTTTTTCCCTTTTTAAACATATACAGCACAATTTAAACAATTTCCTTAATCACAGTGAATGCCTATAACTTGTTTTTGTTTGTTTTTTGGTGTAACTGTAACGAGAATTATGTGGAGGCTGCCATATTTTTTTTCCTTTTAAGCAATACCAGTTGCCTGGCTATCCTGCTGATCCTCTGCCTCTAATAGTTTTAGCCATAGACCCTATACAAGCATGCAGCAGATCTTGTTTCCGACATTATTGTCAGATCTGACAAGATTAGCAGCATGCTTGTTTCCGGTGTTATTCAGACACTACTACAGCGAGATAGACCAGCAGGTAGGGCTGCTCGATTTTAGGGAAAGATCGAAATTGCGATTTTTCTCTCAGAAATTGCAAGTTCGATTTCCCCCCGATTTTATTTTATAAAACAAGCTTTTGCATTTTTTTTTGGGGGGGGGGGGGGGAGGCGTTTCATGTTAAGACGATCTGGTGATCATCTACTATCTGCAGCAGCTTACAATTGTGCCCGCACTGCCCGGCCCGTTGTCTGTAGTACCTTGTATCTGGCCCCATGGTATAAAGTGACACCATTTGCCTTTGGGCCCACATGGTGATATTCTGCTTGTTAAGGGTGCTGCACTCTTACATCACAGAGAAAAAGATGTAAAAATAAATTCCCCCTTGTCATTCACACTGCACTATAATGAATTAGTGCGGAAAGTCCGACATGTATCATCACAATGGAATATGTCAGAGCTTATATAAGCAGCTGTGTCAGCTTCTTGGCACGGTCTGTACCACAGCTTGTAGATCTTTGTTATGTGGCAGCTTGCTGCTAGATGGAGCAGAGCCCTGTCACACTTACATGGGTTATGACTCGTTCCTTTCACATAGAATAGAGAAAAGAGTAGATCTGAATTAGACCTTCAGCCGGAGATGATTCAGAATACTAAATATGATTAAATATCGAAGGGAAGAGGTGATATCTAGCAAAACTCTTACAGGGGGATATTATACTAAGTAGAGATGGTTCATGACTGTGGTGTTTATGCTTGTGGCCTGTAGATGGCACTGTGATATTACCGTGACACTGCATGATTGTATGGGATCTATCTATGCTGTTCTAGACTTGTTGATTCCTGTCCTGCCTGTCAGTGTGTGATGGAGATACAAAGGAAAGCCTGGCTTGTTGTACAGAACTGCAGTAACTTATAAATAAACTAGTTCCAGTTCTTCTCAGAATCAGAAAGGTTTATTTCGCCAAGCATTCTGCCCAGAATTGGGTTTGGCACAATAAAAGCTCAAGTAGAGGATAGAGGCGCACAAATATGCAGTTTAACAAAGCAGAAAAACAGCAATACACACAAGAAAGTCCAATCAGTTTAGTCTTGTGGGCGGGTAGGCAAGCTGGCCACTCAGCTTAAACAGAGTCTGAAGCCATATACATTACCTCTTTTTATTGCCCAGTTATGTTAAGCATTAAGATCAAAGCTGATTTGCAGCAGAACGAGGTATTTAATTCTGTGATTGCTTCCTGGAAGAGGCAGAGCTTTGTGCAGTAGCTCTGCCTCTGCTCACATCAATCTCCGCCGATCTCCGCCTCTACCGAAGCCTCTCAGTCGTCTTTCACTGAGAGAGGCGGAGATTGGCAGAGACTGACTGTACTGGAGGCAGAGCTGCAGCGCAAAGCTCTGCCTCCCCCAGGCAGCAAAATTCACGACCTGGAAAAATTTGTAATTTTGCCCCGGGATTTTGGGGGGATAATTACCTCGTTCTGCCGTGGGGATGCGGCAAATCAGTTTTGATCTTAATGCTTAACATAACCGGGCAATAAAAAGAGGTAATTTATATGGCTTCAGACTCTCTTTAATGTGTGTGTGTGAGGGGGGGGGGGGGGGTCAGTATGTGGAGGGAGTTAAAGAGGTTGACAGCCAAGGGAAAGAGCTTTTGTGCCTAGTTGTCCTGGTGGAAATGGCCCAAAGCCTCCTTCAGGGGCAGGTAGGCAATTAGGCCACTCAGCTTAATGTGTGTGTGTGTGTGTGTGTGTGGGGGGGGGGGGTCAGTATGTGGAGGGAGTTCAAGAGGCTGACAGCCAAGGGGAAGAAAGAGTTCTTGTGCCTGGTAGTCCTGCTGGAAATGGCCCGAAACCTCCAGTCTGAAGGGAGCAGAGTGAAAAAGCGGTGACCTTGTATGCATCCTTCATAATCTGCATCCATGATAACTGAACACAGCAATGGCATGCAAATAATTGCGGCTTGCGTGCAAATCGTAGGCAGCTTGAGACTGGGCCAATCAAATGAACTTTCTAAGAATTTTGATTAGCATGATTCCAGGCTTCATATACCTGTAATCTGCATGAGATATGCCTGCAAACCACAATTATTATTGTGTGTTTTTTATAGCACTGGTATCTTCCACAGCACGTTACAGTTTACATGCTTCTAACATGTTTCTAACTGTGCTTCAGAGGAGCTCACAATCTAATCCCTTCCATAGTCATATGTCCTATCATATTATTACTATGACTTATTTATAGTACTGACATCTTCTGCAGCACTTAACAAGAGTACATAGACATGTCTCTAAGGGTACTATCAAACTGCAATGCAGTGGAGCCAAAAAGTTGCACTGCACGAACCTACAGTGAGGCATACATTACAATGAAATTATGCCTGTGGCAGATTCCCTATTTGCGGATTTGCCATTTGCCCAAAAGAAGACTCTCCAGAGTTCCCCTTAAGTTTGAGTTTTCGTAGCAAGAAAGTGTGTCTGTAGAAGGTTTGTCAGCCAAGTGTTTACACTTTCCGTATGCAGAGTTGTAAAACTTTCCCTGTATAGAGGGGCAATAAACCCAGGCTAGGAGTCCTCTGTTATAAAACATAATAACTAGACAGTGTTTGATATGTATAAATTCAAAAGATCATAATAAGTCATAATTTGGTGTTCACTGGTGGATGTACCTCCAGGGAGTTATGATATTTCTTCATATTGCAAACTAATTTCTCCCATTAATGAGAGGAGCGGAACTGTATCAGCTATCAGAGTCTGCCCATCTCTCATTACAATCTCCACCCCAGGAGAGAGGGGGTTAAAAGTCTGGACACACAAGTTGTTAAGGGTCCTTCTACGTTAATCCGTCCCATCACGGATCAATCTGCTAGCCCAATTGGACGTGTACTTTTTACTTTGGACTATTAACAAATAACTGTCTACCAACATTCTTGAACTAATAATTCCAAAGGACATGGTAATTCCACAGACTGCACAGACTTTATCCAATTACTATCTCTAATTTATTTTTTCCAATATTTCACCATATCAATCTGTTTCTTTGATACATAGTTTCTGTCATTTTTCTGTATTCATTTTTATGCACATTAAGCACACAACATTTGGCAGTTAATACTTTTGGTTCAGAAAACAAAGGCAATAGCACAACAAAAGTCAAAATTGCCAAAGCAGCAACATTTTGAGGCCAAGGATGTTTTTATCTTTTTATCTGAAACTGAATTGGCATTTTAAATTTAAAAGTTTTCTTATTACAAAGGTTATAAAACACCGTTCTACTAAAACACTATAATTACATATTTAGAAAAGGATATGAATGTACCAAAACCTTAATAGCTACTTTTCTAAGAGGGTTGAAGGGAGTTAAAATGTACAAGGCAGACGTGGCACTGAAGCGGAAGATGGCCTTCCCTCTATTCAATACTATAAAAGTCTGTAAAAAGAAAACAAAAAAGACACAGGCATGATATTAGTAAAAAGGGCAAAAAAAAACCCAAAACAAAATATAGCATTCATATGTTTTTGAAAATGAACTTATTTTACCATCAAAAATAATTTTACATTAAACACAATAACAACAACTGAACAACTGTTCAATGCCATGCAAAGTCCAAGATAAATATGCAATTTAAGTTCAGCGTATCGACCTCTTTATATGCAGCATAGTACATCAATTATTAGTCAGGTCCTCTAATATTTTAAAGCCCTATTTTCCCTTCTTAAAGAGACTCCGTAACAAAAATTGCATCCTGTTTTTTATCATCCTACAAGTTCCAAAAGCTATTCTAATGTGTTCTGGCTCACTGCAGCACTTTCTACTATGACAGTCTCTGTAATAAATCAATGAATCTTTCCCCTGTCAGACTTGTCGGCCTGTGTCTGGAAGGCTGCCAAGTTCTTCAGTGTTGTGGTTCTGCTATGAACTCCCCCTTCTGGCCCCTCTCTGCACACTGCCTGTGTATTATTTAGGATTAGAGCAGCTTCTCTCTTCTCTCTTATCTTTTACAAGCTGGATAAATCGTCCTCTGAGCTGGCTGGGCTTTCACATACTGAGGAATTACAAACAAGGGCAAAGCTGTTTGCAGGAAGAAAAGAGCAGCCTGAAACTTCAGTGCATGGGGGAAAGAAACACACAAATGATCTCTTGAGATTCAAAAGGAATGCTGTATACAGCCTGCTTGTGTATGGATGTATTTTCTATGTGTGGACATACTGTACATCAACCTACTTCCTGTTTTGGTGGCCATTTTGTTTGTTTACAAACAAACTTTTTAAAACTGTTTTTAACCACTTTTAATGCGGCGAGGAGCGGCGAAATTGTGACAGAGGCTAATAGTAGATGTCCCCTAACCCACTGGTATGTTTACTTTTGAGCGATTTTAACAATACAGATTCTCTTTAAGGCTGTTATTACCCCCCTACTAGAGTTTTTATTATTGACAAAGCTTACTTTTTGTGGCCAGCACTCCAGCTACACTGTTCCTCGTCATTCTTAGATTCTGCTGTAGCACCAGTGCTGGCAAAAATCTTTTACCAGAGGGAGGAAGTGGGGAAGGTCATGTGCTTTGTGCTTTCAGAGAGAACCTGGAGGCTACCTTCTTCTAGTTCCTCTCTGAGTACTTCATGTGTGGGTGATGATGGGAAAGGGGGGAGGAGTCTAGACAGCTTTCACTGCAGTCAAACTGCTTTATAGTATTGACAGGAAATAAAGCCAATGGACGCATTTCTAATTAATGCAAGTTTACTACCATAAACATTAACAAATTGGAGATCAAGCTAGGGCTTTAAAGGGAACCTAAACTGACAAGGATATTGTTTTTTCCTTTTAAATGTGACCCCTTGATTACTAACACTAACACAAACAGTTTGCATATGTGATCTAGCTACCCTTTGGGATAATAGGATGGGAATATATTGCAGCTTTCTCATTGGTCAGCCAGATGAAGCCAATCAGAGGACAGAAGTTTGTAGGGAAACACTGCTGCAAAGTGCACTTTTGTTTTTAACAAAATATAAACCCCTCTTCTAAATTACCCAGTGTTTATATGTTGCAGTGATGTAATGTCCCAATGATGCAGGGTGGACCTTAAAGAGTACCTGAGGCGGTGCGGCAGGGGAGGGTGGGCATTTGGGACAGAGACATGTTCCCTGCTGCAGTACACGCCTTTGTGGCCCACCCCACTCTGTCCTCCCCCCCCCCACTGCCTTTCTATATCCCCCTGAAATTAGCAGCAAGCAATTGTTGCTATTCCGGAGGGTAAGGGAGGAGCGAAGTATTCCCTATTTAAGTGTCTGCTAGGGGTTTCCAACCCTGCTATTGGACAGCTCTCTCCCTGGCCGCTCTCCCTGCCACTCCCCCGCCTCCCTGCACACTGCTCTGTGAGAGCAGTTCTTCCAGCGTCGTGACCGTCAAAGCAGTAGACTTCAGGCAACCGGAGCAGCGGAAAGGGCGGCTACCTGATCCGCCCAGCCCCCCGGATCAGATAGCATTGATCTTTTTTTAATTTACTGCCTCACCTCGGGTTTTCTTTAAACTGCCATACTATATTTATGCTCCATTGTATTTTAATTTTGAATAGAGAACTGTGCAACAGGTCCTCTTTTTGGCTACTCTGGCTACTAGAGATGATGCATTTTGCCTCTGAATAAACAGTTTTTAATGAAACATTTTTGGTATGTGTATCTAAACACCATGGATGAGCAAGAAATAAGCTAGCATGGAAATCTGCACTTAAATCCGCACTGACAACAGAGCTGGAAGCCACGCAAACAAATGAAAGCCACTAGCTACAAAGCAATTAGCTGTTAGATAATACATTAACACAGTTGGGACTCTGATGGTTGGTAATGTGATGCTTAAGAAATTTACCTCTAGATTTAATTAAAAATAGTACAAAGACTACACAGTAAATGCTGAAAATGAGAAATGTAATTCTGCATTTGCTCATTTTGAATATAAAGAGTACCTCCAGTGTATTTTTACTAGTAAGTAATGGGCATCCTGAACGTGTCATTGTGGATTGAACAGGTAAGTAACTGTACTGCTGAAAAAAATGCCACCGTAGATTTTTTTTTTATCTTATCAAAAAATAACATTTTTTTTCTTCCTAAAAACTGCACTGTCATATCTATCTTGCTTTGTGAACACATGTTAGTACTGCACAGATTGTATTTCAGCAGCTCCTGCATAAATAGGCTCCTCAGCCTCAGCCTATCACACTGAACTGCCCTCAGCTAATCAGTGAGGATCAGGAATAAGGGAGGGGAGTTGACAAGCTTCCTTCTCCTCGGCAATCAAATAGAGCCAGCCTGACTGAGATAAGATGCATTGCAGCAGAAACATTTATGATTATATTGGAATGCTTGCAATGCAGGGTCAGGTTGTAGACTGCATAATAAATACAGGGCAGTGGGTAAATGGAATTTGATTTAATGGCTGACAATCCCACTTTAAAGGTATTTTATTGATAAGTGTTTCATATATCTCCTTTGAGAAAAGTAAGGAGAAAAGTGAATTGGATATGGGCCAATATGGGAAAGGATGCACCACTCTATTAAACACAGATAAAAAAATCCAATAATTTAAGAATAAAGTTCTACAATGTAAAACTGCAAATAACTTCCTCATCCGCATTATACAATATTATTAAAAGACTCTGAACATGATCCTCAAGTACCCAGACAGCACTGCATTAAAAACATTACACAAACATTAAACATGTAGTGGAAATCAGTGCAATTTGCTCAGGGGCTCATGAACACCTTTGAAAACAATCTGGTACCTAAGGTCATTTAAGATAAAGGTGGCCACTAATGGTCCAATTTCTAGCGAAAAATCTGATCGGTAGTGAAATATTGTAATAAATCGTTCACTACACCATCAACGAACCAATCTTTGCTTCCTATCTATCACAACCAACAAGATAATCCAAATTTTGGTTTGACGAAAATTCATTCGGGCGACATTTTTTTCACTCGTTCATAATCGATTGTGTCCACCAATGGAGATTATTTACAACCAATCCGATCAGAATTTCTGATTGCTTGAGCGATTTTTCGCTAGAAATTGGACCGTTAGTGGCCACCTTAAGGATGAGACAAAGAGGAAAAGTGTCTAGAGGTCTGGCCAATCAAAGTTTAAATTCTTTTTGCAAATCATGACCTCTGTGCTAAAGAGAAGACAGACCATCCAGCTTGTTATCAGCACACAGTACAAAATACAGCATACATAGCTTGCACATCTAGGAAATAGTGATGGTCGGAAATGCCGATTTCTGATTCTGCGGAAATTCCAACTTCCGATTTTTCTGATTTTCCGGTTTTCTGACTTCCGATTTTTGAGGAGTGTTTCAACAGTCATTTTTTGCATCAGCTCCAGGTAAGTTCAACTCTTTTTCCCCTTTGCCCCCTACAGTAACCCTTTAAAGTCTTATCAGGTTAAATTACCTGTCCTGTGTTGCCCACTGCATGGTGTGCATCCGTCTTCCGGTTCTTCCTCTTCTTTTTGCGCCTCACATGCTGCTGGCATTTAGCACGTGGCGCGTTTGACGTTACACATGCACCACACGCTGTACATCGGCGGTGTGTGAGGCCCAAATGGAAGAGGAAAAACCGGAAGACAGATGGACACCATGTGGTAGGCGTCACATGACAGGTAATTTATAAATGCACACATAGGGGGCACACTTATACACTAGGGTGGGGGGCAGCACCAAGGGTTTAGTCGCTCTGTAACGATATTGCTTGCCGTTACTGCCATACACCTGATCGACCACGACGACCTGACATCTTGTAGCATGTCCGATTGATACAGGCAACCAAGTTTGGCAAGAAATTGGTCGCATCGTTGATCGGGCATACTCTTGGCGGCACAAATTTTAATTTGATAATGATCGAATCGGCCGCCAAATGAAGAGATGTATGTCCACCTTTACTCTTTGTAAGTGATACAGTATATAAAATATTCTGGCAACAGAATTAGCATCCCAGCCAGAAAACTAGAATATTTTGAAGTAGAACAGATAGTCATCTTCATAGTTCTTTAATGACAGTTGAACTTTAAGCCCTTCTAAGTTCTATCCACTACCAAAAATGGTTTTGTACGAAGGTTTATTTTGGAGGTTATCTCAGAAGTGTATCCTACTGGCAGGGACATTTAATAAAATGTAGAACTTACTTTCTGATTCAAATAATATGGGTCTAGGTCCTCCAGTGGTTCTGAGACCATTCCATGTGGTATATCGCCATATATAAACGGCAGACTTTTGCCCGCTTCCAAGTCACTGCTTGGCTTCGGGCCATTGTCGTCGTCATCAATGTTCTCCTGCTTCGGCTTCTTGGCCTTCTTCTCCTCTGCAATGCGCTTCTCGATAGCGTCAAGAGATTCCCTGGTGAAATAGCGGAGGCTGTCGGGTCCTGGTGGTACAAGCCGTGCCTGCGCCATCTTTTCATCCTGCACCTTTTAGATTTTACTGCTTGGCTCCTTTCATAATGGAATTCTGAAATGACAGAAGAAGAAACTTGACATTAGCATGTAAGATGAAGGAGTGATTGTAGTCACGTGACCACACACAAATATCTGTTAAAGAGGAACTTTAGCGACAAACAAGAAATCCATACATTGCAAAGTGAGAAGTAAAAAAAAAAATATTGATATTCGCCATGTAATTTGTTCATATTGTTTTATCCACAATCAGCCTGCTCATCATCATCTTTACTGCTGGTAGACATGAAAAAAACATAACACAGCAGCAACTGCCATATTCTATAACTACACCCACTAACAATGCAATAGGCTAAAATGTTTTTTTTTGTTTTTTTATAGATATACATATGCACAGAGGGAGATACTGGTTGCTTGGCAGTTTGAAACAGCCATTATTTCCCACAATGCAACAAGGCTCACAGACAGGAAACTGTGAGGACCATGGTCATGACATCACACTGTGGGAGGGGTTTCACCACAATTTCAGCCATATAGACCCCCTGATCTATTAGCAAAAAGGTAAAGATTTATCATGGGAAACATGGGTTCCTCTTTAACTTAACTCCCAACCACCACAGTTTTGCCCTGATTTTTATAGCTTCCAGGGTCCTAGCAGGCTATTAGGAAATCTTTTATGCACCTGCTATAACTTGTCTCAGCTTGTAGAAAAGCTGATTGGAGCCTCTTCTTCCCAATCACTTTGCCAACACATCTACCTCATTTATTTGATCCTCTCATGTGGAGCACTTTTCCCCCTGTCTAGCAGAGCACCTATTGAAGCTCGCATGATAAACTGCATCATTGATACCTCCTTTAGCGCTCAGTCACACCTTCCACATTTTAAAATGACAAACAGGGACACTGTAAAGACATGCTATAAAGAATTTACATCACCAAATATCGGAGTATAATATGTGAGTTAACCCCCACCTCGGTTGGAGTGACACGCGACCCAATATTACATAAAGAAAAATATACAACATGGCACGGGTTTGTTATGATCGCTTCTGCAGCATGTACTGCTGGCTGCAGTTTTACTGTAGACAAGCAGTTTTTGATTTCTGTGCGTGCATTTGCTCGCATAGTTTTGCGTGCGCTTACACTGAGCGTTGATTCCATCTGCAGTCGCTCTGAAGTTAATGACAGGTTAATATGCTTTTGTGAAAACAAACATTGTCTGTTGCAATAAAGCTGCAATCCCTTTCTTGCAGGCTGCATATCATTGTCTGCCCTTTCCTGCTGTCAGCCTGTGATTGATTACCATTCACCTGTGTGGGAATCTGCATGTCTGCTCCCATTGGATGACCTCAGTATAATGGACTGCTTCCTGCAGTGCTCCATGGGCTATCATAGCTTCAGCATAAGCCTGTCTTGCTGCTGCTTTGACCCCAGATCGTGTTTCTAGTTCTAATGTTACTTTGCTGGTCTTGCATCATATATTGGTTCATCGCCGATATATATGCATACTAGCACGTTTGTTATTTTCCTTGTATTCGTGTTACGTTAATACATCAGTGTCGCTGATATATACGTACACGAACTGTTTATATCCTGTGTTCAGTCAGTCAGCTTCCAGCACGTTTTGGTAGGTTGCGCGTATCGTGATCACCCGTGCTGAGCTAGTCAGTCCTGTTCCTGTTGCCTTGCGTGGATTGCGCTCGCTTCTGCGTAGAAGTAGCAAATCCTTCCTAGTCCTGCTCCAGTTCTTAGTTAGTGTTCCTTGCTTATGTCATATATCGGTTTATCGCCGATATATACATATGTCAGTTAGTCGTTTGTAGTTCATTGATAGCTGTAGCCATAATACGTTAGGAAAGCATACCTATTGTATATTTGTGAGTATTACGTCTGCCTTCTTTGACTCTATTTCCCGACTATTCTGTCCTGTCCTTGTGAGGCACGCCACCGCTGCAATCGCATTGGCTGCCTCATTACAGTCTGTGTTGTCTTGGGCGCTTGCTGTCACTTAAGCAGTGACTAGTTAAACAAGCGTTCATTTTGTTACCTGTCCTGATCTTCTGAGTTCTGGTCTATGCGCTCAGCTCTAGCCTGCGCTGAGCCACTATAGTGAAAGGATTGTTTGTGGCTGTTCGGATCTACGCCTGCTCTGTGCACCACATCTCCTGTTGGAGTCAGTCCTCTCCTCCACTAAACTGGGGATATCCTGGTTCCTTGTGCTAGTGTGTGTACCTCCTTCACGTCAGGTTATGCATGTTGTGCTGACTGTGGAGAATATACCACCAAGCGTAACAGGGTTATTAGCATATGAACCTGGTGGGGCAACTAAATATTGATACAAAAAGCAACTGCACAAGAAGTTGGATTGTATGTGAAAATCAGCATAACATGAAAACAATTAGGAACTGCAGAGATTCCATGCCACATGATCTAAATACATTGCACATAGCACCAGCAGTGTCCCTGCCTAGGCTAGTCGGCATACTCACACCCATCCCACACACAAGCTGACATCATGGCACCCCTACATTCTCAGAGTGAAATAAATTGTAAAGCAATGCTATTGACAACAGGTTCCAGCTGCTTAAGCTCCCCTTAGGGGGCATAAGGTCCACCTGCACAGCAGTCAAAACACATAACAGCTGCAAAGTGTTAGGGAGTAACCTCATGCCAACTAGGTGGTGGCATCCACAAACACAAACACAACAATCAATTCACGGGTAAGAGACATGTTTTCACAATCTAAACCACACCAGTCCTTTCTAGAATAACTACTTTTCCGCTTTAGGACCTGAACTCAGAACCTACTCTCTGCTCTAAAAGATAAGCAACGGCATAATAACCTTTAAAGAAAAACATTACTTGTTACAGCTGATACAAATCCTGCAATAAATCTGCAGTGTATCTACTTCCGGCTTTCATGGAAGCAGACAGACTAATAACATTTATATTGCACTTTCCTCCTGGCAGACTCAAAGCATCAGAGCTGCAACCACTAGAACTCACTCTATACGTAGAAGCGGTGTTAGGGAGTCTTGCCCAAGGTCTCCTACTGAATAGGTGCTGGCTTACTGTACAGGAAGAGCCAAGACTCAAACCCAGGTCTTCTGTGTCAGAGGCAGAGCCCCTAACCAGTACACTATCCAGCCACTGGAAGCAGACATGTGTTTCCAAATTGGCTTTACATCCTGTGCTTTCAAATGAGCTTATTTGCCATCTCTGCCATGGCAGTCATGTGACACGGGGAGATCAAATTACAACTTGCGACTAGTCACAGATGAGGGTTAATTAGACAGGCTAAACTCTCTTAATACATACAGGGTGCATTTCTCTATGTTTTCCTTCTGTCCCGAGCAAGAATTCAGGTCCACTTTAATACAGTATTAGAATTTGAAAATAAAGCAACGTATAAACTTATAGAACAAAAGTTTACAGTCACAGAAATATACTGGGGCATATTCACTGACCAGCAGTAAATTTGACCTGTGCTGGCAGCAAACGGCAATTTTACCAGTACTTACCAGTACTTACACCACTAACATAGCTCACATTGCGCAACTGGCGCAATCCATGTTTCCTACATAATGGCCGTGTTGCTAGAGTAACATCCGCTACGCAAATAGTGTAAAAATGTACATTATTAATGAGGCTGTTACCTAGGTAATGTGGGTTGCGCTAATTGCGCAACATGCACTACATCAGTTTAGCAAATATATGTCAAATATATTGTCATAGATCTGTACATCAGTTCTGAAAGATGAGAAAGGGGGGAAGAATGGGGGACAAAGGGATTTGGCTCCAAAAGAGGGACTGTCCTCCATTTGAGAGGATAATGCAATTGCAATGCATTACTGATTATTCCCTGTGCCCTTATGCAATTCCTTTTTTCTCCTAGGAGATCATTTTTCATTTTCTGTTTAATATAACTTTCCAGCACTTTGCAATTGAAATAGTAACAAAAATACCTAGGTGCTTTTTCCTATACAAACACTGAACCGTTTTATTGTGTACTAGTTGACCTAAGCTCGTTTAAAAATGGGCTCTAGGTCTCTTTACGGCGCTACCGTGGAATTATTTCACATATTGCAGTACGGTGCGGGCAACGTGGCCATGATTGACAGCGGCGCCTTCACGCAGGCGCAGTAAAGCTGACCTCGGGGTCAGCCTCTGCACCGTGCGGGGAGCCCGGGACGGCGGCGGAGAATGGAGCGGTCAGCATGGGACAGTCGGTTGCAAGTGGCTGAAGAAAGCCCTAAGTGAGTAAAGCTTTTTTTTTAATTTTGCCTGATAACTCCTTTAAGGATGCAACTTCCAAAACTGCAAAAAACAAGGAGGTGCCAAGAACTAAGTAAAAGCCCATGGATCACACAATACAATAGGGCCATGACCAAACTCTACATATTAAAATACTAGTCTTGGACCATATGCAAAACTGAACCACAGAAATTTTCTTTAACATGTTATTGTAATAACAGTCCTCAACAACAGGTGGCCACCATCCTCCAAGTAATCATAGGTCAAAACACATATTGGCCTCAATTCACTAAGCTTATCGCCTGTCTTTAATAACATTTCTGAGTTGCTTCTAGTGTTGTCACCATGGTGATAAGGCATGTAGTAAACTTAACTTGTGTGTCTTTAAAGAGAACCCGAGGTGGGATTTAATGATGTTAGTGGGGCACAGAGGCTGGTTGTGCACACTATCACCAGCCTCCGTTGCCCCATGGTGTGCCTCCAGGACCCCCCTGCGCGCCGCTAAACCCCCCGCAGTGCTACCGACACACAGCGTGTCGCCAGCACAGTGTTTACCTATGTGCTGTCTGTTAGCGCCGCTCCCCCGCCTCCTCTGTATCGGCGCTACCCGCCCGCGTCCTTCCCTCCCGCTGATTGGAGGGAATGGACGTCCGCCCGCGTCCCTTCCCTCCCGCTGATTGGAGGGAAGGGACGCGGGCAGGTAGCGCCGATACGGAGGAGGCGGGGGAGCGGCGCTAACAGACAGCACATAGGTAAACATTGTGCTGGCGACACGCTGTGTGTCGCTAGCACTGCGGGGGGTATAGCGGTGCACAGGGGGGTCCTGGGGGCACACCATGGGGCAACGGAGGCTGGTGTTAGTGTGCACAACCAGCCTCTGTGCCCCACTAACATAATTAAATCCCACCTCGGGTTCTCTTTAAGTTAAAGCGGATCCAAGATGAAAAACTAACTATAACAAATAACTTGTCTACATATCTTATCTAAAGTTTAGATACTTTACACAGCAAATCTAGCTGCAAACAGCTTTGACATTTTATGAATATTTATTCCTGTGATACAATGAGGGCAGCCATGTTCTGTTTGTCACATTGTCACAGGCTGAGGGCTGGAGATGCTATCAGCTTGCCTGTGTGTAAATTCAGTCCCCTCTCCACCTCCCTCCTGCCTCTGAATCCAATGGCCAGTAACCTCCTCCTCCTCCTGCCCAGACTGAGCTCCCATAAGCCCTTGCTACAGTGCCAAGGCACAAAAGGATCTGTGGGCAAGGCTTGTTTAGTTTATAGGGAATTAGAGTATTAAAACAAAACAAAAAAAGTATTTGGCTTGAGGAATGCCCTATAAACTATATGAAAGGAAAACAATTATGCAATGAGTAAAAGTTTATCTCGGATCCACTTTAATGCTGAATACACACATTACTTTCTTTCATGCGATTTTGCGACCCGGTCGTTTTTTTGGCACGATTCCGCACTCACTTCTGCGCTCAATTCTGCACTCCATGCCCAAGAGTTAAGGCAGTGCTCAAAAGTAATGATGGGCAGACAAAATATTTTGACATTCTTCACTTAGGGGTGTACTCACTTTTATTGCCAGTGATTTAACCACTTCACATCCAGACCTTGTTTTCCACTTATGGACCAGAGTAGTTTTTACAGTTTAGCTATGTCCTTATTTAATCAGAAATAACTATCCCTACTTATGACACCACGGAAATGAAATATATATTGTTTTTTTCAAGACAAACTAGACTTCCATTGTATGCCATTTTCTCTCTCGAACAATTTTGTTTTCTATGAATTTTAATGAGGAAACAAGTAAAAAAATAGAAAAAACACATTATTTCTCAGTTTTTCCAATTCCAGTTTAAAAATAAAAAGTGCTCCTGTAGATAAAAAAAACCCCACAAATTTTGTTTGGCTATTCTTACCGCTTATCACAAAACTTAAACTATGTTCCTGTCACAATTTATGGTGAAGATATTTGATTCTGAAATAATGCTACAGAGTGTCTTTTTCACTATGAACTGAGAAAATAAAAGTATTTTTAATGGTAAAAATCAATCTCATTAGCTCAGGAAACACATATTCCCGTTCACCAATTAGTGCTGCATTAGTGCCGGAAATGTGCACAGGAGCAAGCCCAATCCTGCGCAGCACTGCTTCTGCTACAAGACGTATATCTACTGACTCGTGGCTTAGATGAAGTCCCAGAGGACATACCGTAGATATACTGTAGTGGTGGATAAAGTGGTTAAACATGAATGGCTGTGTGTTCTTTGATGGCACAGCAAATTCACACAGTTATACAAGCTGTACAGTGACTACTTTACATTGTATCAGTGTTATATCTTCAGTGTTGCCCCATGAAAAGATACAATGGGCTCGATTCACAAAGCGGTGCTAACCCAGTTAGAGACTTTAGGCATGATAACCATTGCACCACGCTGGTGAAAAGCCAGTTTAGGCGTGATAAGTTTAGGTGTGATAAGTTTAGGTGTGATAAGTTTAGGCATGCTAAGTTTAGATAAGTGTAGATAGCGTGCAAAGTCCCGCACGCAAAGCAGCGCCATTAAACTCTATGCGAAGTGCACCAGACTTTGCTAGCGCAAAACTTTTGATCAGCTGTGCACTGCGGTGCTAACGCAGTTGGTGCTTAAACTTATTATGCCTAAACTTATCACACCTAAACTTATCATGCCTAAACTTATCACACCTAAACTTATCACACCTAAACTTATCATGCCTAAACTGAGTTTAGGCGTGATAAAGGGCTTTTCACCAGCGTGCTAACTGTTAGCACCGCTTTGTGAATCAGGCCCCATAACATTATTACAAAAATGTCAGATGTGCAATTTTATTATGTCAAATGGTAAAATTAGATTTCATAATTTATATTATCTATCTATCTATCTATCTATCTATCTATCTATCTATCTATCTATCTATCTATCTATCTATCTATCTATCTATCTATCTGTGAAAGCACTCTTCCACATTCTCACATTATTATTTATAATGTAGTAACAGCAAGACGATGCTTTGAAAGGCAGATCTAGAGCAGCGTTTGTGCTCCACATAGCATTTCCAGCGTGGCTGCGCAGATTCACAGGTTGCTAGGCCCTGCAGCGCTTGCCTTCATGCATATGTTAATAGACCTCACTGCTCAGTAACTTCATATCTGAAAAAAAGGTACAATCACACCACGCTTAACAAATCCGCACAGACCTCCGAGTCAAAACGGTCACGTCAAGCTTGCCCAGTTTTCCTGTTAAAAATGCAAATAATAAAAATATGTCATCTATTATGCTGGGGCCAGGCCAGGGAGGGACACAAAGAACACAACCTGTTTCAGAAGGTGGAGGTGATGGAATTTTTTGAAATAATTTTTTACATTATATGTCATTTGTATATGACTGAAATGAGTACTCATTGCAGCCACGCCAAGTGATACTATACAGCTGTCTGTACCCCAATGGTCCCCAGCTACTTCAGCCTCATACTTACAAACTTTGGTTTGAGCCTAATACAGACCCAGTGACCAACTTTGGTCTGTGACAAACATTGACATATTGGCTTGACCAGAGGAAAAGGATGCTTGGTACACATGAAACCGTGGAGGTCTATCTGATCACATATGCCATGTTTTTAAAAACCTGTTGTCACAACTATTGAAATTTTAGCACTTTGCCTCTGAAGAAGACACTGGTTCTAAAGCCACGAAACGTGCGTCAGGCTAATATTGATACTGATTATGTTGACACATGGGGCTTGATTCACTAAGACAAACAGCACGCCTTATCGAAATTAACACACCTTATCAGAGTAGCATAGCGAGCGGTACGAACTTATGGCAATGACGAGAGCTCCACTCGTCCTGCCCTGAATCCGTAGCGCTCCCTATGCTACTCTGATAAGGCGTGTTCACTTTGATAAGGTGTTTTTGGCTTAGTGAATCAAGCCCATGGACTTTTATGATATTTGTTATACCTGCTGGATATTTTAGGCTTAAAATGAAAAGCTACGTTTGATAAATCCTTCTGTTGTGGACTTGCAGCGGGCCTGTTAAACCCTCACCCTGTGTTTTTTCTTTTTCTTTATGGCCGGAGCCCACTAACGCACTTATATCCGCTTTTCAGTTACACATCAATGTTACAGATGCTAAAAAGTGGATAGAAGCAGGCAAAACTGTGTTAGTGGGCTCAGGCCCTTATATACAGTAGGTATGCCTTTCACACATGACAAAAATCGGATGTGAATTGCGTTTTTGCAAATTCACATTTACTGCATGGATAATGCAAGTCTATGGCATCCCGTTTGACATATGTTGCGTGAATTTTCCCAACCAAGTTTTTTTCCAGAAAAAAACAGCCTACACATATGTTTTTTTTTCTGCAACAGACATAAAAATCATATACAACGCAAGTCTATTAAAATGCAATTTTTTTACATTCCGAATTGCATGCGAATGTGCAGTTAATTGTAGCATCGCAAATACAAAAAAAAATGCTGACAAACGCATCCTCAGGGATAAGTGTGAAGGCACCCACATATGTATGTTAAAATGGAATTCAATGCAGCAGTTCGCAGTGTGAAACTAGCCTAATGCTCCTTGCACACTGTATGAGATGCGATCCATGTGCACAATATCGCCGCATCACAACGCAATGCAATGATATTCCTATAGGGCTATCACAATGATTGGGGACTGGTGGGTTGCGGCAAGTTCCATCTGGATAACATGTTGCATGGAGCGCCTTTATCGGACATTGTGCACATGTACAGGGGCAATAAAGCATAATTTTGTGGAGATATAACAAAAGTTTTGAGTGAAATATGTAAAAAAAAAATGAAATAAAAAATAAAATATTTTTTCTGTTGTGTTTTTTTTCAAAGAAGAATTATATTTACTGACAAAAATGTTACTGTTTGTCAAAGCGATGATTCTGCTGAATCAAACAATACCAGATATGTATTGGTATCCTACTTTTCCTGTCCTTGAATAGTACAGGTTGCCAGGTATAGGTGCCGCCAGTACAGGTAGCCAGGTATAGGTGCCACCAGTACAGGTAGCCAGATATAGGTGCAGCCAGTATAGGTAGCCAGGTATAGGTGCCGCCAATACAGGTAGCCAGGTATAGGTGCGACCAGTATAGGTGCAAGGTATAGGTGCCGCTAGCACGGGTAGCCAGATATAAGTGCAGCCAGTATAAGTAGCCAGGAATAGGTGCCCCAGTATAGGTAGCAGGTATAGGTGCCCAAGTATAGGTAGCAGGTATAGGTGTCCACAGTATAAGTAGATGGTATAGTTGCCCCAGTATAGGTAGTAGGTGTAGGTGCACCCAGTATAGGTAGCAGGTATAGGTGCCACTGCGGAGAGGGGGGGGCATCATCTTCCCTCCCTCTACATGGGCTCCCCTCCCATGGCCTCCTGCAGACCTGGAGTGGTGTGTAATTATCTCACCTGATCGCCCGCACCATGCGTAGTCCCCTCCGGCAGCAGGCTTCTCTATGGCCGCCATATCTCTGTATGACGCATATGTAATCACGTGTCATACAGGGAAACAGGAAGAAGAGAGGAGACCATGGACAGGGAGGGAGGAATGATGCTGGCCCCTCTCCCCACTGCTTCCTGGGGACAAAATGCCAAAAAGCGTACTAGGTACATTGTTGGCAGATTTTTGCCCAAACACAAACACGGGTCCTGCAGCATGTTGGAGGCGCTTCAGCCTCAATGTTAAGTATAGGAAAAGAGGAAAATCGCTCTAAAAAGCTCTGAACTGAGCGATTTTCCTAGCATTTTTTTTTATTAAAAAGCTCATTACTGCCAGGTCAAAGTGTACAAGAGGTATAAAACCGCTACACCAAACACTCCAAAAATCGCTAGGCATAAACAGAAAATCGCTAGGCACATGCCTAGAATTGCTTTTAAAAATCACTTCAAAAAATGCTAGACGTTTTTGCGATTATGCTAGCGATTTTTGGTGTGCACTGGCCCAAAATGACATTTGCTGTGGTGCACTTTAATACTGTATATATTGTTTACAGCTCTGTATAAACATTTTATGCATTTTAAGAAAATGGACAGAATGGGGTCATCCTCCAAAAGCTTGCCACTCATGCAGTCTGGTAAAGCCAGAATACAGAGCCCAGACCACGTTAGGCTCCGCAACCTGACCTATACCAGCCGCATGGTCCATTTTTTGTTCTTGGGCGGGGGAGGTTCTGGATGAGAGAAAGCAAACCCTCTCACTCTTTCCCAAAGCTCTGTCCAATCCCCAGACAAAATAGACAAAGGGATGTTCCCTACCTCCATAGCCCAGGAGGAGGTGGGGGTGTAAGCCCTGAAGGGGGTTCATGGTGGCATCTAGGGATCCCCCTTAACGAGGGGAAAAAAATTTCCACAAAAAGTATCCATTTTTTTTTTTTTACAAAGTATTAATATTTTAAAGCTGTATTGTAACAAATAAGGAAAGCAGACTTACAGGCATTCCCTCCTGTTTTCCCCTCCCACACCTCTGTTCCTCTTGTTGTTGGCCAATATTTCTCATGCTGACACAATGCACTTTCTAAAGTGGAGGGCGGGCAATGCATACACAATCAGGCACAGGAGAGTAAGAGAGGAAATGACATCAGGATCAGGATGGGCTTCAAAATAGCTACAGTTAAAATGGGAAATGCTAAGAAGGATTTTCTCTTTTTTTTTACTGTATCAAAAAGTGGACAGTGCAATACATATATTATGTAAGTAGAGCAAGTATTTACCGGTATCTACTTATATATGTGTTTTTTTTTCTTAGATAGTGTGGCTGACAGCTCCTCTTTAAGCCAAAGAGCCACGCTAGCAGGAACTACAGAGGGATTCAACTGTCGCTCACAATTCACATGTTTTTCAAGCACTAAATTGCCCTGTGATGTCACCATAAGAGCATAATAATTAGCGCAATCATTCAATGTTCCGGCTAGATGTGTACCTCAGGGATGAAGCGGTATTAGTACAATGTCTGATATCACTTAGTCATTATATCCAGCTCTCTCCTCTTTGCCCTCTTGTTGCCATAGCGCAGACAGCCACACTGAGTGATTTGTCAGTGCAATTTCCATTTAACGAACCAATTGCTGAGGGGGCTGCCTGATCTGTCAGCTCTGATGTCTGTTGTGGGCGAAGCCCCCATAACATCACTTCATTACAGCAGGTGACAACAATGATACTCTGTGAAATAATTGCAGTAGCCAGACTCTGTTTAACTCAGAGCAAATCTGTCACTAGGTAAAGAGAGACTGGGACATGTAGCAAGATTATGGTAGCAGTACATTGTTTATGCAAACCCCTGAACATAGTGAACCTCTGCCTCCCCCCCCCCCCTTTACTCCAGCACCTCTACCCCACACCCCCAAAACTCTCTGCAAAAATACAGGTCCTCTATGCCTCCCTTCCTTCAACACAGTTGTCACAATTATATAGTATAGTGTATAGGTCCAACCTCTGTAGAAGCGCATTCTTGCGCAAAACGGTCATCAGGCGACCAGCGCCACCACACCTCCACGCATGGTATGTCCACTTTATTTGCCTAGCTGTCGCATGCACTTTACATGGAATGTGCCTCACTTTTGAAATAAACCTATTTGCAGTGCCGTTCCTTCCTCCTTTGTTTTACACACAAATATATAGTACTTTACCATCATTACCCATACTTTTTAAAGACAATAGACACCTCTGGTCAGGTCAGTTAACATTTATATAGATAGGGCTTTTTAACTTGACTCTTCATTGCCTAATTCTAATCCCAGCTAAGGCACTATCTGCACAAAGTATAATCTCCCCGTGCCTGTGTGGGTTTCCTCTGGGCACTTCAGTTTCCTTCCCATCACAAAAACATAAAGTTAAGGCTTCCCCTTAAACTGGCATACATTTGAAAACTGGGCTATTGAAAATGGTCCAGGGTAAAGGTAGTAGAATATTGGTAAATTTACCAATATTCCACTACTACAAATAGTAAAATATTAGAAATATTTACTGATATTTTACAATGACATTACTTCTCCCTACTCTCACACAGAGCCCTCCCCTGGTGGCCCCTAACGCTCAACCTCCCATCTATAAGTGCCTAACACCTAAGAACCCCCCCCCCCCTCCCCAAGCAACCTTAACCTCCCAGTGAGCACCTAGCCTTAACTTTCCACACCTAACCTTAACTCCCTTATACCCTCCTGTTTCGAAAGGCGCCCTTTTAAACAGGAAGCCGCCAGCGCCCTTTTTAACTGCTTCGCTAAATTGGCAGTAGACCACGCTGAACATAGGAATCTGGCGACGATAAGATTATGAGCTCCTCTGAGGGACAGTTAGTGAAAAGACTATATACTCTGTAAACGTGCTGCAGAAGATGTTTGCCCCATATAAATACTAATCTAATATCCCTCCAGGCCGCTGTGTACTCTGCAACAATCATGCAGCCCGTGATGTCATAAACAGCTGATCTGCATACTCGATCTAGATCAGTGATTTAGAAAGCATCAAGCTACCTACAGACAAAATAACTAAAACAAAAGGCTGACAATCAACAAATTGTATACTTATCATTGCAAATTTTGCACTGAATACTAAGAAACGACGATTCTTGGTCATACCGACCCATCCAACTTGTTGGCTATTTTTGAGCAATAATCGAGCTTGCTTTTTAGTGGTCACAGAAGTCGATGCTGAATGACCTTTCCAAAAACTGCGTCTGCACAAGACCAGGAATTACATAAAGACGATTCCAAAAAGGTTGTTCTAATAGGTCAAATAATCTTTCCTTTATAGGGCCTTTGAAAGGTAACAAACTGTTGTCTTTTTTTTTTTATCTAGTCGAATCGAGAAAATACCTCATTCAGTATTTTAGACTCTTGTAATTTAAACTTTGACCGAAGCCCAAAAATCTTTTTGGTAACAGCAGAGCAGTGTGGAGTGTCTCTGTGTAATTACAAGCTGAACCACTACACAAAGAATTAAATGTGTGCACTAAACACCAAGTGAACACCTGACATATCTGGCTAAGCAAATTTGGCCTAATTGGCTATTCATGAGGCAATGCTCATGCAAATATGCATTCGCTTTCGCATGCCAACTTATGCAGGGTCAAAAACCAATGCCGCAAAGCGGTCGCCCTGCGGGAATTAGTTCATGCTGCAATAGCACTATCCAGGAGCGCCACGGGGAGGCTTCCCAATGCCCCCATACAACCGGGGGGGCCGTGGGGTCCCAGGCGCTCTCACTATTGCAGCATGAACTAGTTCCCGCAGGGCGACCGCTTTGCCGCATTGGTTTTCGACCCTACATAAGTTGGCATGCGAAAGTGAATGCATATTTGCATGAGCATTGCCTCATGAATAGCCAATTAGGCCAAATTTGCTTAGCCAGATATGTCAGGTGTTCACTTGGTGTTTAATGCACACATTCAATTCTTTGTGTAGTAATTACAAGCTGTTCCTTGCAGTGAGGGCATTGCGAGCAGTGTTGCCAACTCATCCCTTTAATTACTGACACATCTAAGTTATACAGGTTCTGGGGCTATTTGCACATAATCAGTGCTTTAACTGCATCTACCTAGCCCCAAAACCTGTATAATTCATATGTGTCAGTAATTAAAGGGATGAGTTGGCAACACTGATTGCGAGGCATCTCGACATCCCTTTAGAATACATGTTTTGTTATACTGCCTCTGCTTGCTCTAAATCTGTCTATTAGTCTTTCTTAACATTCTATTTAATTGCCACAGCTTAGAAGAACTTCAAGAAACTTTACACATGCCATGCTTAGGTGATTTCCCCACTAGTTCCTACACATCTTCAAACAGGAACTCAAGAGGTTAACCACTTCAGTACCAGCACCCTCTGCCCCCTTAAGGTCCAGAGGGTGCTGGTACAGTAAACTGCCGCTTCCGGACGAATCACCGCTAAAATCCGCTGCTCCCGTTTGTCACATCGCTCTATCCCTGCCGCAGGCTGCTGTCTCTGCCATCGCTATGACGGCAGAGTGCTGTGCGCCGGTCAGGAGCCGCTTTCACTAGTTCCTGACCCTGTCACTCAGGAATGACAGGGCCAGGAGCTAATGATAACGGCTCCTGCCCAGCTCACAGTGCTCTGCCGTCATAGAGGTGGCAGGGCAGCACATTGCGGCGGGAACAGAGCGATGAGAGCGGCGGGGACGGGCGGGGGCGCGCGGTGAATGGGACGTAGAGTTTACGTCAGGTCAGAAGCACAGCGCCACCCGCCCGCCGTAGATTTAAACTGCATCGGTCTGCAGGTAGTTAAATAGCTGAAGGTATTTAGGGTAAGCCTGTTTTGTTCCTATTGCTCTGCTGCTGCCTGGGGGGTTTAAAAGCTTGTCCCACCTGAGAAGGCTGCGGGTCCTATCAGATTCCACCATCCAGACTTGCAGGAGAACAGGGGCTGTTTCTATTGGCTCCCTGCTCCTGTCAGTCATAGCTGCCTCTGCTTCTGAGTCACGGTCCCAGCAGTCTCCTTACACAGACGCCACATTCTTTTCACCACTTCAAAGCAGAAGGGTATTTTTTCATGGCTTTAATGCATTTTGCAGGCTTTATGAATTGACATTTACTGACATTTGTTGAGGTATTTACTGCACAAGTCAGGAAGTTACCTCACTGCTAAATAATTTCAGCTTGTCATGCGGTAACATGCCTTTATGAATTGACATTTTCTTAAGTGCTCGGTCAGCTGTTTTCTGCATTACGGAATGCGGTAATGCTTTATGAGTTGACCCCATTATGTTTTCTCTAATTGCTTAGCTATTATAAACGAGTTTTGTAGGTGATCTCTCCTAGAGTTTTTTCTGCTCTTTAAAGAAAGCTCGAGGTGGGCTCAAAAAATTAAAAAAAAGGGTACCTGATCCATTCAGTATCAGGTAGCCACAAAAATCGCTGCGCCTGTAGGCAGCACTGCCCGACTTTCACTTTTGAGACCTATAGGTTACAACGCTGCAATGAGAGATTCATTCTCTCATTCAGCGTGCAGGGAGGTGGGGGAGCGGCATGGGGCGTGGCCAGGGAGAGAGAGCTACCCAATGGCAGCTCTGGAAACCCTGTAGGGACACCCCTGGTGGGTGTTTTGAACAGGGAATACCTCTCCCTTTGTATACCTCCGAGATGGCGACAAACAATGACGCCAATCTCGGGGAGCTATAGTGGGGGTGGGGGAGAGCAGCAGTGTGGGGACACAGAGGCATGTTATGAGGCAGAGAACATGCCTCTGTGTCCCATCTGCCCACCTCAAGTTCTCTTTAAGTTTCCTGTATGCTCAAGCAACCGCCAAGCATACGTATTCGGCATCAGGCAGTCTCTGTCTGTGCCGGACACTGGGGACCTTATTCAGGATACCCATTTATACATGAAATATCCTGGTTTCTGGTTTCAGCATCAGAAACATTTCCTATGGCTATGTATAGATATTGTTGGTATGTAGACCCACCTTCTCACTGAGGTGAGGCTTAGCCAAGGCCGTTAATTATGTGGAAATTCTGTTCGTTCTGGGAGACCAGAGATCCTTTCTACTGGCTTTAGGACTCTTAGTAAAGGGACATTATTCAGAGATCAATTTTCAGTACTAAAGATGTATTACATTTCATAAAGTAAATTAGGGATAGAAAAGATTTTACAATGGGAAACACTGATTAAAAAGACACTGAAGCCACTTTAAAAACTTGATTTTACCTGTTAATTAGCTGAATATGGCCAGTGCTAAAACACTGCATTCCCGCGCCGAGGGTTTTATAACCCCCAAATCCCCGGGGGAAAAACGTGGAGCGCTTCCTTGTAGAGGCAGAGCTAAGGGCTGTAGCTCTGCCTCTACTCGCGTCAATTGCCACAGTTCACCGCCTCTCCCCGCCCCTCTCAGTCTTCTGTCACTGAGAGGGGCGGGGAGAGGCAGCGATCAGTGTAGGATTGACACTAATGGAGGCAGAGCTACAGCCCTAAGCTCTGCCTCCCCGGGCAGCAAAATCCACAACTTTGAAAGTTGTGGATTTTTACCCCAGGATTTGGGAGTTATTAAACCCTCGTTCTGCCGCGGGAATGCAGCGTTTTAGCACTGGCCATATTCCTTTAGCTAAATAACAGGTAAAAACAAGTTTTTAAAGTGGCTTCAGTGTCTCTTTAAATCAATCATTTATAAATAAATATTGTAATAAAATAAGCAATATGCATTCCGTTATTTTTACTACAGCTCCACTTTAATGCAACTGTATGACCACATAATTTCCGGCAGTCTAGAACAATCGTTTCTGTAGACATCGGTGAATATTGTTTGCATTCGGTAGAAGTTGTTCAGGAGGCATCATTGGTGGAGGACGGTTGTAGGTGACAATGGCCAAAATTCAATAAGATCATGCTAGGGATAATAAGGCAATTGAAAACTTATCACCACACATCAGTTGGTATTTTAAGTGTTAATTCACTAAAGAAGCTTGCCTTAAAGCTCAAACACAGGTCCAACTTAATGCACAACCAACCGCACAACATGACTAACCACACAACAAGTTGTTTACCTGACAAGTACGTACACACACGCCAACCAACTAAACAACCAACGCAAGCTAAATGACAAACTGCACAACATGTCTGCATTCAAAAACAATAAAGTTGTTCAAAATACAGTCCAACATGCATGATAGTTGGGCAGATTGCTCCACCAGTTGGATCTGACAAACAGCCTGTTATCAGTTGGTCATCTGGTTGTTTGTCAGCCGTACACACGCTCAACAGGGACATGGACAGATTATTGGTACGTGTGCACGAGCCTTTATTAACATGTAGTGATAAGCTTTCACATTGAGAGTGTTGCCTTATCTCTTCAATCCTTAAGTTATCACCTCTGTAGTTATTCTCACATGCAGTTGGTAGAGAGAGGAGAAGCACACAAAGGCAGGATGTAGCTCCACCTCTCCTGTTGCCAGGATGATTACAGCCAGTCTATGTAGGACAGCAAGGGAAGGAGAGAGAGAGAGAGAGAGAGAGAGAGAGAGAGAGAGAGAGAGAGAGAGAGAGAGAGAGAGAGAGAGAGAGAGAGAGAGAGAGAGAGAGAGGTTGTGTGTGCGTGTGTGTGTGTATATATATATATATATATATGGAGAGAGAGAGAGAGAGAGAGAGAGAGAGACTCTCTTCCTCCCTTCCTGTGTGTCTGCTGTCTATATTTCTCTCTACACAGGGTCCCCTTCTGCATAAACTAGTAAATATAAAGCAGACAGCTCAGAATGCTTCACTTTACATTACAGCCTTTAGTAACACTCCACTTAAAGAGACTCTGAAGCGAGAACAAAACTAGCTTCACAGCTTATATTCAGCAGGGGCATGTATGCCCCTGCTAAAATGCCGCTATCCCGTGGCTGAACAGGGGTCCCTTACCCCCCAAATCTACCCTTGCAAAATCTACGACCAACTTGGTCGTACATTTTGCTGCTGCTGGAGGCAGGGCTAACGGCTGCAGCCCTGCCTCTCAGTGAGCCTATCAGCGGCAGTGAAGGAATACTGAGAGGGGCGGGCGAGAGGTGGAGATACGCGCTGACAGATGCGTGTGAGGCAGGGCTGCGGCCATTAGCCCTGCCTCACCAGGAAGAGATCCCCACAAAGAACGGAGGGGATTTGAGAGGTAAGGGACCCCCGTTCAACCGCGGGATAGAGGGGTTTTAGCAGGGGCACACATGCTCCTGCTGAATATAAGAGCTGAAGCGAGTTTTACTCTCGCTTCAGACTCTCTTTAATGACAGCTCACGCCGGGTGATAACTCCTCACATACTTTACACTCCTCTCTGTGAATTAACATCCTGTCTTTAACTTTGTTGTTATTTCTGTTGTTATTCTGTTGTTATTTTAAGGATTGAAACCTTAACTTTAGAAATCACTCCTTAACTTAGAGACAGAATCTCTATTTTAAGGTTTGCGTGAGGTAAATTGCTTAGTGAAAACTACTGATAACATGGCGATAACAGTAAAAACAGAACAGAATCGTTATTAACCAGTTAAGTCTATCTGGACGAACATTCTCGTCCAGATAGGCTGAGCTTGCTCCCACCGGCTGTACGCGCTCCCGCTGCCGGCTGTTAGCTCAGTGATCAATGAACGGAATTATAGCTCCCATTCATTGATCGAAGTCCCCCGCAGAAAAACCGACAGCCTCTTATCAGAGGCTGCGGTTTTTCTGAGTTAAGAAAAAGTTTCCCGTCCTCATTCATGTTCCTGGAAGCGTTATCGTTCGCTTCCAGGACTTTTTGACTGTGGCCATCTTGTGGCCAAATAGTAAAACTACACCCACATCCATTTTTTTATTAAATAAACACATTATTTTACATTTAAAATTAGCTGTTTATCTCCCACACCAAAAATTACCCAAATAACATTTTTAATAAAAAAAAAAATTAAAAATGTTACAATAAAAAAAACAAAAAACATAAATAGTTACCTAAGGGTCTGAACTTTTTAAATATGCATGTCAAAGGAGTATACTAATATAATTTTTTAAATTATGGGCGTGTAAAAAAAATAGTGATGGACGCAACTTGAAAAAATGCACATTTCCAAATAAAATATCGGCGCCATACATTGTGATAGGGGAATCATTTAAATGGTGTAATAAGCGGGACAATTGGGCAAATAAAATGCATAGGTTTTAATTACGGTAGCATGTATTCATTTCAAACTATAATGGCCAAAATCTGAAAAATAATGATTTTTTTCCATTTCTTTCTTAATATTGCTGTTAAAATGGATTTTGCATAAAATAATTCTTAGCAAAATGTATCACCCAAAGAAAGGCTAATTGGTGGCGGAAAAAAACAAGATATAGATCAATTCATTGTGATGAGTAGTGATAAAGTTATTGGCAAATGAATGGGAGGTGAAAGTTGCTCAGATGCAAAAAAATTAACAACCCTGTGGGCTGAAGTGGTTAAAGACAGGAAATGAGCTTAGTGAATTGTGGCCAATCTTTCATTACAAACAACTTTTGTTGAGTCTGTGTAGGTAGCTTTAGAAGCAGATGATTAACACAATAACCAGGTAAGCAGGCACTAAGTTTGGTGAACTGGGATAATGTACTACAAGGGGAAGACACTGAAGGGAAATGGCAAGCTTTTAAACTTATACTCAATCAATACTGTAGTATGTATATCCCATATGGAAACAAAATGTCTAGGAATAAAAAAAGGCCTCTATGGATGAATAGAAAGGTTAAAGATAAAATGAAGAGGAAAAAGAATGCCTATAAGGTCTTAAAACAGGAGGGGACAGCGGCTGCACTAAGCAATTATAAGGAGTGCAATAAAAATTGTAAAAAAGAAATTAGGCAGGCAAAGATTGAAGCTGAAAAACAAATCGCTAAGGATATCAAATCTAACCCAAAAAAGTTTTACAAGTACATTAACTCTAAAAAAAGAAAGGTTGACTGTATAGGACTCCTAAAGGATGAGGATGGGAACTCAATGGTGGATGACCAAGGTAAGGCAGAGTTATTAAATGCTTTCTTTGCTTCTGTCTTCACAAAAGAAACAGCACTGTTGCAAACTACAGAGGCGGAAGAGTCTCAATCTTCTAACTGTAATATTAAATACTTAACGCAGGAAGAAGTGAAGGCAAGACTAAATAAATTAAAAATAGACAAGGCACCTGGCCCGGATGGCATGCATCCTCGGGTCCTAAGGGAATTAAGTTCAGTTATAGATAAACCCCTTTATCTTATCTTTTGTGACTCTCTTGCAACTGGCAGAGTCCCAGTGGATTGGCGTACAGCCCACGTTTTCCCATTATTTAAGAAGGGCAAAAAATCTGATCCAGGAAATTATAGACCTGTAAGTTTAACATCAGTTGTATGCAAACTATTTGAGGGGTTACTAAGAGATACTATACATGACTTCATAGTAGAAAATAATCTTATTTCTCAGCATCAACATGGGTTTACTAAATACAGGTCCTGTTTGACTAACATGCTCAGCTTTTATGAGGTAGTGAATGCTAATATGGATATTGGGAATGCTGTAGATGTGATATACTTGGACTTTGCAAAGGCCTTCGACACTGTTCCCCACAAAAGTCTGGTGCAAAAGTTGAGGATGCAAGGACTGGGGAAGAGTCTGTGTTCATGGATAGGGAACTGGCTAATGGACAGAAAGCAAAGAGTTGTGGTCAATGGATCATACTCAAAATGGGAGACTGTTAGCAGTGGGGTCCCACAGGGGTCTGTTCTGGGTCCAGTGCTCTTCAATTTATTTATTAATGACCTAGTAGATGCAGTAGTGAGCAATGTTGCTATTTTTGCAGATGATACAAAATTGTGCAGAATCATTAACTCTCAGGAAGATAGTGTCATATTGCAACAGGATCTGGATAGGATGGCTATATGGGCACATACATGGCAGATGAAATTCAATGTTGACAAATGTAAGGTCATGCATTTTGGACGTACTAATGGTCTAGCACCATACAAAATAAATGGGATACAGTTGGGGACATCAAACTTGGAGAAGGACTTAGGAGTACTCATTGACAACAAGTTAAATAATCGTACTCAATGCCAAGCAGCTGCAGCTAAAGCTAACAAAATTTTGGGATGCATTAAAAGGGAAATAAAAACTCGAGATGCTAGCATAATATTGCCCCTGTTTAACTCTCTAGTAAGGCCACATCTGGAATATGGAATTCAGTTCTGGGCACCACATTACAAAAAAGATATTGCAGTTTTAGAGCAGGTGCAGAGACGAGCAACAAAATTGATGCGTGGGATGGAAGGTCTCACTTATCGAGAAAGGTTAGATAAACTGGGTTTATTTAGTCTAGAGAAAAGACGCCTTAGAGGGGATCTAATTAACATGTATAAATACATCAGAGGGCAATATAATACCTTGGCGGATGAGCTTTTTGTCCCTAGGCCTTCTCAAAGGACTAGAGGACATGATCTGCGCATGGAGGAAAAACGTTTTAGCCATTTATTTAGGAAAGGGTTCTTTACAGTAAGAGTGATTAAGATGTGGAATGCATTGCCACAGGAAGTCGTTATGGCAAACTCTATACCTGCATTTAAAGGGGGCTTAGATGCTTTCCTTGAGTTGAAAGACATCCATGGCTACAATTACTAGGTAATGCCTAATGATGTTGATCCAGGGATTTTATCTGATTGCCATCTAGAGTCGGGAAGGAATTTTTCCCTTTAGGGGCTAATTGGACCATGCCTTGTAAGGGTTTTTTCGCCTTCCTCTGGATCAACAGGGATATGTGAGGGAGCAGGCTGGTGTTGTACTTTATACTGGTTGAACTCGATGGACGTATGTCTTTTTTCAACCAAAATAACTATGTAACTATGTAACTATGTAACTATGAAACAGGCGTGTGGAATGGTTCCTTCTATATTATCCTACATTTAGATTCCCCCAAGTGGCCACACCAAACTGAGGAATTATTTAGTAAACTCTTAACATGCCGTATTAAATAACACACACTATTCCTAATCCTGCAATGAAAACAAGATCATTTGCACAATGCAAATCCGCTTGTTAATTCTGCCTGATAAATGGGCTGCTCTCTCCCCAGTACTGGAGATCAGGGGATTTCACAGACTGCTGCATAGTAGCAGAGTATAAACATTTTGCCAGGGGCTGTACTGTGTTCCCTATTACCGTCCTATTTTTTTTTTCAGAATCAGTGTGGCACGTAATTAGCTAACGAAAATTCATTTGGGCATTTATGCAAATGGGAGCTGTTGCTTAGATAATACAATGGCGAGGGGATGTACGCTGGCTGTACAGCAAGGCTCAGGCTGAGCCAGGATTTCTTCCTTGGAAAGCAAGCAGTATCTAAATCCTATTACTTCTCAATAAATTTGATTAGCGTACAGCCTACCAGGCTCCCTCAGTGTGCTCGGTCTCCAGAGAAGGCCGCGTTCTAACGGGTGTCTCTGATTGGCCGTTCTGTGTTTGTGAAACGACAAGTCAGATTTATTTCTTTTCTCACTAGCCTCTATTAGCCGTGCCACCATGGCGCTTATAGGATATTTATGGTAATGACGCGTCAAACAGTAACGGTTACTTACACATCGCTGAAAGCAATTTGCAGCTCTTTATTTCTGAGTGATGGCAGAGTGATTCATCCTGAACAGGGATATTACATGTGAACTCAATGCCATGTGCAGAGGAGTGACATAGTATTTTCAGGTGGGAGGGGTAAAGGTACGACTCCAGAAAAAAAAATAACTCACCAAGCCCAAGGGCTGGTTCAGACGGACGCTTGGGGATGGTTAATGCGTAATTTCTGGCGGCCGACAAAAGTGATGCTTAAAGCAGAACTGTAGATAGAAAATAAACACATTATTTCACTTACCTGGGGCTTCCCAAGCCCCCAGCAGCTGTCCTGTCCCGCACCGCTTCTCGAAGAGCCTCCGTTCTCCCGCCGCCAGCTACTTTTGGTTTCGCCGCCGGGCCATTGCGCCTGCGTGGCTCTGGCCACGCGTATCCTTTTTTCGCGTTCCCCGCTATTACAGAGGGGAACACGAAGAAAGGATAAGCTTGGCAGGGCTGCGCTGGCCTCGACTTACAAGTCGAGGTATGGGACAGAGTGGCGGCGGGAGAACGGAGGCGCGGGCAGGACCAGCGCGGGACAGGAGAGCTGCTAGGGGCTTGGGGAAGCCCCAGGTAAGTGAAATAATATGTTTATTTTCTATCTACAGTTCCGCTTTAAAAGGAATCAATTTTCAAATGACTGGAAGTTGTTGTTTAACTTGTTCCCCCCCAAGGGGTTTTTACCCTGACGGACCAGAGCAATTTTCCACCTGTCAGCGCTTCTCCCTTTCATTTGCCAATAACTTTATGACTACTTATCACAACAAAATTATCTATACCTCGTTTTTTTTTCACCACTAATTAGGCTTTTTGTGGGCAACATTTGTTTTCAGAAATTACTTTATTTTTTATGCATTTTAAAGGGAAAAACAAGAAAAAAAATAAACTACTTCTCCAATTCCATAGTGGGTGGCCCGGAACAAGCGGTTGCCTCCAGCACCCAAATTTCCATTTATAGCCGTAAATCATAACTAATAACATGGGCACCTACAGTGGCACCCAAAGTTCCGACAAGCTCTTCAGCACCCTGCTATTATGGGACTACAGACAGAAGAAGGAAATGCAGTGACCTGGTAAGTATAATAAAGTTTTATGAAAAGCTAATCGCTCAGCCCCCAAAGCGCTGCATAACTGCTTTGCATTGAGCGCAGACGCGCTCAAAATTCTGCATGTCCTGCGATTGTGATTACCCCTAATCGCTATAATGGGTTCACACCCACTCACTTTTTATTGGCTAAGCGTTTTTGGGGATCGTCTGCGATCCCAAAACGCTGCTAAAAATGCCCTAGTGGGTTCCTACCCTAAGTTACGCTAAGCCATCAGAGGAAGAGGAGTCCGTTAGGGCTAGACATTGGGGTGAAAAGTGTTTAGGCATCGGAGGAAAAGGGGTCCGTTAGGGTTAGACATTGGGGGGAGGTGTTGGTTAGGCATCAGTTGGGGGAGATCGGTTAAGGTTAGGCATCGAATAAGCGAGGGTCCAAATGAGATTGGAGTCAGTTTAAGCAATGGTAACTAGAGCAGAGGTAAAAAATAACCTATATTTCACTATCATGATTGCAGAGAGCTTAATAATAGAATATCGGTAATTCTACTGTTGTTCTACTAGATGCTGGCTCTGTCTCCCAAAATGGGCACCTTTTCTTGCATGTACGTTGTTCTGAAAACATCTACAGATAATAGCTTGTAGGGAAATAAATATTACACAGGTAAAAAACAAATGTTATTTCAACTGAATGTCTAACCGACAGATACGTCACAGAGTTAACGGGAACTGTCTTCCCATTCTCTTTTTCAGATGACACAGAGGAGGAAATGGAAAAGCCTCAGGGAAGGTGGCTACAGGTGGCACAAGGAGTACGTGAAATTCTCTGCTAGGCTCGCCCAGTTGTGGAATGCATTCTAACTGATTGCTGTTTACCCAATGATTGGAAATAGCAGAGGCTGCACAGACAGGCCAGAGACACTGCCGGAGTACAGCTGCTCTTACCGTGTTCAGCTGGCTGTTGTGAATTATTGACAAGATTTTCCAGGCAAACAGCCAGGTAATCGCCAGTGTCAGTCCTCGTTTCCCAGGCCTGACAACTTCTGCTGATGTGATTTCCATCAAGTGAGCACTGACAACAATTATGAAATGTGGGACTCTGACATAACATGCTTTATCCAGCCCAAAGATACAAAATGGGGGACAACAGCCAATACGTAAACTTAAATGGGAAACTATCAATGAATTAAAGTCTAACTCAGGGTACAATGTGTTTCCTGTATAGAGGCATATAGCCAATGTCAAATTAATCTCTTTTAAAGCGGAATATAACCCTGCATTTCAACTTTGCTCTAAAACATTATTTACAGTATATTATATGCAACCAGCATTTTTTTTTTACTAGACCAGCATTGGAAGGGTTACACAGGGCTTTAAAGTTCCGTGGAGAGATATGCAGACGCATCCGAAGCTCAGATAGTTACATTTTGTTTACATAAATGTATCTAAGTGTTGAATGTGACTCACTCTCTCTGACTGAGCTGGAGGACAGCCAAAGTGTGTAACATTCAACACTTAGATACATTTATGTAAACAAAATGTAACTATCTGAGCTTCGGATGCGTCTGCAGAAATCTCCAGGAACTTTAAAGCCCTGTGTAACCCTTCCAATGCTGGTCTATTAAAAAAAATGCTGGTTACATATAATATACTGTAAATAATGTTTTAGAGCAAAGTTGAAATGCAGGGTTATATTCCGCTTTAAAGTATCTGATTAAGATTTTGATTTCAGTATGGGTAATAAATGCTATTAAAGTGGACCTGGACTCTTGCACAGGAGAGAAGGAAAACATAGAGAAATCCACCCTGTATGTATTTAGAGAGTTTAGCCTGTCTAATTTCCCCTCATCTGGGACTAATCACAACTGTAATTTGATCTCTCGGCTGTGTCAGCGGAGGAATATCAGCAGCCTTGACAGAGTAGCAAATTAGTAAACGCAAGTCTGCTTCCAGTGGCTGGATAGGGTACTGGTTAAGGGCCCTGCATATGACACAGGAGACCAGGGTTCGAATCTTAGCAAACAGCAACAAGTGTCTATGACACAGCCTAGCGCTAGGCTAAGTCATAGATACTTGTTGCTGTATGTTCCATCCCCTATTGCCTGATGAAGCAGGGCCACACCTACGAAACGTGTTGCTTTGACCCTTTGGAGTGTATATACTGTATAAGTAAATTTGCTAGTAGATATAATATCAACCTGTTTTTGTGTCCTCTGCCTCCCCGTGTTTTTTGTTTAATTTTAGCTACTTTTATCCTTTTGGCGCCTCTGTTGATTTGCACATTTATCACTACTTATCACACTTAAATGATCTATATCTTGGTTTTTTTGCCACAAGTTAGGCTTTTTGGGGGTGATACCTGTGCATTCTATAGAGAAATACAAGAAAGAAAAAAAAAAAAAAATACACAATTTCAGGTTTCAATTTCAGGTTTGCTTTTAGCAGTAAAATCTTTCATAACAGTCTACAGAAGCAGGAAGACAATGCTTTTCCATTGAATTTGTTCAGTTTTGCTAGGAAGCTGCCCTTTACAAAGAGCTCTTCGGAGTAAATGTTTTTTTTGCCTGATTTAATAGTGAAGCTGCGATTTTCTATGTAAATGACTGTCAGCGATGCTTTAAGATGCAGAGAGAAATATTTCATGGAGAACCAGCTCTGGCAACATGCTTGAATGACCCTGATACATCCCGCAGCCATTCCGGCCAAGACACTTAAGAAATAATTAAGTATCCCCACAGCAGCAGTCAGGGAAAGGTCCTAGCCAAACAGCCAGTGTCCGCTAATGAAGGGAGTGGTCCTACACCAGCTATGTCCACATGCCGTAATCTTGCTAATTGTGGGCGTGTCCATGTTTTGAGTCTCTATTTCCGGGACAGAGATCATTAGAGATCATAAAGTAATCTAGTAAAAATAAAAAACTGGATTTATTAAAACATTTTTTATTAGGTTTACAATCCCCAAGTGGGCTATATGAGGATAGAGCGAGGGTTGCTGAGAGATCAATACATTGTTGTGTGTGATCAATCAAAAGCATGCAACCCCTGTGAGAACTTTTTAATACAAAAAAACCAAAAACCTGGAATGGCCTTGTGTTTATTCCATCAATTATGTCTGCTCTGCATGCAAAACAAGGCAAGTGTCATCAGCTCCCAATCCACTGCAGCAGCTACCGGCCTTTGCTGTTTTTCCAAGCTGACCATCTGCACTGAACCAGGTCGAAAACCAGGGACTAAATTTGCATGCATGGACACTGGTTATGAGGCACGGCCATAGCCAGGACTGTCGTTTCCACCTAGGACTGTCGTTTCTACCCAAGGGGACTCTCGTACTCTCTGATCGCTCCTTCTTTCTCTCTTTCTCTTCTCGTCACCTGCACTTTCTAAGACATGCGGGGGCATCTGTAAATTGCTACAGGGAGTTAAGCGCCGCACAGGTTGTGGCAGCTCCCTCCCAACTTAGCACTCAGACGGTCCTCTGTATCTAATGTAATGTGTGGTGTAAGTGTATGTATATAATGACTACTCTGTGTATTTCTACTGTATGTTACTGTACCATCACCGACCCTGTATGTGCCAAAAATAATTCCGGGTACAACCCCGTTGTACTTGGCGAAATAAAGGATTCTGATTCTGAAATGGACTAAATGGACAATAAGGGTTGCAAATGTTTGTCAGCAAACTTTTTAACTTTTTAAAAAAATCTTACAGTGTAAGGTACCCTTCACACATAGAAGAATGTGTGTGCGTTTTTGTGAATTTGCGTTTGCCGCGCATCTAATGCAAGTCAATGGCATCGCCATTGACTGGTGTTGTTGTGCATATTGTCACATCCAAATCTTCTGCAGAAAAAAAAAAACTCCCTGTGGGCCTTTTCCACTATCAGTACATTACTGGGCAACTTGCGCATCTACCCTGGAATTATACTAATGGAAAGTATGCCTCACTGGTTTAGTCGCACTGCAGCTAAGACGTAAACTGCGACTTCTCGGGGGTACAGCGCAGCGCGATTGTTATCAATCTCACTGCACCAAGTGTAAAAGCAGCCTAGCTGAAAAAATAAATCATAATGAACAGAAAATAAATAAATAAAAAATAGCTGAACATCTAACTGAACCATGGTCCATCATCCTCACTGGAGAATAAAAAAGCAAATTACCAAATGGAAAATAATGGGTAGCGTCATTCCAAAAAAAATACCAGGGAAAAAAACGTAGAAGAATGTGCAGATGTGCAGAAATGCTGTCACAAGCCATAACAATCCAAATATATCCCTGTTCTATGAAATAACAGAGCATAGATATAGCAAGGAGATAATCCTCCTCCTCATAGTCCATCTTAAAAATGCTTTATTTTTTTATTTATTTATTTATTTAAAGTGAACCTCTGGACTAAAAATCTACTCAGCACAACTGAAAAGGCTTGGTGTTTCTTCAACAGTTTCACAGCATCAGAACTTTTTCTTACCAAAGCATCATTTTTAGCTGCATTTTTAGCTAAGCTCCACCCATCAAAGAAAAAAAGCCCGGGCTTTTTTTCCCTGATGCTGTGCAGAGCATGATGGGATTTCCTATGTTATTCACGTTGCCTAGCAACTGGGAGGGGTGATCAGCACACAGGACAGTTGGAACTGTGTCTCATGCACCCTGTCACCTCCTTTCAACCAAAAAGATGGCTGCCCTCATGAAATCAAACATTTGCCTGTTCTTTTAAAACAGGGTGGGTAAGAGATTATATTACCTATCTATTTTAATTAACATAACTAATGTAACTTAATGACTGTATGTTTGTTTAGGCTGAAGTTCCTCTTTAAGTATTTATATAGCGCCAACATCTTCTGCAGCGCTGATTATACTGTCTTTACATGAGAATTCTATCTACCATAATTAACATCAAAATCAGATGCAAATATTTTGCCTTCCCGTTGATTTGCATTAAATACAAATCAGAAATTGCACACGGAAAAATGGCAACACAGCAAAGAGATTTAACCCATTGAAGCTCCAGGACGTTAAAATAAGTCTCTGCACTCTCTTCCCTACAAAATCCTAGATAACACTGTTTTGTTATCTCTGAACTGATAAAAATGCTATACAGCTGTAACAGAATGAAAGAAAAGCACTCTCCTTCCCCTAGGGAATTCAATGGCAAGCCTAATGAATTAACAAGTGGAAAAATAAACATTTAGGAGCAGACAAATGTAACTATTAGGTAGTGTATACAATGTGTTACTAATACATTGTCAAAACGAAAGAACTGTTTTAATAAACAGGAGATATAGACAAATAAAATGTGAGTGTTTAATGTACAATAGGACTGTTTACATTAAAGCTATAATGTATGAAAGTGAATAAACTATCTATTTTTTTCACTTTTTCCCTATTTTCATTTTAAAATGCATAGAAAATAAGGTACCTACTGAAAACAACTATCAGCCACAAAAAGCCTAATTTGTCCTGAACAAAACAATATATAGATCATTTAGTGGTGATAGTTATTGATAAAGTTATTGCCAAAGTAATCAGAACTGAGCTGAATTGTGAAAATGACCAGGGACGCGAAGTGGTTAAAAAAGCAGAAAAATCACAAAACACATAAAAAGGAAAAAAAATGCAGGTCAACTGCAATGCCACTAAAATATATTAGATGTGTGGCGAACACGAAATCACAATTCCTTATGGGGCACAAAAAGTCAAATAAGTGAGAACGGGGCCTAAGCAATATACCCACAATGAGAGTTAAACATCCTGGATTGGTACCATGCTGGAGAGGTATCGTATTGCACAGATGCACTGTACCGCTCGGAGGTTTGTTGCCGGGTCTGCTGCCACTCCAGAGTGCCAATCCATTCATCATATGGATGATATCACAATCTGCTGTCCAGGGAAAAAAAAAATGTGCAAAACAGAGTTTTTTTTACAGGGCTATGGAGTCAGTACAACAATCATCCGACTCAGACTTCAGTTTATGGAACCACTGCATCCAACTCCAGATACCCAAAATTGCTCCGGCTCCTCAACTCTGACTCCACAGCCCTTGCAGGGCTATGGAGTGGGTACAAAAATCATCTGACTCCAACTACTCTGACTCATGGTACCCAAAAATTGCTCTGACTCCCCAAAAATTGCTCCAACTCCATAGCCCTGTGGGTTTTTTGGGGTTCTTTTTACATTAAAATCAAATCGAATGGATCTGTGTGAAGTAATCCATAGAAAATCAGTGCAGTCCGCAAATTTCACACTATATCAGCCCAACCCACCAAACTGCAGGGCAGCGGACACAGTGTGAACCAGACCTGAAGATGTCTTGTACTGGGAGGAGGATGGCTAATTAATAGTTACCTGAGACTGTGTATTACATCTAGAGATGAGCTTGAATTTCGCAAAATTGTAATTTCACCTGCGCAATTACGATGCAAAATTTGAATGCGTCATTTTATAATTAATTTTGTTTGTAAGAGTTATCAGAATCTGTAATTTCACAGTTAGGCTTGACTATACAACATTTCATCATTTAAATGGAAGTGAATACAGTCAAACTTAGCAGCTAATAGCAAAGCCCCCTTGCTGTACTGTGTGTAGTGGCGGTGACATGTGCGGGAACGTGCACATAGATCTTACATCAACATAACGAGGACAGGATATTGCCATAGGGACATTCATTAAAAGTAAGTATTTAGGGTTAAAGAGAACCTGAGATGAAGATAAAGGCTGTATTTATATTTACCTGGGGCTTCCCCCAGCCCCATGAGGTGCATGGGCTCCGTTGCCATTCTCTCCAGCAGCTCTATTGTCTTCAAACCAGCCTCAGTAATGTGGCCGGTCGCGCTCTTGTGTGCATGTGCGTGCACCTAGTCATACTCCCGCAGTCAGGAGAATTTTACCCCATGCGCAGGAGGAAGCCCCAGGTAAGCCTTTATATTCATCTCAGGAACCCTTTAAAGAGAATCTGTACTGTCTGATTTGTACAATAAAAAAACATATCAATCAAGTCACTGTGATCTCCTGGATTCCTCTTTGCCATTTCCGCTGCTCCCCGCCACAATCCTAGCTTTTAATCGCCAGTTTTAGGCAGTGTTTACAAACAAAAAACATGGCCGCTAACCAGGAAATTATGTCTGTGTGTGTGTGTGTGTATGTATATATATATATATATATATATATATATATATATATATATGTATATATATCATGTTACAGTTTTTATTACATAGTGAATTATCTGCACTCCAGGCAGGGATTCTCACAGTTTCTCAGCATGACTAGCTGAAACTGAGAGCAGAGACCTGTCTGTGATTCATACACACAGCACACCCACAGAGCCTGCAGGGGGCGTGGAGAGGGCATGCATAACTTCTCCCTATCACAGCAGAGGCAGTGAATTCCTCTCTGTGTCGACAAAGCCTGACAAAGGAAAGAGGATTAGATATATCACAGAGACAATGCAACTAGAAAAGGCTGTAGTAAGCCAGACCACATTAGAACAGGTATAGGAACTTATAGGATACAAGAAATAAGGCTGAAAATTTGATACAGTCTCTTTAAAGCCTAAGCAAATTTCCTGCAATAATGTCAGGGTTCAAATATCTTCTGGATAGCCTTTGAGTCGCCGGCGATCTCTAGCACTTTGAAAAGCATTAATGTAAATCCCGATTTGCCAAAATTGTAAACGTGGTGCGTGCATCGCTTTTCCGTGGTTTTAGGCCTCTTGCACACTGTACGCGATTCCGATTCAGATTCCGCTTTTTAATCAGTTTTTACATCCGATTCAGATTCCGATTTGCAGTGTGCAGGGATCAAACTGCAAATCAGAATCTGAATCGGATGTAAAAACTGATTAAAAAGCGGAATCTGAATAAGAATTGCGTACAGTGTGCAAGAAGCCTTAGAGTGATCGCAGTTCAAGTGTTAAAAAATGGCAAATCCTGATCGCTCAAAAATCATGTTTGTGTTCAATGAAAAAAAAAATCACTCTGCCGAACACTAGTGATTTTGCTAGCGTTTTTCAATCCCCAGTGTGAATGGGCCCAAATGGTATCAACAATCCAGGTTAAGGGTCTAGTATGGAATATTTTGCATGCAAACTGTTTTGGAAGCTAACATCCTCCATTAGTATAAAGTTGTAGCACCTGTTTTGAATGCAAGGGGTGCAGTCTGCCTATAACAGACTCTGCACACCTAAGCTGGTAGTCATTCAGATGCAGCCTGGCTTAGGATGTGCTGCCATCTCGCTCTGCTGAATACTCCGGGATATACTGTACCAGATTCCTTTGTTTGCTAATGCCTCTGGGCAGAACTGAAACTATTCTCAGCTGTCAGGTAATTAATCATGAGCCGTCCAAAACAGATTAGTCCCATGCAGAGTTCCGGTTCAGCTCAGATGACTTTTGTTTACTGGTCCGCAAGGTACTGCTCCAAATTTGTAATCACTGATATTCTCTAGTCTGCAATAGCCATGCTGCAAAGCTTTTCTGTGTCTGTTTGCTGCACAGTTTTTCAAAGTTGGTACACATTAACTTGTAAAAAAACAAAACAAAAAGCAAACCCCAAACATCTTAATGTAATATACTGAATCTTTCTAGTTTTAGAAAGCCAAGCTGTCTTTAATCGGTTTCTGAAGTCACAATTGTTTCTGCACAATTCTTTGGTTGAAACGGTTGCTTCTACAAGCTTAACTAATTCTTAAATTGATCTTGCACTGTTGGCGTAGTGTATATGCTAATTATACCAGTAGGATTTCCTCTTAATCCACGTTTCAATGAAATTATATGTAGGGGAGATTTACAAATAAATAATGTTTTCCTGGCTGCAGGCAATTATAGTAATCTTTAAGAGATAAAAAGCATATATGAAGGGGTGGAGGCAATGTGGCAAAAGAGCAGGCCTGATGAAGCTGAGGACGTTGTAGGACAAGGAAGCAACATAGAAAGACCACTCTGCTCTAAGCCAAACATAAAACGAATAATACAAATATGAACACTTACAAATGGGTGTGCATGCAAATGCATTTTAGTTGACTCTGATTTGCATGTTTTGTTCAATTTTAGTCTTATAGGGTTTTCCATTGGGTCCTGAAGACGCACTGAAAGCGCACAGTGGCACTAAAAGGTAACCAAGCACCAATTTTTTTCCTGGTTTCTAATAGCTATAGAAGCTGCCATGTTCCCCCCTCCCCTTATAACTGGACATTATTTATCCAGGGGAAGATGTGAAAATAGCATCTGTGGCTGCTCTAAACTCTTTGAAGGAGAGCGTCCAATCTGCTAATGTGTGCAAGAAAATAATTACATCAGTCTTTATCTGCCTGAAATGTCCTCTGCTGAACTTTTAAATGTAAAAAGAGGAAAAGGTCAAAATTAAGGTTTTTTTTTATTAATGAGCCACATTGTTGTCATGCATATTAAATGAGCTATTGAGATGCCCTGTTGTTAAAAATGATGCTCGGTTCACTTTAAAGCTATAGGGACACCCCTGATCTGTGGCAGCGGGCACCCATGGCAGGCTACCCCCATCCGTTAGCAGAGCCGCCCTCAAGTGGCTAAAGAGTCACTCGCTGCTCGGGAGCTGCAGATATTGACCACTGCTGTAGTCCGTTTACAGAAGATTTTCATAATAATTAAGCACAATTCTGTATCATAATAAATAGCATAATTTGTAATAATCTCAAATGTATTTGCACATCAATGACATCCCTACAGACTAATGTGGTACATGTAGATTTGGGCAAGACATTCAATAAACAATTCAGACATAGCTGGCACTGGCATGTAGCTTCTTAAAAAAGACAGGCTAAGGGTTCATTAACATCAGTTTTGTGCTTCATTTGCTATGCTTAAAGCGGTATTGTCACCATAAAAATCAAACTTCAACAGCAACTGGTCTGAGTGTATTAAGTGATCAAGATGCTAATCCTGCTGTTATGGTTTGGAGTTATCACATACTTTAGGAGCACTGGCTCTAGTGCCAAACAGTGCCAAACAGTGCCAAACAGTTGAATGCTGGGAGTTCTTTTGAATGCTGGGAGTTCTTTATATCTATAATATATTCCTCCTCTTCCATTTATTTCCCTGCATAGCTGATCACTTGTGTTTACAAGCAAGGCTGAGGTGACTCAATGATTGGGTGTGTAGATTAAAAAAAAGACTCTGGTAGGAGGGCAGCTAATAAATACACAATGAGCAAGAGAAAGGAGGGGGGAAACAAGAGTCAGGGAGGATATGATGTCAGCATTAGCTTGGCAAGATGGCCACTGCCTAGAATAGGATTTTCTGCTTTTCCTTTGTAAATATCACAGGAATCATTACGTGGATAGCACAATACATCTGTTATGTAAGTAGAAGTCGTATTTATCTACTTATATATGTGTTTTTTATTTTTAGGTTAGCATGGGTGTCACTTGTTCTTTAACATTTTTGTAGTTGCAAAAAAACCTGGGGCTACTGAAGGCAGCGGGTATCTGGTACACCAAGCAGTGTAGTGTTGCCATAGTTCCAAAGCAGCGATGCTTTAAAGAGGAACTGTAGTGAAAATAAGATAATGAATAAAATTGCTTCTTGTTTACAATATTAATTTATAGATTATTTAGTCAGTGTTTGCCCATTGTAAAACCGATTCTCTGATTTACATTCTAAAATGTATTACTGGTGTTGACATCTTTAGTTCTGCCAGTGGATCTGTACGGAATGTTTGTTACTGAGAGTTCTTTACACAGAGGGAGGTATTGCTTGCTTGGCTGTTGGAAAAAGCCGTTATTTCCCACAATGCAAGGAGGTACACAGATAGCAAACTGCCAGAACCTAGGTCCTGACATCACACTGTGGGAGGGCTTTCACCACAATATCAGCCATACAGACCCCTCCGCCACCCCCTAGCCCCCTCCGATGATCTATTCTGTAAAAGGTACAGATTTTTCATGGTTTCCCATGAGAAATCAGCCACTGACTGGAATGAAGTTCAATCTTTGGTTTAAGTTCCTCTTTAACTTCCTGGATGTGATAGAAATATGTCGCTGGCTGAATACTTAAAGGGATACTGTAGGGGGGTTGGGGGAAAATGAGCTGAACTTACCCGGGGCTTCTAATGGTCCCCCACAGACATCCTGTGTTGGCGCAGCCACTCCCCAATGCTCCGGCTCCGCCTCCGGTTCACTTCTGGAATTTCTGACTTTAAAGTCAGAAAACCACTGCGTCTGCGTTGCCATGTCCTCGCTCCCGCTGATGTCACCAGGAGTGTACTGCACAGACAAAGACCATACTGGACCTGCGCTGTGCGCTCTTGATGACATCAGCGGGATCGAGGACACGGCAACGCAGGCGCAGTGGTTTTCTGACTTTAAAATCAGAAATTCCAGAAGTGAACCGGAGGCGGGGCCGGAGCATCGGTGAGCGGCTGCGCGGGCACAGGATGTCTGCGGGGGACCATCAGAAGCCCCGGGTAAGTTCAGCTCGTTTTCCCCCGAACTTCCTACAGTATCCCTTTAAGTGAAAAAAAAATCTTCAAAAACATTATACAACCTGATAGTATCATGGTTTGTCCAGCGCCTAAATCTGTTCTAGTAATTATTGTTGAATTACATTTTAATCAATGCGATAAAAAGGATACATGACGCTTTAATTAAACTCATGAAAGTTGAGGCACTCAAAACTACAATCAATATTGTTATGGACACTCAGAGTTTGTGACTAATAGATTTTCTCTTAATCTTGAATTTGATTTTTGTAAAGAAAAAGGTGTCAAATTTCATATTAACTCCAACACCACAAACAAGTAAATCCAAGTCTGTCTGAAAGACCTCGTCTGAGGAAATGCTGGGATAATTGCTCGTTCAGTTCCACGCCTAATGAAATGGTTTGTAAATACATAATGAAATAATCAGATTCTGAGCAGTTCTATTTTCTTTCATTTCATTCAGAAATTATGCCACAAATCTCCATGGCAAATGATGTTTTCTGTATCTATAATCTTGTCTCTTAAAGCAGACCTGTCACAAACATGGGTGAGGGGCTTTTCGCACGTATTTGAATTTGGGCACATTTTGCGGCTCACCAAAATCATGTTTGTGGGACATTTAGTGCATTTCAACAGCGCCAAGTCAAGGGCAATGCATAAAAACTGCATAAAAATGCATTGTGCATGAAAAATCGTGCGAGGTTTGAAGTTGTTCAAGGGGGCCCGAATACTTTTGCAACCCACTGTAGCTACTTAACCATTTCTGCCGCCCAGACATGAAGCTCACGTCCGGGCGGCTGCTCTGCTGCGGTGTCGCGCTTCGGCTCGCTCCCGCGCATACCCCCGTGCTGTCCCCCGGTAGCCCTGGGAGCAGTGAACGGGAACATGGTTCCCAATCACCGATCCGTGTCCCCAGCAGAAAAACCAAAGCGCTCTTACAAGAGGCTTCAGTCTTTCTGCACGTAAAATTTTCCGCCTCATCCTTGTGCTTCCGCTTAGCGAGAAGCACAAGGAGAAAAAAAAACTCAAGGTGGCCATCTTGTGGCCAAATAGTAAAACTACATCTACATATTTTTTACATTACAATTTACACATATTATAACATTAAAAATTAACTGGGATCAATTGTGATTAACAGATAGAGATATACTCACAAACATGGGTTGGCAGGTATCAGGCAACCACTCTTTGCACATATGGGGATATTAGGGCTGTCCCCACTCAGGCTAAGAAGTTGCTCTCTGTAGTAGGAAAAGAAGGGGTGTTTACACCCATCGACCAGGTGGATAATAATACCTTTTTTTGTATAGCGCTTTTCTCCTGTCGGACTCAAATCGCTTGCGAGGCAGCCACTAGAGTGCACTCAGTAGGCAGTGGCAGTGTTAGGGAGTCTTGCCCAAAGAGCTTCTTACAGAATTACTGGCTTACTGAACCAGAGGCGTAGCTAGGGTTTTCAGCGCCCGGGGACAAAGACTATTAATGCGCCCCCCAAAGTCAAGGTTGCGGCGCGCGTAGCACGCCGCGCCAAAAAGGGGCGTGGTCACATAATACATGTGGGCGTGGTTATGGGTGGAGCCAAATGTATATGGAGGTTAGCAGGCTCACGCTCACCCACCCTCCCTCAGTATGTACCTTCCAGCATGTTCCAAGACAAATTCAGCAATCATGAGCCCCCCCCCATCAAGACAAATTCAGCAATCATGAGACCCCCAACATAACCAACTCAGCAATCATGAGGCCCCCAACAAGACAAATTTAGCAATCATGAGGCCCCCAACAAGACAAATTCAGCAATCATGAGGCCCCCAACAAGACAAATTCAGCGATCTTGAGGCCCCCAACAAATCATGAGGCCCCCAACAAGACAAATTCAGTAACCATGAGGCCCCCAACAAGACAAATTCAGCAGTCATGAGTCACATAAATAGACAGCATTTCACATAAATAGGTAGAATGCCCCCTTAATATGGTAGACACCTCTCACCTGGCAGAAGTTCTCCAAAATACACTCAATCTGACGTGGTTCCCCAAAAATAGGTAGCCCCAGGTCTATAGTTGTCCCCAGAATAGGTGGCCAGCAGTATAGATGTCCCCAGAATAGGTGGCCAGCGGTATAGATGTCCCCAGAATAGGTGGCCAGCGGTATAGATGTCCCCAGAACAGGTAGCCAGGGGTAGAGATGTCCACAGAACAGGTAGCCAGGGGTATATGTGCCCAGTATATGTAGGCAGGGATATGTGTGCCCAGTATATGTAGCCAGAGGTATATGTGCCCAGTATATGTAGCCAGGGGTATATATGCCCAGTATATGTAGCCAGGAGAATAATATGTGCCCAGTATATATAGTCAGGCGTATATGTGCCCAGTATATGTAGCCAGGGGTATATATGCCCAGTCCATGTAGCCAGGGGGTATATATGCCCAGTATATGTAGCCAGGGGGTATATATGCCCAGTATATGTAGCCAGGGGGTATATATGCCCAGTATATGTAGCCAGGGGGTATATATGCCCAGTATATGTAGCCAGGGGTATATATGCCCAGAGTAGGTAGCCAGGGGTATATATGCCCAGTATATGTAGCCAGGGGGTATATATGCCCAGTCCATGTAGCCAGGGGGTATATATGCCCAGTATATGTAGCCAGGGGTATATATGCCCAGTATATGTAGCCAGGGGGTATATATGCCCAGTATATGTAGCCAGGGGGTATATATGCCCAGTATATGTAGCCAGGGGTATATATGCCCAGTATATGTAGCCAGGGGGTATATATGCCCAGTCCATGTAGCCAGGGGGTATATATGCCCAGTATATGTAGCCAGGGGTATATATGCCCAGTATATGTAGCCAGGGGGTATATATGCCCAGTCCATGTAGCCAGGGGGTATATATGCCCAGTATATGTAGCCAGGGGTATATATGCCCAGAGTAGGTAGCCAGGGGTATATATGCCCAGTATATGTAGCCAGGGGGTATATATGCCCAGTCCATGTAGCCAGGGGGTATATATGCCCAGTCCATGTAGCCAGGGGGTATATATGCCCAGTATATGTAGCCAGGGGTATATATGCTCAGTATATGTAGCCAGGGGGTATATATGCCCAGTCCATGTAGCCAGGGGGTATATATGCCCAGTATATGTAGCCAGGGGGTATATATGCCCAGTATATGTAGCCAGGGGGTATATATGCCCAGTATATGTAGCCAGGGGGTATATATGTCCAGTATATGTAGCCAGGGGGTATATATGCCCAGTATGTGTAGCCAGGGGGTATACATGCCCAGTAGATGTAGCCAGGGGGTATATATGCCCAGTAGATGTAGCCAGGGGTATATATGCCCAGTAGATGTAGCCAGGGGTATATATGCCCAGTAGATGTAGCCAGGGGGTATATATGCCCAGTATATGCAGCCAGGGGGTATATATGCCCAGTATATGTAGCCAGGGGTATATATGCCCAGTATATGTAGCCAGGGGGTATATATGCCCAGTAGATGTAGCCAGGGGGTATATATGCCCAGTAGATGTAGCCAGGGGTATATATGCCCAGTAGATGTAGCCAGGGGTATATATGCCCAGTAGATGTAGCCAGGGGTATATATGCCCAGTAGATGTAGCCAGGGGGTATATATGCCCAGTAGATGTAGCCAGGGGGTATATATGCCCAGTAGATGTAGCCAGGGGTATATATGCCCAGTAGATGTAGCCAGGGGTATATATGCCCAGTATATGTAGCCAGGGGTATATATGCCCAGTAGATGTAGCCAGGGGTATATATGCCCAGTAGATGTAGCCAGGGGTATATATGCCCAGTAGATGTAGCCAGGGGTATATATGCCCAGTAGATGTAGCCAGGGGTATATATGCCCAGTAGATGCAGCCAGGGGTATATATGCCCAGTAGATGTAGCCAGGGGTATATATGCCCAGTAGATGTAGCCAGGGGGTATATATGCCCAGTAGATGTAGCCAGGGGTATATATGCCCAGTAGATGTAGCCAGGGGTATATATGCCCAGTAGATGTAGCCAGGGGTATATGTGCCCAGTAGATGTAGCCAGGGGTATTTGTGCCCAGTAGATGTAGCCAGGGGTATTTGTGCCCAGTAGATGTAGCCAGGGGTATATATGCCCAGTAGATGTAGCCAGGGGGTATATATGCCCAGTAGATGTAGCCAGGGGTATATATGCCCAGAGTAGGTAGCCAGGTGCCCCCCTCCCTGCCTCCCCAGCAGGAGGGGAGCAGCGCAGAGAAGAGGGAGAGCTGCTCTCTCTCCCTCGCTGTCCCCTCCATTAATGTCCGGGTGCTGGCAGCGGCGGCGGGCGGAACTTACCTCCGTCTCGTCGCAGCGCGGATGGATCTGCCGCTACTCTGGTCTAGTCCAGACCAGAGCAGCGGCTGCGGGATCCGAACTTCCGGCTGGCGCTGGAGCGAGACGGAGGTGAGTCCCGCCCGCTGCGCCAGCACCCGGACAATAACGGAGGGGACAGCGATGGAGGGAGGGAGAGCCCTAAGGTGAGAGAAGGGGGGGAGATGGCCCCCTTCTCCACCGTCCGCATAGCTCTCCCTCTTCTCTTCTCTGCGCTGCTCCCCTCCGCAGAGGAAAAAAAAAAAATCAGCTCAGCTGGGCGCCCTTAGGGACCCGGCGCCCGGGGGCACTTGACCTACCCCGACCCCCCCTAGCTCCGCGCCTGTACTGAACAGGAAGAGCCGAGATTTGAACCCAGGTCTCCTGTGTCAGAGGCAGAGCCCTTAACCCTTAGCCCGCCCCTTAGCCACTGGATAACAGTATGCAGTAGTTACAGAGGTGCCAAAAATTAACTGTTTATTTCCCACACCAAAATATTACCCAAATAAAATTTTTAATGTAGAAAAAAATTGCAATAAAAAAAAAAGACATAAATAGTTACCTAAGGGTCTGAACTTTTTAAATATGCATTTGAAGGGGGTATACTATGAACATTTTTTAAATGATGAGCTTGTAAATAGTGATGGATGCAAAACGGAAAAAAATGCACCTTTATTTCCAAGTAAAATATTGACGCCATACATTGTGATAGGGACAAAATTTAAATGGTGTCATAACCAAGACAAACGGGCAAATAAAATACATTAGGTTTTAATTATGGTAGCGTGGATTATTTTAAAGCTATAATGGCCGAAAACTGATCTTATTAATCCTGTTAAAATGCATTTATAAAAAAATAATTCTTAGCAAAATGTACCACCCAAAGAAAGCCTAATTAGTGGCAGAAAAAACAAGATATAGATCAATAAATTGTGATAAGTAGTGATAAAGTTATTAGCGAATGAATGGGAGGTGAAAATTGCTCTGATGCATAAGGTGAAAAATCCCTGCGGGCTGAAATGGTTAATACTGAGGTTCCTCTAGCTACCTAATACTAAGAGGCGCCTGTACCTACCTATGACCACTTGACTAGTAAGGGAGAAGTGACAGCATGACAGCCAGCATACTTGCAGTGCAGTTCAGCGGGGGTTTATAGGTTCATGGAGGGCGAAGTCTAGGGTGCCAGGACATCTGTGCCTATAGGTTTCTGTGATGTAAATCCGGGTCTGGTTATTCAGATACATTTTCATGTAAATTAAGTTAATTGGTATGCATGAAAAAATTGCAAGATAACATACAAGCATTAAATAAATATTCCAAAATCATGCCCAAAGGTTAATTGAAAAGATCCCTGAAAAATCGCATGCAGAATTCATACTGACAAGTGAATGGCCCCTTAGTTTCCTTTCACACTGTGTCCGTTGCATCAGAATGGGTATTATGAACATGTCACAACACGATGCAATGATATTCCTATGGGGCTATCACAGTGACTGCAGTAATGCACAGCATGTAGTGTTTTTACAAGCCAACGTACGCATTTACAGTATAACAATGAGGCATGCTTTCATTGTACTGTATGCCTTAATGCGTATGTAAAGCTGGATAACTAACAGGACCTAAAAGAGGAACTAGTCAAGAAGTGGAAAGTGAGGTTCCAAGTGGATCCAGCAGTAGCAGGAGCACTTGGGTGACTTCTAAGCTGGAGAAGAGGCCTGCATACATCCCAGGACCAACATCAGAAATCTCTGTTCAGAAAAATGCAGTGCTTGCAACAACCCTGCTGCAGAAGATTACCTCCTAATTTAGAACCCCGAAGCTCCCAGGCCTCTGGAAGAATACCCGAGGAAGAGGAAAAACACATACCACCGAAGCAAGTTGACTAATATATTTTCTTTTCTTAGTGGTGGCGTCTGCTGATAGCATCATCGGCACAAGCCGTCACTAGGGGAGCCATGCAGGGGAGAAGTCAGGGAGCCAGGGATTAGGTAAAACACGCTCCCGACACTGCTAATTATACATGGGGGAGCAAGATACATGGGGAGGGGAGGGAGTGGAGACACAAGGGGAGGCAGAGACACACGCGGGACACACTGGGGATAGAAGGGGTCACACTGGGGACAGAAGGGGTCACACTGGGTACAGAAGGGGACACACTGAGAACAGAAGGGGACACACTGAGGACAGAAGGGGACACACTGAGGACAGAAGGGGACACACTGAGGACAGAAGGGGACACACTGAGGACAGAAGGGGACACACTGGTGACAGAAGGAGACACACTGGGGACAGAAGGGGTCACACTGGGAACAGAAGGGGTCACACTGGGGACAGAAGGGGTCACACTGGGGACCGAAGGAGACACATGGGAACACATGAGGGACACAGGAGGACACATGGGAACACAATTTAGTATATATTTTTTTCCCCTGGCTTTTGCCTTCTAAACCTAGGTGCGTCTTATATGCTTGAGCGTCTTATACGGCAAAAATACTGTAAATTTAAACATGCATTCTTGAGCTTTATTTAAAAAAAAAACCTCCTCTATTATTTTACTGAATTGACAGATTTAGCTTTAAAATTCTCACTATATACCATCACAACTGCAACCCCCCGTCACAGTGCACTGGACTGAGTGCGTTTGCTCATACATGCTCCTTTAGATGTGTTTAATGGAAGGCTTCTGTGCAGCAAATAGATGTGCGTGTAGATAAATGACTCAGCTGTAATATGGGAGTACTTTGTATCGATTTGTATTCTACAAAGGGAAACAACCCACACAGCCAAAGATTTCTTCTATATATCCATCCACTACTTCTTTTTAAAGACTCTTCACCCACTCAGTAAAAAGAGGTAATGCAACCTCTCTGTAACCTTCACAGAGTTATGTAATACCACCGCTATAGTACTACATCTCGTGGAATATTCAATACTGTCATCTGTAATAAAAACTTTAAAAAAATGATTTCTTCCCATGCTCTTTGTCAGTTCACATGGCTGGACTCAAAGGAAAGCTATTCCACCCCCGCCTTCCCCAACTGCCCTTCTTTGGATATTTTAAAGGACCACTATTGCAAAAATTGTACATTTTAAAATACTATGAACCATACATCCATACACCCCACGCAGTAAAATGAAATATATATTCATTTCTTCCAGTGTTGCCTTCACTTACAGTATGAAGTAAAAAGCTGACAGATCTGACAGATTTTGAACTAGTCCATCTAGTCCAGGGGTCAGGAACCTTTTTGGCTGAGAGAGCCGTAAATGCCACATTTTTAAAAATCTAATTCCGTGAGAGCTGTACAATATGTTTTTAACTAGGACAGTAGGGCTCACAGCCCTATTGCCATGGTAGTGTGTATACAGTTGATCCGCTGGGCAATGGAAGTGTCAGACAGGTCTTTAACTTCTCTTGGGTTTCAGCAACATCAGCAATTTCCCCAAGAGAGACAGGAGAAATACTGACTAACACCTTGTACAATTAGCTATCTGACTTGGGGGTTGATTCACTTTTTAGGACGAAATCACCGCACTTTGGCCCAATAGGCTGCCTGTCAAGTGACAGGCAGCCTATTGGGCCAATCAAAGTGTGGGGATCTCGTACTACAAAGTCACTGGACCTGACAGGATCCAGAGTGGGACAATTGGAGCAGCCATTCATTTTGGGGTAGCTCAAGTAAGTTAGTAGTGTATGCTACAGCAGTAGCATGCCTACTTTGAAAACTTTACTTGCGGTGCCACACTAAGCTACGCTGCTTGAGTAGTGAAACTTAGTGAATCAACCCCTACTGATTTGTGTGTGAGCCAGATGTAGCCATCAAAAGAGCCTCATCTAGCTCCCGAGCCATAGGTTCCCTACCCCTGATCTAGTCCATCAGTACACCTTATTCTTTTACAAAATTACTCCCTGGAAAAAATCTATGCAAATATCTCATCCGGCTGCCGTACTTGTTTTAACGCTATTTTGGCAGTTGGACTGGGCAACTGCAGTTCAGAAGAGATGGCTCGAACCTCCGATTTTAGGTTCGCGAACCTTGAACTCGAACTTCCGAAAAAGTTCGGGTTCGCGCAAACTTTTCGAACAGCAATAGACTTCAATGGGGAGGCGAACTTTGAAAACTACAAACATTTATGCTGGCCACAAAAGTGATGGAAAAAATGTTTCAAGGGGTCTAACACCTGAGTTTTTGCATGGCAGCCCCAGTGGATCCAGAAAAAATAGGCAGGCATGTACACGCTCCAGAAAAATTATTATTCTTTTTGTTCAGGAATCCACCTGGAGTGCGGGACCCTGTTGGTGGTGGCGGAGAAGGCAGTCAAGCGGCCTGCAGGCAGAGATGCTGTGTGGGGACAGACTTAGTCTTCGGGCAGGCAGTAGCCCTCCGGGATCCATGCCTCATTCATTTTAATAAAGGTGAGGTACTGAACACTTTTTTTGACCTAGGCGACTTCTCTTCTCACTGACAATGCCTCCAGCTGCGCTGAAGGTCCTTTTTAGGATGCTTGAGGCAGGGCAAGCCATAAGTTGGATGGCAAATTGTGACAGCTCTGGCCACAGGTCAAGCCTGCACACCCAGTAGTCCATCGCTGCTTAGACTGTCGATGGTTCTTTCTCTACCATTGTTAGAGAAAGCGTACGGCCGGGGAGTCAAGGTTCCATCCCGGTCCAGAGTCGGAGCCTGAGAAACAGCTACCACCATACATCCAAGGAAGGCAGCAGGCACGGCACGGCACGCAAGTCCCAACTCGGGGAGGTAGTGATGAGAAATAACAATACAGGACTCTTTCGAGGCCCTGTATAATGATGAGTATACTTGAAATCCTTTAACGGTAATCTGTTATGGAGGGCAAGTCTGCCATCTATTTAACTGCTGTGTGATCAACTCTCTTTGGTACTGCACCATAATGGCCGGGGAATCAGGGTTTGATTCCGGTCCGGAGTGGAAGCCTAAGAAACGGCTACCACCACACGTCCAAGGAAGGACACAATGTGCTGTCTAAGTAATGTACCTGCCTTGACCGTGCTTTGCAGACCAGGCATCTGTGGTCAGATGGACCCTTCACCCAACGATGTGTGCCAGAGATTTAACGGGAAGCTGTTATGGAGGGGAAGTCTGCCATCCATTCTAGTGAAAGGTATGCACTGACTACAATGTGCAGTAATAACATAAAGAACAATGCCGATAATGTGTACAGGAAAATAAATGAATGCAACACGGGAGTCAAAACTGGCTCATACTTCCAAAATTGTACTAAAAAGGTGTCGCAAATCTTGACCTCTTAGTCTTTTGCGTCTTCACAGACTTGATTATATTTATATTTATTGATTAAAATACAATAAAATGACAACCTGATACTAGGACAGTCTGCCCAGGCGGGTGTCTTTGCCTATCCCCCCCACAGTTCACTCACAAGTGTGGCAGTAGACGTACAGACAGCTGTGTGTGTCTGGCTGCACACTCTGTGGGGTGTGGCTAGCCCTAGCTCACTGGGTTACAGTACACAGGTGTTTGTGGTAAATTACCAGTATTGTGTGGAACATAAGAGTGTCCAGACCTGCAGCAAAAAGAGCACACAGATAACAGTTTGATCTGACTGATTTGCTTAAAGAGAACCAGAGACAAAGCACCCTCATGTATTTTATTACATTTATCAGTGGGAACATGACAGTAAACACCTACCCTGCTTTTAGTTTTATTCTTCTCAGTCTAATCTATCTGTTATCAACTGTGATAATAATCCACGGACTGATTCAGTCTAGGTTTGACCTGGAATCATTATAGCTGAGTCACTCTTCTGTGGAGTCTTTTCAAGCCCAAGCCTGCCACCTCCTGGCTCAGATTTCCTACTCAGAGCTGTTGACATAGGAGGGGCTGCTGCTGCCAAGAAAGAAGCTCTGAAAAAGACAAGTGTACCTGTGTGCAGTGTGCAGCCTGTCATATGCAGTTTCATTTCTGTGAGAGACACTTCCTACAGGCAGCCACATAGCATACCAGAATAATAAAGTTGAAAGCAGACAGATGAAAGCCTACAGCAGCCTGCTTGTCTATAGTCTCAGAGGCTAGACAGCACATCCAGAACAGCTTATAACCTGGAAGTAGAAGGAATAAGAGCCGGCGGCCATATTGGATATTTCCTGGAGCAATAATGGATAAAAAAACACTCAAAAAGGCACACCAGAGTGACGAAATTATCAGGTAGAGCATTTATTCTTTACAAGCTATCAACTGATGTTTATTTTTTGTGAAATGTTCACCTCTGGTTCCCTTTAATTCTGCCAGCCCGTTGTTACAATGGCGGACACTCAAACTCACTCACACAAAATAACTAGAATGCAGCTGAGGAGTTATATACAGTGTTTAGGGAGTGCTATACATATTATATACAGTGCTAACAGTGCTCAACATGTTTCATCTTAAATAGATTTCATCAGGAGCATAATAACGTGCAAAAAATAATAAAAAGAGACCCCCACTCACCAACAAAGTATCTCCCAACAGCAAAATGGCTCAAGTCAGAGCTCCTGTTACTGTTACCTGTGTGCTCTTTTTGCTGCAGGTCTGGACACTCTTATGTTCCACACAATATTGGTAATTTACCACAAACACCTGTGTACAGTAACCCCGTGAGCTAGGGCTAGCCACACCCCACAGAGTGTGCGGCCAGACATATAGCTGTCTGTATGTCTAGTGCCACACTTGTGAGTGAACTGTGTGGGGGGGGGGGGGGGGGGGGATAGGCAAAGACACCCGCCTGGGCAGACAGTCCTAGTATCAGGTTGTCATTTTATTGTATTTTAATCAATAAATATAAATATAATCAAGTCTGTGTAGACACAAAAGACTAAGAGGTCGAGATTTGCGACACCTTTTTAGTACAATTTTGTACAAGTATGAGCCAGTTTTGACTCCCGTGTTGCATACAATGTGCAGTCACAGATGCTGAGAAAGGTATTCAGTGACTGGTATCAATACAATGTGCAGATGTCACACACACAGGTACCCTGAACAGGTGCAGTGACTGGTATATATAACACTGCGTGCTGCTGTCACGCACTGAACAGGTATGCAGTGAGTAGTATTACAAATGGGCAGCTGTCACACACACAGGTACCGTCAGCAGGTATGTAGTGACTGCTATATAACACTGCGTGCTGTCACGCAAGTGCACTGAACACAGGTATGCAGTGAGCTAGTGACTAGTATTACAAATGAGCAGCTGCCTGTCACACATGAGCAGTGAAAAGGTAGTCACTGAATGTGCTGGAACTTGCAGTATAGGAATTAACAAGGACCAGCTGGGACTGACTGACAGACAGGGCTGTATATGCAATGCATGTGTCAGTGGGCCACACAAAAAGAAACTAAAAAAAAAAAAAAAAAAAAGATCGCAAGAACAACATTAGCTCTCAAAAGAGCTGTTTTGGGGTGCTTCTTAGCAATAAGTATCAACAAGGAGCAAGCTAACAAGCCTAACTTTAGCCTAACTAAGCTTTCCCTATGTCTCTCTGCAGACTGCAGCACACCTCTCCCTTCTCTAATTACTGCAGCAGCACGGAGTGAGGGAAATGGCCGACACAGCTGCCTTATATGGGGGGGGGGGGGAGGCTCCAGGAGGGAGTGTAGCCTGATTGCCTACCATGTGTCTGCTGACTGTGACGTGGAGGGTCAAAGTTGAGCCTAATGATGTAGTATAGGGGTGGATCGAACTTGCCATAAAGTTTGCGGTTAACCGCGAACACGAACCACCTAAGTTTGCACAAATCCGTTCGAGGTCGAACCATTCGGGCCATCTCTACAGTTCAGTTAATGCTTTTGTAAATCAAGAAATAACTGAGAATCCCTCATGAGTAGATGGACTAGTTCAGAACCTGACAAATCTGTCAGATTTTTACTACCAACTCTAAATAACAGTGACATAGAAAAAAAGTAATTTGTACTTTAGGAGAAATGTTCTTCTTATACGTACTGTATATACGTCTACAAATGTAGGTCTGATTCACGTCATAAAAGTATAGGGTTTAACTTATACATGAGTCACGGGAAACACTGAGCACACTGAGTTATGTGTCTACTAATAGTGACATTCCCATTTGCAGAAATGTACCATGTGGTAAGTAATACTTTGAGGAAAGGAAATGCCAAGAGAGCAAAGGTCTGAATGTCCTGGCCACAACAATTAACAAGGAAAGGAGAGTGAATAATTGCAGCACTTGGTGGCCTGGAGGGGGTATTGGCTTCACTTAAGGGACAGGAGGGGTTAATGGTTGAAATACTGTATGCAGTACAGTCTGACAATCCCTCCTGAGCCCCAAGTGCAGCCATTAACTTTGCTTGGTAGACTTATACTTGAGTCAATAAAAAATTCCAGCTTAAGAGGGTTGAATATCGGAGTCGACTTATACACGGGGTCGACTTGTATTCGAGCATATACAGTTAAGTATTTTGAATTCTCAGTTTCTCTCATTGGTTAAAAAAAATGTGTCAACCATGTTAGCCAAATTAAAGGAATACTGTAGGGGGGGTCAGGGGAAAATGAGTTTAACTTACCCGGTGTTATGATCATGTCTGCAGCGTTTACTGCTGGCTGCAGTGGTATTGTAACCCAAGCAGTTCTGATGTCATTACATACATTTTCTTGCATAGTTTGGTTTGCACTTAGACTAGTTGCTGATTCCATCTGCAGTCGCTCTGAAGTTAATGACAGTTTAATGTGCTTTTGTGTAAACAGACATTGTCTGCTGCAGTGGAGGGGCGGTCCCTTTCCTGCAGGCTGCATATCATTGTCTGCCTTTTCCTGCTGTCAGCCTGTGATTAATTAACATTCACTTGTGTGGGAATCTGCAGGTCTGCTCCCATTGGATGACCTCAGTATAAAGAACTGCTTCCTGCAATGCTTGATGGGCTACCATAGTCTCAGATTCAGTCTGTTACTCTGCTCGTGCCCCACCGCGTTCCTAGTCCGTGTGGACTGCGCTGACTCCTGCGAAGGGGTCAGCGAGTCCTCCTAGTTCTGCTCTTGTTCTAGAAGTTGTTACTTGCTTGTCTTGTGTCATATATTGGTTCATCGCCAATATATACGCATACTTGCGCATTTTGTTATTTTCTTTGTATTCGTGTTACGTTGATACATCAGTGTCGCTGATATATACGTACACGAACTGTTTATTTCCTGTGTTCAGTCAGTCAGCCTTCCAGCACGCTTTGGTAGTTTGCGCGTATCGTGAGCACCCGTGCTGAGGTAGTATCCTGTTCCTGGTCCTGTTTGTGGATTGCGTTCATCTCTGCGAAGAGATAGCGAATCCTTCTGAGTCCTGTTCCCTGTATTACTCCAGTCTTAGTCAGAGTTCCTGCTTATGTCATATATCGGTTCATTGCCGATATATACATATGTTAGTCAGACGTTACAAATAGTTTCATTGATAGCTGTAATTGTAATACGCTAGGAAATCATACTTCTTGTATATTTGTCTGTGTTAAGTTCATCTATCTTGATCCTGCTATTTCCTGACTATCCTGTCCTGTCTTTGTGAGGCACGCCATTGCTGCAAACGCATTGGCTACCTCATTCCAGTCTGTTTTATTGTGGACGCTTGCTGTCACTAAGTAGTGGCTAGTTTAGCAAGCGTTCATTCTGTCTACCTGTCCTGATCTCCTCAGTCCTGGTTTATGCGCTCAGCGCTACTTTGCGCTGAGACGTTATTACGAAAGTGTTGTTTGTGGCTGTTCGGATCTGCACCGGCTCTGTGCACCACAATCTCCTATTGGAGTCAGTCCTCTCCTCCACTAAACTGGGGATATCCTGATTCCTTGTGTTGGTGTGTGTACCTCCTTCACGTCAGCTTATGTGTTGTATGCTGACTGTGGAGATTACACCTCCAAGCGTGACACCCGGGACTTCTAATGGTCCCCCGCAGACATCCTGTGCCAGCACAGCCACTCACCAATGCTCGGGCCCAGCCTCCGATTCACTTCTGGAATTTTAGACTTTAAAGTCTGAAAACCACTGCGCCTGCACTGCCGTGTCTTCGCTCCCGCTGATGTCACCAGGAGCGTACTGTGCAGATGTAGACAGTACTGGGCCTGCTCAGTACACTCCTGGTGACGTCAGCGGGAGCAAGGACAAGGCCACGCACGCACAGTAGTTTCAAGACTTTAAAGTCTGAAATTCCAGAAGTGAACCGGAGGCAGGGCCGGAGCATCGGTGAGTGCCTGCGCGGGCACAGGATGTCTCCGGGGGACCATTAGAAGCCCCGTATAAGTTCAACTCATTTTACCCCGACCCCCTACAGTATTCTTTTAAGTAGGTAGAAAAAAAACAAAGGTTTGTAAAAGCAATACCTCTTAATGGCTTTGTAACGATTGTGGAACTTTCTCCATGATCAGCGCACAACGCGTGCGCTGACACGGCGGAAATCCTCCACAAGCGTGTAATTGCAGGCACCCAGCAAAAGGTGCTACGCATCTGTAGAGGGAAATTCCTGTCGGCAGATGGCGCTGGGGAGTGCAGAAGAACTAATCCTCTGTACCCTCCGGGCTCCACACGACAATTTCTCGACAACCTTGCCTCCTGGCTCCCACACATCCTCTCCTCTGACCTCCCCACCATCATCCTCGGGGATTTCAATATACCCATCAATGAACCCAAGAACTCTGTTGCGACCCGGCTACTCACCATAGCCAACTCACATGGCCTAGTACAACACACCAACGCCCCCACTCACACTGCACGTCACACTCTCGACCTTATATTCACTAAATCCACCACCATTGCAGACCTCGACATCGCACCATTTCCACCCTCAGACCATTACCTTCTCGCCTTCAACCTCCTCACGGAAGGCACCTCCAAACTACCCGCCCACCCACCTGGTCAATGGCAGCGAGACCTACGCAAGCTCAACCCTGGCGTCCTTGCTGACTCCCTCCATGGCCTATCCTCCACTCTCCCCACCCTAACCTGTCCTAATCTTGCTGCAGCTCAGTATCACCAAATTCTCTCATCAGCCCTAGAGAAAGCTGCTCCACCAATATTCCGCCGCAACCGACCCCCTAACCCCCAGCCCTGGCGCACTACCCATACTCGCAACCTCCAGAGGGAAACACGCGCCACTGAACGAAAATGGCGGAAAACTCGACTAAACCAGGATTTCCTACAGTACAAGACTAACCTGCAGCAGTTCCACACTGCCCTTGCTCATGCGAAGCAGGAATACTTTACCAAGCTCATCGGAGCACAAGCTTCCAATCCCCGGCGTCTTTTTAGCACCTTCAACTCCCTGCTTAAACCCACCCCCCCACCTTCTGTTTCCTCCCTCTCTGCCACAGATTTAGCCACCCACTTCACCAACAAAATAGTCTCCATCCGTCAGGAAATATCCAATCTTCAATCTTCACCTCCCACCTGCTCACAACCTACTCCTTCTCCACCCTATCCTCCCCTCACCTCCTTCACTCCTACTACCACTGAGGAGGTCAACCACCTACTGCAGACTTCCCATACCACTACCTCCCCCCTTGACCCTATCCCTTCTGATCTACTTCAGCCTCACTTCACGGATCTGGCTCCAGTCCTCACTACCATGTTTAACCTCTCCCTATCCACAGGCACCTTCCCCTCAGACTTCAAGCAGGCCACTGTACTGCCTCTGCTCAAGAAACCCTCCCTCGACCCCTCGCTACCCTCCAACTACCGCCCGATCTCCCTCCTCCCCTTCGCCTCAAAACTCCTTGAGCGTCTGGTTCACAAACGCCTGACCCAGTACCTCAATGCCAACTCACTACTAGACCCACTGCAATCTGGATTTCGGCCTGCCCACTCAACCGAAACGGCTCTCACCAAAGTGGTCAATGACCTTGCCTTAGCTAAAGCTGAAGGTAAATATACCATTCTCCTCCTCCTTGACCTTTCAGCAGCTTTTGATACAGTAGATCATCCCCTACTCCTCCAGTCCCTCCAATCCATGGGCATTCACGATCTCGCCCTGACCTGGCTTTCATCCTACCTCTCCAACCGCTCCTTCACGACCTCCTTCAATGAGTCCTCGTCCACCCCCAACCACCTCTCAGTGGGAGTCCCCCAAGGCTCGGTCCTTGGCCCCCTACTGTTCTCCCTATACACATCCTCCATTGGCAAGGTTATCTCCTCCATGGGTTTTAACTATCATCTGTATGCAGATGACACCCAAATCTATCTCCACACCCCTGACATATCCACCACTACCATGGACAAGGTCTCCTCCTGCCTATCTGCCATCTCCTCCTGGATGTCCGCTAGGTTCCTAAAACTAAATCTAGACAAAACGGAATTTATGATCTTCCCACCCCGGTCATCCCTGGACCTCCCAGATGTGCAGGTCACTGTTAACCACACTACTATTCACCCTACCTCTCAAGCCCGCTGTCTGGGTGTCACCCTGGACTCCGCACTCTCCTTCACTCCCCACATCCAAAACCTCACAAAGTCCTGCAACTTCCACCTTCGTAACATCTGTAAGATTCGCCCTTTCCTGACCCCTGCCACCACCAAACTCCTCATCCATGCCCTCATAATTTCCCGCCTCGACTACTGCAATGCCCTTCTGTCTGGACTCCCTAAGACCCGAATAGCCCCACTGCAGTCCATCATGAATGCGGCTGCCAGAATTATCCACTCTTCACATCGCTCCACCAGGGCGACTCCCCTCCGTGAATCCCTCCACTGGCTTCCTATCCAGTCCAGAATCAGATTCAAGATATTGTGTCTGACCTACAAATCCATCCACAAAACCTGTCCAACCTACATTTCTGATCTTACTCAGAGATACACACCAAGCCGCTCACTCCGCTCCTCCAATGAACTTCGCCTGACCGTCCCCCGCATCACCCAGTCCCATGCACGCCTCCAAGACTTCTCAAGAGCCGCTCCGACACTATGGAACTCCCTACCTCCACCCATTAGGGCAGCCCCCTCCTTCAACACCTTCAAGAAGGCCCTCAAAACTCACCTTTTCACTCTTGCCTACCACCCCTCACAATTGCTCTAAACCCAGCCGAACTCTGGTCCCCTACCTCTCGTGTCCCTACCTCTCCCTCTAGATTGTAAGCCTTTGGGCAGGGTCCTCACTCCTTTTGTGTCCTACCTGATCATGCACCTCTATTACTGTGCACCCATGCTATGCATTTGAGTGAACCTAACTTGCCTAACTCCATGCTCCCATCCAGTGACTGACTAAGCATTACCTTGTACTCATACTGTGCTGTGTGATCTGGTTTTCTTGTATTCCTGTATTGTCATATTGCTGTTTGTCACCCCTAAATATTGTCTGTAACCTAAATTAATGTCCAGCGCTGCGTAATATGTTGGCGCTTTATAAATACAACAAATAAATAAATAATAAATAAATAAATAAATAATACCTCCACAAATGCCAGACAGGAATTATACGAAGCGCAGAACGCAATCGCAAGAGAGGCGATTGCAAATGAAAATGAGCAAAGGGACAGGTTGTATGTGTGTGCGCCAATCCAGTCGCCACCCCGCGACCGCGCACACACAACAGCAGATATGAAATAGGAACGCGATCGAGAGAGGTGCGATCGCCAGATGTGACACAAGGCAGATCAGAACAGAATACGAGGGTAGCAAAGGCACAGCAAATAAAACAATGAGGAGATACGGAAAATAACAAACGCTAGCTAACCGCGAACACCGCACTCATTCGCAACAGTGCACGCGGTTATGCGCGGTCTCCACGTGATAAGCACAATAGAGACAAGCACGCCTAACTAACCATTAACAGACAAACATGAAACAGAGGACGCGAGCGCTTGCTTAACGGTTACCTCACCGAGCCTCCAGCAAGTGTAGCAGACAAGACAGACACACGAAAACAGGGACAAGCGAGAGATAGGATCCACAGCACTAGCGAAAAGTGGCTAGCGCGATCCAAGTACAGAGTAGCAGAACAGAAGGATCCCCAGCGCTAGCGAAAAGTGGCTAGCGCGATCCCAGAAGACAGAACAGAAGGATCCCCAGCGCTAGCGAAAAGTAGCTAGCGCGATCCCAGGAGACATAACAGAAGGATCCCCAGCACTAGCAAAAAGTAGCTAGCGCGATCCCAGGAGACAGAATGGTAGCAACCGCTGCACCAGCTATACTCCAAGAACAGAGATCAGAACCATTTCCTGTCGACCACCGTTGGGACAGGACAATGGCAACAGACAAACAAAACAGATAAACAATCCTAACTGCGCTAGGGAAATCTGCCTAGCACAGTTTCCAGGAATTACTCTAAGCTGATCTTCAAACCAAGAGCATGGCTGACACTCACTAGGAGTGTGCACTACAAACCCTGAAGGAATGACCAGCAAAGGACTGTGGGTAATCCCAACCTTTATACTGCCAGTCATCACAGGAGGCAGGTAGGGGATTTGCATAACGAATGTATGCAAATTCCTCAGCAGCAAGCTGCAGAACTAACAAAATGTCTCTCTTAAAGAGACCTGCAGAATGCAGACGTGAACAGTGATCAAAACGCTGCCTGTCTGCACAGGCAGCTGAGCAGATTCTCACAGGCTTACTGATAAAGGTAAATTATGCAAGCTTTCTGGGATCTAGTCCCCTTCTTCGGGCATATTTCCACATGTTAGCTGAAGTATAACACTGATGCAAGTAAAAAGTAAACACGAAGATGACAGTTTCGCAGCTAATAGTTATTTTTTTTCATTGGTTCATAAATTAGGTCTGAACAGCCGTACTGTTTCTTTGTGTTTACTACAAAACTCTTCTAAAATTAGACATCCATGTTAGTCAGAAAGTCACACAACATAACCCCCATCTCTAATAATTATTACCTTAATTGTGATCAACTGATAAAAGTAATTAAAACCACAGTGGGGAGGTCAGCATCCAGTTCAAAGTATCATGAAATAAGTCGGCTACACTGGAGATCTGGAGCGTGCATACAATGTGTATTCTTTTACAAAAATGCATCCCTATGGCTATGGCCAAAAAATCTATAAATAAATAGTATCTCATTATAAATACAATTCTTATGAGCAAATAAGTATAAAAAAGTGGTTCCTTGCCACTATCCATTCTAAGGTGCTGGTGCAAAGTGCCATAAAAATAACACTAAGTGCAAAGGTACCATGTAAACAATCAATGGAGTATACAATGATGATCAGCAGACAGAGACAAGATAACTCACCTAGAGATAACTAGGCCACCTCTGAAGCAGCAGTCGACCACGATACGCATGAGGTCCAAATCATTGCAGACCGGGTGCTACATCGTGCAGCTACATGGGTTGTCACTAAGTTATCTCTAACTGACTTGTCTTGTCTTTGTGTGCTGTTCATCATTGTATATTGCAGTGATTTAATGTAAAAAAGTGGTTCTGCGCTCCTCAAGTAGACAATAGTATCACACAAAGCTGGATCACTTATCTCAATGGATCGCTAAACCCTGGGGGGTATCACCTCCCTAAACAACATTAATTATTGCACCATATAGTACATACCGTATATACTCGAATACTGTGAGAATCTGCTCAGCTGCCTGTGCAGACAGGCAGCTTTTTGACCACTGTTCAGGTCTGCATTCTGCAGGTCTTTTTATGAGAGACTTTTTGTCAGTATTGCAGCTTGCTGCTGAGGAATTTGCATACATTCGTTATGCAAATCCCCTACCTGCCTCCTGTGATGACTGGCAGTATAAAGGTTGGGATTACCCACAGTCCTTGGCTGGTCATTCCGTCAGGGTTTGTAGTAAACACTCCTAGAAAGTGTCAGCCATGCTACTTTTTGTTGAAGTTATCTTAGAGTAATTCCTGGAAAACTGCACTAGGCAGGTTTCCTTAGTGCAGTTAGGATTGCTTATCTGTTTGTTTGTTCTGTTGCGATTGTCCTGTCCCAGTGGTGGTCGATAGGAAGTCGTTCTGTGTGTCTGGGTGCTAACCGGAACAGCGGTTGTTACTGGTAGCCCCTTCTGATCTGTCTCACTTGGATCGCACTAGCATCTTGCGCTAGCGCTGTGGATCCTTCTGTTCTGTCTCCTTGGATCGTGCTAGCCACTTTCCGCTAGTGCTGTGGATCCTTCTGTTCTGCTACTCTGTACTTGGATCGCACTCGCCTAGCGCTAGTGCTGTGGATCCTTCTGTTCTGTCTTCCTGGATCGCGCTGGCCACTTTCGCTAGTGCTGTGGATTCTATCTCTCGCTTGTCCCTGTTTTCGTGTGTCTGTCTTGTCTGCTACGAACACTTGCTGGAGGCTCGGTGAGGTAACCGTTAAGCAAGCGCTCGCGTTCTCTGTTTCGTGTTTGTCTGTCTTTGGTTAGTTAGGCGTGCTTGTCTCTGTTGTGCGTAACACGCGGAGACCGCGCACGAATGCGTGCACTGTTGCGAATGAGTGCGGTGTTTGCATTCAGCTAGCGTTTGTTATTTTCCTTATCTTTCTCTTTGTATGATTTGCTGTGCCTTTGCTACCCTGGTGCTCTGTCCTGCTCAGTCTTGTGTCGCTATTGGCAATCGCCATTCTTGCGATTGCGTTTCCTACTTCGTTTCCACCGTTGTGTGTTCGCCGTTGCTGGGGGGCGACTAGTTTGGTGGGCACACATTGGTTCTGTCCCTTTGCTCTGTTCCCTGTGCGCTATCCAGCCCTGCCTGATTGTACCTTGTCCTGGATCTGTACAATTCCCATTTGGCATCTGTGGCTGTGCAGCGGCTGTGTTCGCCTGCACTCCACAGTGCCATCTGCCGGTGGGAATTGCCCTCTGCGGGTGCATAGCACCTAGCCTGGGTGTCCTCAATTATACGCTTGTGGAGGAAATCCGCCGCGTCAGCGCACGTCTGGTGCGCTGACCACGGAGACGATTCCACAATCGTTACAAATACAAGTCGACATCATGTATAAGTCGACTCCAATATTTAACCCTCTTAAGCTGAAATTTTTTTATTGACTCAATTGTAAGTCTACCCAGCAAAGTTAAAGGCTGCAATTGTTGTGGCCAGGACTTTCAGACCTGTGTTTTCTTGGCATTTCCTTTCCTCAGGCAGGGAACAGTCTGTTTTCGTGCGCGTTTTCTGCACAGAAAAACTGAGAACTCATGTTAATCAATGGTCTAGTACAAACTGACATTCTGCATTCTGATTCTGCACATTTTGTTAGTTTTCTCTATCAACTACATCAGCTGCTGTGAAAAAAACGCGCGCGTTTTCCTGCATAGAAACACACTTGGTGTGCAGAAAAAGTATGCAGGAAAACGCGTGCAGAAAACTGAAAGACAAGTGTGTTCCCTGCAAGTATCACTTACCACGGGGTAAATTTCTGCAAATAGGAATGTCACTATTAGTACATACATAACTCAGTGTGCTCAGTGTTGCCTGTGACTTGTGTATAAGTCGACCCCTATACTTTTATGAAGTAAATAAGATCTAACTTTCTAGACTTATACTTGAGTATATACAGGTATAGCGCTCAACATTACATAATTTCAACAATATCAAATATGTATATATTCTGTAAAAAGTCCAGCATATAAACCACATATGTAAATGTCCCAGTGTTGCCACACTTTACAGACACTTCAATCTGCACATTAGCAGCAGTTCACACAGTTCAATTGACTCCAAAACCAGCTCGACTGACTCCACACACATAAATGTCAGAACACCCTTACCAGCGGGATTGGCTGATCAATTGACAAATCAGCATATACGTTTTTTGAATGAAGTGATGCAATCCTCCTTTCTCACGAACTCCCTTCTTCCTGGATGTCACTCAAGACAGGAAAAAGTAGAAACATAGCGTGACCCTGTTTTATGTTTCCATATAATCACCACGAGTGCTCAGGGTGTAACTCCCCACACGTATCCACACCACAGTGGTAAATGAGAAAAATGCACGCTCACCAGCTTCTGTGGCTGATCCAATACTGACCAGCTGCAATCGCTTGTTTGGGCTATCCACCCTGACCAAACAATGCTGGACCTTCTCTGCTGCCAGTCCTTCCAATGTCTTCTGTCGTCTCACTCCCTCAAACTTCCTGCTTGCTTTTGGTGCAATAATTAATATTGCAGTGATTGTTTACATGGTACTTTTGCACTTAGTGTATATTTTTATTGCACTTTTCACTTTACAAAGGATTGTGGTTGTTATCAAATTGAGGCAATTTTTTGCTTACATGAATTATTAATTTATTTTTGTTTTTTTGGGATATACTCATGGAAATGACTTTTTGTAACAGCATACAAAACTGTATGCATGCTCCAGATCTCCTGTGTGGCCAGTTTATACCATTAAAAGAGTCATGGTATATCATAGGTGGTTTTATTTGCTTTGATCAATTGTTTCCACTAAAGGTAGTACCGTATATACTCGCATATAAGCCGACCCGCATATAAGCCGACCCCCCAACTTTTCCCTGAAAAACCAGGGAAAAATGATTGACCCCCATATAAGCCGGGGGTAGGAAATGCTGGCCGCCTTATTCCCCGAGTGTGTCCCAGTATAGCTAGTAAAGTGTCCAGTATGGGTAGGTAGTGCCCCAGTATAGCTAGTATAGTGCCCAGTATAGCTAGTATAGTGCTCAGTATAGCTAGTATAGTGCTCAGTATAGCTAGTATAGTACTCAGTATAGCTAGTAAAGTGCCCCAGTTTAGCTAGTATAGTGCCCAGTACAACTAGTATAGTGCTCAGTATAGCTAGTAAAGTGCCCCAGTTTAGCTAGTATAGTGCTCAGTATAGTGCTCAGTATAGCTAGTATAGTGCTCAGTATAGCTAGTATAGTGCTCAGTATAGCTAGTATAGTGCCCCAGTTTAGCTAGTATAGTGCTCAGTATAGCTAGGATAGAGCCCCAGTTTAGCTAGTATAGTGCTCAGTATAGCTATTATAGTGCCCCAGTTTAGCTAGTATAGTGCTCAGTATAGCTAGGATAGAGCCCCAGTTTAGCTAGTATAGTGCTCAGTATAGCTAGTATAGTGCCCCAGTTTAGCTAGTATAGTGCTCAGTATAGCTAGTATAGTGCCCCAGTTTAGCTAGTATAGTGCTCAGTATAGCTAGTATAGTGCTCAGTATAGCTAGTATAGTGCCCCAGTTTAGCTAGTATAGCGCCCCAGTTTAGCTAGTATAGCGCTCAGTAAAGCTAGTAAAGTGCCTCAGTTTAGCCAGTACAGTCCCCGCTCCCCCCATGGCCGCCGCCGCTATTACCTGTCCGCATCTTCTATTTCAGTCTCCGTGCTTGTAAACATTCAGAGCAGTGCGCCCGGCGCTGCTACTACGACGAGCGGCGAGCCAGGAAAGAGCGGTTCCCATAGTAACAGGAAGCGCTCTTTCCTGCCTCCTGCCTCGTCACAGTAGCAGCGCCGGGCGCGCCGCTCTGAATGTATACAAGCACGGAGACTGAAATAGAAGATGCGGACAGGTAATAGCAGCGGCGGCGGCCATGGGGGGAGCGGGGGACCTGCGGACCACCATGACTCGCATACAAGCCGAACCCCCAACTTTTGGCCCCCTTTTTGGGGGTCAAAAATTCGGCTTGTATCCGAGTATATACGGTAATTCTTTGTTATGGGTGTTATGTTGTGTCACTTTCTAACATGGATGTCTTATTTCAACTGAATGGTTTAAAACTCATCCATGGCATTGTTTTTTTTTCATGTATATGGTAGCTAGAGGTGACCCGAACTGAAGGGAGATTTCACCAGTGGAATGCAGAGAGCAGGAGGAGTAACCTCTCATTATTATACTCTGCATAGGGAAGGAAGGAGGGAGGCACTAGTGGAGGGGAGGGAGCTGCCTTTCTATCATCAGGCGCCTGTAGGCATGTGCCTAAAGTGCATTATGGTAAATCTAGCCCTGCACAGGTATGCTGGCTATTCAAATGCACAAGCCTCAGGAGAAAAACCAGTATGACTGCCACCATCAAAATATTGGTACGCAGAATTTATCTTGTGTTTGCAGTCCTCATCAGAGGTTAATTTGTGTTTTTTAGCTGGATCTTTTAAACAAATGGGATTTTTTTTGTTTTAATAATATGAAATTGTGAGTATGATTTTTATATTTCTCATACACAGATTCAGGGAAAGCCTACAGACAGCCGGACACCATAAAACGAAAATTACTGAAGCTCCTGAGAATTGGCGTTTGGCCCGGATGCAGCAGCAGCCTGAAATCAGCATGAGGTGAAGGCAGAGTTCAACAGCTGCTGTTTGGCTTGTCTTCGTTAATTTGCTTTTTTAAATTATAGATAACTGCCCTGCCAGGTCACGCAAGTCTTTTTTTACATCTCACATGCTACTTGGATGCTGCCCCCATAGAGTCACACACCTTATTGCTACTCATATAAAACAGAGATCAGACTGATCTCTAAGCCATCATCATAAAGCGGTATTGTCAGTCAAAAAAATCAAATTCCATTTACCCACTGCTCTGCATTTATTATGCAGTCCAGAACCTGACCCTGCACTGCCAGCATTCCAATATAATCATAAATGTTTCTGCTGTAATAAATGTTATCTCAGTCAGCATGGTCCGATTTTGGTATATTGCAGAGGAAAGGGAAGCTTGTCATCACCCCTTCCACATACCTGCTCCTCACTGATTGGCTGAGTAAGTGTTTCTCAAACCTGTCCTCGTGACTCCCCAACGGTGCATGTTTTGCAGACAACCTTACCTATGCACTGGTGGGGTAATTAGTGTCTCAGCTAAGTGGAGCGCAGCGTGACCAAGCGTCCAGGAGGACGCGAAACGGCCGTCGCTAGGCCCATCTCACTCCCACACTCCCACCTCCATTACTGACGGTCTACATACGGGAATACAGATAAGTCTGCTAATGATGAATAAGGCAAAAAACATATAACACAGATGAATTATGTTATGCACCGTATTGTATCTGCACTGGTTTTTGCTTATACGCAATAAATGTACAAGTCTGGACGGATGATGCACGCTCTCTGCTCTTCAATTTACATGTTCAAATTCTTCCTTCATACTACAAACAGCGGAGCACACGTCCTACATACAGTGTTTAAATACAAAGACTGTCAGTAATTTATTGGCCACTTGCCCACACAGAGCCCGACTGAAAGGCTGGAGTCAGCAAATCTCTTCCAAAAAGGAGAAGTGCCACGCTATTCCTATTTTCTTCAGTTTAACAAATGTCTAAAAACTGTTTTCTCTCTATTTACTATGTACATTTCACAGAAATCAAAATGTGACAGTACAATATACATGTTATGTAGTAGAAGTTTTTATCTACTTATACAGGTTTTCCCCCCTGGGATAGTATGGCTGTCCCTGCTGCTTTAAGGAAGAACCCAGGACAAAAAGAACCCAAAAGTTTAGAAAGCCCCCAAAAGAGCACTGGAACAGCAGAAGAAATATAAATTAAATATCTAACCGGTACATGATTGTAATATAAAACAACATGGGCGTTAAAAATAATCAAAACTTTGAAACTTTAGGGAAAGAGCTGCATTAAATAAGTATGGTAAATAAAAATAAGATGCATCAAAACATCACCATTTTATCTAACATAAATTTTATCTAACATAATAATTTAATAGGTGTCCAAAATAGTCAGCCATAGTACATGCTATTAAAGTGCAGTACTGACTCCACAGTATTATTCATAAAATGTACCTCCATAGAACAAATTCTCCGGAAGTCAACAATAAAGTAATAAGTAGTGGCATGGTCACTTTAAGAATAAGATAGGACTAAGTGCATAAATTCTTCTAAAGACTGATTGTACAAACCGGCAATAAGGAAAGTGTAGGAACTTACCAAGGAAAGGAGAGAGCCAGTGTCAAAAGTACCTGTCACCACCGATATGACCCCCCTCTCCCCGTGCCGGATTTCGGCCAATGCCACCTAGGCCATGGCCTAGGGCACCACAGGAGCAAGGGCACCAAAGTAGCAGGCTAAACTGATGCAACATTTGTAAGCTTGCAAATGCTGCAATGCAGAGAGATCAGGTGAGCGCCTGACCACGGTACTCTGCCGCTAGCTGCCTGTGTAGCAGCCACCTTGCTCTCTGTGCACGTTTGCATTGTGACCGGTGGCTACGGACTTGGGCAGCAATGGAGACGGAAAGGAAGAGGAAGCTTCTGCACTGGAGATGAGTGGAGAAATGAGTGACACAGATGGCTGCTGCGGTGTAAAAGTGAGCTGGCTACCTATACTGAAAGGGGGGTGGGAAAAAGAGGGATAAAAGGAGCCATCTGGCTACCTATACTGGGGGGGGGGGGGGGGGGGGGTCATAAGGCTGCCGATACTAGAGAGAAGGGGTGGGGAGGGATCATCTAGCTACCTATACTGGAGGGAAGGGGAGAGGGGTCATCTCTCTACCTATACTGAAGGGAGAGGGTGGTGATTAGAGATGTGGCGAACTGTTCGCCCGGCGAACATGTCCGGGGGGTTTACTACTTCCGGGTCGCTCTGACCCAGAGTAGTAAGCCTGCGCTGCCCGGCGGAGCGCGTCCTAGATCGCACTCCTGTTGCCGGGCACTCTTTGTGCATGAGCGTGATGTCGTTGATGACGTCACGCATGTGCGCAGAAAGTGCCCGGCAACAGGAGCGCGATCTAGGACGTGCTCCGCCGGGCAGCGCAGGCGTACTACTTCGGGTCAGAGCGACCCGGAAGTAGTCAAACCCACAGGGATTCAGAGATGTTCGCCACATCTCTAGTGGTGACAGTGGCCTTGGGTGGTAAAGAGTACAAATCTGGCTACAGCACTCAAGCCGGACCCGTTCAACCCCCATCCCCCCCCCGTCCCCGCTGGGCACAGCCCATAGTGATCATCCATGTCCCCCTTGCACAATAGATAGATTAAAAAGATCGTAAGAGGGTGATGCTAATTGCTAATATTAGAATTAAACCTCCCTACAACAACGTCAAAAAACATAAAAAAACAACAACAAAAGAAGTACTGTACACACAACTACTTCAGTAACTAAGGAAGAAATTAAATTTTGAGAATGAAGTTTAACATGTCACCTGGCAAGGCCATACCGTCATGAAATAACGTAGATCGGTGAGGCTTATGATGTGCGGTACTCATGATGAGGTGTTGTGAAGAGAGAGGTGCTCAGATGGTAAAAGAGGTAACTCATTACCTCAGGAACGCCATTCATGCGCAGGATCCATATAAGCAGCACATCTCAGCATACTCGCATGGCTACCATGCTGAGTAATATATTCAAAGGGCCTCTCTATTCTTACAAGGCAAATGTAAATTTCATCATCTATTGTTTCAGCGTCTCATCATCACCACAGCATTGCTGCAGCGTGGAAGAATTACGGCACCCGATGGAAGGCGTCACACATGACGGATGGCACATGACAGAGACAGCATAAAATAGCAGACGCGATGTTCTGCCCATCTTCCTAAACAGGATCTGTAGTGCTTTCCTTTATAGATCAATCTATTCATTTGTTTTGTGTAGCATTAAAAAAGAAAGTGTATATTTTTAATTTAAAAAAAAATGCAGCATTACAAATTGTTTCATTGTTTTTAAATCGCCACCATGTTTTATCTTTATTTAATTATTATTCTGGTTAAAAATAAACCCAGAACTTCCTCTCTGCTCTAAAAGAAACAGAATAATAACCTTTAACCACTTGCCGACCGCGCACTCATAACGCGCGTCGGCAAAGTGGCAGCTGCAGGACCAGCGACGCAGTATTGCGTCGCCAGCTGCAGGCTGATTAATCAGGAAGCAGCCGCTCGTGCGAGCGGCTGCTTCCTGTCAATTCACGGCGGGGGGCTCCGTGAATAGCCTGCGGGCCGCCGATGGCGGCTCGCAGGCTAAATGTAAACACAAGCGGAAATAATCCGCTTTGTTTACATTTGTACGGCGCTGCTGCGCAGCGGATAGCGTCCTGTGCAGCCCGGATCTCCAGGGGGGGGCCAGGTAGGAGAGGGAGGGGGAGGATTTCGCCGCGGAGGGCGGCTTTGAGGTGCCCCCCCCCGCAACACCCGGCAGGCAGGAGCGATCAGACCCCCCCAGCACATCATCCCCCTAGTGGGGAAAAAAGGGGGGCGATCTGGTCGCTCTGCCTGCACGCTGATCTGTGCTGGGGGCTGCAGAGCCCACCCAGCACAGATCAGCTACAACAGCGCTGGTCCTTAAGGGGGGGTAAAGGGTGGGTCCTCAAGTGGTTAAAGAGAACCTGAGGTGGATCTTCGGGGGGCAGATGGGACACAGAGCCATGTTCTCTGCCTAATGACATGGCTCGGTGTCCCCCAACTGCCGCTCTCTGCCCCCCTCCCCCCCCACCACCGGCCTATAGCTCCCTGAGTTTAGCAACAAGATTTATCGCTAACTTGGAGGTAAACACAGGGGAGAGGAATTCCCTATTTAAAACACCCGCCATCAGGGCCGGATTTGTACTTTTTACCACCCAAGGCCAACTATACCGTCTGTATGGTTGTTATCTCTGTGTGCCCCAATGAGAATTCTCCTTACTTTCCATCATTGGTGTCACAGACAATAAATATTTTAGTAATACGTGTATAGATTATTAGTTATGTTTTCCTTAAGAACTTTTATGTTATGTTTGCCATCTCATTAATGATGGACCTATTGCGTCACCATGAGAGTTAGACTGATGTATACCTGCAGGATTGAGCTTACAGGTCTTGCAGGGACGACACAAGTACAGGACAGAGAGTTCAAAGGATAAAGCTGTCTTTGTAGATAGAGATGGCTGGAAAGAACAGCTTCACTGCCCCTCACTCAGCCGCCCCTAAATTTCTGGTGCCCTAGGCCATGGCCTATGTGGCCTTGCCAGAAATCCGGCCCTGCCCGCCATGGGCGTTCTTACAGGGTTTCCTGAGCTGTTATTTGGCAGCTCTCTCTCCCTGGTCACGCCTCCGGCCTCCCTGCACGCTATGAGAGACAAAAACTTGCTGAGAAGGGAGAATTAGACAGGCTCTATAAACATACACAGGGTGGATTTCTCTGTGTTTCCTTTTTCTTTTGTGCACGAGTTTATGTCTGCTTTGACATAATAAGGTTGTGAAGATTTTCATTCATTCAGGCCATTTTTCTATGACATGCATTTATCAAGAGTGCCAGCTCTTGCATATAAGTAGAATATTGCTAATGTTAATGATGTTATACTATCAGCTTATTTTACCTATACATCACACTAACCCCCCGACCTATGCCTAACACTAACCTCCCTCCTACCTACGCCTAACACTAACCCCCCCCCCCCACACACACACACACACTGAAGCCAAGCACTAACCTCACCCCTACCTATGTCTAACATTAAACCCCTCACCTTAGCCTAACACTTACCTCCCACCTTCCTGCACTTAAGACTTACTGGCCCATATGCAATTAACTTTTCCTCCTGAGTTTTTTCCTGGTGGTATTTTTAAACTTGTCAATAAATTGCCCCTTTAAATCACCAGCAAGCAAGAAAATACTTAAAATAGTTTTAATAGTATTTTTCCGCCTACTTGTTGGTACTTTTTCAATTGTAAAGTGCTGAAAAGTTATTTTAAGAATAAAAATAGAAGTTGAAAAATGATCTAGGAGAAAACTCAGGAGAAAAAAGTATATTGCATATGGCCCCCTGAACTGATAGTCAAGTACCACAGCCAGTCCTGTGGTCCTGGGCGCTAGCTGTGCACCCCCATCACACGTGATTGCCAGAATCTGGGGTTCAGCTACAAAACAGCTGAATTACAGGGGTTCGATTACTCACCCCCACTGATTTCTCCGCTGGTATCCAGAGTTCAGCTATTATTATATTAGTCAAACTCTGGGCGCTGCTTACTCACCCCTGCTGCTTTCTCCGGCGGTAGCCGAATTTCAGCTATATACTAGCTGAACCCCGGTGCCTAATTTACTCTGTTGGGGCCTATGGTGGCACCTAATTTAGCAATCGGTATGTGCGCCAACATTAAGAAAGGAGCAGGGCTATGAAGTCGAGTTGGAGTCGAGGAGTCGGAGCAATTTTGGGTACCTGGAGTCGGAGCTGGAGTGGGTGGTTTCATAAACTGAGGAGTTGGAGTCGGAGCTTGAGTTGGATGATTTTTGTACTGCCTCCACAGCCCTGGAAAGGAGTTGCCTAATTTGAATAAAATGATATAAAAAAGGAGGTACCTCAAGGATGACAAAGTAATAAGTATATGACTTTTTGTTACAAAATGGCAACACTTCTCTTTAAGAAGAAGACTATAGGAAGACTATGATTGCAGTACAAAACTTTGTTCAACTTTATTGACATATACTATATGTAAAAATACAAAAATGAACAATAGAAATGTTTTTAAAAAAATATGTAAAAACAATCTTCATGCGCCACAATAAAGTGCATTCAAGAAGGACATTTTGCATGAGATTGAAATAACACATGTTCGTTTAAGGCTATGGGTTGCCCTTCATCAGGCCATTCTATATATATATATATATATATATATATATATATATATATATATATATATATATACATACATACAAACAAACAATTGTCTGCTCGGCCCAGTCAGCAGTTAGATCCAGAACTGTACGGATAAAATAAGGGGCATCTGAACCAACCAGATGCACACCACACGACTCCACTGGCCAGTATGGAAAGACCACTGTGCGCTCTACAGTTAGCTAAACAGTGGTCTTTCCATAGTGGCCAGTGGAGTCGTGTGGTGTGCATCTGGTTAGTAGAGGGAAGCCTCTGGATCCTATTGAGGCTTTCCTCGTTGTCCTCTGGTCCTGTCGCTCACTGGGACCTGCTTTATCATCGGAGCTGCACTCCTCTTCTGTTATGAGTGTGCCCTAGTCGGCAATCTTCTAGGGGTCAGCACTCAGCAATTTAGGACTGGAGGACACCGAAAGAAACCCCAATAGGATCCAGAGGCTTCGATCTCTTTAGGTAAGTATCTGTTATTGTACCCAAGCTTCGGCTCAGGTACACTAAAAGGCCTCTTGCACACTGCAAGCAAATCAGATTCAGATTCAGATTTTTAATCTGTTTTTACATCCGATTCCGATTCAGATTTTTAATCTTAACTGCATGCTGCGTTTTTTGATCCGTTTTTCTGTTGAATGTATTCAAGGAAAATCGGAAACGGAATCGGAATCGGAATCGGAAACGGAATCGGAATCGGAAAACGGATTTGCAGTGTGCAGGGAGCCTAACATGTACCAGAGATCAAAAGCTATAAAGAATAGATACTTACCTGGGACTTTCTACAGCCCCATAAGCACGTGCAAGTCCCTCGCCGTCCACCCGCTGTCTGTCGCCAGCCGCAATCAGTCCCGGTAACTGGCTCAATGGGACCAGTCTGGGAGTTCAATGCATGCGCGGACATCCCACGCATGTGCACTAGACCCGGCCTGATGTGACTGAGCCAGTTACCGGTGCTGATTGCAGCTGAATGACAGACCGCGGGAGGACAGCATGGGATTCGCTTATGGGGCTGGAGGAAGCACCGGGTAAGTATCTATTATTTATAGTTTTTAATCTCTGGTTTACTTTAAGGCTGTCTGGAATGTATTATAAAGTACATATGCCACCCAGCCCATTTGGCAATCCATGGGTCTGAACAATGGATGTCTGATAATAAATTTACATCAACATAAGCTTAATAATAATAATCCGAACATTTGTATAGCTCTTTTCTCCTTTCGGACTCAAAGCGCTCAAGAGCTGCAGCCACTGGGACGCGCTCAGGAGGCCACCCTGCAGTGTTAGCGAGTCTTGCCTTGAACTCCTTACTGAATAGGTACTTGACCTAGCCAGGATTCGAACCCTGGTCTCCCATGTCAAAGGCAGAGCCCTTAACCAGTACACTATCCAGCCAGCATGGTAATTGAACTCTGGCTTCTGCCTCATCAAAGGGAGCTGAGAATTCTGTGACTCTACTGGAGGCCCTGGGGACCACTGCAATACAGGAAGAAACGATGCTGGCGCTTATAGAGGGTCTCCACATTAACGAGGATCACATCCATACAGTTGTTTAAAAAAGTGTAATATTTAGAGAGAGACAGTAGCGATCATCAGATCAATTTGAAATATCAAAGCGTTGCAGACATTTTATATATCAGGAGTTTGGCTGCGTCTGTGCGATGATAAGAGAAAGAGCTTGTTTCCTTACTATGACTCAACACGGAACAGATGGCCTGTGACTGAAAACCATTCCAAAACTGGAATAATCAGGTCCATTTATCTACCTAAATATATTAGAAGAGATCATCTAGAGAGGAGTTACATTTTGTAGCAAACATAAATGGGCTTTTCACTTTCATGAGGATTTCAGAAAATGTGAGTTTTTTTTACAAACTTTAAGCTCTCTGTGTCAGGGAAATACACTTAAAGGACCACTGTTTTGCAAAACTCTTAAAATTTTAAATATATGTTAACACATATAAATAAGAAATATGTTGCTTCCTGAGTAAAATGAGACATAGATTTCTTATCTCTCCTATGTTGCTGTCCCTTACAGTACGTAGTAAAAACCTGACTTTACCAACAGGTTTTTGGGCTAGTCCATCTCTCCATAGGGGATTCTCAGCTTAGCCTTTATTCTTTATTAAGACACTCCCTGAAAAAGATTTATACAAAGATGGTGGCTAGCCTCCCTGCTCACTGCACAAGTTTTTGGCAGCTGGACAGAGCAACTGCCATTCAAGCAAGCAAGTGCATTTGGACATAAAGAAAACCCTTCGAACCCCCCATGAGGAGATGGCCTAGTCCAAAACCTGTTGGTTCTGTCAGATTTCTACTACTTACTGTAAGTGAAAGCAACATAGGAGAAAAATAATTCATGGCTCATCTTACTTTGGAAGAATTCTACTTCTTATATGTATATATATATATATATATAGTTATATTTTTAATTTTATGATTTTCGCAACAGCGGTCCTGAATATGCGCAGAAGACCCAGACTGGACCCGACTGAACCAGTTACCAGGGCTGATGTGGGGAGTTTGGTGTTAGCGTATATAGATGGAGGATAGTGTTAGGCATAGGAGGTTAGTGTTAGTCATAGGGAAGGGGGAAATTAGTTATTGTTAGGCATAGTTAGGAGGGAGGTTAATGTTAAGCATAGAGGGGGGGAAGTTAGAGCTGAACATACATAATGGGAGGGGAGGATAGTGTTAAGCATAGGAGGTTAGTGTTAGGCATGGGGGAAGGGGGGGGGGGAAGTGTTAGGCAGAGATAGGAGGGAGGTGGGGAGGTTAGTGTTAAAGAGTAACTGTCAGGCTGCAAAAGCTAATTTAAACCTCTATTTTCCTGTGTTAAACAGTTTAGAAGGAAGCCAAAAGGCAATACTGAAGTTAAAAATCTCTATGTGTGCTGAACAGCAAGGCTGTTATTCCCAAGCTCGTAAGGAGGCCGGCAGGACGCATAACAGATACTGCAAAGCATTCTGGGGCTGCTTCTTCTCCCCACTGCAGTACCTTGGGTCATCCCATTCATTTCCCTATCACGCCCTAAGGCTGCTTTCACAGTGAGAAGTTACAGGCTCATGTTACAGCAGCTTCTAACAGCAGCCTAAACTCACAGCACTGAAAAATCACAGGGCACATGTTCCGTTAGAGTATACTGCATGAGTCCGCTATTGTTCCTAGTCACATGGCTAATTACTATTCACTGCACAGTAGTGTTGTCCATTAGGATCTTTTTTGTGAGTCGAATCATCAGGAAGCAGGGAGGATATGACATCACAATTGGCTTCATAGGAGACAGACAAACATGGAACCTGCCATGAGCTGTCAGGAGCATCATTCTCTGCAAATACTATATAAAAATTCTGTGAAATCCAAACGTGGACAGTGAAATGCATATGTAATGTAAGTAGAGCCAATATTTAGCTACTGATATATGTGTTTTTTTTCTCTGAGACCCTATACCTAACAGCTCCTCTTTAAGCATAGATGTTTGTAGGTTAGTGCTAGGCCTAGGTAGGGGCGAGGTTAGTGTTAAGCGTAGATGCAAGGAAAGTTTTGTTTGAAAATAGGATAGATAGTAGAATATTGGAGGCGTTATCTACATCCTATTATTGACCTATCGATAGCTGGTGATAATGGAATATCGGTAATATTACAGATATTCTACCATCAGCAATATCTCGGGGCGCTTCTAAATGTATGCATATCATCCATGATAAACAACAGAGACAGAGTAAACGTATGTGTATCATCCTGGGAAAGAAGAGGATATAATAATGTATCCTATATAATAATAGGCAACTGTACCTGCGTACAGCAGGGACAGTTGTCTGTGTAGCTGGGCCCGTGCTTTCTGCTACTGCGCATGTGCACAGCACGGACCTCACCCAGCCTCACACAGACATGAGGACAGGGACGGGGCCAGGGAGCCAGACAAGCGTGTGAGCGGGCGGCCGGGTGTGCGGCGGGTGCGCAAGCATGTCGGGTGCGTGCGCGTGCGCAGTACATGCGGCAGCGAAAAAAACAGACCCTAGAGCCCGTTTTTAAACGGGCTTGGGTCTGCTAGTTTTATATAAGGAGTTACACTTTACATATGCGAGTGTAACAGAGAGGGCTATTCAGCAGCAGGCGGCCTGTGCTCACCATGGCAGAGACACTGCTCTGTGTGAGCCCAGGGGAAGCAGACGTATGCCACTCAGCTGCCCAATAAATCCCAGAGCTCTCCGGCAGCACCAGAGGAGGATGAGAAGTCTCAAAGGCAAGACCCTGTAGAGGTAATTACATGATGTTCATGCTACATAGACTTAAATAGCTATGATTAACAATGATTTCCATTTCACAATAACACAAACCACGCTTAAATCATGCTTTGGGAGACAGTGCCGCCTAAAATATGCCTTTTTGCTAATTATAGCAGGAGATAAAATAAACTCTTATTTTAATACTGGATTAAATTTAGCATGTGCTAAGTGTTTACTGGCCTAGGGATCAAGCAGAGCAATGGTGGTGAGTAGCGGATGCAACGAAATGTGTGTTGTCCTGAATCATGCACTGGGAGACACTGTTATTGTAAAACCAGATTATACAGAGGCAAAAACACAGAACAGAAACACTTACAAGTCTTTAAAGAGACACTGAAGCGGAAAAAAAATATGATATTATGAATTGGTTGTGTACTATGAATAAATGCTAGAAGATTAGCAGCAAAGAAAATATTCTCATATTTTTATTTTCAGGTATATAGTGTTTTTTCTAACATTGCATCATTCTCTAATATGTGCAGATTACACAACACTCAGCATTCAAAATGATTCTTTCAGAGCAGTCTGTGAACTAATGACCTCTCCTCTGGCAGATAAAAAGAAAACTGTTTACTTACAGTTGAGATAATAAAAGTCAGAAGACAGCCCTCTCCACGACTTTGAAAGTCGTAGAGATTAATGGCTTTTTTGCATAGAGATAACAACTGGAGTTTCTTAACTCTTCCTGTACTGGAAACAATTACACTGATGTATCTGATCTTAATGTTTTATTTCTTAGCTGTGCTACACATACAAATCATAATATCATCATTTTTTTTTTCGCTTCAGTGTCTCTTTAAGAGGGAACACTGTTGTGATTCCTGGTGATCAAGAACTGCTCCAGGTATATAGCTGAGAGAGACCAGCGGCCCAATGGTGCAGTATCGTTTGTACAATTTTGCATAATAAAAGATATACTGTATGTATTATACTCACAAGGGCGGATTGCAAGATTTGCAAACACCGTTAGAGCCTACGGAAAAATCACTGTTTCCACACGATATTCCAGGTCTGCTTTGCAGGTTCTGGTTGGTCGTACTGTAGGTTTGTAATAGGGGACTCCTAAGGGTATAGCTAGTCTAAGAAAACACTGTTGGAGGCGCCCTGTGTATCTAGTATCTGGTGTATATGAGTTCAGAGTAAAAAGATCTTACCTCCTTGAAGGACAAACCACTAGGGTAAGCATAAGTATTTATTCATGCACAAAAAGACAACGCGTTTCACGGGTGCTGTCCCGCTTCCTCAGGTCAATACAAACATGCCTTAGTAGCAGTTGCCACAGACGTGAGAGCCTCTTATAGGTGTTCATGTCCATGGCAACTACTACTAAGATATTTTTGTATTGACCTGAGGAAGTGGGCCAGCACTCGTGAAATAGGTTGCATGAATAAATACTTACACCTACCCCAGTGGTTTGTTCTTCAAGGAGGTAAGATCTCTTTACTCCGAAGTGTTAAAGAGGAAGTTTATCCTAGGATTGAACTTCATCCCAATCAATACTTCCTTTCCCAGAAAAATGTTTACCTTTTCTCGAATAGATCATCAGGGGGTTCTGTATGGTGTGATGTCATGACCATGGACACAGTTTGCTATCTGTGAACCACGTTGCATTGTGGGAAATAACATATTTTTCCAACTGCCAAGCAAGCAATATCTCACTCTCACGCAACAAAAAATCCGCACAGATCACCTGGCAGAACTAAAGATGTCCCCACCTGTGATAAATTTCTGAATGTAAATCAGGGAGAGGAAAGATTTTACAATGGGCAAACACTGACTAAATAACTTAAAAATGCATATTGCAAAAAATAAGCAATTTTTTTATCATGTTATTTTCACTACAGTTACTCTTTAACCACTTGACCACCGGAGCAATTTTCACCTTTCAAAGCTTCTTCCATTCATTCGTCTATAATTTATCATTACTTATCACAATGAACTGATCTATATCTTGTTTTTTCCGCCACCAATTAGGATTTCTTCAGGTGGTACATTTTGCTAAGAGCTACTTTACTGTAAATGCATTTTAACAGGAAGAATAAGAAACAAACTGAAAAAATTCATTATTTCTCAGTTTTCGGCCATTATAGTTTTAAAATAATACATGCCTCTAAAATTAAAACCCACGTATTGTATTTGCCCATTTGTCCCGGTTATTACACCTTTTACATTATGTCCCTATCACAATGTTTGGCGCCAATATTTTAGTTGGAAATAAAGGTGCATTTTTTTCAGTTTTGCGTCCATCGAGCACGGGGAGCGATCGGGAGCGAGGACAGCGGCGGTACCACCAGGGGCGGTACTTGTTTCTACGCCCCTGGTGGTAAAGTGGTTAAAAGACCATTGTCAAAAACTGTGAAATTTAAAATACACATACATACACCACCCGACTCCCGGCCGGGTCGCGCAGCTAACAGAGCCACCAGTGGGAGAACGGAGGGAGCCCAGAGGACGCCGAGGGACCTCATGGACTGCGGGGGGCTGGAGGAAGCCCCAGGCAAGTTCAATATTGCATATTTTCATTGTGTTCAGGGTCTTTTTAAAGGACAAGTGAAGTGAGAGGGATATGGAGGCTGCCATATTTATTTCCTTTTAAGCAATACCAGTTTCCTGGCTGTCCTGCTGATCCTCTGCCCCTAATACTTTTAGCCACAGACCCTGAACAAGCATGCAGCAGATCAGGTGTTTCTGACATTATTGTCAAATTTGACAAGATTAGCTGCATGCTTGTTTCTGGTGTGATACAGACACTACTGCAGCCAAATAGAGAAGCATTGCAGCTAGACAACTAATATTGTTTAAAAGGAAATAAATATGGCAGCCTCTTCATTTCTCTCACTTCAATTGTCCTTTAAGGCCAGCCATACCGGATATTATTTTCCTCTCTCCCGGAGTTGTACTTTAACATATTAATTGTATTATATAACAAAACGTGGGAAATCTCTTTCTAAAAGTTTATTATGGTGACAGCTGTGTATTACTTACTACATTAGTAATTACACAAGCATCCTTGTCCCGTTCCGTTTAACAAATAGTGATGAGTGTTGGGTAAAATGAGACAATGGTGGGATCCTTAGAAAAGAAAAGTAAATGCAAACATGTAAAAACTGATTTATGATTGTGTGCGATGAATGGGAGAGATGTCTACAGGGCTGTATGGCGCAGGCACAGAATACCAATATGCTGCCATGTGATAAACAGCAGGTGTGCACAATCGCCAGCTGACAGCATAGGAAAGTGAAGTATCTCCATTATACTGGAGGGAAGCTTCATAAATCAAGTCTGCTAGTTTCTCTGTGCCTCCAAGAATGAGATCTATACTATTTGTTTATGATCTCATTGGTTTGTGAATGGCAGGAAGATGTGGGACAGGGCTTCAAGGTAAAGCAAAGCTGAAGCGGAAAAAAAAAAAAAACTTGATATAATAGAAGAAAGAATAGAAGAATAGTAGCAAAGAAAAGAGTCTTATATTTTCAGTATATACTTTTTTTTTTAGAAGTTTAGTTTAGTAGTATAGTTTTAAAACCACACTCTAGAGTCTTTTAAGCTATAAAACAAAGCAGACAATAATGACCCGTAGAACTTTCCTGCAGTAAAACCTTATCCAAGCGGTCTCTCACTGTTTTTTGGCTGTCTAGGTGCTTCATAAAACAGCACTGTATTCGACCCAAGTTGGGTCCAATAGCTCAGAAAAGCTCTTTTGCATACTGTACATAACAAGTGAAGTTTTCTTTTTAACTCTTCCTGTACTGGAAAACAATATGAAATTATTTTCTTTGCTTCTTTCTTAGTTGTTCTGCACATACAATTCATTATATCATAAGTTTTTTTTCGCTTCAGGTTTGCTTCACTTAAGGAACGGGGCTGTTTTCCATGATCTGTGCTGCGACGGCTCTCCAGCCCACAGCACAGATCACCTTGCAGCCAGGGCGACCAGACTTCCCCCCTTTTTTCCCCACTACGGGGATGTCCTGCTGGGGGGGTCTGATCGCCGCCGGCTATCTGTGTGTAGCGGAGGAGGCTCCTCAAAGCCCCCCTCCGCAGTGATATTTCGCCTCTCTCTCTTTCCCTCCCTCCCCTCCTTCCCATGGGCGGTACAGGACAGCAATCCATCCTGTACCGCCTCTAATAGGCTTCAGCCTATCAGATGCCGGCAATCCCCGGCCAATCAGAAGCCGGGGATCGCCGATCTCCTTCACAGCGCTGCTGCGCAGCAGCGCCGTGCGACGTAAACACTGGGGATTTCTTTCCCGCGTGTTTACATTTATCCTGTGAGCCGCGATCAGAGGCTCACAGACTGTTCCGTGAACTTACATGGAATGACCGCTCAAACGGCCGTTTCCATGTAAAACCACTTACGACCTGCCGCCGCCTATCGGCATTAGGCAGTCGTTAAAGAGACACTGAAGCGAAAAAATAATTATGATATTATGATTTGTATGTGTAGTACAGCTAAGAAATAAACCATTAAGATCAGATACATCAGTCTTATTGTTTCCAGTACAGGAGGAGTTAAGAAACTCCAGTTGTTATCTCTATACAAAAAAGCCATTAAGCTCTATGACTTTCAAAGTCGTGGAGAGGGCTGTTTTCTGACTTTTATTATCTCAACTATAAGTGAACTAATTACAGGAATTACTTTTTCTCTGCCAGAGGAGAGGTCATTAGTTCACAGACTGCTCTGAAAGAATCATTTTGAATGCTGAGTGTTGTGTAATCTGCACATATTATAGAATGATGCAATGTTAGAAAAAACACTATATACCTGAAAATAAAAATATGAGAATATTTTCTTTGCTGCTAATCTTCTAGTAATTATTCATAGTACACAACCAATTCATTATATCATATATTTTTTTTGCTTCAGTGTCTCTTTAAGTGGTTTTTAAGCTCAACCTTGTCTGCAGAAGAGCCATAATCACAGCCCTGATGTTTTGCTGTCAAATGTTTCAAGAGCTAAAAACAAACCTTTTATACAATGTTTTATTTCTTAGCTGCTATGCATACAATGTATTATCTCATAAGTGTATTTATTCTTCCGGTTTGCTTTAAAGAAGAATTTTATTGAATATAACTTAATAAATAAAATTGCTTATTTTTTAGAGTATTACTTTATAAATGATTTAGTGTTTGCCCATTGTAAAATCTTTCTTGATCTCACTGTGATTTACATTCTTAAAGAGACTCTGTACTTAAAAAAAAGAGCCCCTGGGGGTTACTTACCTCGGGAGGGGGAAGCCTCTGGATCAGATTGAGTCTTCCCCCGTCCTCCTTTGTCCCACAATGGTCTCTCTAGGCTCCTTCAAAGCCACAGCCAACAATTTCTCAGGCTGTGGTGTAGTAGCGCCTGCAATATTTACCTTCCCCTGCTTCTGCGCAGGCGCACTAGCGGCTGTCAGCTCGGATCATGCGACAATAGCCAATCCCAGTCTGGTTCGTAGAGCGGACATGACTGGGATCGGCTATTTCCACCTGATCCAAGCAAAAAACGCTACTGCGCCTGCGCTGGAGCCGCGGAAGGTAAATATTTACATGGCCGCTGTTCGGAGCAGTCCAGCGAAACCACCATGGGATGGAGGAGGACGGGGTAATCTCAATCAGATCCAGAGGCTTCCCCATCCCATGGTAAGTACCCTCCAGGGGCCCTTTTTTTTTAATACAGGTTTTCTTTGAATGTTTCACAGGTGGCAAGATCTTCACTGCTAGCAATGTGCATCACTGTGGGATGTTCGTTAGCTATTAAATTAGCAAAAACAACACCAGGACTCCCAGACTCCTCTAGGGCAGAACACTGTGACTTCATAGCCTAGGCTAAACAAAAGAAAAGAAAAATCACTGGAAAGGTTGGGTTACATATCCATATACAGAAGTGTTTCTGATGCCTGGATAATATAATACATTTTACTATATGTTGTTGCAATGCCTGTATAGTGTAGGGCCTTTTTCGCATGGGAGATTAGAGGCAGTGAATTCACCACCTGTCTGCTGCTCTCTTGCTCCAGCCTGGAGCTTGCTAGCATTTGGCATGGGCGGGTGGAGAGTCTGCCCCACCATGGAGGTGCGCCCATGCTTGCTCAGGCACGTCGCTTTTTCTGCCACCAAGCACTGTCCCTCTACCAAAAAGTAGTCTGTGGAAATAAAGGTAAAATTGCTGTGCGCCCCCTGTGCACGCCAGCTTTACTGCCGTTATCTAAATATGGCTGAGTTTCTCCAGGATGGGTGAGTGCGCAGGAGATAAAGTGGAATAGCAGGAAAACTCCATAGTGTGGTTTATTGGTAGCATCATAAGCACTGCTCTGCCAGCTGCAGTTCCGCTTTAAGCTTTCCACTGAGTGTAGCCTTGGGAAATACAAAGGCTCCCAATCAGCGCAGGGAAGCTCTGAATCATAACAAAGGTAGCTGCAGACACCTTGTGGGAACGGCACACAAACAGCAGTGTCAGCTTTGACAAGCATCCTTCAAAGCAGCCCTGGAGAAAACCCAGGTAATACAAACCGGGCTTACAGTAAAAAAGAACATAATCAGAAGTTATCTATGGTGAAAGCGGTACATTCTTCCCTAATCCCAGAGAATAGAGCAGATGTATCAGAACAGAGTGGATTCAAGAATAAGGTGAGCTCAGCTCCTAAGCATCCAAGTGGTCAGTGAAGCCATGCAGCACATTAATGAACCAATAGAGGGACCTGAAAGAACACAGGCGAGAGGCTTCCTCTTTGTTAGAGATTTAACACACTACAGTGTTCTCCCCAGAATTTTTTTCCAGCCGGGTGGTAGGAAAAATTAGCCGGGTGGGGCGAGATGAGAGAATGCAGGGCTGGTGCTTCTGTGAGCAACTCTGCTTACCGCAGAGGAGGAGGTGAGCTGATAACAGCCGGGTGCTCACCAAAACTAGCCGGGTGGAGCACCCGGCTAAAAGAGCCCGGGGAGAACACTACACTACTACCCTAAACTGCAGTATAGTAAAACAACCACAAGATATCACTGTGTGTAGAATGTGAAGGTCAGTGGCGTAGCTATGGAGCTTGGGGCCCCGGTGCGAGTTTTACATTGGGCCCCCCCAAGCACTCTATACGTAACACTTGATACAGCGCAACAAAACCTGTCAAGATCATCTACAGTATTAGAGGTGCAAGAAGGGGATGGGGAACAGTGTGTTAATAATTACTACCATTCAAAGCATCTATAGAAGTGATTATTACCACCACAGGACCAATGAACAGCTAATACTTTGGTTTAGGAAGGGCCCCGTGGGGCCCCTCTGGCCCAAGGGCCCCGATGCGGTCGCTACCTCTGCAACCCCTATTGCTACGCCCCTGGTGAAGGTGATCTTTATGGGATTGTTATTTCCTGCATTCACTCTGTATTTTCTCTGTTCTATGTAAGCTGCATTACCTGATGGTGGTGTATGATTAATCTCTGCATGGTTTTCTTAAAGGGGAACTTCAGCCTAAACAAACATAATGTCATTAAGTTACACTACCTGGGCGCACAGGTAGTAACTTTGGCGCCGTCAGGAGACGGAGCTGAAGTTACTTATAAAACACTATTATTCGTCCTCCAGCAATTGCTGGAAGCCAAATTATGAAATTCCCCACTATCCATGGCGGCCTGGAGGGGGAATAGTATTTAACGTCGATGGGAACTTGTGCAGGAGCAGGATAAGCCACACCGGCTGTATCCTGAGCCCAAGTCTCCTGCGCCGATTCCTCTCGTACGCTTGTTAACATTCTGTGTTTACAAATTAGCTGCTCTCCCGTGGCAGAGGAGATTTCTGAGCTGACACAGCTGAGAGATCAAATTACAGTGGTGATTAGTAACAGATGAGGGGGAATTAGTGGCTAAACTCTCTCAATACAGACAGGGTGCATTTCTATAGGTTCTCCTTCTGCCCTGGGCAAGGGTTCAGGTCCACTTTAACTAAGCAATTATAGTTATAATTATGGACAACACATTATATTGAATCCTATGCATCCGTTGCCTTAAAGAGGAGGAACTCCACTGAAAATATTGTAATAAAAAAAGTGCTTAATTTTTACAATTATTATGTATAAATGATTAAGTCAGTGTTTGCTCATTGTAAAATCTTCCCTTTCCCTGATTTACTGTACATTATGACATTTATCACATGGTGACCTTTTTACTGCTGACAGGTGATGTCACTGGAAGGAGATGCTGCTTGCTTGTTTGGCAGTTGTAAACAGCTGTTATTTCCAACAATGCAACAAGGCTCCCACAGTGTGATGTCAGTACCTCAGTGCTGTGAGTGTGAGGCACTGACATCACACTGTGGGAGGGGTTTCACCACAATACCAGCCATACAGAGCCCCCTGATGATCCGTTTGTGAAAAGGAAAAGATTTCTCAGGGGAAAGGGGGTATCAGCTACTGATTGGGATGAAGTTCAATCCTTGGTTACGGTTTCTCTTTAACATCTGAGCAGTTTATAGCTTTAACAAGTAACCCTGAACATCCCATTTGCTACATTTCCTTGAGAGCGTTCATCTCCGGGCTCTCTCATTAGATCTGGGATGCCTCTGACTGATCTTTTACATAATGAGAGCGGAAAGGCAGATTAATAATTCTCTTCTGACATATCTAGGAACCACAACCTAATGAAATGCACAACTTTTACTCCAATGGTGCATTACTGCAAGAAAAAAATCTTACTATGATTATGCATCAGGACCAAAGGAAAAGGGGAAATATATCACTGACGCATAAAATATCTCTCCATTCTTTTGGCAATGCATAACAGGATAAAATCCCAGTGTTTGCACCCCCTCTCTGACCTATTCCGGCTAATATATTCCCTTTAAAAACAAGAACACAATGAAACCGAAAAGTTACGTTGTACATTTTACGCATGTTTCATCGCATACAGTGAAGCATACAGTCAATAAAAGTTTCGCTGTCACTGTTAATTTTGTCGAAATTAGGCACTCCGCATGCAAATACTGAACTTCGAGTTCCGAAGGCATTTTCTATTAAAATCAATGCGGTCAATAGTTCTGCCGATGCGAAAGTAGGCTTTGGAAACAAGAATTTGCAGCAAACACGGCGTTAACACAATGGCTAGGAAAGTAAAAATTGGCTTCTGAAAAAGAATTATCGTTAAACAGCGACACCGACAAGGAGGCCGCCGGGTAATTCCTGGTCCCCGGAGGCCAAATTAGAGTGGCAGAACATGGATCGGGAGTCCAGGGGACCAGGGCAGGAGATGCCCTGGTCCCCTGGCCCTTCATGCATGTGAAAAAACTCTTGTTCTGCCACATTAGTGTGGCCTTTGGGGACCGGGGAATCTGCGTTGGCCACTTTATTGACTTCACTACGCGCTGAATATTCTTGTTTGCGAAGCCAATTTTCGCATCGGCAGAACGAAAAAAAAAACTGTGTCAAAAAGCTCCTCCCTATTATGCGGTAACGGACTGCAATGAGTAAGTGAATAGCACCATTCACCACATTTCCTCCTAGATGGTACTGTAGGATGCCAAACCACTGCGGCCCATCTCCAAATGAGAAAAGTGAACACAAATGGGGCATTTTGTTGCCATGTTTTTTTTTTTAGTTTTCTCTTTGAAGTCCACTTATGATTTATTCCGTTCATTTATCAACAGCCGTGCAAAGAAAACTGGACCGAAATGGACTAGTTGCCTAGGGCAACCAATCAAGATGAAACTCTTTATTTCACTCAATAGCTGCCTGAGACCTGATTGGCAACTCTATGCAACTGCTCCATCTCTGTACACCTGTCCCAACAAATCATCCTCAATGTCTGACACAGGAGCTGAAGCTTGCCTTGGCATCGCCACCGCTGCCAGAGAAATGTTTTCGCTACTTCTGCTGCCTGGAATTTGAAAGATATACGTGAAGAGAGAGCAGACCATTTAAGTCAAAGGAAGACCTTCAGAAGTTCAGAGGAAAATACTCAGTAAATATTCTCTCTGTTATGTTACCAAGATAAATGAAGTAGCTCACAGGCTTTATTTCTAACCGATCAGTCAAGACCTTCAGAGAAAAATACAGTACATAGTAAATTTTCCCTCAGTTACCAAGGAAAAAGTAATCGTAAACTCACTAACCATTGGATGTACGGAGTCATACACAATGTTAGGTAGAGCCATGCACAATGGACTGCAGTGAAGCGTTTACTAGCTTTTAGGGTTCGTACACACCTGGGGCGTTTTTCCAAGCACCGGAGATCTTGATTTTGAAAATCACCCTAAAAAGCGTGTGCAATGATTCTCTATGAGAGTGTTCACATTTTCATCTCCGTTCCGCTCAGCAAAGCGCTGTCTGTACCATTTTCTGAGCAAAGCACTTGAAACAGTGCTTTGTATAGCGATTTCCCCAGCGCTTTTAAAGGAATACTGTAGGGGGTCGGGCGAAAATGAGTTGAACTTACCTGGGGCTTCTAATGGTCCCCCACAGACATCCTGTGCCCGTGCAGCCACTCACCGATGCTCCGGCCCCGCCTCCTGTTCACTTCTGGAATTTCAGACTTTAAAGTCTGAAAACCCCTGCGCCTGCGTTGCCGTGTCCTCGATCCTGCTGACGTCACCAGGAGCATACTGCACAGGCACAGACCATACTGGGACTGCACAGTGCGCTCCTGGTGACATCAGCGGGAGCAAGGACACGGCAATGCAGGCGCAGTGGTTTTCAGACTTTAAAGTCTGAAATTACAGAAGTGAACGGGAGGTGGGGCCGGAGCATCGATGAGTGACTGCGCGGGCACAGGATGTCTGCGGGGGACCATTAGAAGCCCTGGGTAAGTTCAACTCATTTTACCCCGACCCCCTACAGTATTCCTTTAAGAATAAATACATTGTACTTCTTCTTTTCCGGGTCAAAGAGTTCAGTTCCTCACTTGCGTCAGGAAGTGAAAAAACAAACCGCTCTTCAAAAGCGCTTTGTAAAGCAGGGCTGCTCAAATCCGGTCCAGGAGACATCCGGATAGTTCTATCCGGATATCTCCCAGTAAACCTGTGCAGGGTGGGCGGGGGGTCAATCTTACCTGTCTGACGTTTTCTTCGGTCCATCCCTGGCGCCTCCCACGGTGCGGTCCAAGCGGCGGTTACGTGATTACAAACACTTCCTCCTTCCGGGTTGAAGGAGGAAGTGTTTGTAATCACGTGACGCGCGTGGACCGCATCGTGGGAGGCGCCGAGGGACGGATGAACAAGACGTCAGACAGGTAAGATTGACCCCCCGCCCACCCCACACAGGTTTACTGGGAGATATCCGGATAGCAACTATCCGGGTATCTCCCGGATCCGGATTTGAGCAGCCCTATTGTAAAGCGCTTCATACAAAATCACAACGCGCAGCTAAGCGGTGGGAGGAGAAAAGAAAACACGTAAAAAATTGAAAATCGTTGCCGTCAGCGATTTCGATTTTAGATGTGAAAAAAGCCTAAAGGTACGTTCACACAGTACACTGGTTGTTGCCCAATCTCTCGGGTAACAATGTAGGGGCCGAGTATTCATTATACAGGTGCCTCAGAGCAACATATCTATTGCCATATGGTGGGACGAGGGACGGAGGTGGGACACATGACAGAGCGGCTTCTGGTGGGTGGGGTGAGGAGGGAAACAATGCACAATGAAAACAAAGAAAACCATGAGGAGATGCACTAGTTCAAAACCTGCCGGTGATTTTAACTGATTACTTTTGATAGCGATAGTGGTCCTCTAAACAACTATGAAGCTGCTGGCCTGAGAGGCCAACAATGCTGAATACTGATGGTAAATGCAGCTGCTATTAAAAGAAAGAAAAATAAGGAAAAAAATTCCTTATCTTTAGCAAGCGTAATGACTTTAATGTGTCAAGGCCCTCAGCACAATACAAAGGGCATCTTTTAACATAGTCTGCAGTTACATGAAATATTCAGCAGGGATATACATTACTAACAAACAGTGGCAGTAATATCTTACTTTTCTTTCTTTTCAATTCAGCTTTTAGGTTCTGATGATGTGGCGCTTTTTTTGCAGTAAATCATCCTATCAGTGGTGGGAAAATTCATTATTTATATAGGGATGGCTGAAAGATTACGTGAAGGGCCTGTACCTACGATGCAATTTCTACAACAATAATGACCATTACGGCGAATCGGATCTTTAGGATCCACGACAACTCCGCGCAAAGTACCACGATCACTTGACATCCCATTCACGCCCATCGTGACCAACATTGCGGTCCAACTAGGGCTGTAGGGGCAAGTCGCCCCATAGCTAGAACTCTGCATACCCGACATAAACAGGAAATTCAAGGTCGGCTGGCACACCAGTTCAAAGTTCCAAGCAGTTTTATTGTATGCACAACATGACAATTGTTTCGGGGCCACGGAGGGTCCCCTTCATCAGATAACGAAGGGGACCCTCCGTGGCCCCGAAACAATTGTCATGTTGTGCATACAATAAAACTGCTTGGAACTTTGAACTGGTGTGCCAGCCGACCTTGAATTGCTTGTATTGGACTGATGCCGCTTCTGCATCAAGGCTGAGCACCCGACTACAGAAACACGGCAAGGTGTGCCTATCCAAAACCTGACATTGCAACATAAACAGGAAGTCTGAGTAATAGAATAAATCTGCTCTTAGGCCTGGAACCCACTGAAATCCGCAAACGCAAAACGCAACCGCTAGCGTTTTGTCTGAGCGGTTTGCAAGCGGATTCATGCGCGTTTTCGGTCGCGTTTTGCAACAGTGTATTTTTTTGCTCAGCGGTTGTGCAGCGTTTTGCGTTGTTATCCTGATTGGTCCTGTGAATTATTTTTAATTTTGTTACAGTGTGCTGAACCGCAAAACGCTAGCAAAAACGCTCAGTTTAGGATTTGCTGAGCGTTTCTGCTAGCGTTTCAATACTTTACATTGAAGCACTAACGCTCCCAAAATGCTGCAGGTCCTGCGTTTGCGTTTCTGGGAAACGCAAACACTCCTGTGGAAGTTGCCCCATCCATTAACATCAGCTGAGCGTTTTGGCAAAACGCTAGCATATCGCAGCGCTGCCAAAATGCTCAAAAAAACGCTCTTGTGGGTTCCAGCCCTGACGCTGACTTCTGCTCAGTTTCAGGCTGGAAGTCCCTAATGAAACTGGCTAATTTGCTGCGTGTGCGGTGGTAAAGGTGAGCCATATCAGGAAAAGCAACAAACTGCTTGGAATTATTTGCATCTCATTAATGAACGCTAATTCTAAGCAAATGTTAGATTTAAATGTCTAAATTGGGTGTTTAGCTTTATTTGACTTTAAACGGACCCTGAGCAGACGAGATGGGATGCATATAAGGAAACCGAGGGCTATTTGGTAAAGAGGAGACACTTACCGGCCCCTAATTTAATCGCTCCTGCTCCGAGGCTGGCAGCTATCAATTACATTGTAACTGGCGACTCTTGACATAAAGTCGCACTGTGACCCGGGATAGGAAGCCTGCGGGTCCTTTCTGCGCATGCATACACCTCCGCATGTGAACTGCAATATGACCTGCGGCAGAGGGAAGGGGAAGAAGCCAGGAAGCTCATATGCCTGCCCATGGCGTCTGCTCAGGGTCTCTTTAAGTGCCCTGAGCCCCCAGGAAAGATTTGTTTATTTTACAATGAACATCCACATAAGGGAGGTTCTTAATACAGTGAGCCATTGGTGGGGCCAGGGGTTGGGGGACTACATCTCCTGGCCACGCATTGGGGCGGCGACAGCATGCTCAACGATGGGAGCTCTAAACTTCCTGCTGCTGCAGATGCTCTGCGGGGAGCAGGTGCAATCCACATGGATGGGGGGGAGGGGGGTTGAGCACCCCCACACTGGTAAGTAATGCCACTCTGCCCAATACCACCCCCCCCCCCCCTCCCACCAGCCTCCATTGACTACTCTATTATGAACCTCACTCATGGGGGGGTTCATTGTAAAAAGAAAAATAATCTATCCTTTAACACACACACAGACAGACAGACACACACACACATGCAGACACACACACACAGGCAGACAGATACACACACACATGCAGACACACACACACTATACACACACAGACACACACACACACAGACAGACACACACACACTATACACACACACACACACACACCACACACTATACACACACACACACACACACTATACACACACACACAGACAGACACACACACACACCACACACTATACACACACACACACACACACACACACACACACTATGCACACACACACACACAGACAGACACACACACACTATACACACACACACACACACCACACACACACTATACACACACACACACCACACACACACTATAGACACACACTATACACACACAGACACACACACACACACTATACACACACACACACACCACACACTATACACACACACACACACCACACACTATACACACACACACACACACACACTATGCACACACACACACACACACACAGACAGACACACACACACTATACACACACACACACTATACACACACACACACACACACACACACACACACTATGCACACACACACACACACACACACACAGACAGACACACACACACTATACACACACACACACACCACACACACACACTATACACACACACACACCACACACTACACACACTATACACACACACACACACACTATAGACACACACGCAGACACACACACACTATACACACACACACCACACACTATACACACACACACACGCACACACACACTATACACACACACACACACACACACACACACAGACACACACACACTATACACACACACACACCACACACTATACACACACACACACCACACACTATACACACACACACACACACACACACACACACACACACACACACACCACACACTATACACACACACACACTATAGACACACACTATACACAGACACAGACACACATGCACACACTATATACAGACACACACACACACTATACTCACACACACACTATACTCACACACATGCATACACACACAGACAGGCACACGGGCACAAACTTCTATATTTATTTATTGCATCTCATGCGTATCTGTGATTTTAGTCTGGTCATTACCAGCAGCATGATGATTCTTTTTTTTTTTCAGGCGCTACCACAATGTAATCTAAGTACGGTATTATGAAATTAATGGCATCCACAGATGTGATTAGTAGGTTCTGCAGACTATTTGTGACACTGCCGTGAATTCTTCTTGCTCTGTTTTGGTCCAGGGCCATTTTGCATGAGTGTTTAGAAGAATCTTCTAGCAGCCATGCAACACTTTTCTACACTAACGCTCAACATCAATTGCCGTTGTAGCGATTTTTTCTTTTTTACTTTTAAACGTCACGGAAAATACACTGCTTCCTCGTGGGCTTCCTTGAATTCCTCCTTCAAAGTTCGCCATACAGTAACGTGTTAAAAAGAGGCAATTTAGCGAATTGCAAATGGCTACTGCACAGTAGAACATGATTTATTTTCTTGACAAGTGTATATGAAACAAGAAGAATTAGGGCAAGTACATTGTTAGGGTAGGATCTAACTAGGACACAGCTCCTAGGGAACTGTTAACTAGCTCACAGCTGGGGGACACGGAGCATCTACCCTGCTGGAGCTTCTGCTATTGTCATGTTACAACATTGTATTACCGCTAGGCCTGTTCATCTCTATCTATGACAGGAAGGAGGAGGCAGAGCTACAGATCAATGACGGACATCACATTTTCTCCAACATCGATTGTGTGGTGCATTGTAAAACAATTTTTCTTATTGATATACCCTAAGGGCCCTTTTCCACTTGCAATCGCTAGCGTTCGCGCTGAACGCTAGCGATTACGGATCAGCAAAAAGCAAAAAATTCCCGGCGCTTTCCCGACGTTTGCGATCGCGATTTTGCTATGCTATGCACTGCATAGCAAAATCGCAGCAAAAATCGCTGCGCGATCGCAATCAAGTAAAAAACGAATCGCGGTAGTGGAAATTACCTACCGCGATTCCTATGTTAAAAAGCAAACCGTAGCGATTTTAAAATCACTAGCGGTTTGCGGTTTTGCGATTAAGCAGTCGCAAACGCCGTAGTGGGCCCTTTTTCACTAGCAATCGCTATCACAAATCACAACGGCAGCGATTGCGATTTTTCATTAATTCTGTTATGCGATTGCGATTTGTGATTTTCATTTGCATTGCATTATCATTGTAAAAATCGCTCCAGCAAGCGATTGCGATTTGCGATTTACAAATCGAATCACTGTAGTGGAAAATACTTCTCGTGATTTCTATGATAAAGTAACAACACGAGCGATTTAAAAATCACTAGCGATTTGCGATTTTGCGATTCAGCAATCACAATCGCTCTAGATTTTGTTTTTAGCTCTTGAAATATTTTGACAGCAAAACAACAAGGCCAGGATTATGGCTCTTCCGCATACAAAGTGTAGCTTAACATTGTACCATCTCTGTCCCCTGTCCCTCCTCTGTGCCCCCCTTTGCCTCCAGTGTCCACCTCTGTGTCACCTCTGCCCTTTGCACCTGTTTATACAAGTTTAAACGTCATTTTTGTCTTTGATTTTTTTTTAAATCGAACTTCTCAAAAACTTCAAGTCCAATTTGAAAAAACGTTTTGGCTTGTTCCCATGGAAACAGAGCATCCATGCCGTTTGTATCGGCTGGTCATTCGTAAGTCGGGCGTTCGTAAGTCGGGGAATACCTGTATTGCACCGACATCTTTCGCAGTGCTGTACAGAGTACCGTATATTGTCTTGTCACTTAACTGTCCCTCAGAGGGGCTCACAATCTAATCCCTACCACAGTCACATGTCTATGTACGTATTGTAGTCTAGGGCAAATTTTTGTTAGAGGGAAGCCAATTAACTTAAGGTGGCCACTAACGGCCCAATTTCTAAATAAAAATCGTTTGAGCTATCAGACAATTCGGATCGGATGTGATAGGATTGGTTGTAAAAAATTTCCACTGATAGGCACAATCTATTACGAATGATTTCTAAAAACAGTTATCCAATTGGATTTTCATCAAACCAAAATTTGCATTTTCTTGTCAGTTGTGATAGATAGGAAGCAAAGATTGGTTCGTTGATAGTGTAGTGAACGATGTATTATGATTTTTCACTTCTGATCAGAATTATCTAATCACTCAAACGATTTTTCCGTAGAAATTGGATCATTAGTGGCCACCTTTATCTGTGTGTTTTTGGGATGTGAGAGGAAACCAGAGTACCCAGAGGAAACCCAAAGAGACACAGGACGAACAGAAGGGCAGATAGTGCCCTGCCTGGGATTCAAACCGGGGAACCAGCACTGCAAGGGGAGAGCGATAACCACTACGCCACTGTACTTGCCACAAACAAGTTCAACTTAAAAAAAATCTACTGAAACGGAACCTGTTTGTAAATAAGGGGACTGCCGGTATATTTTTCTAAACAAAAAGCCCTCAAACTAACAGGCAGCAAAATTAACAATGTAAAACTGTGCATGGAAACACCCACACTATCCCTTGGGTACGGTACATACATGACTGCGAGCCTACAGTAGCCAGAGATATACGATTGCCAAAACCGGAGGTTCACTTTGTCAGGCTGAAAGTCCGCTCTCATCAGCAGATAGAGGTTCCTTCTAAACACTTTTCCTGACATTGTAAATTCATCAACAAACGTGCCGCTGTATTAAAACTAATTATAAAAGTATTAAATTCTGCCTCATTTTACATAGTAAGGTCCAGTTTAGAGGCTGTGTTAATAAGTATACCGCTCAGAATACAATCCTTCCAACTATTACAGTCACGCTCTATGCTTATCACGCTCCACACTTCCACAATGAGAGCACAGGTATATCATTGTAAGGAAACGCAAGCTGATAATTATCCTCCCAGCTATTATTCTGTGAAAAGAGCCGGAAACCCTGATCTGTGAGCAAGCCTTGAATGTAATATCTGGGGAAACCTAATCGAGAGGAAGCAGCCTGGTATATTCATCAAATCACAGACGTGAGAAGGTGAGGATCTGCTCCTGAACACGCACGCACGCACGCACGCTGGCACGCACACACACACACACACACACACACACACACACACACACACACACACACACACACACACACACACACACACACACACACACACACACACACACACACACACACACACACACACACACACACACACACACACAGCACTGCTGCTGGTCATGGCTGATGTGTGGGATTAGATACCATGTAGGTTACTTAGAAAGAGAAACTCCGACCAAGAATTTAACTTTATCCCAATCAGTAGCTGATCCCCCCTTTTACATGAGAAATCTATTCTTTTTCACAAACAGACCAGCAGGGGGTCCTGTATGACTGATAATGTGGTGAAAACCCTCCCACAAGAAACTCTGAGGACCGTGGCACTCCTGGCAGTTTCCTGTCTGTGAACCTTGTTGCATTGTGGTAAATAGCTGTTTACAGATGTTTCCAACTACCAAAAAAGCATGCAGCAGCTACATTGCCTGCCAACAGTAAAGATGTCACCATGTAGTAAATGTCAGAATGTAAATCAGGGATTTAAAAGAATTTACAATGGGGAAAAAAAAAAGTGCTTCATTTTTACAATAATTATGTATAAATGATTTAGTCAGTACTAAATCATTTATACATAATTATTGTAAAAATGAAGCACTTTTTTATTACATTATTTTCACTGGAGTTCCTCTTTAAAGTTGTAGTCCTTACATAGATACATAAAAGACCATTTAAAAGCATTTCCAAGTATTCCCTGTGTGTAAAATAATTTATTTTCACTGCAGAGAGCAGTACAAAAAATTCCTTATCTCTGGTAGTCAGCAAAGACAAAAACAATCTGCACAGTATGGAGAGAAAAAAGGTAGGGAGCAGGCACTACAGTGTTACTGCAGTTCTGGAAGTAAACACTGTACTTGTGTGGCAAAAGGGTGTTACAACAGGTTAAAAGAAGGTTAATGCAGACAAAGGAATCAGCATCATTCTAATGGTGGTTTTAGCCAATCATGCCATGGCTACATGGCTACCAAACTGGGGGTGGACCAGATGACAGGGGTAAGGGTAAGGGCCCGTTCAGATCAGAAATGCGGATGGCCATGCGTGCGGAACGCGTGCGGACCGCAACGCGTACGAACGCATGGCCATCCGCGTTTGTGTGCGTTGCGTGGCTGATCCCATCACTGAAAAGTGAATGGGACAGCCACGCGTTTTTGCAAAATCTGCGTGCAGCATGCGTTCCCGGACCGCACAGGTCCGGAACGCATGCAGTGTGAACATCAGACATTGCACTCTATGCAATGTCTGATGTCGTGCGTTTTGGCCACCTGCACGCGTTTCCAAAACGCGGCTGGAAACGCGTGCAGTGTGAACGGGCCCTAAGGATCTGCACACCTCCCCCACACACATATAGGCTATCATTCATAAAGCATTTCCGCATGCGGAAATGCTTTAAACAGCTGACTTTACTGACCACTTAGCAAAGTCAGCATTCATAAAGGCTCTTTCCGCATGAAAAAATGACACTACTGAGCAGAGTGATAAATCACCGCCTTGTGCGGTGATAATCGGAACAAATGTAGCAAAATGTTAATTTAAAAAGATCACCGCAAGCGGTGTGAGGTCGGGAAGTACCGCTCCCTCTGATGTGGCGTTAACAATGTAAGTGAATGGAGACACAGAGACCACCCAGGCAGCTGCAGCAGAGCGGAACACGGAGAAATGTATCAACTCTGCAGCTTCCGTGTCTCCGCAAGCCTACCGCCTGCCTACCGCCAGCCTAGTTCGGGGAATCTCCGCACTGCTACCGCACATGGATACTTTTTTATGAATGCCCACCCAGAAGTCTAAAACACCGTCAGTGGTGTTTTCCCGCACTGATTCTCCATACCGACAGCACTTTCATGAATGATAGCCATAGTGGCCATTAATAATTTCCGGTTTGATAAGGTATCCTTTAAAAGTATTATAAAGAGAACATGAAAAATTATCTCCTAGGAGAAAACTCAGGAGAAAAAAGTTACTTGCATATGGGCCAGTGTGTTTAAAATACAATAAATAACATGTCTCTGTAATAACTGAATAAATGAAAACAGCTGTTACTTTCCGAATGCCCCTTATAGTTTGGGTGAGCTTTTAGTATGTAATGTACAGGTATGCATCTTAAAGCGGACCTGAACTCAGAACTTCCTCTCTGCTCTAAAAGATAAGCAACAGCATAATAACCTTTAATTAATGTAATTGTTACAGCTTACAGAACTCCTGCAATAAATCAGCAATGTGTTTACTTCCTGCTTTCATGGAAGCCGAAAAAGGGTTAACATCCTGTGTTTACATATTAGCTGTGTCTGCCGAGGACTGCCGAATTTCTGTACTCACGCAGCTGAGAGATCAAATTATACTTGAAGATGAGGGGAAGCTAGACAGGCTCTTCTCTCTAAAGACACGCAGGGTGCATTTCTGCACTTCTCTCTGTTTTCCTCATGTCCTATGCAAGAGTTCAGGTCCACTTAAACACATGCAAATAATGTTAAAATTGTCTTGGCCTTTGGCCACCAAGTGTAATTTGTGAGTGAGACAGCAAAAGGGGTTAAATCCAAATACTTGATTTCCAAAAGGTATAAATAGCTGTGGTATGATGCTTCTGCCGTTATGGAAAGGTTATGACAGGGAGAACTATATTAATATGCAGACGGGTCAGAAACAGCAGTCAAGTTGCCCTTTTGCTCAGAAATCCCTTTACATGCATGATTGTTACAACCTCTGTCTGTATTATTTAACAAGACCTCATGAAAGAAAAAGCACAGTTAATTTTTGCATGACCTCGATTGCTCCACAGAGATGCAATACAGTAATAAAAAGAAGAAAAAAAAAAAAAGGATGGATCTATCTTGGCAGCTATCCGAAGAACACTAACTTAGTTTTATCCAGCAGATGAATTCTGGGGGTTTGGAGAGAAAGCTTTTTAATTCTTTATTTTATGACTATATGGTCCTTGACAGTGGACCAAAGAAGAGATTTGTATAAACAATGAAGAGAGAAATGCTCTGCGTTCTTACCTCAGTGACGCTTAGCGAATTCAACCAAACTTGCTTCTAGAGGGGGCTAAGCAGATCAGTGCTGGGGATGGGTCACAACTTATATATACAGGGACGGCATTGGTGGGCTGTGTAGAAGGTGCCAGGAAGTAGTAGGTTTTAACTTCCTCTTCGCTCCGTGAAGTGTGTACATGTAAAAAAGGCACCTGGAAAAAACGGGGGATTGCCGCTGGTAGAATATTGGTAAAATTATAGATATTCTACTATTTAATTCCAATAGTAAAATATCGGCAACCTTCACCCATATTTTACTATGACTTAACTTAACCCTATTCTCACACAGAACCCTCCTTCTACCGATGCCTAACACTAAGACCTCCCTCTACAACCAATGCCTAATCCTTAAACCCCGCACCCCCCCCCCCAACTGGTGCCTAACACTTAAAGTAAAGCTGAGATCGCAAAATAAAAAAGATTGCATATTCACCTGGGGCTTCCTCCAGCCCCATGAGCACCAATACGTTCCATGTCGTTCTCCCAAGGGCCTCCATTCGGCCTCAGTTAGTCCCAGTAATCTGGCTTAGTTGCGCCAGTCGGCTCTGCTGCACATGCACAGCCATTCTGCGCATACGCCAAAGAGCCGACTGGCGCAACTGAGCCAGGTTACCGGGACTAATTGCAGCTGAATGGAGGCCTTCGGGAGAACACCGTGGGACACATTGGTGCTCAGGGGGCTGGAGGAAGCCCCAGGTGAGTATAAAATCTTTTTATTCTGCAATCTCAGGTACACTTTAACCCCCGCCCAACACTTAACCCCTCCCATCCTCCTAGGCTGAACCTAATCCCCCTGCTGCTAAGACGAAAATCGTGGTAAAGAAAAAGAAAGTAAATTTGGGTACCCAGAGGTGCTGCCACATAGATGTGATTTGCTGCAAAGAAAATTGGGCCCCAGAGGCACCACTGCAAAGCCGCTATTTGCAGCAAAGAGTGCACATTTGGGGGCCCGGAGGCACCCCACAAAATTGCGGGCGCAGAGGCATGCCGATACGCAAATTTACCTTCTTTACCAGTGCTGGGCCGAAATTACGCATTAGCGTAATTACGCATCGTAATTCACTACAAATGCACCGTAAGCGTTACGTGTAAGGTTACGGTATTAAGCGTAATTAATTACGCGTAGACCGTAGGGTTACGTTTTACGCGTAACAAATTACGCGTAAGACAGTAAACTCCCATTGAAATTACACAGTCTGCCGTAATCGCGTAATATTACGCTCCCGTATAATATAAAAAAGCCGCCGACTTTAAGGGTTAATAGCAAAGCCCCTTAAGTGCTAAGAGCCTCAAATTTGGAGAATATATTAAGGAGATCAGAAGGAATAAGAGGAAAAATTTTTTTTCAAAAAGACCTTATAGTTTTTGAGAAAATCGATGTTAAAGTTTCAAAGGAAAAATATATACATTTAAAAACCCGCCGACTTTAACGGTTAATAGCAAAGCCTGCTTAAAATTTAGGAACACCAAATTCACAGGGTATATTAAGGGAATCAGTGGGAATAAGAGGAAAATTTTTTTTTTCAAAAAGACCTTATAGTTTTTGAGAAAATCGATTTTTAAGTTTCAAGGGCGAAAATGTCTTTTAAATGCGGAAAATGTCAGTTTTTTTTGCACAGGTAACAATAGTGTTTTATTTTCATAGATTCCCCCAAGTGGGAAGAGTTTTACTTACTTCGTTCTGAGTGTGGGAAATATAAAAAAAAAACGACGTGGGGTCCCCCCTCCCAGACCTCTTTAACCCCTTGTCCCCCATGCAGACTGGGATAGCCAGAATGCGGAGCACCGGCCGCGTGGGGCTCCGCACCCTGACTATACCAGCCCGCATGGTCCATGGATTGGGGGGTCTCGGAAGGGGAGGGGCAGCCAAGCTTTCCCCTCCCCCTCCTTTAAAAAGGGGTCCCCCAGATGCCCACCCCCCTCCCAGGAGAAATGAGTATAGAGGTACTTGTACCACTTACCCATTTCCTTTAAGAGTTAAAAGTAAATAAACACACAAACACATAGAAAAAGTATTTTAATTGAACAAAAAACATAACCACGAAAAAAGTCCTTTAATATTCTTAATTAACCATTAATACTTACCTGTCCCTTTAAAAGCCAGTTCCCACGCAATATCCTCGGAAATATACTAATCAGTTACAATGTAACAAAGTTATTACAATGTAACAACTTTGTTACATTGTAACTACGCCGCACCCGACGTCACTCACCGCCACCGCCGCCGCGTCTGTGCTGCAGGACCCGACAGAGCTCTGAGCTATAGCTCAGAGCTCTCTAAGCATCTTTGTATTTGGGCTCCAAGGAGCCCCATTGGTCCTTAGCAGACCAATGGGGTTCCTTCTGATTTGAAGGAACCCCATTGGTCTGCTAAGGACCAATGGGGCTCCTTGGAGCCCAAATACAAAGATGCTTTCGAGAGCTCTGAGCTAGTATAGCTCAGAGCTCTGTCGGGTGAAGGGACGCTAAGTCCCCGCCGGCTCCGCTGCCCTCCCCGCCTCTCCCACATGTCACCTATATACATGCTGGCACCCATGGGTGCCAGCATGTATATGAGTGACAGGTGTGGGCGGAGTGGACGGCGGGAGCCGGCGGGGACTAGCGTGTATGCGGCGGCCGGCGGGTGAGCGGCGACTGACGTCGGGTGCGGTGGTGTTACAAAGTAACAAAGTTGTTACATTGTAATAACTTTGTTACATTGTAACTGATTAGTATATTTCTGAGGATATTGCGTGGGAACTGGCTTTTAAAGGGACAGGTAAGTATTAATGGTTAATTAAGAATATTAAAGGACTTTTTTCGTGGTTATGTTTTTTGTTCAATTAAAATACTTTTTCTATGTGTTTGTGTGTTTATTTACTTTTAACTCTTAAAGGAAATGGGTAAGTGGTACAAGTACCTCTATACTCATTTCTCCTGGGAGGGGGGTGGGCATCTGGGGGACCCCTTTTTAAAGGGGACTCCCAGATGCCACCATGAACCCCTCCCCAGGAAATCGCGGCCTCCACCTCCACCGCCCATCGGAGGTGGAGAAGAGCCCCTTGTCCTTGGATTGGACAAGGGCTCGGAGGGGGAGGGGAAAGCTTGGCTGCCCCTCCCCTTCCGAGACCCCCCAATCCATGGACCATGCGGGCTGGTATAGTCAGGGTGCGGAGCCCCACGCGGCCGGTGCTCCGCATTCTGGCTATCCCAGTCTGCATGGGGGACAAGGGGTTAAAGAGGTCTGGGAGGGGGACCCCACGTCGTTTTTTTTTTATATTTCCCACACTCAGAACGAAGTAAGTAAAACTCTTCCCACTTGGGGGAATCTATGAAAATAAAACACTATTGTTACCTGTGCAAAAAAACCTGACATTTTCCGCATTTAAAAGACATTTTCGCCCTTGAAACTTAAAAATCGATTTTCTCAAAAACTATAAGGTCTTTTTGAAAAAAAAAATTTTCCTCTTATTCCCACTGATTCCCTTAATATACCCTGTGAATTTGGTGTTCCTAAATTTTAAGCAGGCTTTGCTATTAACCGTTAAAGTCGGCGGGTTTTTAAATGTATATATTTTTCCTTTGAAACTTTAACATCGATTTTCTCAAAAACTATAAGGTCTTTTTGAAAAAAAAATTTTCCTCTTATTCCTTCTGATCTCCTTAATATATTCTCCAAATTTGAGGCTCTTAGCAATTAAGGGGGCTTTGCTATTAACCCTTAAAGTCGGCGGCTACCTAACATTGATCCATGCGTCAACTTTTCCGCTTGGCAGCATGACCTTACGCATTAATTGCTAGTAGGATTTTCCGCGTAAGCCTATAACGTAATAACCTGAATTACGGTATACTTACGCGTAATTGCGTAAGTGCTATGCGTAATTATAGACATGTACCGAAATTGAATGTCTATGCCGTAAGCGTAATTTCGTAATGCGTAATAGCGTAAAATTACGCGTAATGATCCGTAAGCGTAGCTTTCTCCATTACGACCAGCACTGTTCTTTACTGCAAATAGCAGCTTTGTAGTGTTGCCTCTGCCAAATGTACCGTATATACTTGAATACAAGTCGACCTGATGTATAAGTCAACTCCAATATTTGACCCTCTTAAGCTGGAATTTTTTATTGATTCAAGTATAAGTCTACCCAGCAAAGTTAATGGCTGCACTGGGGGACCAGGAGTGGTTGTTAACTGCACTGCTTACAGTATTGCAGCCATTAACCCCTCCAGTCCCCCAAGTGCAGCAATTATTTTTATTAACTCCCCCTCTTGCAGCCAGTATTTCCCACCTGCCCCTTTCCTTGTTAATTGTTGCTACCAGGAGGACTTTCACACCTGTGCTTACTTGTCATTTCCTTTCTTCAAAGTGTCACTTACCACTGGGTAAATTGCTACAAATGGGAATGTCACTAGCAATGCACACATTGCTCAGTGTTGCCCATGACTCGTGTATAAGTCGACCCCTATAATTTTATTTAGTGAATCAGACCTAATTTTCTAGACTTATCCTTGAGTATATAGGGTAATTTATTTGCCACAAATCACAACTGCGACTTTTATAATGGGCGCCTATTTACCACAAGGGCTCCTGCACCCTTTTTTCCTGTTTCGGTGGGGAGTAACTGTTAGTTACTATTAGTCAGGGTCACGCTAACTTCTGCGCGTAAACCAAGGGGCTCCGGAGCCACTGATGAGGCAGGGGTTTCATGCTTATTTCTCAGTTATGGTATCGGGCCCCTCAGTCACCACCAGAAAGGGATGAAAACTTTGATTTTTGTTATACACATTACTGTTGTTAATATTATTTTTAATGGTATATTTTTAATGTTATTTATGATTACGTTTAACTGTTATTTTCATATTATCATTATTGTTTGCATGATAACAGCTGTGGCTAATAATAAAGTATCATTCCAACTAGATCTATTTTGCTATTGGTTTACAGTAGACCTGTAGGCTCCTAAAGAAAAAACTTTCATACTTATCTAGGTAGAAGGAAGACTTTGTATAGTTCAGGGGCTTCCTGTGTAATCCTTGACACTAGCACTGCTGGCCCAGGATCCTCCTACCCTTTAACAAAGGGGAGCGTGACCTTGGGAACATGTCTGGCAAGGCCTTGTCCGATATGTTCAGAGGGTCCATGTGTGGAAACGCTCGCTCGACGAGGAGATAAGAAGCTTCTGGACTATCCAAAGGCTTTCCTCTACCTAGATAAGATCTAATTGTATTCTTTGGGAGAAAATAAGTTTACTTTAACCACTTAAGGACCACAGGCTTAAACCCCCCAAGTGACCAGGCCATTTTTTTTACAAATTAGGTGAATGCAAATTTAAGTGATCGCTGCAGAGCTGTACAACTCAGCAGACAAATAATTCCCCCCCCCCTTTTCTGCCCACCAACAGAGCTTTCTGTTGGTGGCCTGTGATCGCTCCCCCAGTGTTTATTTATTTTTTTACAAATATTTATTTGGTTATTTTTACAATAAATTTCTCTTTTTTTTTTACCCACCCTCCCTCCGCCAGCCAATCAGTGCGATCGGCTATCATAGGTTTCAGCTTATGGATCGCCACTGGGAGACTGATGGCGGAGCGGAGCTCTGTCATTCAAGCGGAGATGCGAGCGCGATCTCCCGCAATACCCCCCCAGGACCACACGACAATTGGCGTGGAGTGGTCATGGGGCTGCCGCCACGTTCGGCGTTACATGGTCGGCAACAGGTTAAAAATACACTGTGAGGGAAAAAAGTGTCCCTTTGGGCTACTTACCTCGAGAGAGGGAAGCCTCTGGATCCTTATGAGGCTTCCCGTCCTCTTCATCCTCAATAATCCACCGCTGTTAGCCCCCGAAAATCTGCTGTGGCGCAGGTGCAGTAGGAGCTTCAGCGTGCAGTAATATTTACCTATCACACGGGTAATATTTACCTACCGCACCAGCACAGTAGAACGGACTTAACTGGGCTTGGAGAGGGGAAGCTTGTATATTGCGCCTGCGCAGGAGCGCGGATAGGCAAATATTGTCGCACCCTGTTCAGGGGCAGCCAGCGCAGGATCCAGGAGGCTGAAAAGAATAAGGGGAGCCTCATAAGAATACAAAGGCTTCCCCAGTTAAGTAGCCTCCAAGGGCACTTTTTTCCTTACAGGATCTCTTTAAAGTAAAAATGGAAAAGAGATCAGTGAAATAATAAATACTCTATTATTATCTAATTCACGTCCTTAAAGCTGGACACAGACTTGACACTTAGCTCTGCAGAATGCACGCTGAGCCTTATAAGTGCGAAGAGCTGGACAATCATCTGCACACAACAAGCAAGTCGAGTTGACCATATTTCAGCCTACAGATGTGGCCAGTGGGGAGCCAATTCAGCCATGAGCTGAGTGTTCCATTTAGCACAGGTCAGGTTGCCACAGTTATTCAGTGCTCTCCTGATGCTTCACCAAACATCATTTGTCCCTGAGGAGACCAGGAAGAAAACTGCAGCACAACACAGCACAGCTCCAGAGCAATCACAGGTAAGGTCCGTACACACGCCGGACTGGAGGCAACGACGGGTCCGTCGTTGCCTCCCGCTGGGTGGGCGTTCCAACGACAGTCCGACGTGTGTACGCACTGTCGGCGGACTGATACGGCTGTTTCTGAGCGATCCACCCGTCGTTGCCTCCAGTCCGACGTGTGTACGGACCTGTATGCCTGCTAATACAGCTGGTTAATTATTAAGTAGGTAAGTACATGTCTGAGCAATAAATGAGCACAAACAGATTACTCTCTTATATATATAGTATATCACACAAACACACACATACAGACACACTGTATACACAAATACTGTATACGCTCACGCAAATACTGTATATGTGCTATAACCTTAAGGCCGGATTTATGCTTTTTTTGTACCCCTAGGCCAAGTATGTTGGGGCTCCCCTTCCATGTGCAGCAGCGCCCCTCCCATTCCATGTACAGCCCTCTCTTCCATGTGTATCCATGTACTGTAGCCCCTCTCTTTCATGTACAGCTCCCATGGGCATTAGCTTCCCTTTTTCATGTGTGGCTCTCCATTTTCAGCCTCCTCTTTAATATGTAGCAACTCCTCTTTCTTGTCCAGCTGCCCCCATAGGCTGCAGCCACCCAAGGCCCTGGCCCATGGTCCTGCATAACCTAGATACCAAAGCAGGTAATTTGGGCACTGGAGGTGCTGTGGTACTTTGGGTGATGCCACAGGCTCCTCCTGTTCTTTGTAGCCACAGTTTAGTTAGGGTTAGGTATTATTGCTTGGGGGAGGGGGAAGTTAGGGTTAGGCATAGGTTGAAGGGGTCTGTTAGGGTTAGGCATAGGTTGGACCGGTCTGTTAGGGTTAGGAATAGGTTGGAGGGGTCTGTTAGGGTTAGGCATAGGTTGGAGGGGTCTGTTAGGGTTAGGCATAGGTTGAAGGGGTCTGTTAGGGTTAGGCATAGTTTGAAGCGGTCTGTTAGGGTTAGGCATAGGTTGGACGGGTCTGTTAGGGTTATGCATAGGTTGAAGGGGTCTGTTAGGGTTAGGCATAGGTTGGAGGGGTCTGTTAGGGTTAGGCATAGGTTGGACGGGTCTGTTAGGGTTAGGCATAGGTTGAAGGGGTCTGTTAGGGTTTGGCATAGGTTAGAGGGGTCTGTGAGGGTTAGGCATAGGTTGAAGGGGTCTGTTAGGGTTTAGCATAGGTTAGAGGGGTCTGTTAGGGTTATGCATAGGTTGAAGGGGTCTGTTAGGGTTAGGCATAGGTTGTGGGGGTCGTTGGGTTAGGCATCAGTTGGGGAGGTTGGTTAGGGTGTTGGGAGGATCATCAGTTAGGGTTTGGCACTGATAGAGGGAGGGTTCAAATGAGAATGGGGCCAGGTTAGCTGATAGCAAAGTTCTGTTAGGAATTACCAATATTTTACTATTGTAATTATATAGAAGAATATTGGTAATTTTACCGATATTCTACTAGCGGCTATTTTCAGCGCCCAAATTACCGCAGTGCTTTTTTACATGTGTGCCTAGATATTACCCTTGCCAGGCTGTAGGTTACAGGCAACAGGTCACTGGAAGCGGCTTCCTCTTATGGCAATACTTTTTTTTCTTTTTCTTTTATTTTTTTTTAAGAGGAACTTTAACCCAGGATTGAACTTCATCCCAATCAGTAGCTGATCCCCCTTTTCCTATGAGAAATCTTTATCTTTTCTCAAATAGATCATCAGGGACATCTGTATGGCTGATATTGTGGTGAAACCCCTCCCACAGTGTGATGTCATGACCATAGTTCTGACAGTTTGCTGTCTGTGAACCTTGTTGCATTGTATGAAACAGCAACTTTTCCAACTGCCATGCAAGCAATATTTTCCCGTGTATAGAACTCAGTAATGCTCATCTGAGCTCGGATATCCAAGATACTCGGATAGCGTCATCAGCTCGGATAGCGTCACGTCAGACGTCACCTCGAGTCCTCACAAGCGAACCAGCCCTCTGACTGCAGCCAATCACAGAGGGGGAGCCTGGCCAAGCCCCCCTCTATAAATAGCGGGCGCCATGTTGCCTCACTCGTCCTGCTTGCAACTTACTGACTGACTGTACTGAGAGATTGCTCCAGTGCTTTTTGTCTGTGCAAGTGCATTTATTGTTCAATACACCTAGCGTTTTTACACTCCAACACTTGATATTCACCTGTATTGCTTTGTATTGTAGATAGATTGTATTTTAGGCAGTTTAGTTTGTGTGATTAGGGACTAGGGAGGGAGACTGTCACTGGTGCTGCTGCAGCTGCAGCCAGCAGCTAGGCCCTGTGCCTAGGCAAGGCAGCCTGCCCTGCTCTGTGCTCTAGTCTCTAGTTACCTGTGCTCTCACCTGTCCTACTGTACTGTACTACTACTTCTGTGTTAGATAGATTATTGTACTATTTTGTAGTTAGCAGGCCCAGCTTTACTGCTATACCTGTCCTGTATCTGCTCTCTGTAATCTAGTCACACCTGTTCTATTGTTTAGCTTGATTCTTCTATTGTTTAGTTAGTACTGTAGTACTGCAGTCAGTGCTAGTAGTTGTTAGAGTAGTAGTACTACTGTGTTAGCTTTCTACAGAACTGCTGTGCTGTGAGCAGTGCCAGTGTGACAGTTAGTGTGCACTAGTGTCTTCTCCTCTGCTGTCTGACTGGCACTTGGCGCGTGCCACATCCGGCATACTCCTGGCACACGTTACACCTGCTGCTGCCGCTGCATTGCCCTGCTCCTGCTGCCTGTGCAGCTCCCACCGCCAGGGTGCCACAGGCCACTGATACCACCTATATTTAACCCAAAACATTTCGTAATTTTTTGGAGGTGTCTGGGGTGAAAACTGTCATGTCCCAGTTGTGCGGTTCGACTTTGGACACAATGTGGGCTGCACGACTGCTGTCTGGAACCTAGGCCTGATGTTAATTTACAGCTTTTTTTTTGGGGGGGGGGTTTAAGTCCCCACATCATCAATTAGTGTTCCCCTTTACTAAAATAATGATGCTACCATGCCTCATATACCCTAAAAACAATTTTAAAGCAATTTAAAGGCCATTTCCGGTTTTTCTATCCAGATATCCGAATTTGCCCGGATAGCCCGGATAGCCCGGATACTGTGGTCGGATATCCGATTTGCATTCGGATCGGAAAATTTTGAACTCGGATATCCGACCCGGATCGGATATCGGGGTATCCGGATCCGAATTTTGAAAAGGGGTATCCGAGCATCACTAATAGAACTCCCAGTAACAAACTTTCCACACAGATCAACTGGCAGTGCTAAAGATGTCACCACCAGTGATACATTTCAGAATACAAATCAGGGAGAGGAATGATTTTACAATGGGCAAACACTGACAAAATAATATATACATGAATATTGTAAAACAAATAAGCAATTTTAGGGCCCATTTCCACTATTGCAAATTCGCATGCGTTTTTCGCAAGCAAATTCGCATAGCAATACAAGTAACTGGGACTATTTCCACTTGTCAGGATTCCTTTGCGGTTTTCTGTGCAGAAAAAATTCGCATGTCAGAGCCATCAGAATTCGCATACCCCATACCGCTATGCGAATCGCATACAATGTATTTAATAGGAAATTCGCATTAAGTTTCGCATAGAAACAATGGAAAAGCACACCAGCACTGTCATGGTTAAATTCGCATACATCGTCATCCATGCGAATTCGCATGAAAATTCGCATAGACCCGCATTTTTACCGCGGCGATTCGCACCGCACAAGTGGAAATGCAGCCTAAGGGCCCTTTTACACTTAATCCGTTGCTCTCAGTTAAAACGGAAAGAAAACTGATTTTCAAAGTAATGCCCATGTTTTCCTATGGCTCCTTTCACACTTAAAGAGAGTCTGAAGCGAGAATGAATCTCGCTTCAGACCTCATAGATAGCAGGGGCATGCGTGCCCCTGCTAAACCGCCGCTATCGCGCCGCTAAACGGGGGTCCCTGATCCCCCAAATCCTCTCTGTGCAGCGCATCCCCTCTTCCGCATAGAGGCAAGGCTAACCGCCGCAGCCCTGCCCCACGCGCGTCTGTCAGCGCGTATCTTCGCCTCTCCCCCGCCCCTCTCAGTCTTCCTTCACTGAGAGGGGCGGGGGAGAGGCGGCGATGCGCCGCTTATTGACGGCGCTGAGAGGCAGGGCTGCAGCCGTTAGCCCTGCCTGAAGAGCAGCAAAATATACGACCAAATTGGTCGTTGATTTTGCAGGGGTGGGTTTGGGGGTGAAGGGACCCCCGTTTAGCCGCGGGATAGCGGCGTTTTAGCAGGGGCACACATGCCCCTGCTGAATATAAGCACTGAAGCGAGATTTATTCTCGCTTCAGTGTCTCTTTAACGAGTTTTAACTGAAATCTTTGTCACAATGCACTGCTATGGAAAAAACGCGTACTAACTCGTACCAACTGATTAAGTGTAAAAGGGGCCTTATTCATTATTTTATTTCCACTACAGTTCATCTTTAAAGTGGACCTGAACTCTTGCACAGGACAGAAGGAAAACATAGAAATTCACCCTGTACGTATTTAGAGAGTTTAGCCTGTATCATTCCCCCTCATTTGTGACTAATCACAACTGTAATTTGATCTCTCAGCTGTGTCAGCTGACACCCAGAGAGCTAATTGGTAAATACAGGATGCTAATAATTTGCCTGCTTCCATGAAAGCAGGAAGTAAACAAACTGAAGATTTATTGCAGGATTTGTATCCGCTGTAACAAAGGAATGCTTTTCTTTAAAGTGGATCTGAGGTAAACTTTCACTCATTGCATAATTGTGTTCCTTTCTTATAGTTTATAAGGGCATTCCTCGAGCCAAATACTTTTTTGTTTTTGATTTAATACTCTAATTCCCTATAAACTAAACAAGCCTCGCCCACAGCTCCTTTTGTGCCTTGGCACTGTAGCAAGGGCTTATGGGAGCTCAGTCTGGGCAGGAGGAGCAGGAGGTTACTAGCCATTGATTTCAGAGGCAGAGGGGAGGAGGGAGGAGGAGAGGGGACTGAATTTACACACAGGCAAGCTGATAGCATCTCCAGCCCTCAGCCTGTGACAATATGACAAGCAGAACATTGCTGCCTTCATTGTATCACAGGAATATATTAGCATAAACTTTTGAAGTTGTTTGCAGCTAGATATGCTGTGTAACCTATCTAAACTTTAGATAAGATATATAGACAAGTTACTTGTTATAGTTAGTTTTTCATCTTGGATCCGCTTTAAAGGTTATTATGCTGTTGCATATGTTATATAGCAGAGAGGGAGTTCTGAGTTCAGGTCCTCTTTAAAGAGGAACTCCAGTGAAAATAATGTTATAACAAAAGTGCTTCATTTTTACAATAATTATGTGTAAATGATATAGTCAGTGTTTGCCCGTTGTAAAAACTTTCCTCTCCCCGATTTACTTTCTGACATTTATCACATGGTGACATTTTTACTGCTGGCAAGTGATGTAGCTGCTGCTTGCTGCTTTGGCAGTTGGAAACCGCTGTAAACAGCCATTTTCCACAATGCAACAGGGTTCACAGACAGGAAACTGCCAAGAGTACGTACTCAGAAGTTCTTTGTGGGAGGGGTTTCACCACAATATCAGCCATACAGCGCCCCCTGATGGTCTGTTTGTGAAAAGGAATAGATTTCTCATGTAAAAGAGGGTATCAGCTACTGATTGGGATAAAGTTCAATTCTTGGTCGGAGTTTCTCTTTAACTTCAGATAGCAGTGAGGTAATGCTGACCTGTGCTGTTCTTATCCATGTGAAGTGTAATTTTAGTGATTTAGAGTCCATCTAATCTGCTGGAAGAAAAGAGAGGAATATACAATAGATAAGCAGCTACTCCTCATTATTGCATCTAAGAAGTAATGAGGAGATCACCCAGCATGTATTAAATAATGAATGTTCCTGTCATATAAAGGCAACATCATGCCAGGGCCTGATCATTACTGCTGTCTATATTCCTCTGCAATGTGCAGACTGGTGTAAGGCAGCCCCAGACTGAAGCCATAGTCTCTGCTCTGTTCATTTGTGTGTGAGTTGCACGGCGTCCCTCTGCATAGAGGGAGAGATGGAGGACACAGTACTGTCCCCTGGGAAAAGTGATAAGAGAGTAATCTGTCACTACATGTCGCTGGGAGAAGGGGAGCTTTCACTACTAATGGGGACCTGAAGGGAGGGGGGGAGGGGACTACAACCAGAAGCTGTCATTATGTTGGCCTTGGGGGTGATCATGATCTTTTATTACTATGAAAGTTGGTACCCACAGGGTCAGAGGGGAGCAGTCTCTGCAATCGCAGGGGGGGCCGGAGCTGTGGGGGCCCCCAACTACTAACCTTCCCTTCCTCCGATACAGGGGACTATACTTCTGATCAGGTGTTTTTGTGGCTGCACTTTTTATGTGTGTGAAGATCACGATGGTCACACTTGTTTTATGACCCTCTGAGATGGGCTCCCAGGCAGGGACGGATCTGGGGGGGGGGGCGCGAACGGGTATCTTGCCCCAGGCGCAGTTTTTTGAATTCTGAAAAAGGCGGCAAAATGAATGGCAGTTTAGGTGCCAAAACCTGACCTCTAGGTGCCAAAACCTGACCTTGCCCCAGGCGCAACTTGGTCTTGCTCCGTCCCTGCTCCCAGGCCATGGAGGACACCAAGAGGAGGCAAAGGAAGGTGTGTGAGCATTGTGGGCCCCTTCAAAGTTTCTCTGGGGGGCCCCATGAGTTGTAGTTTCGCCACTGCTTAGGGTCCAATCAGGAGCTGACACTTTGGAAGATGGAAGGGACCAATTAGGAGCTGGCACTACTATAGCGGCTAGAGGCAGACTGCAATAAGCAACATTCACTATTAAAGGGGTTTCTTGGTGTGTGATAAAGAGCAGTCCCTACTATGGGGGAGTAAGGGAGGCAATAAAGAGCTGTCACTGTGTGGATAAAGGGGCAATCAGGAATCAGGGTGAGTCATTTTTCAGCTTCACCCTGCGCCCACATATCACAGCACTTAATTACATAAACACATCTATAGGACCCGTTTCTTTGCCGCCAAGTCGCGGAGAGAATTTCCCTGCAAGAAAATTTGTACAGGTAAATGCAGTCTACTGAAATCAATCGGCTATCGTCCGATTCGCATGGGGGAAAAAATGGATGGTACACTGAATTTTTCTGCATCACGCAAGCGGATCCCTATAGCCATGCATGGTGGGGCTACGGGGAATCGAAGGCATCTTGCATCACAGCCGTGCTATCATCACTTCTCCCAAGACGCTTGCTGAGCACAGTGCAAACGGCCCTGAATTAAAGCTGGCAGATGTACCCAAAAGATAGATCGCGCTCAGATCATAATCCAAACTGACAGGGATCCATCTGATCGAATCCCTCTACATACTGCACAATGCACATAGCTTTAATACATTTCCTCCTTTTCTATCAAACTGCAGGGTTGCACTGTTCAATGCAGTGCAGCACTAAGAGCTTGATTCACAAAAGAGTGCTAACTGTTAGCACGCCCGTTTTCACGTTTGCGCGCGATCGCGAATTTACGCGCGCAATTAAACGTTTTCGCATGCAATCACGAATCTTTGCGCAAAATCATTATCGGTTTCGCACGCAAACGCGAACATTCGCGCGGAACCGATAATGATGTTGCGCGAAAATTCATGATTGCGCGCAAAACGTTTAATTGCATGCAAAAATTCGCGATCGCGAGCAAACGTGAAAATTCGCAGGAAAACAGCCGTGCTAACAGTTAGCACTCTTTTGTGAAACAAGCCCCATGCGTCGTTTATCTGCTGCCGCTCCAAACCCACCGATGATCGGTTCTATCAAACAATTAGAGCGGTTTCTGGCAAAGAGCGATCGGTCGATGATGCCGGCATGTTGGGGCATTGATTCTTAGCAGATTTCTAGCAGATCAATATCAGACATTTCTATGGGAAAAAATGAACCAGAGTATGGAACTATAACCAAGTATTGAACCTTATGCCAATCAGTAGCCGATACGTCCTTTCCCATGAGAAATCTTTATCTTATCTTTATCAAATAGATCATCAGGGGGGTCTGTGTGGCTGATATTGTGGTGAACCCCTCCCACAGTGTGATGTCATGACCATGGTGCTGATATTTTCCTGTCTGTGAACCTCACTGCATTGTGGGAAATAACAGCTTTTTACAACTGCCAAGCAAGCAGTACCTCCTTCTGTGCATAGAACTCTCAGTAACGGTACATTCCATGCAGATCACCTGGCAGGACTAAAGATGTCACCACCAGTGATACATTTCAGAATGTAAATGAGGGAGAGGAAAGATTTTACAAGGAGCCAACACTGACTACGGTAAATAATCTATACATGAATATTGTAAAAATAAGCAATTGTATTCATTATGTTATTTTTACTACAGTTCCTCTTTAAGTACCAGTATAGGAGTATGGTCACCATTGTGGTTTCAGAACTTTTCTAAGGTGTGTGGCTCCACCCTTGTCTACGGAATTTAAATAGTTTTAGCAGGCAGTTTTCCCTGAGTTGCGTATATTCCATCCTACAGGTCCCATTTTAACAGCTTCTGCCACATCCTTTGTCTATAGAGCAGCAAAAGAAGGTAAAACAGGTTGGGGATATTATTAGTCTGGGTCTGCTTTAAGCTGTTAGTATAATCAAATATTTCCATTCCATGAGTCACAGACCTATTTGTGAGCCTCTGTGGAGCAAGCGTTCCACCTTACAGCAGGCAAAAACAATAGGCTATCGCAAGTTCAAGTGACAAAAAATAACCACATTATGACTGTCTGCTGCTGTAAGACAAGATTATGGATAAACCTTACGCACTCAGGTTTCAAGTACGGTAGCTTTTTCTTCCTTTACCAAAACAAATGCACCTCCTCAGCCCCCAGAATATTAAAGGACAAATGTAGCGAGAGTAATGTGGAGGCTGCCATACTTTTTTTTCCTTTTAAACAATACCAGTTCCCGGGCATCCTGCTGAACCTCTGCCTCTAATACTTTTAGCCATAGACCCTGAACAAGCATGCAGCAGATCAGACATTATTGTCAGATCTAACAAGATTAGCTGCAAATTTGTTTCTGGTGTTAATCAGACACTACTGCAGCCAAATAGATTAGCAGGGCTGCCAGGCAACTGGTATTGTTTAAGGAAATAAATATGGCAGCCTCCACATACTTCTCGCTACAGTTGTCCTTATTTCATCGAGGCAACAATTTCTATTTACTTCTCTTTCAGAGCAAATAGAAATCCTTGCCTATATCGCCACCAACACCTCTAGCTGTATACTAACTTGCCCTATCCATAAATATGAAAACATCACTTGCACATGACTGCAGCTAACCTCTCCCCCCCCCCCTTTTTTTTTCTAGTGGCAGGGTTCATACACACAATGGGAATTCAAAATCAATACCAAATCAATGTTTTGATGATTGGAAATGTCCCAGCATCCAATAGGCTTGGTTATATCTAACATCTTGTCTACTAGAAAAATACCTCATCCTACCTAATAAAATCCCTGTGTCTCTGCGTCCCATGTCTGTGTCCCTGCGTGCTACTGCGCATGTGCCACAGGGACAGCCGTTGGACGGGGGCAGGATAGGCAGGGGGCGGGCGGCGGGAGCATGTGCGCACGCCGTGCTGATTGGTGGCGGCGGTGGCGGCCCTAGCCCGTTATTAAATGGGCTAAGGTGTCTAGTAGTGTATATTCCAGGTGTTTTTTTGCGTTCTGGGACAAACACAAAGCAAGTTTTCGGATAAACTTTGTGGTTCACCAACAACAGTGTGTTCATACCTTCCAAAATTGAGACATGAAAGAGGGACACTTTTATGGACACCTGAGGTGAAAATAAAGGTAAAGCTCTCTCTACATGCCTAGAATCGCTCTGAAATCTGCTTCATAAACCTCTAGCATTTTGCAGATCTGCTAGAGGTTTTTGGTGTGCACTGGGCCTTAGACAGGAACTGCCACTTACATCCCTGATGCAGGGCCGGCTTAAGGGGCTCCGGGACCCTGGGGCAAATTGAATGGGGGGTCCCCCTGAACAAATCCTCCCCCCCGGCGATCACCTCTGCTCCCCGGGGTCCTTGCTAACAAGCTGCAGGAGCAATTACTCACCTCTTCCGGCAGATGGCACAGTCCAGACACTCTTGTCATGTTGTCCTCCACCACCACTATGATCTGGACTGGCACGCGTTATTTGTAAACACGCGCCGGGTCATAGAGGAGGTGGAGGACAACATGGCAAGAGTGCCCGAACTGTGCCATCCGCCGGAAGAGGTGAGTAATTGCTCCTGCAGCTTTTTAGCAGGGGTCCCAGGGAGCAGAGCGAGCGGGGGAGCAGGCAGTATTTAGCAGGGCCGGCGGCGCGGGGCCTCTGCAGAGGTCGGGGCCCCGGGGCAGATGCCCCCTTTGCCTCTATGGGAGTGCCGGCCCTGACCTGATGTTTAAAGCCAATGGGTACCGTTTAAAAAAAGAAAAAGTCAGATACTCACCTAAGGAGAGGGAAGGCTCGATCCTAATGAGCCTTCTCTCTCCTCTCCTGGTGCCCTCGGTGCTGTGCTGGCTCCCCCGCTCGCGTCCGCCGCCGCAGGGACTTCAGAGGTCTTCGGGAGCACCCGGGCTTCCGAAGATGGGCCGCTCCATACTACGTACGCGCGAGCGCGTCATAGAGGGCGCTCGCGCATGTGTAGTATGGAGCGGCCGCGTCATCGGGAGCCCGAGTGCTCCCGAAGGCTTCCGAAAGCTCCCTTCGGCATGCGGAAGTGGCAGTATTTGACCGAACTGGTCGAATACTGCCACGGGGGATCCTGCGCGGGACCGGGCACCGGGAGAGGAGAGGGAAGGCTCATTAGGACCGAGGCTTCCCTCTCCTTAGGTGAGTATCTGACTTTTTCTTTTTTTAAACGGTAAACATTCACTTTAACTCTTTCAGGCAGAGAAAGAAAAAAAGGAACACACCATAGTTATTTGTGTGCTTGGCACTGTACATACACGTCTATCTCATCATATCACATGTCACCTCGGGTATTCTTTAAGACACACCTCTGCCATACCCCATATCACGCCACTGCCACACCCCTAGTCACTGACACCAGAAGGAATTCAGACCACACTGGTCTTCTCTATCATCATTATTTCCTCTTCGTTTTAACATTTGAAATAAGATTTTTAGAAAATAGAATGAACGAATTAAACCCATTTTTCAGTAGAAAGTGACATTTATGTACATAGATCTGTCCATGAGTCTTCCCAGTAGCAACATATGGCTGTGGAGTTTAACTATAAACAAGATCATGTATAGAAAATTGATGCTTTTGAACTGAGCTACTGAGAGTTCCATGGGCTTCTAGAAGATCTAAGCAGCAAAACCTAAAGACATAAGGCCAGAGTGTTCACAAGAAGGGTTGATACTACTATAAAACTCAAATACTTTGGTCACATAATGAGAAGACCAGATTCTTTGAAAAAATCCATGATGCTTGGAAAAATTGAGGGCAAACAAAGAAGAGGACGACAGAGGCTAATATGAATAGACAGCATACGTGAAGCTGTGAACATGCCTGTGCAAGAGCTGAAATACAATACACACACCTGATTTAAATTTTATTACACACAATTGATCCTACCAGAAGTTATTAAAATATAACTTTTATTAATTAATTATTAAAACTTTCATATTTGTTTTCATTTTATAATATATAAAACCAACCCCAGATTAGGTCTCTAGTACCGTGTTGAGCATCTACACCAATTCACAATTTTTAGTGATCCTGCTCTGGGACCTAAAGCTGAGTAAGTTGCTTTTTACTTGCTACATATAAATTAATAAACCCCCCACCAATCCGACATGTTTCGACCCCTTAATTGGGGTCGTCGTCAGGGAAAAAAGTGCTTAGTGCAAAGAGTTGCCAGTGCATATAGAAAGAAAAAGCATTATATATACATTTCAGTAAAGAAAACAAAAAGAGAGAGCATGTGCTCTCCAGCTCTGTCTTTTTGTTTTCTTTACTGAAATGTATATATAATGCTTTTTCTTTCTATATGCACTGGCAACTCTTTGCACTAAGCACTTTTTTCCCTGACGACGACCCCAATTAAGGGGTCGAAACATGTCGGATTGGTGGGGGGTTTATTAATTTATATGTAGCAAGTAAAAAGCAACTTACTCAGCTTTAGGTCCCAGAGCAGGATCACTAAAAATTGTGAATTGGTGTAGATGCTCAACACGGTACTAGAGACCTAATCTGGGGTTGGTTTTATATATTATAAAATGAAAACAAATATGAAAGTTTTAATAATTAATTAATAAAAGTTATATTTTAATAACTTCTGGTAGGATCAATTGTGTGTAACAACAGCTGAAATAACCAGTGATTGACAGAGACATTTGGCATGCAGAAGTTCATATAGTCATGAAGAGTCAAAAGTCGATTGAATGAATGAACTTAAAATCCTCTCTTCTGAGAACAAACCTACTATGTTTCCTAAGCAAAAAACAAAACAAAAACACAACACAAAGCACTCAGGGCTGGGGCACACCGAGTGGCTTTTTGAGCGTTTTTGCAGCCACTTGCGGCTGCGGATACGCTAGGGTAATGTATTTCAATGGGGTGGGTCACACCAGAGCGGGAGACGTTTTGCAGAAACGAATCCTCCCGGGGTGAGGCATTTTTTGGATTGCGGAGGCGTTTCTGCCTCAATGTTAAGTATAGGAAAAACGCAAACTGCTCTAAAAAAAGGCAGATCAGAGCGGTTTGCCAAGCGGTTTTGGTACAGAAGCTGTTCAGTAACAGCTGTACTGTAACAATATATGAAATATGCTACACTGAAATCCACAGCAGCAATCCGCAAAACGCTAGCAAAACGCCTCATAAAAATAAAAAAAAAGCGTTTAAAAATCTGCTAGCATTTTGCAGATCTGCTAGTGGGTTTTGGTGTGCACCGGGCCTTAAGGTTCGTATACACGTCCGATAAAGATCGTTCGTTACGAACGATTTGTGACGTTTACACGATATTCAAATTAGACCGAAAAGATCGTTCGTAATGAACGATTGTGTACACACGTGAACGATATAGGTATAAAGTACTGAACGACGAACGATAAAAATATGCGTGCGCAAACGGGAGTGACGTTATGACAGGCAATAAGAACATGCGTACTACTCCACAGATAATCATTATCGGACGATCTTTGTACACACTGCAACGATTGAACGATTATCTTTCGAAAAAATCCGCCGGGTTGGATCGGTCGGATTGAACGATAACGGTCGTTATCGTCCCAAAAAACGATCGTTGGAAAATTTGGAACGCACGATTATCGGTCTGATTGTCGTTATCGTTCGTTTTCGAACGATCGTTATCGTACGTGTGTACTCAGCTTTATACCTGATGTGTGTTCAGCCCAGCACACTATGTGCTTCCCAACATTGCACTCCTTTAAACTGAACTAATTAGCACATTTATTCTGCACCAGTCTCAGGAAGAACACCAAATCCTGAAGTGGATTTGGTTAAATAGCAGTGGAGTGTAGGGAAATCTAAAACATTGGTAAACACCATCAATTAAGGTGCGTACACACATGCGACTATAGTCGTTTGTAATGATCGTTCCCCGATCTTTACCAACGACGATCGTTACAAAAAACGAACCACCGACTATTAAGGCAAACGACGAACGAGCCAAATCGCTACAAAAGAAAGTTCTGTCTCGGCGGATTTTAACCAACGACGATCGTTTGCAAAAGTAGTACATCGTTGGAAACGGTCGTTCGTACTAGGCTTGACATGCACATTTCACAATTTCTCCGTGAAACTTCTCATTTTTATGCGCAAGCGCAATAGTTGCTTTACGTGATGTAACGTTCGTTCTAACGATCAGATCGTTACACACCTTTTAAAACTAACTTTACTTAGGTCGTTCTTTCATCAATTAAAAGTTCGTTCGTCGTTCTCAACGAACGATCGTTGTCGCATGTGTGTACGTAGCATTACTTTCCCAGACTCTCTCTCCCAGCAACTGCCACAGTGGACATACATGGGTTGACTCCTCCAGGCAGATCTGATCATGTTTATCAGCTCTGCTGGTGATCTGTTGCCAATCATGTATGAACTGTAACATAATACACATAACCTGATTTAAACTAGAAAACACAAGATAAATTCATATCTGGAGTGTATAAAGATATATATATGAATTTAAACCTACCTCATTTAGTAAATAGTAATTCATATAGAATTCTCATTTTAATTGCAATCAATAAAAGTTATATTTTATATACATATGTATATATATCTTTATACACTCCAGATAGGAATTTATCTTGTTTTCTATGTATGAACTGTCACAGGCTGCTGCATGATGTCAGCTAATGCTGGGAATACAACATGAGATTTTTTTGGCAGATAAATGCTTCGATATATAATTTCCAACAAGTCCGATCTGATTTTCGATCGTTTTTCTGATCGATTTCTCATAGAAGTGAGGCTAGATTCACAGTGGGACGTTGCGTTTTGATGCCACGTTAAAGTCGCACCGCAAACTTACAACGCAACGCGCCCAAAAAGTGGCAACGCAGCGTTACCGTCACATACAGCAGATACAGTAAAAAATACAGGCAATGAAAAGTATGCTTCCAAGTCATTACTGAGCATGTGCAAACAGTCTAATGCAGCTAACAACGTGTATAACGCACTGCATGCAGTACTTTTACTTAACGTGCAGCATTAGACACTAACGCAACGTGTGCACTGTGAACAGGTCATTGATTTTTCATTGCAGTGAGTTATTCTGCGTTAAATGCTGTTTTAACGTGCGACTTTAACGTCCCACTGTGAACTTAGCCTCAATGAAAAACGATCGTAAAAATGATCGTAAAATCGACTGGACAGTAAATCTGCTGAAAAATCTTATTGTGTATTCTCAGCATAAAACATTTCCGAACAACTGACAAAAAAGCGATAATGAACATTTGTTTTAGCCAGCTAAAATCTAGGGACTTTACAGACCTTTAGACATGCAAAGCCAGGTTTACACTGTTCCACCCTAGGCCAAGTTTCCTGTGGCTCCTCACTGCGGGTGCACCTCCCATTCCATGGGCAGCTCCCAATTCGCAGACTCCCTGTTTCATTTACAGCCCCTTGTTCCATATTTAGCAAACCTCTTTTTTATGCCTAGCTGCCCCTTGGACTGCCGCCACCCTAGGCAAATGCCTCTGTGGCTTATGCTAAGAGGATGTAATAAAAACAGTTTATCCTGCTGCCTTTAAACACAAAACTATAAAACTGATCAAATATATTTAAGGTGCAGGGGGTGGACTAAAAACCTATAATGATGTATCAAATCGCAGCAACGCAAAGTTCAAAGCGGTACAACGCTATAGCCCACCGACTGACTGCTGCTCTTGTTCCGCCCACAATCAACCTACATTTTCTGGCCAGTTTTATAAATACTTTTGGTCGATTTTTGGTCAGGATTGATTAATAGGATATTTTGGGGGAATTGACACTCAGCAGATTCAATTAGAGTGATCAAATCTGACGTGCATTGAACAGGAAATTGATGTGTGTAAGAGCACTTTAAAGTGGACCTGAACTCTTGCGCAAGACAGAAGGAAAACATAGAAAAATGCACCCTGTATGTATTTAGGCATTTAGATAGTTTAGCCTATCTAATTTCTCCTCATCTGTGACTAATCACAACTGTAATTTGATCTCTCAGCTGTGTCAGCTGGCTGCCTCAGCAGAGCAGCTAATTTGTCAACACAGAATGTTAACCCTATGCCTGCTTCCATGAAAGCATTAAGTAGGCACACTGCAGATTTATTTCAGGATTTGTATCAGCTGTAACAAATATTTTTTTTTCCTCTTTCACAGTGCAACGTTAAAGTCGCACGTTAGAAAATGTTTTAACGTGGACTAACGCACAGCAATAGTAAGTCTGTGCAACATTCACAGTGCACACGTTGCGTTGTGTGTAACGTGTAGCAATATTTAGAAAGTGCTGCATGCTGTGCATTTAGCAATACATTTGCTGTGTTATGTGTGTTGCACATGCTCAGTAATGTTTCTTTTCTTTTTTTTTTTTAAATGTAACGCATGCACCGTTTCCGTTCCATCAGTATGCAACGAAAACGGCGCACCAAGAGACACATAACGCAGTGCAAAATAAAGTCCAATTTCATAACCTACATGCGCTGCGTTAGGGGCACATTGTGCGACCTTACCGTCGCATCAAACACAACGTCCCACTGTGAGAGAGGCCTAAAGGTTATTATGCAGTTGCTTATCTTTTAGAGTAGAGAGGAAGTTATGAGTTCAGTTCCACTTTAAGGCTGGTTTCACAGTGGGACGTTACATGCGCACGTTAGAGCAGCCTGTAACGCAGCCCACCGCACAGTAATGAAAAATCAATGGGGCTGTTCACAGTGCGGACGTTGCGTTACATTGTAACGCTGCGTCACAAGACAACGTACTGCATGCAGTACTTTGGACGCGGCTGAGCCGCGTTAGACTGCTTGCACATGCTCAATAATGTTGGGGAGGAGCGGAGAGCGGCCAGGCACATGGCTAATTAATATGCACTGCACGTTATGACGTGCAGTATTTAGTTCCTGGAGCAGCCGCTCTGTGCGGCGATTGGCCGGCGGGACCACGTGATGCCGCATGCGCACAAGAGTGCGCATCACTGACGCCAGAGTGAGCTGCACAACGCGGCTCACTCTGAGTCCAGATCCAGCACCACCAGGCGTTGAGTTAGGGGGACGTTATGCGACCTTAACGCCCCCTCTAACGCAACGTCCTGGTGTGAAATTAGCCTAAAACAGACAATATATCTCCTTCAATGGCAGATAGATGTAGCATATCAGACACAGGGCTAATTCACCAGCCTTATGAACTGCAAACAAACCTTGCAGGGTAAGGAGTTTGTAGAGGACAAAGGATGCATAATTGCTGATAAGTTAAATGACTAATGATAGTGGACAGTCCGGTAATTACATGTACTGTTTGTCATTACAGTTACAATTTAATCTATTAATGTAGGGACATTTACCTATCTGGACACCTGTTTGGATTGCAGCCCAGAACGCAGCTTTCAGTTTGCTGCTATATTTAAAAGCTTTTAACGTTGTCTAGAAACTGATAAAGGCACAAATTTACAGTCCTCCCAACAGGTAATTTAAATCAAATGTGTAGCTAAGTAAAAAAAAAAAAAAAAAAGTCAGATACTTACCTAAGAGGAGGAGAGGTTCTGCAACCCATAGAGCAGGGGTCAGGAACCTTTTCGGCTGAGAGAGCCATGAGCGCCACATATTTTAAAATGTAATTCCGTGAGAACCCTCCCATATGTTTCAAACTAAATACAAGTTCAATTGGAGCAGCCGTTAGTTTTGCATAGAGTGCGAGTAAGTTAGTAGTGCATGCTACAGCAGTAGCGTGCACTACTTTGAAAATGTTACGCGCGCTGCCACACTAAGCTGCGCTGCTTGAGCAATGTAGCTTAGTGAATCAGCCTCTACGGATGTGTCTGCGAGCCAGATGTAGCCATCAAAAGAGCCACATCTGGCTCCCGAGCCATAGGTTCCCTACCGCTGCCATAGAGCCTTCCCAGTCCTCTTTCGGTATCCTCTTTCCAGCGATCTCCCCTATTCAAATTTGCCACATCCGGAAGCCCTTGAAAGGCTTTGGAAGCACTCGTGTCCCTGAGTGCTTCTGAAGATGGGCAGCTCCATATTGGACTTTGGCAGCTGGAACCCTTTTCTACTTTTTTTTATATTAAGACAGGTAGATGTATTGGCACTAAAACTTAGGAGAGTACAGAGGGTAAAAGAGGAGGGGGAGAGAGGCCGGCTATGTCACATTGGAAGCCCTGCTGGCAAGCCCAGATCCAATGTACGTGAAGATGGCATAAGATGAGTAAAGAAGGAAATGATCGGCACTGCTGGAAGATACTTTAATCAAATCTTGGTGCAAACAGTGACAACCTTGACAACTGACAAATAGAGGTCAGATACCATGCAGGTGCAGAGCGAGCAGGTGGGTGCAGGGGGATGGATGAGATCAGGCAGTTTTGCGAGGATTCGCTTCCACGGAAGATACATTTTTTTATGCTTTGTCTTCTTTTCCTGTTCATTGGACCACAGGGATTCAACGTAGAATGTTGTACTGTAGGTCACAGGAACAGGAAGTACACTAAAATCTCCCCAGTGGGTGCACAGATAGCAGTTAAACTCACAAGAGGTTCTAACCCTTCTCTACAAATCTAAAACTAGGATTAAATACCTTAAAGAAAACCTGTAACGAAAAAAAACCTCCCCTGGGGGGTACTCACCTCGGGTGGGGGAAGCCTCCGCATCCTATTGAGGCTTCCTCCGTCCTCCTCGGTCCCACGACGGCAGTGATAAAGCTCCCCAAACAGCGGGATGTAAATATTTACCTTTCCGGCTCCAGCGCAGGCGCAGTATGTTCCAGTACTTTCTGGAGCGGGCCATGCATAGAGTGGTGGATCAAGCTGTGGAGGAGCGTGAACAGGAACAGTTATGGCAGGAACAGTTGTGGGAGCAATTTTTAATCAGAATCAGATGTTTCCTCAACACCTGCGACAGCACAGAGGGGGGAGGAGGAGGAAGAGTCGTGTGGGGAAAAGGAGTCAGACTAGGATGATGAGGAAGGTGTTTCTTTGGAGGAGAAGGAGGAGGAGGCGGCGGCAGAAGAACAACCACAGCAGGCATCGCAGGGGGCTTGTGCTGCTTGATGTTCCCGTGGTATTCGTGGCTGGGGGGAGGAGGAGGACTTACCTGACGTCACTGAGGAAGAGCAAGAGATGATGGATAGTACGTCTGGATCCAACTTTGTGCAGATGGTGTCTTTTATGCTGTCCAGCCTGTTGAGGGACCCCCGTATAAAAAAACTCAAGTGGAATGCGCTGTACTGGGTGCACACAAAAAAAAATGATCACAAGAACAAGATTAGCTCTCAAAAGAGCTGTTGTGGGGTGGTATTTTAGCAATAACCGTTAGCGAACCGTTCTGGCCATCACTACTAGACATGAAGGGACTGTAGAGGGGAGGAAGGACCACTAAACCTTAGGGAATTGTATAGTGGATGGAGGGGAGCTATGAGAAACCAGGGAATTTTATAAGGTAGAGTGGTGGCCACTAGACATTGAGGTCGGCCCGCGACTTGGTCAGTCTACAGTATTACAACAAATGGAAAAAGTATGGTATGCAAGGAAAATTCTATATGGAAAAGTTACTGTTAGGTAGAATTACAAAAAAAAATGTAAATGCAATTGTACTTGGCTTATTTATTTATTTATTTTAATTAATAAACAGAAATCAATTGTGGATGCAGAAAAAAAGTGTGTTAAAGTGTACCTGAGATGGGGCCACAGCATAAAACATACATACTTGGGGCTTCCTCCAGGCCCCTCTGGCCTGATTGCTCACACGCCGTCCTTTTCTGACTCCCCGTTAAACTGGCCCCATAAAATCCACCAGTCGGCCCAGTTCAGCCAGCCGCGCTCCCTCGTCTCGCTCCCATCGCCTAGTAGTAGTACTACGCAAGTGCAGTGCGCCCCCCAGCAATGGGTCCGGAGCGCGGCAGGAGCACACACATGCGGCCTGGCCGCGCATGCACAGTTGGCCCCGGACTGGAGGACTTTTCAGGGCCAATTGCGGGTGAACGCGGAGCAAGAAGAGGACGACGTGACAGTGATCAGGCCGGAGGGGGCTGGAGGAAGCCACAGGTATGTTTGTTTTAATGCTGTGGCCCCATCTCAGGTACACTTTAAGTAGCAATGTTATGTTCAGTGGTAATTGTTATGCTAAACAGAGAATGGCGATGGCATGAGATATCGATAGATGAACAGAGATGTTAAATTTGAAAAAATCCATATTAAAAAAATATATTGATATTACAAATCAAAAAGATCAAAAGTTACCGTAATTATTGAATTAATTTTTTTTAATCCAACAAACTTTTTGTCATGTATGATCTGTTTTTACGAAACTGCAGCAATCTCACATGTGTGGTACTATGGGCAACTTACCCAATGTTCAATCCACCAAAAAATTGGATCGGTTTCGTCAAATCGAGTAAAAAAAAAAAAATGTGTGTGGCCAACGTAACCCTCAGTAATGGACTATGTGAAGGCTGTAGATCTCTTATGGTTTATGTTATGTACAATCTCCGTACTGGTCTGCTTTACATGCTAAGCTCAATCTTACTTCTTAAAGTAACAATTATCAGTCCAGTCTGAATCCTGCAATTACTTTAACTAAATAATTACTAATGCTGAAGTCTCCATTTACCAATCAGCAAGCTTTATTTATCTGAGAATCTTTACAGTGTCTACAGTCTCAGCAGAAGGAACGATAATGCTTTCAAAAGGCCTGGCTAAATTTAAGTATCCGATCATGATTTCAAACTGTGTTTTACTATACAGTATAATGAAGTCTTGATGCAAGCCTTTGGATGTACAAAATAGTGTATGAGTGTCCGCCCGCCCGTCTGTCTCCCTGACTAAGGTTCTGTCCTCTGTAAAGTTTTTTTGGACTTAATCACTAGAAATGTTGCGAACATGGAATTTTCTGTTCACGAACGGCAAACACGAACTTCCGAAAACTGGCGAATCTGGCGAACCGCCGTAGACTTCAATAGGCGGGCGAATTTTAAAACCTACAAAGACTGTTTCTGGCCACAAAAGTGATGAAAACGTTATTTCAAGGGGTCTAACTCCTGGACATGGGCATGCCAAAAGGGGATCCATGTCAAAAGTGTCACCAAAAATTACTGAGTTTACGCGAACTCGGGTTTTAAGCCCTAAAGGGCAGAAATCACATTCTGCACAGCTCTGGGTGTCAGTGGGCTGTGGAGTGTCACACACAGAGAAATGCAATAGTACTATCAGAATACAGTGAAATAATAATGCACTGGAGTGGTTCTGTGCCTGCAACTTCATACAGCAACAGCAGTAGTGTGCACACAGCTCTGGGTGTCAGTGGGCTGTGGAGGGTCACACACAAAAAGTCAAAGTTCAACTCAATGATGATGTATAGGGGGAGAATTGAACACACCAAATGTTCGCTGCTCACCGCAAATGCAAACAGCCAGAATACTGTTTGCAGAATACTGCTCGCCGGCGAACAGTTCGGGCTATCTCTATTAATCACAAGAATAGAGATATAGATTCAGCTCTGAGTGCTATATATTGTCTGTACAGTATTCTCTCTATTCCTTATCACCTATGTCTGATAAATCTTCAATATAATTAAGGCATGGTGCACACCAGAGGAGTTTTTCTGAACATTTTGAGTTTTTGAAACCTCCTGCTAATGTTGTGATAATTTGTAATAATCAGTCTTTTCAATACAAAAATTCATTAAAAAAATGCAAAAAACTATTATTTTTTTTACGGCGGAAATTCTCAAAAAAGAAGGCAAAAGTCGAATTTTACATTACTTTTGCAAAAATTAATGCAAAATAAAAAAATCTGGATTTTTGCTCATTACTGGTTTTATCCTAAGCCCACTTTGGTTGTACAGTAGGTTAGTGTTAGGTAGGTAGCAGGGAGGTTGGTGTTAGGAGTTGGTGGGGGGAGGTTAGTGTGAAAGTTAGGTTAGTTAAGGTGATAGTAGAATAGAGATAATATTAGCGATATTGTACTAACGTCATTACCCAGGGCCCAAAATCTTGCACCCCTTTATTGTATGTAAGTGGCCTGAGTACCAAAGGGCAATGATGTGCGTGAGGAGAAAATAAAACAGAAAACCGAGAGCTCAAAATAGTGTAGTATGTATTGAATCAGGGAAGATTAATGAAATGCAAGTATTATACTTACAAACATGGGTTACCGCTTAGGCAACCACTGTATACGCAGGTAGGGAGATTAGGCCTGTCCCTACTCAGGACTAAGATGTCACTCTCTGTAGATAGGAGAAAAGAGGGTGTACCACCCTTACACCCCAGGTGGAAAACTTTATATAAAGGTGTACAGAGGCGCCAGAGTAAAATACACTAAAAATGTTTAAAATATTCAGGTGGCGGTGGTGGACCTGCCACACCAAAACAGACACGATGCTGTTGCTTGAGATTCAGACAATTTATTCACATACTCCTATAAGAAACTGCAACGTGTTTCACGGGCACAGTCCCGCTTCATCAGACAATCACAAAAAGGAAGATCACACAGCTGTGGGTCCAATAGCAGCTTGCTATTTGGTGTGGCAGGTCCACCACCGCCACCTGAATATTTTAAACGTTTTTAGTGTATGTGAGGAGAAAAGGCCAGGCTGTCTGGTCCCAGGCCAGCCCACCCTCTACTATAGCACCAATTACTGAATAACATAATGCTGGTTGTGAGATAAATGTGGTGTCAATATACACAGTACTTCGCAGCTTGCTCCGTTTGGGATTGTGCAACCACAGAATTCCCACACTGACCCGTCTACTGCCATTAGTGCCTGCAATGGGCACATGACCATCAGAAGCAGACCCTGGAGCAATGGAAGTGCTGAACGGATGAATGAATTTCTCTTATGCCTCATAATACCCCATATTTCAATCAGACTGAGCCCCTGTGGGATGTGCTGGACATCCCACAGGGGCTCTGGTGTCCTCATCTCAATTTGTATGCTTTAGGGCCCTTTTACACTTAATGTGTTGCGATGTGATGCATTTTAATGCATTTTTCTCAATAGCAGTGTATTGTGAAAAAGCTTCAGTTTTTCAGCGTAAAGTGTGAAAGAGGCCAAAGGGAAACATGGACAATGGACTGCACATCATTTGTCCTTTCAGTTACAACTAACAGCAACTGATACATTGTAAAAGGACCCTCAGGCTTGGTTCACACATAAAAATGTTTCCACTCCTGTCCTGTCAGTTTTTGACGCCTAGCATCAGTTTTGTATGTGTTTCTATGGCTGTGTTTGCACATGAAAGGTGTACATTTCCAGTCCAGCCAGGTAAAACGGATAGAAAACTGATGCAAAACTGCCAGGACAGGACTGGACCGGAAAATGTAAAGTGAACCAGAAACAAAGCACCCTCATGTATTTTACCATATAGATCAGTGGGAACATTAGAGAGAACACCTACCATGCTTTATGTTTCATTCTGCACTGCACAGCCTGCTTCTTAGCAGACCTGATAAAATCCCCGACTGAGCATTCAGTCTGGCTTTGCTATAATGACTCAGCTATAATGATTTCTGAGCAGAGCCAAAAGGGGGCAGGCTTGGACTTGAAAAGACATGAGAGAACACAGACTGAGCTATAAATATTTCTGAGCAAAGCCAGACTGAATGCTCAGTCGGGGATTTTATCAGGGCTGATTAGAAGCAGGCTGAGCAGTGAATAATGAAACAGAAAGCCAGGTAGGTGTTTTCTCTAATGGTCCCACTGATATATATGGTAAAATACATGAGAGTGCTTCGTCTCTGGTTCCCTTAAAGATTTATGTGTGAACCAGGCCTAAAAGTCAGGGCTGGATTTCTGGAAAGGCCATAAAAGTATCATGGGTTGTTGCTGCCTAAAGGGTGCCTGGAAGAGGGGTTACTGCATATGAAAGTAAAGAACTGAAAAGGAAGACTATAAATAAGGAGAACCACATGGAAGAACAGTGTTCTCCCCAGAAAATGTTCCAGCCGGGTGGCATGAAAAAGTAGACGGGTGGGGCAGACAAGGCAGAATGCAGGGCCGGCACAACTCTGCTTACAGCATAGGAGGAGGATGAGGAGGTGAGCCGATGACAGCCGGGTGCTCATCAAAATTAGCCGGTTGGAGCACCCGGCTAAAAGAGCCTGGGGAGAACACTGGAAGAAGGTATTTGCTGGATGTTACTCAAGGAACGGGGGCTCCACATGAAATGGAAGGCAGTTCTGCTGCACATGGAAGCCAGCCACAAGAAAGATAGCCTCAAATGTATAAATCCCCCCCCCCCCCCCCCCCCCCCCCCCCCCCCCCCCCCGGAAAAACGTTGATGGGCAGCCATAACACTTACAAACCCTTTGCCTCCTCTTGCTGACCTTCACATTCTGGGGCACCATCTCACAAGGCTTATAAAACAAGTGTGGCCATCAGGATATTCAAACCCATAATATGTGTAGCCACAAAAACACCTGATCTGGAGCGTCAGAGGAAGGGAAGTAGTTGAGGCTCTCCCACACCTCTGCCCCCTCCCCCTCCCCTGTAGTCACAGTGGCTTCTCCCACCCAGTGAATCTGGCCTTGCTTGGCGTCAGATACCACAGGACAACCTCAGAGGTCTTGTGCAGTCCATGCCTTAGCTGACCACAGCTGTTTTGGCAGCACAAGGCAGATCTATCCAATATTAGGTGGTTGGTTTTAATGTTTTGGCTGATCAGAGCAAGTACAGATATGATACATGAAGCAGTACAAATGATGAAAGAAAAAAAAAATCAGATAATACAGAGATACATAAACTGCTGATTATCACTGGAGGAAACCACCTCCAACAACTTCCTGTCGCATTTACAATGATAAAAAAGTAAAACCAAAACAAAAAATAGTAAGCAATGAGGTAGATAAGATGCTGTGAATCCTCCTCACCCCTGCTAGGCCTGTGTACATGGTGCAGTCTGGAATTGCCATATGAGAATTAGCAGTCTCTGCACAATGACACTGTGGTGAGCAAGCTGACGAATAGGCTGAGCACACCACAGGTTGCCATAGCAACACATATATGTCAGGCAAATCTACAGTAGGCAGACGTTGGAAGGCAGCGCTGGAAATAAGGCCATAGAGATAGCGCTTGATCAACTTAGGACAGAACTATACTCATACACAAGTATTATAATTTAATGTTATTAAAAAATGTTTACCTTTCAATCTGCAGCCAGCTATGACTACCTGTAAATAATTCTCAAATAATTCAAATGAGGCTTCCTTTCACCATGGTAACAGTACTTGGTTGTACAGAACGTACCAGAATCATCACCTCTTTGCTTGTGTGATTTTATCACTGTTTTTCCTACATTCCGCTCAGAGCAGTGTATACACTTTTAGCATCTCCTTCTGTGTTCCTGGAGAAGCAGGAAAACTGGAGGCGAAGGTGCACAGAACCTTGGGCACTGCCATAGGCGACCACCCAAATATCATTTATGGGTGGAATTGCACGGTTGATTATGGCAGCACCCAAACTTTTTCCAATATTTAACTTTTTTTGCCGGAGTGCTTATAAGGTTAGGTGTCAGGTAGGATGTTTGCAGTGGAGTGTAGGGGGCGAGCGGTTAAGATTAGATGTCAGGAAAGGGGTTTGCGGCAGGGGAGGGGGGATGGAGTTGGTTAATGTTAGGTGTCAGAAATGGGGTTTGCAGCAGGAGAGGGGGCAGTTAAGGTTAGGTGTCAGGAAGGGGGTTTGCAGCAGGAGAGGGGGCAGTAGGTTAGGTGTCAGGAAGGGAGTTTGCGGAAGGGGAGGAGGGAGGGTGGTGGTTAAGGTTAGGTGTCAGGAGGGGGGTTGTGGCATGGGAGAGGGGGGGGGGGTGGTTAAGGTTAGGTTCAGAAGGGGAATTGCGGCAGAAGAGGGGGTGGTGGTGGTTAAGGATATGTGACAGAAGGGGGTTTGCGGCAGGGGAGGGGGGTGTTTAAGGTTAGGTGTCAGGAGGGGGTTTGCGGCATGGGGGTGGTGGTGGTTAAGGTTAGGTTCAGAAGGGGAATTGCGGCAGGGGAGGGGGTGGTTAAGGATAGGTGTCAGAAGGGGGTTTGCGGCAGGGGAGGGGGGGTGGTTAAGGTTAGGTGTCAGAAGGGGGGTTTGCGGCAGGGAAGGGGGGGTGGTTAAGGTTAGGTGTCAGAAGGGGGGTTTGCAGCAGGGGTGGGGGGGGGGTGGTGGTTAAGGTTAGGTGTCAGGAAGGGGGTTTGCGGAAGGGGAGGAGGGAGGGTGGTGGCTAAGGTTAGGTGTCAGGAAGGGGGTTTGCAGCAGGGGAGGAGGGTTGGTGGTGATAGTTAAGGTTAGGTGTCAAGAAGGAGGTTTGCGGCAGGGAGAGGGGTGGTTAAGGTTAGGTGTCAAGAAGGGGGTTTGCGGCAGGGAGAGGGGTGGTTAAGGTTAGGTGTCAAGAAGGGGGTTTGCGGCAGGGAGAGGGGTGGTTAAGGTTAGGTGTCAAGAAGGAGGTTTGCGGCAGGGAGAGGGGTAGTTAAGGTTAGGTGTCAAGAAGGGGGTTTGCGGCAGGGAGAGGGGTGGTTAAGGTTAGGTGTCAAGAAGGAGGTTTGCGGCAGGGAGAGGGGTGGTTAAGGTTAGGTGTCAAGAAGGAGGTTTGCGGCAGGGAGAGGGGTAGTTAAGGTTAGGTGTCAAGAAGGGGGTTTGCGGCAGGGAGAGGGGTGGTTAAGGTTAGGTGTCAAGAAGGAGGTTTGCGGCAGGGAGAGGGGTAGTTAAGGTTAGGTGTCAAGAAGGGGGTTTGCGGCAGGGAGAGGAGTGGTTAAGGTTTGGTGTCAAGAAGGGGGTTTGCGGCAGGGAGAGGGGTAGTTAAGGTTAGGTGTCAAGAAGGGGGTTTGCGGCAGGGAGAGGAGTGGTTAAGGTTTGGTGTCAAGAAGGGGGTTTGCGGCAGACAGGGGCAGATAAGGTCAGGTCAGGTGTCAGGAAGGAGGTTTGCGGCTGATGAGGCGATTAAGCCTCATGAAGGGTGTTTGCGGCAGGAGGGCGGTTAAAAGACCACTATTGCGAAAATAGTAGGCAGTTAAAATCTGACAGAACCGACAGGTTTTGGGCAAGTCCATCTCCTCATGGGGATTCTCTGGGTTTTCTTTGTTTTTAACAGCATTTCCAGATTTAGGATCTAAAAGCCGTGCAATTTTTTCACAAGCTTTTAGACCCTTAGAACAAGAAAAAAAAAAAACATACCACAGAGACATCTGCAGCAGCCCCTGCATATAACTCACTCAGGGCTCGTTTCCACTATCGCGAATCCGCATGCGTCCAACGCTTGCGGATCCTCACATGTAATGCAAGTGGATGGGCCTGTTTCCACTGTAGCGTTGTTGAGGTGCGTTTTTTTTCAGCGGTGAGAAAACGCACAAAAGAGCCACAGAATTCGCCTGCGAGTGGAATGCATGCGAATCGCAGGCAATGTATTTAATAGGGAAATCGCATGCGTTTTTCTTACGCGGTTTTTTACGCGATTCCGCGTGCGATTCCGCTTAGGAACCAAAGTAAATTAACACAGGCAGTGACATGGTTAAAAATGTATATAGCCTAACCTATGTGAAATCACATGCGTAATCGCGTAAAATAACGCATAAAAAAACGCACCTGCATGCGATTTCATCAGCGGTGGAATTCAGGCGATTCCGCACTGCAATAGTGGAAACGAGCCCTCAGGCACAGGATTACTGCTCTGAGCTGCAGATTTCTCCCCTGAGCCTGACTCGGGATTACTAAGGAGGTTAAAGAGGAACTCCAGTGAAAATAATGTAATAAAAAAGTGCTTCATTTTTACAATAATTATGTAAAAATTATTTAAGACGTACCTGCCGGCCACAGAGGGTGCTTTATATCATACGGGGAGTCCAGTGCAGTGAGAGGCCCATCACACCTCACAAACAAAGTCCAATCTGTAGTAACGATCCACATAGGACTCAACCCTTCAAGGAGTGATTTCCAGCTTATTTGTATGCTGTATGACCGCTATGCACAAATAAATATTTTGCTGGAAATCACTCCTTGAAGGGTTGAGTCCTATGTGGATCGTTACTACAGTATAAATGATTTAGTCAGTGTTTGCCCATTGTAAAATCTTTCCTTTCCCTGATTTACATTCTGACATTTATCATATGGTGACATTTTTACTGCTGGCAGGTGATGTCAAAGAAAGGAGATCCTGCTTGCTTTTTTGGCAGTTGGAAACAGCTATAAACAGCTGCTATTTACCACAATGCAACAAACTCCCGCAGTGTGATGTCAGACTCAGAACCATGGTCTATGATAGGTCAAAGCGAACCTGAACTCAGAACTTCCTCTCTGCTCTAAAAGATACACAACAGCATAATAACCTTTAAAAAAATCACATTTCTTTGGTACAGCTAACATTTTGTGTTTACAAATTAGCAGTTCTGCAATGGCAGAGGAGATTCCTGAGCTGACACAGCTGAGCAATCAAATACAGTGGTGATTAGCCACAGATGAGGGGAATTAGAGGCTAAACTCTCTAAATACATAAATGCATTTCTTTGTGTTTTCCTTCTATCCTGTGCAAGAGTTCAGCTCCACTTTAACCTCCTTGCCGGTTATCCCGAGCTCAGCTCGGGGTAACCTGCCGCGGAGGATTCCTCAGGCCCTGCTGGGCCGATTTGCATATTTTTTTTTTTAATTCACGCAGCTAGCACTTTGTTAGCTGCGTGTCACTTACGATCGCCGCCGCTCCGCGCTGATTCGCCGCTACCCGTCGCATCAGTGGGTGCCCCCCCCAGGCCCGTGCGCTGCCTGGCAAATCAGTGCCAGGCAGCGCTGAGGGGTGGATCGGGACTCCCTCTGACGTCACGACGCCGATGACGTCGGTGACGTCATCGCGCCCGTCGCCATGGCGATGGGGGAAGCCCTCATGGAAATCCCGTTCAGAACGGGATTTCTGGATGGGCATATGCGCCGGCGCCGATCGGCGCATACGGGAGGACGCCGCAGGGAGAGGGGAAGCATGTAGCTAGTGCTAGGCTAGCTACATACTAAAAAAGAAAAAACAAAAAGGCAAAAAAACACCCTCCCTGCCGTGCGCAGCAAATATTTAGAACGGCAGGGAGGTTAAGGGCTTGTTCACACTAAGGGCATTTTCAGCCTTTTTTTTCAAGCGCAGGCGATTTTCAAAATCACCTACAAAACGCTTGTGCAACGATTCTCTATGAGAAGGTTCATATCAGTGCGTTTTGTCCGCTTTGCGCTCTGCAAAGCAGTTCCTTTACCATTTTTGGGGTGATTTTGCTCTAGTGGAAGGTATAGGAAGAGCGCTAAACGCTAACAAAATCGCTTTATGCAGCGAGTGCGTCCTCGCTTTTAAGAATAAATACATTGTACTTATTATTTTATAGGTAAAAGAGTTCACTTCCTGACTAACGTCAGGAAGGGACAAAATGGAATTGCTCTGCAAAAGCGATTTGCCCAACATCGTAGCGTGCAATGGAGTGCTGGGGGTAATGCTCAATAAAACGAAAATGCCATCAGCGATTTCAACTTTAGATGAGAACAAGACCTACAGGGAACCTTAACTGAGAGGAATATGGATGTTTCCTGTTAAACAATACCACTTGCCTGGCAGTCCTGCTGATCTCTTTGGCTGCAGTAGTGGCTGAATCACACACCTGAAACAAGCATGCAGCTAATCCAGTCTGACTTCAGTCAGAGCACCTGATCGCCATGCTTGTTGAGGGGCTGTGGCTGAAAGAATTAGAGACACAGAATCAGCAGGAGAGTCAGGCAACTGGTATTATTTTAAAAGGAAAAATCCACATCCTTCTCAGTTTAGGTTCCCTTTAAAGAAAACCTGAACTGAAAATTAAAAGTCAAAATAAACATGCACAGGTCATACTTACCTCCCGTGTAGTCTACTCCTCACTCTCTTTCTTCTCTCCCGCAGCCTGTTTGTCCACTGTGATCAAGGGAATTTTCCGTCCTCCATTTTGAAAATGGCCATTACCCCATAACAGCTTCCTGGTCAGCACACTGTTAAACTGTAACATCGCCCACTTGAGCCATAGGGAAACATGGACATTACCTGGCACATCAGTTGTCCTCTCAGCTATAACTGACAGCAACTGATATATAACTGACAGCAACTGATATATTTTTAGTTCTGACAAAATGTTGTCAGAACTGGAAGGGATCATTGTCAGAAGAAAATGGTGAGCTTCTGAGAGGAACTAATGGCAAGGTAACTATGTAATGTTCATTTGAAGTTACCTCAGGTTTATTTTAAATAATTTTACTCAGTACAGGTTCTCTTTAGGCTGCTTACACACTAAGACGTTACAGGCGCACGTTAGTGCAGCCTGTAACGCTCCCCCAATGCACAGCAATGTAACACAAGTGGGCTGTTCACACAGCCCATGTTGCGTTACATGAAACGCTGCACGTTCTGCCGAAAGTGCAGCATACCATAGCGTTACAGCGGCTTAAGCCGCGTTAGACTGTTTGCACATGCTCAGTCATGTTGGGGAGGAGCGGAGAGCGGCCAGGCACATGGCTAATTAATATTCACTGCACGTTGTGACGTGCAGTGTTTACTTTCTGGTGCGGCCGCTCTGTGCGGCGATTGGCCGGCGGGACCACGTGATGCCGCATGCGTCCAAGAGTATGCATCACGGCATCACGGACGCCAGAGTGAGCTGCACAACGCGCCTCACTCTGACGTCCACATCGAAGAGCACCAGGCCTTGCGTTAGGTGCACGTTATACGACCTTAACGTAGCACTTAACGCAACGTCTTGGTGTGCAAGTAGCCTAAAGCTTAGGCATTGGGAAATAGTTTTGTGTTGGTGTGCATTTACACTATGCAACTGTATTACCATATTCACATCCCAGTACTAAAATAAACCACATTATCCAAAATTATTTCTGGATAACTTGTGCAAAAACAAACCTGTTGCAAGTAATTGGTCATGCTATGAAATGCATAATGCAACACACATAGGTTCCCATTCAATTATTTTTTCTCTGGAGTTTTCTCCCAGGAGAGATTTGTACACTTTATTAATAAAATGTCTTTGTAAAGTGTAACCTAGTTGGCATGTGACATGATGAGATAGATATGTGTATGTACAATGCCACGCATACTAGGCTGTATTCCTTTTCTTCTGCCTGAAAGAGTTATACATTCAGGAGTACAAGTAACAGTTTAAGGGCTGGTGCACACCGAGCGGCTTTTTTAGCGTTTCTGCAGCCGCTTGCGGCTGCGGATCCGCTTGGTCAATGTATCTCAATGGGGTGGTGCACACCAGAGCGGGAGGCGTCTTGCAGAAACGCATACTCCCGGGGTGAGGCATTTTTTGGATTGCGGATGCGTTTCTGCCTCAATGTTAAGTATAGGAAAACGCAAACCGCTCTGAAAAACGCCTGTTCAGAGCGGTTTTGCCGGCGTTTTTGTTACAGAAGCTGTTCAGTAACAGCTTTACTGTAACAATATATGAAATCTACTACACCAAAACCGCTACACAAAACCGCAAAACGCTAGCTGAAACGCTACAGAAAAAGAAGAAAAAGCGTTTCAAAATCTGCTAGCATTTTGCGTATCTGCTAGCGGTTTTTGGTGTGCACCAGGCCTTACTCTGGTCGGGACATAGTCGGACCATAGCACATGCCTCACTGATAAGGCATTACAGCCATAAAACTCTTGTCTGAAAGAGAATAGCTTCTGAGTGGAGTGGCTAGATAAAAAAGTCAATAGTTAAAGGATCACGACACTATTGTGAAAAATTTTAAAAAGTATTTTTTTCCAGTGTAAAATGAGCCATAAATTACTTTTCTCCTGTGTTGCCATCACTTACAGTAGGTAGTAGAAATCCAGAAAGACAGAACCGACAGGTTTTGGACTAGTCAATCTCTTCATGGGGGATTCTCAGCAAGGCTCTTTTTTCTTTGTAAAGACATTCCCTGAAAAGAATTTATGCAATGATGCTGGCCAGCTTCCCTGCTCTCTGCACACTATTCTGGCAGCTGGACTAAGCAACTGCCATTCATTAAGTACTTTTTCAAAATAAACAAAACCCCTTGAATCCCCTTTAACCTCCTTGCCGGTTATCCCGAGCTCAGCTCGGGGTAACCTTCGCAGGAGGATTTCTCAGGCCCCGCTGGGCCGATTTGCATAATTTTTTTTCCTACACGCAGCTAGCACTTTGCTAGCTGCGTGTAGTACGCGATCGCCGCCGCTCGCCGCCGATTCGCCACTACCCGCCGCGCCGAGCCGCCCGCCCCAGACCCCTGCGCAGCCTGGCCAATCAGTGCCAGGCAGCGCTGAGGGGCGGTTCGGGATTCCCTGTGACGTCCATGACGTCATCCCGCCCCGTCGCCATGGCGACTGGGGAAGCCCTGCAGGAAATCCCGAGACTGTTTGAAATACTGTTTCATTCACATGACACAATATGTGGGAGGAGGATCAAATGACCTTGATAAAAAGATACACACAAAAGATGGGCAGGAGCCTAATATGGTGCAGTAGGTTAAAACAATGGAAGATGTAGTATAGGAAAAACAAGACTGCTTCAGACTTTTGGTTCTCTTCAGTGCATGGCAGGGATTGATATGGCTCTATGAGAATGGCTCTCTAAAAAGGTGAGACTGCTGTATCTGCCCTCCAGTGGAAGATGACACAATTGTGGGTAGGGGGTAAGAGGTGCCCTATGGGATATTAAATGATTGAAGCGGGATTGTCTGCCATAAAATCCATTTACCCTCTGTTCTGTTTATTATGCAGTCTACAACATGACCCTGCATTGCAAGCATTTCAATGTAATCATAAATGTTTCTGTTGTAATACATATCTCAGTCAGCCTGGTGCTATTTGGTACATTGCCCAGGAGAGGGAAGCTTGTTATCTTCCTTCCCACATTCCTGTTGCTTACTGATTGGCTGAGAGCAGTTCACTGTGACATGAGGCTGAGAAGGGAAATACCTCACCCCTCTGAAAAAGCTGTTGAAATATGGTCTATGCTGTGCTCACATGTGTTTTCAAAGCAAGCTAGATATGACAGTGCTGTTTCTAGGAGAGAAAAAAAAGCATTTACAAAGCAAGCTAGATATGACATTGCAGTTTCTAGGAGGAACAAATTACATCAGGATTGGCTTCAGTCAGAGGTAGTAAAGATGGAAAATGCCTGAAACAGTTTTCTCTTTGTCTACAATATAAAATTCTCTGAAATAAAAAGATAGACAGTACAATACGTATGTTAAGTAAATATAACAGGTATTTATCTACTGATATATGTGTTTTTTTTTTCCTGGGATAGTATGGCTGTCCCTGCTGCCTTAAAAGTAGCATAAAAGGTAAGGTAAGAGATTGATTACCTAGAGATGATTGTCTAAACTTGTATGGTGGAGCTCTAGAGGCACTCCGAGCTCCACCAGACTGTTGAGCAGGCACGCTATTGACCTGAGGAAGAGGGATTATAGCCCACAAAACGCATTGCATTTTCTTTTGCAATAAAACTATTTTTTTTACAGCATACAAGTGTAGACATGCAGCAAGCAGTCTCTTACCTTACCCTTTATACTGGTTTTATTCATTTTATATCGCATTGGGCGCCTTTTACCCACCCATGCGCCGGGTGCCTGGACAGGCCATGCATGTGTAAGTTCAGCCAAAGTCGCCAGGTTTACTGAGCCGTCAGCGGCACCGTGGAGGGGGACCCAGAGGACACCAAGGGACCTTACAGGCTACAGGGGGCTGGAGGAAGCCCCAGGTAAGTCCAGATTTCCTTTAACCTTACGTAAATAGAAGTTCACTAACATTTATAATCTTGAGAATGTATGAAAACAATATATTTGAGCAAAAATGACAAAACATACAGCTTTCCTTTTAGAAGGGTTGGCAATATTTAAAGGGGTTCTGTAGCTGCTTTTAAAATAAATAAGTGTCACTTACCTGGGGCTTCTAATGGCCCCCTGCAGATATCCTGTCCCGCACCATCACTGAAAAATTCTTCGTTCCCCGCCGCGGGTCACCGTCCAATTATTCGTCTAACTAGATGAATGTCACTGTGGCTACGTGGCCATGGCTGTACGTGTCCTCACTCCCGCTTGTGTCTCCTGGAGCTTACTGGCGCTGTACGATAAAACTTTGTTCTGCGCCTGCACAGTAGGCTCCCGGACACGTGAGCGGGAGTGAGGACACGCATGGCCACGCTGCCTCAGTGACATCCGTCTAGTTAGACAAATAATTGCGTCAGAAAACAGAGGATTCTTCAGTGATGGCGCGGGACAGGATATCTGCAGGGGGCCGTTAGAAGCCCCAGGTAAGTAACACTTTTTGATTTTAAAAACAGCTACAGAACCCCTTTAAGTTTGGCTATATAGGCTAAAACTGATTTTTTCAGTCTTGCTGTTTACAGCCCAAGGCTAGCATTGCACCTCATTTCCATTCTATCATCACTCCAGATACATTATTTATCCACACGCTGAGCTGCTTCATGTAGGTTTATGCAAAAGAAGAAAGATGCTTGCCATGTGTCACTTTATGAAATGCTTTGAAGCCACCACACAGCTCCTTAAGACGGGAGTCTTCCGCATACAAGCCCATCCCCCACTGGCATCATTTACACGGTGGGCTGTGATCAGCACTGATACGTAACAGCGCAGGCACAAGGCACAGCTGAAGCCATTACCTTCAAGGTCAGACGCTAATGCTGCCTCTTCTCTACCTGTTCTGCTCAGCTCAGTGTTTCCCAGACAGAGTGCCAGCTCAGGACACACTGCTTACCTCACACAAGAGAAAGACTGATGCCACACGGATAGGACCGGCTCTATATACAAGGCAAACATCAAATCAACAACAATATGAACACACACAAGGCCTTATTACCATAGAGCGCCTGTGGGCCCATGCTTTGGGCAAGAAGCAACTGCCAGTGGCGTAGCAATGGGGGATGTAGAGGTGGCGACCACATCGGGGCCCTTGGACCAATGCAGGTGCCCTCCCTGTGGTAATAGCTTTTTAAAGGTGCTATGCTGGTAATGATCACTTCTACAGTATATATGCTTTGAATAGTAGTGATCGTTAACAAACGGTTCCCATCCTTTGTTCAACGACGTCAAATGAACAATCTCACTCTGAAGACTCAAGTGTGACCTCCAGCCTCGAAGGGAACCTAAACTGAGAAGGATACAGATTTTTCCTTTTAAAATAATACCAGTTGCCTGACTCTCCTGCTGATCTTGTGTCTCTAATACTTTTAGCCACACCCCCTCAACAAGCATGCAGATCAGGTGCTCTGACTGAAGTCAGACTGGATTAGCTGCATGCTTGTTTCAGGTGTGTGATTCAGCCACTACTGCAGACAAAGAGATCAGCAGGACTGACAAGCAACTGGTATTGTTTAAAAGGAAACACCCATATCACTCTCAGTTAGGCCCCGTTCATATTACCAAACGCAGAGGGCCGTGCGATCGGAACGCAACGCGTATGAACGCACGCCATCTGCGTTTGCATGTGTTGCGTGGCTGATACCTATTTACTGTAGTGAATGGGTCAGCCACGCGTTTCGGGACAAAAATGCATGCAGCATGCGTTTGTGGACCGCACTGGTCCGGAATGCATGCAGTGTATACATCAGACAGTGCGTGCAGTGTATACATGTCGTGCGTGTCTGCGTCCTGCACGCGTTGCCGAAATCCGGACAGCAACGCATGCAATGTAAACGGGGCCTTAAGGTTCCCTTTAAGACATTGTTTAGTCTATGTTTATTACATAATGATAATAGCTGAGATCCAGGTTTTTAAGTTTCTCACTAAATTGTAACCATTATGTGTCAGGTAAGGATACCATGGGGTCGGAAAATATATTTGGTCATTTGTGCCATACTTTGACTGTCAGTGTCCTTCTTTTTAGCCGTTTGAAGGTTATAGAGGGCACACCATCTAGTGTAGGTTGGGTGCTTGATACTAGGACGTAGGCATGTCCAGAGTAGAAACATTGTTCAAATGTATCAGCACACCGCTTTCAAAATGCTTAATGCTCTTTTTATTGAGCTATGCGTTCCATAGAGATATTAAAGTCGACAATTGTTTCGGGGGCCACGCAGGGTCCCCCTTCATCAAGGCGTGTGGTTACAACAATATCTCTATGGAATTCACTCATTCACTCCCATGCGCGGCTCCAGACTTCTCTAGTGTTGCCCCTACGCTATGGTACTCTCTTCTACCACCAAATAGGTTTCACCCTGTCCTTCAAAACTTACAAACATGCCCTCAAAACACACCTGTTCATGCTGCCTACCCTCCCTCATCTATGTCCTAACCTCTTTGCTGAGCACCTATGCCTCATTCTCCTCCCTAGTGTGTCAACAATTTCCCTCCCCCTACTTTAGATTGTAAGCCTATGGCAATGCTGACACCATCCTCTGGGTCCGATCACATGCCATATCATGTGATTGGGACCCAAGAGACATGTCGGGATTGCAGCATTGCCGCAGGTGGAGAAGAGGAGAAGCCAATCCAGCGTCTGGACAGGTAACTATGACAGCTTCCTATCGCTCTTTGCATAGCCTGCCAGTAAAAATATTTTAAAAAGTAGAGAAAAAGTTGATCATAAGCCACGTTTTTTAAAATGGACCTGAACTTGGTAACGCTTTTGCAAACAAAAGTTATGGATGAGTTTCTCTCGCAAAGACAATTCCTCACTCAGGCTGTTCTGAGAAGATTATTCACAAGTCAGAATCAACAAATCTTTGGAAATAGTGATCAGGACAAATCCTGATTTCAAATGTACTAAACTAAATCAGGGTGCAATTGCAGCTGTGGTGCCAAAATGTTATTTCTGATCAGTGCAACTAAAAATAAAGATCATTTCTGCTATCAAAGCTATGAAGCTATGCACATTGGTAGAGAAACATTGGGGTTTACTGGTAAGACAAACATTCAAAGAGCTCAAAGAGAAAACACACTGGGGGAAGTGGCTCTTCAATCAAGGCTGCAAGCAAGCTCAAGAGATTCTTCTAAGATAGAAACATAAAAAAAGACATCTAGCAAGAAACAGTGATTAAGGCCAGAAACCCACTAGGAGCGATTTCTAATCGCTAGTGATTTGAAAAAGCTCTTGCTAATGTAATGCTATGGGGATTTTTATAAAATCACATCACTCAAGTGGGATCACACCCATAGCATTACATTAGCAGCAGTTTTCAAATCACAAAGCGCTCAGAAAATCGCTACTAGTGGGTTTCTGGCCTAAAGATGGAAGTCACAGACAAGAACCACCAAAACTTCTGGTACCCTATTGAATACTAGTTTACTCATCATAGTGAATAGATAAGGGGTCTGCTAAAAGACCCCTTTTACCTGCACTGGGTTTGCGCTTTAGTCTGACTAGGTCTCAACTAGAGATAAGCTGTGATTTGCATACCTGAATGTTTAACCCTTTCAGGGAGAGAATGGAAAAAAATATAGCCCAGTTATAAGTGGGAATGGCACTGTACATATGCATGTTAATCTCAACCTGTCAGTTCAGGTACCCTTTAAGTAATCAATTTGTAAGTGTCTGATTCGCTGGCCACAATCTCGTCACCAGGTCTCCCTTCTACCTCCTCTTTCAGCCTGCACAGGAAACAGAAGTGAAATCTGATCACGTTTGAATCATCCAATCAAAGACTTAGAATTCAACCACCTGATCCAATCTGGTCACATGCCACTCCCTCAATTCACCTTAAGGAGAATCCATATTGGAAAACTGATCCTTTCTGCTTATGAATTATTTGTAGTACACATGACTGGAGGTGTGAGGCAGAGACTTGTCCAAATAATTCCCTATTGAACAATATCCGTCTTATATTGTAGAATGTATGTATGCCTCTGCCACTTCAGGATTGCATACACATATAGTATATTAGGTATAATGCTATAGATATATTACACATCACATCGCTAACCCATGCTTCCCCTTAGTTTTTGGCATAAAGCACAGCCATGTGTAAAATGGCATTAGGAAGAGATTGCGTTCCTGCAATGATGGTTGATAGGAATATAGCAGCTGCTTAGATCACCCAAAGGCGGAGTCTGCTATTCTACCTAAATACAGCCAAGCTTATTGTATCAGACAGTTCAAAGAGCAACGGGGATCTGCGGAGCACCACAGCCCACAGCAACCAATTAGATTGCATATCAGCGATGCCCTGGGCATTACATTGCACTGCCATCACTATTATTGCCATGATACATTTACATGGAGTTGACACATTTTCCCCAGCACTTTACAAAGTATATTCCACAATTCGCATGACTATTGCTTGCATCAGCTCATTGCTTAAAGGGAACATTCCATATAGGTCGGGAAATAAACAAACCCTTCAGATCAGTTCTACAAATTGCTATGATTAATGGCACATGTCACTGCACCTTGCTTACCTTGCATACATGAATTAAAATACATGGGGCTATTCCACGCTGATTGGAGGGGGCTCAAAGCTTCCAGTCACTCAGTTTGTGCAGGCATAGAAAATAAGGACAAATTGCTCCTGTTCTCATCAGCTAATAGTAATTACTCATGCAGGGAGAGGAAATACCTGGGCTGCCTGTATTGAAAACAACTGAAACACAAGGTACAGATTCCATAGCAGAAACAGATGGAAATGTTAAGTTCAACTGCAAAAACATTTTGTGTAACCTTGACGTGTGAGATATATATATATATATATATATATATATATATATATATATATATATATATATATATATATATTTTAGTGAGAGTGGAATCCTAGCTAAAGTGAACCTGAGATGAAAGACATCTCAGGTACCATACTTACCTGTGACCTCCTTAAAGGACAACCAAAGTGACATGTGACATGATGAGATAGACACGTGTATGTACAGTGCCAAGCACACAAGTAACTAGGCTGTGTTCCTTTTTTTCTTTCTCTGCCTGAAAGAGTTAAACATCATGTATGCAAGTGACAGTTTCTGTGTGGGTCGGGACCAGGTCAGACTGGGTCAGACTATAGCATAACTCTCACTGATAAGAGATTACAGCCATAAAACACTTTCCTGTTAGTAAATGGCTTCTAAGAGCAGGAAAGAGATAAAAAGGATCAATTATTCATAGAATCGAGCTCTGGCATACTTCAATGAAAGTGTCGTTGGGCAAAGACCATTAAACAGTAAAAACCTAAAAATTAGATTTAAATATAAAATAAAACTGTGGGATATCTAAAAAAGTCATTTTTAGGAGAAGGAGCATAGATACCATTGTTTTTCTTATCAGTTTATTTTTACCTCGGATGTCCTTTAAGCTCCTTGATGCTGCTCCCGGGGTGCCATCTGTCCCCTAAAGTATGGCTTAGTAGCCTGGCACTTTGTCACGGCATGCGTGTGGTCATGTGCAATGAAGCGGGCCATACTGTGGGGGACAGGAACCACCCGGAGAGACAGCGAGGGACTGATGGGCCTCAAGGGGCTTAAGGAAACCCCAGGTAAGTATGGTACCTGTAACCTGAGATGTCCTTTTTCTCAGGTACACTTTCAATGCACATTGGGACTATACCCTATTAACCCTTCTCTTGAGTTTTCTTAGCACTTAGCAATTGAAAATGTATTACAAAGTACATAACATGAAACTCATTTTGAATAATTTCTTGCTTGGTGGCTGCAGTGACCTGAGGCATTGGCAGTGATGTGTGCAGCCTTAGTGACCAGGTCGGCCCTCGGTATGTGGTGCCAAGGACAACAAGCTGCACCAGGACACCAGGATTACTGAAAGGTAATCTAGCCCACTGTGTTATTCATCCATTTTTTTTGTCCCCGGCTCAGGTGTACTTTATTTTTGGGGAGGATCAATCAAAATGTTTGCGGGTGGAGGAAGGCATCATTTTTAGTTGTAGTCCTGTTTAGGGGAGGATTATATTTAATGCTTCATGGACTACTTTAAAGAGAACCCGAGGTGTGTTTAAAGAATGTTACCAGCATACAGAGGCTGGATCTGCCTATACAGCCCAGCCTCTGTTGCTATCCCAAACCCCACTAAGGTCCCCCTGCACTCTGCAATCCCTCATAAATCACAGCCGTGCTGTGAGGCTGTGTTTACATCTGTAGTGTCAGTCTCAGCTGCTCCCCCGCCTCCTGCATAGCTCCGGTCCCTGCCCCCGTACCTTCCCTCCAATCAGCAGGGAGGGAAGGGATGCAGGCGGGGACTGGAGTTCTGCAGGAGGCGGGGAGAGCAGCAGACTGACACTATAGAGATAAACACAGCCAGCTCTGACAAGCTGTTTGTCAGCAGCGTGGCTGTGATTTATGAGAGATTGCAGAGTGCAGGGGGACATTAGGGGGGTTTGGGATAGCAACAGAGGCTGGGCTGTATAGGCAGATCCAGCCTCTGTATGCAGATAATATTCTTCAAACCCACCTCGGGTTCTCTTTAAAGATGTGTTCCTAAAAGTTTTCACTTGATGTATATTTAGTTAAGAAGCTTATAACAGAGCAGGAGGAAAGAACCGAGGTGACATCCTCAACTATCTTAGGCAGAGACAGATTTCTGGGAAGGCCACAAAGGCCTGGACCTTGGGTGGCTGCAGCCCAAGGGAAGCAGGTGGACAAGAAAGAGGAGGGGCTGGACACTGAAGAAGGGATGCTGCATATGGAAGTGGAGAACACAAGGAAAAGGGATGCTGTTGCTCAAGACAGCTTATACATGAAAGAGACAGTCTGCTATGCACAAAATCTGCACATGGAATTGGGGGCAGAGGGAAGGGGGGGGGGGGGGCACTACGGCACTACAGCTCATTAAAAGGGAGCAACAAGAAAGTTGTCTTAGGGGCACTAACATTATAAATCCAGCCTTGATCTTAGGGAAGACAACTGTAAAAGGACTAGGCTTCCAAACATCTCCCAATCACTCCGTACCCCCAGATAAGCCAGCCAGGAATATGTTCTACAGCCACATTAATGTTGAGGACACAGATGATGAATGGAAGCCTTGCGGCAGGCCTGAAAAGGAGAAAAATTGCTGCAAACCACAGGCCTGCATGACATGCTCTTCCAATCAATACAAGATATGAGAAACAGCCTACTTAGTCAGTTAATTAAGGAATGAAGGAAACAGTTACTAAATAATTCATCTGCGTTTGTTTGGTAAAAAACAAAAAAAACAAAAGTGTGTAAATCATTTGTAAAGCAAATATGAGCAAGCATACTGTTCCAGCCATTGGCGTTTGCGATCATGTTGAATAAGAGCAGAAGGTCACTTCTTCTAATGTTTACATGTAGCAACAATGGTAGAGGAGCATTTCTGCAGCCGAGGTGGAGGAGATTTCACAGTATCTTGGCTAATTTTTGTCTCTTGAGAGCCCAAGGCCATGAACGTTGCAGCTGACCGAGTTGCTAAAATGATTTTCAGGGAATGTTTGGCGATGGCTGTGTGGTGCATTTGCTGCACACTTACTACTGGAATACATGTGGAAACACCCTATCAGTTATTGTAAAGCTATCTATCTCCAGATCAGAGCAGGATCCAGTCTCTGTCAAAATAGAGACTGAATCCGACGTTGGACCAGGCCATTGTGATTCCACTATGGCTTCTTTTCATATGAATGTCGCCACCCGTGCCCCCCTTGATTTTCCATCTGAATCACATGATTTAGGTGGCTTCATGATAGTAGGGCCAGCGCTGAGTACAATAAAGACACTAGTGAGTATCATAAATGTGCATAAATACTGTACTTACATCATTTATGCACAGTATAATCCAAAAGTCGCTAAAAAACAAACAAATACATGCCCAGATAATGTGTAGTATGACAACATCCAACAAAAAGATGCATGTTTACATAAGAGAATAAGCACAGCAGAAACCAGAGAGGGGCTTATCTACAAAGAAAGCCCCCCCCCCCCCCACACACACACACACCTACCAGAATGGGGCTTATCTGCAAGTCAAGGGGTCCAAATGGAAAGCTTTTATGGCCCCTCCAATATTGACGCTCTCTTGGATGTTGGAGCCCAAAGGAGTTGGAGTTCAATAGGAGGGGTAAAGCTTATGAGAAGTTATAAATGTAAGAAGGGGTGATCAGGGTGGAGGACAGAAGGGATTCATGTGCAGAGCAAAAGTTGTGGGTGGGATTGTATCTGGAGATTAGACACTGTGGTAACTGACTGTGGATCCCTGAATGCTGCCGCCATAAAGGATCAAAAGATTTCTAGGGGAGATTAAAGGCAGATACACTTGCTACATAATGGCGGCTGAGTTGGCCAATGACAACCGCCTCTGCCTACAATTTGGCATATGTACAGCAGCCCAGACAGCTGACCGGCCAGCGAACCGATAGGTGGAGCAACTCGACTGAGGGACAGCCAAAAGCTATTCTCTCTGCTCACAATGTCTGCCGGGTGATGTCACATCTGTGCTGCTCCATCAGCCTTCTGTTCCCTCCCTCCGCACATTGGAACATAACACTTGCTAGCTTGCAGGCTAGCTACGCAACAATACAGCCACTGCCCAGCAAAGTCTCCCAAAGGATCAATCCCTGATCCCTTTCTGGCGTACTTAATTTAGCGTGTATGGGTGTTTAAGGTCCTAGAAGTGTTGATGTGAGATTGTGTTCACACCAGGGCTGTGGAGTCAGAGTTGGAGTCAGAGCAGTTTTTAGGTACCTGGAGTTGGAGTCGGTGGTTTCATAAACTAAGGAGTGGAAGTTGGAGTCAGATGATTTTTGTACCCACTCCACAGCCATGCATGGGCTCTGGAGTAGGAGTCAGAGTCGAGGAGTCCAAGCAATTTTGGGTGCCTAGAGTCAGAGTTGGAGATTTCATAAACTGAGGAGTCGGAGTTGGAGTCGTTTGATTTTTGTACTGACCCCACATCACTGGTTCACACTACAAAACACAGGTGGCTGTGCTGTTTTATTGAAAACCCAATGAATACATGACCCCTGTGTTTCTATGGGGCTGATTCTCAATATCATAGGAATTATCTCTCTTTACAGAAGCTACGTGAATCAGGCCTATGGACAGATAATTCATAAATTAGAGAGGAACTTCAGCCTAAACAAACATACTGTCATTAAGTTACATTAGTTATGTTAATTAAAATAGATAGGTAATATAATCTTTTACCCACCCTGTTTTAAAAGAACAGGCAAATGTTTGATTTCATGAGGGCAGCCATCTTTTTGGTTGAAAGGAGGTGACAGGGAGCATGAGACACAGTTCCAACTGTCCTGTGTGCTGATCACCCCTCCCAGTTGCTAGGCAACGTAAATAACAACATAGGAAATCCCATCATGCTTTGCACAGTATCAGGGAAAAAAGCCTGGGCAGTTTTCTTTGATGGGTGGAGCTTAGCTAAAAATGCAGCTAAAAATGATGCTTTGGTAAGAAAAACAAAGTTCTGATGCTGTGAAACTGTTAAAGAAACACCAAGCCTTTTCAGTTCTGCTGAGTAGATTTTTAGTCCGGATGTTCACTTTAAGACAGATAAGGAGAAATGAACCACAAGCTATTTAGATAAAGAGAAAATCATTTCTCAAAATATGTATAGTAAATCAACTGCCATGTATTGTAATGCAGACATCATTCATTCACACTGAATGCGGCATGGCAAAAAAAGGACTAAGGAAAAGTAGGAACCTCTGTTAAGCTACCCAAATACCATGCAAGGGGCGCCCAATCTGGCAAACAATCAATATCTCCCTGTTTAAAAATCATTCCAGATGTAGTCATCATTTCACCAACTTGAATAAATATACTGCAGAGAAGGAGCAAGTAGAGTCTATAATTACCACACCAAACCACAATGTAAGTGGAATACGCCTGGATGAGTGACGGGCACCCCCGCTCGGCACTCAAGTGAGCCTTACCGAGAAGAGACCATGGAGAAACAAGCGTTCCATCGCGATTCGCCACCTGGCGGCTTATTCTTTTTACCTTCTTGCATCACTCAATCTCAATCAAATGCAATCTTTTCAAAAATCAATCTACACTTTACCAGTGCGGGCTTTATACCACTCGATGCAGGACAAAGCGATTAGTTGAAAGCCCTGATCCGCCAACCCACATTTAACCTATAAAAATAACACAATTTCCCAATCAGGTTTTGCTTGATGTTTCAAGTGTTCATTTTTAAGTTATGTTTTGGTAAATTGACTGTTGGATCAAATGTCTAACTGGTTAAAAACACATTATAGTCTATGGCTACTGGCTGTATCTTAAAGTTTCCTGAGCTGATTTATTTTTTATTTTTTTTTTAGTTTCTCTTAAAACAATTTATGTTACACGCTGAACGTTGCCTAAAGAGTTTGACTTGGTTAAAGGCTTATACACACCATGCAATTTTAACATCAGATTGACGCATCAATAATTTCCAGCATGTCTGATCTCCTTCCAAGTAAGAAAGGGATTGATTTTGTGCAGTACTGATCTCAAAAAGATCCCCTTTCTCAATCAAAAGCAGATCGAACATGCTGGAAATTATCCATCGATCTGTCGGGAAAATTGAGTGTATAAGCCTTAACATTTCTATCAAATCTTTATCGAATGTTTCTACAAGATCCAAAGACTGAGGCTGCTTGCACACTTTCAGACCCACAGAGTAACCAAGCAGCCCGGGGTGATCCAAACCACTAGGAAAATACAAGGGACTAAAAGAGACCGAAAAACTCTCCTACTAGAAAGCAATGCACACTGTGTCACACTGTGTTACGCTTCCCAACCACCAAGTCTATGGAGACTTGCATCCTTCATGGGATTCGACGCAAAGCCCATTACCGCATGCTGTACCTACCGCACAGATTATGCAGTAATGCAAGCCAATGGGCTATGCAGGCAGTATGCACAACGGGAGTGTGGTGCGACACGGTGCAAGTGGGCGGACCGACAGGAAACCCAGTGACGTACTTCCTGCCCAGCAGGGAATACGTCAGTAGCCGAGGGGTGGTGCCATGAATATGACCCTGTTGCCGCGCGGTCATATGAAGGCTGATTTCTGTGGTGCAATGTGGCCCACTGTAAACATTAGGTGGGCAACCGCCCTAAAAGTTGAGAGATAAGTATAATTCTATTGTTCTGAGCGACCATTTTACCAAACCTGCAAATAAAGTGATTTGGTTGTATCGTGTGGGGCCACATCCATTCAGATAGTGAGATCTGTACTTCCCAACTACAGGGCTAATATAACCACAAGTGAGTGAAACTGCCCAATAGATGAACAGACAGTATTAAAAACACTTTTTTTAAGTAATATGGGAAAGGACTTGTTTACTGTATATACTCGCTGACCCGTGTATAAGCCAAGGTACAAACTTTCCCCTCAGAAACCAGGAAAAAGTGATTACCTCGTATATAAGCCCCTCCCCTATATAGCCCCTCTAAAGAAGCCTGATGTGGCCCCAGTACAAGTCAGCCCCCCTCGCCACAGCCAGATGTGCCCCAAGGATGATACAGCTGTGTCTCAAGACGCCACTAGATGGCGTCATGGATGTGAGACACAGCAATTGCCACACAGGAAGAATCCCAAATCATTGCACAACTGAAACTTTGCTTGCACGGTCCGCTCCACAAGCCAGGGGATACAGGTAGTCTTGAGCAGCACACTCTGCACACCATGTTGGGGGGGGGGGATGGGGGCACGGACACAGCAGGAAGCAAGCTGGCAAGAGCAAGATCACTAGTGCACAATCCTTATTTTCCTCTGCCAGTAAAAAGCCTTCTCCATCATCCGTTCAGCTCCACTGACTCACATATAAGCCGAGGGCGTATCTTTTCAGCTAATTTTTGTGCTGTAAAATTAGGCATATACGCTAATATATAAGGTATTTGTTTCTGCCTGTGTGATCAGTTTAGAGATTCTCCCACCTCCTTCCCTCAGTGACAGTTGTGAATGAGATGAGAAATTAGGGGAAATGTAGTCAACAAGGGACAAGACAGATATAAAACATTCACATGGACTTTAACAGTTCCTTACTCTATCCAATGCTAAAGTAACAATGTTGGGTGTATTTCTACTTTAAAATGCCTCCTCTACTGATTCTATCATCTTGTCGTGACGGGTGTAATTGTCAGAGCAGACAGGATTTCCCAGTACAGAGGGGAGTCCCTGAGTGGCGTCAGCTTCACAACGACACCTCCGCCACCTGCCCTCCTCCCTGGTGACATCTTTAAATTGTTAGTATACATAGATTTAGCTATAGTTAAAGTGTCTTAAATGAGGCCCTTACAATTAATATAATATACTTGCGTTGATGTTAGACCTATTTTAAACACTTGTGGACGCATTTGGAAATCTATGCCCTGTTCGTGTTCTATTTTGCCAAGGCTGCATCCACGCGTTCCTGCCGCAGTCGTACACACCAGGTGCCGGAGATTCGGCTGTCATTTGACCGAAGAGATGTATAAAAATCAGGGAAATGTATAAGCAGCCACTAAACACCTGGGAAAATCAAAAGTCAAAAGTGAGAAATCTGATGGAATTTCCAGTTTTTCTCAATAATCTATAAGGGCCGTTTCCACTAGAAGCGGTGTCCTGAAACACATGCACAGCAATGGAAGAGTTTCCACTGCGTGCATGTTGTGCGGAGCGATCCGAGAATCTAACATCCGCCCGCAGCTGCGTCCCATCTCCTCCAATACACTTCCGCGTCGGGAGATGCGGAAGTGATGCGGCCGGCGGCGGAAGTGATGTGATTCGGCTAGGTAGCCGCATTCGCATCACTTTGTAGAGGAAACCGGCCCTAATGCTGATCACCTGACATCTAACTGCTAAACAGTAACCAGCACAACTGCCACCTATGTGTTTGCTATTTACCTGCATCAGTGTTTTACTTCAGCTAACATGTGGAAATATGCTTAAATATGAAATATGAAGAAGGGGACTAGATCCCAGAAAGCTTGCATAATTTAACTTTATCAGTTAGCCATTAGGTGGTATTACTTTTACAAGACTTTGTTTTTTTTCTACCTACATAATTTGTTTGGCTAACACGGTACACAAACATTTTTACTACTATCTCTATAATCGGGAGTGGCTGATTTTTCGGATCAATTTTTATTAAAATTAAATGGTGTAGATTAATTTCTTGATTTATAGACTCACGTTTTTTGGGTTTTTTTCAGAGTTTTCAAACTTTTTTTCCCCCATAATTGGACCAAAATGTATGTAATAGATTGGTCAGATTTTTCAGGTGTTACAATCAATGAGTAAATCTGATTGTAATTTTCAAATTGAAAAGAAATATAAAAAATGATATTGTGTGTGACCACCTTAAATGTACTAGCATTCCAGAGAGTGCATTACAAAGTACACTCGAGGTGAAAGCTGCAACTAAAAACAGATTAATGGTGCACTGCCCATACACGGTACAATAAAAATGTTCGATTTTCATGTTTATTCGATCAAAACAATCAAATCGAATGAAGGTCGAAAATAATATTTTTTTCCATCAAGAAAAACAAACAATTATCAATTTTTTTCAATAAAAATCTGATCGGACATGTTGGAAAAAGCTTTATATTTGATCTAATGAAATAATCTAATAAAATTATTGAATCAAATTTTTTTTTAAATTGTACCATGTATGGGCACCACAAGAGGGTCATCCAAAGGCTCCCAGTGTCCTCCTCGTCCCTACGGCCACTGCCCGAAAACCCTCTGGCAGATCACAGCCATCAGCCCTATCCATGCAACAGCGCGGCAGTAATGTGCTTGCGCGAGTATAGCCACACATGTGCAGTTGCAAAGGGCCACTCGTGGACAAGTGGCTCCGGCTTACTGTACAGGCACGGCTGTATTCGCACAGGTGCAGCACAGAAGCGCTCATATTTGACAATCTTTTGTCAATTATGTTCCAGGGGTCCCTGCGCAGCAATGGTGGGTGCAAGGACGACTCAAGAAGTCGAAACTTCTAGACTATCTAAAGGCTTCCCTCTACCCAGTATCGTTTTTTTTGTTGCAGCTTTCACCTTGGGTGCACTTTAAGGTGATCACTTATCACAACTCTGTGTGCCATGTCGCTTCCTAATCTTGCTTGTACCATTCTTTTTATTTTTTATTTTTAAAGTAAGTTACCTTGAACTCCGGCAACTATTAGTTTAGGGCTGTGTTGTCGGTACAAAAATAATCGCCAACTCCTCAGTTTATGAAACTACTGACTCCAGCTTCAGGTACCCAACATTGCTCAGACTCCAATTCCTCGACAACAACTCCACAGCCCTGGTTTAGCTTGGATCTGACATAACACGACTACTGCAAAAAGGGAAACTGGTAGGACATTGACCACCTCATCTATTGTCACTTTCCAAAATTATTTACCTGGTCCAAATAAGAGTGCTTGGACTATAAAAACCAGAAAACTCAGAAGAAAAAAAGAATTGCATATGGGCCCATGTGGCCATGGTGGTCTCTGAACTCTGTTATCAGCTCAACAAAGGAACTAGAATGTGAGCCCCTCCGAGTGACAGTTGATGACAAGACAATATATACTCTGTATAGCGTTGCTGTAACGATTGGGTGCTGCAACTCAGACATCTGATTATTGGGTGATCTGCAGAATCACCAATAATGCAAGTATAGCTCACAAGGTACTGTGTGATAGTGATTGGTGCAACATAAAACAAATAGGAGATAGAGCCTGCCAGAGGAGCTGAGAGGCCTAGCAGCACTGTACTTAATAGTTTGACTGAACCTTACCAGAGGAGCTGGCAAGGTACTGTCAGAAGATGTGCCTGTATAATTTAACCAGACCTTTCCAGTGGTGCTGATCAGGGACTACAGTGCACGTAGCTATGAAGAAAGTACAAGGACTTTACCAAAGGAGCTGGTAAAGTACTATCAGTCAGTTCTAGGCCGAAATTACGCATTAGCGTAATTACGCATCGTAATTCACTACAAATGCACCGTAAGCGTTACGTGTAAGGTTACGGTATTACGCGTAATTAATTACGCGTAAGACAGTAAACTCCCATTGAAATTACACAGTCTGCCGTAATCACGTAATATTACGCTCCCGTATAATATAAAAAAGCCGCCGAATTTAAGGGTTAATAGCAAAGCCCCCTTAAGTGTTAAGAGCCTCAAATTTGGAGAATATATTAAGGAGATCAGAAGGAATAAGAGGAATTTTTTTTTTCAAAAAGACCTTATAGTTTTTGAGAAAATCGATGTTAAAGTTTTAAAGGAAAAATATATACATTTAAAAACCCGCCGACTTTAACGGTTAATAGCAAAGCCTGCTTAAAATTTAGGAACACCAAATTTACAGGGTATATTAAGGGGATCAGTGTGAATAAGTGGAAATTTTTTTTTTCAAAAAGACCTTATAGTTTTTGAGAAAATTGATTTTTAAGTTTCAAGGGCAAAAATGTCTTTTAAATGCGGAAAATGTCAGTTTTTTTTGCACAGGTAACAATAGTGTTTTATTTTCATAGATTCCCCCAAGTGGGAAGAGTTTTACTTACTTCGTTCTGAGTGTGGGAAATATTTAAAAAAAACGACGTGGGGTCCCCCCTCCCAGACCTCTTTAACCCCTTGTCCCCCATGCAGACTGGGATAGCCAGAATGCGGAGCACCGGCCGCGTGGGGCTCCGCACCCTGACTATACCAGCCCGCATGGTCCATGGATTGGGGGGTCTCGGAAGGGGAGGGGCAGCCAAGCTTTCCCCTCCCCCTCCGAGCCCTTGTCCAATCCAAGGACAAGGGGCTCTTCTCCACCTCCTCTTATTCCCACTGATCCCCTTAATATACCCTGTGAATTTGGTGTTCCTAAATTTTAAGCAGGCTTTGCTATTAACCGTTAAAGTTGGCGGGTTTTTAAATGTATATATTTTTCCTTTGAAACTTTAACATCGATTTTCTCAGGTCTTTTTGAAAAAAATGTTTTTCCTCTTATTCCTTCTGATCTCCTTAATATATTCTCCAAATTTGAGGCTCTAAGCAATTAAGGGGGCTTTGCTATTAACCCTTAAAGTCGGCGGCTACCTAACATTGATCCATGCGTCAACTTTTCCGCTTGGCAGCATGACCTTACGCATTATTTGCTAGTAGGAATTTACGCGTAAGCCAATAACGTAACAACCTGAATTACAGTATTCTTACGCGTAATTGCGTAAGGGCTATGCGTAATTACAGACATGTACCGTAAATGAATGTCTATGCCGTAAGCGTAATTCCGTAATGCGTAATAGCGTAAAATTACGCGTAATGATCCGTAAGCGTAGTTTTTTCCATTACGCCCAGCACTGCTATCAGTGATAAGTGACTGTATAGTTTGACAAGACTTTACCAGAGGAGCTGGCAAGGTACTATCAGACACGGTAACTGTATAGGAGCTGGCAAGGTACTATCAGTAACAAGTGTCACCTCACCAGTGGAGCTGGAGGGTAATACTACAAACACCTCACCAGTGGCAAGGGCCCACTAGTGAGAGGAGTGGTCGGACAGGCAAGGTTCGGCAACAGAGAGGCAGTATCAGTACAGAAAGGACAGGCAGGAGAATAGTAGGTAATCAGGCAGAGGTTCAGCAACAAGGGTCAGATAGGCAGAAGTACAGAATCAGTAAGCAAATGCGAGGTCAGAGAATAGCCAGAATCATACACAGGTAATCAAATAATAACAATATACAATAGTCCTAGTCTTGTGTGAAATCCCTGGTTTCCTCCCAGATCAAAGCACACCGGATACTAGTCTAAGGTCTGAGCGCTAACACGAAGTATTCACGACAGCAGACCGTTAGCTAATGGAGAGCGGAGGCTTAAGAAGCAGAGGAAGGCTCTCAGCCGCGCCCAGCTCGGAAACAGCCAATCCGAGCGGCGAGAGTCACCTCCGACGTCAGCTGACCGGCAGATCAGCTGACGCGTCCTCTCCCAGCATCAAAGGTCCTGTCTCTGCGCGCCCCCATGAGCAGATGACAGTACCGTTCCCGGCGTTTTAAACGCCGACGGAGCGGATAAGACCAGGGAACAGGGAACACAGGCGGCTGCGGCCATACTCCGCACCTCCGCAGCCGCCATATTATTGATTTTTACAGTTGCGTAATATGTCGGTGCTATATAAATACTTAAATAAGTAAAATAGATAAATAAACAAAGTGAAGCCAGAAGAAAGAAGAGCAGGAGGGAGAAGTACATCAGCAGGAGCCTGGTCTATTTTTGCATAGCCGTACTCCATTCTCCATTAGCCTGGAGCTTGGTGACAATCCCTCTTCTGGTGACAATCAGTAGCTGACACCCCTTTCCCATGAGAAAGCTTTACCTTTCCTTGAATAGATCATGAGAGGGGTGTGGCTGATATTGTGCAGAAATTCCTCTCACAGTGTGATGTCAGGGCCAAGGCCCTGACAGATTCCTGTCTGTGAACCTTGTTGCATTGCAGGAAATAACAGCAGCTAAATATTAAAAAAATGGTTAGTAGATGTGTATAGATAATGGAAGTTGGTTCTGTCTTTTTATTATCATGTCTGCAAGCAGGAAAGGTGATTACTTGCCGGCGTAGGGTGGATGAGACAACATGAGCAAATTACACGCAAATATCAACCATGTCTTGACTTCTCACTTTACAATATATTGATTTTATCCCCCTACTACTATCTCTTGGTAAAGTTCCTCTTCAGTGCAGCTTAGATTTACAAAGTGTCTAGTTGCGGGCAAGGTGCGGACACTGCACAATACACAGCTCTATCTGACAGCTATAGGCGAGGCCCAACACTCGCCGGGGTCTGGGGAAAAAGATGCTGTATTGATGTTATTGATGTTAGATTTGTACGGTAATGTGCCACTGGGGAAATTACCACGTTGCCTGTGAGGACCACCAAGAAACAGCTGAAAGGTAATGTGTGCATCGTCCACCAGACACGACGCTGATGAATGGTCAAGCACAAATGCCAGACTGCAGGACTGTACCCCAGACACAATCCTCTATTAGAGCAAACAACAAAATGAAATGTAAACAAATCTGATCACTGGTCGTTTAGCAGAACGCTCACACCCTCAGCAGCAGAGATGTAACCTGTGCTGGAAGGGAGACAGCAGATATTGAAAACAACAGCTGCCCAGACATCTTTAACCTTTTAAACACCAATTTAATTAGAAGGTTGCCAGTGCTCCAGGCTGATTTATTATGAGCAGCAACAGCCTTAACAGCCATTCATTTGAAGGCTACAACAAAATTATCATGGGCAACCCTGCAGATCAACACCCCCTCCCCCCCCCCACACATATAATGGCCGGTAAACTCCTTAACCCTCCCCCCCCATCCCCCATTGTGGCCACTCATTCCAACGACCCCTCACCTCGCCAACTGCAAAGTGGCGCCGGGAGCTCTGTGATAGGTACTGCTGTGATGCGCGCAATGTGGGTGGTCCTGTGCGTGAAGTAGCTCTGCGCGGCTAAGTGTACGCATAGCTACTTAAGGGGCACTAAAGGCTCTTCACAGCGGCGCTAACACTTAGCTCCGCTTTGTGAATCAAGCCCATTGTATTTATTCTTACAAGCGCTGGGGAAATCACTATACAACGCGCTTTTTCAAACGTTATACTATTACCCTATACCTTCTATCGCAAATCGCCCCAAAAATGGTACAGGCAGTGCTTTGGTGAGCGGATCGGAATTTAATCAGTCATATGTGAACACTCTCATAGGGAATCATTGCACAAGCGCTTTTAGAGCGATTTAAAAAAAGCCAAAAGCGCCCTTAGTGTGAACAAGCCCTTATGGTTAGCTCTATCACTGGACCTGCACATGCGACTGGATGTTGGCAGCCAAAGGGGTAGCTGGGGTCAATAAATGCCAGACTGTGGGGATGCTTTCAAGTCAACACCATGGGGAATGGGGTACAGCATTGTGTGTGTGTTTCCAACCAGAGGCAGCTCCAGCCATCCATGAATGACGTAATCACGCAGTATTGGCTGACGTGTAGTGAATGAATCTATGGTCTGTCAGGCATCCGGGTGAACTCATAGGAACAATGGCTGTGCAGAGATTCAGTGATTACGATTTTTTTTTACCACAACTAAATAGTCGTTTAACCATATCAACATTTTTTGAATAATATGTTAATAATGCTCTTATTTTAAAAAGACAGGACTGTAAATATTGCTACTGCTATGACACTGCAACGTTCCTTCTTTTCTGTGTTTGCCCATTTCCAGGGACGGACTCCAGGCCTCAAAGGCCTGGGCCTCGGGTGGCTGGTAAACATGGAGGAGGAGACTGCGAATGGAAAAACAGAGGTTGAAGGAGAGGAGCTGCTGCCCAAGAGAGATGTGTGTGAAAGAGGAGATGCTGTGCATGGATTTTACAAATGGAGAGGTGGACCACTGCTGCACATAGAAGGGGAGCCACAAGAAGCTAACCTAGGGGCGGAAAAAGTATATATCTGTCCTTGTCCATTTCAAGTGCTTTGTATTACAGCTCCTCTATTACAGTTCTTCCACATCATACTGTTTCTTTCTTAAAGGACAACTGAAGTGAGAAAAATAATGAGGCTGCCATATTCATTTTCTTTTAAATAATTTCAGTTGCCTGGCAGCCCTGCTGATCTATTTGGCTGCAGGAAGTGTCTGAATCACACCAGGAACAAGCATGCAGCTAATCCAGTCAGATCTTAAAATAATGTCAGAAATACATGATCTACTGCATGCTTGTTCAGGGTCTATGGCTAAAAATATTACAGGCAGAGGATCATCAGGATAGCCAGGCGACAGGTATTGCTTAAAAGGACACATCCGAGGACTATATAAATAACAAAATCCATTTACCTGGGGTTTCCTCCAGCCCCTGCCAGGCGCCCTGTGACCTCGCCGCAGCTCTGCTCCACGCTGGTGGTCTGGGGTCCCCTTTGGCGCAAGATGCCGACTGTGCCTGCGCAATCGGCTCTCAGAGTCACGCTGACTTCATCCGGACTGTACTGTGCAGTGGTTCTGAGCAGAACAGCCCGGATGACGTCAGTGCGACTGAGTAAGCCACACAGTGGAAGAAGCAGGAAGATGCCGACCTGGCGAGGTCAGCATCTGCACCGGAGGGGACCGGGAGCCAACAGAGCTGTGGCGAGGGAACAGGTCGGCTGCCAGGGGCTGGAGGAAGCCCCAGGTAAGTGGATCTTTTTTTTCCCTTGGACCTTCCCTTTAAAGGACATCCAAGGTGAAAATAAATGGATGAGATAAACAATTGTATCTATCCTCCTTCTCCTAAGAATGACTTTTTAGATATCCCACAGTTCTACCTTATATTTAAATCTAGTTTTTAAGTTTTTACTGTTTCATTGTCTTTGCTCAATGACACCTGTATTGAAGTATGCCAGAGCTAAAATCTATGAACTATTCACCCTTTGTATCGCTTTCCTGCTTTCAGAAGCCATTTTCTGCCATGAAAGAGGTTTATGGTTGTAATTCCTTTTCAGTGACCGGGCCTTATTCTATAGTCCGATCCAGTCCCGACCCAGACAGAAACTGCCACTTGCATACCTGATGTTTAACTCTTTCAGGCAGAGAAAGGAAAAAAGAAGCACAGCATAGTCAATTGTGTGCTTGGTACTGTACATACACGTCTATCTCATCATGTCACATGTCACCTTGGTTGTCCTTCTAAAAGAAAATATATATGGCAGTCTCCATAGCCCTCTTGCTACAGTTGTCCTTTAAGGTGGTCATACTTTTGTTGATATTTTCCATCAATATCCAGCCACTTCAATCGTTTGATTGAATCTGCAAGAACTGATGCCACAAACAATCCTGAATGATCAATTTCTGCTTAAAATCGATCATTTCGGTAAATCGAGCCAGATGGAAGATTTTAGTTGACCGGCGGTGGGTCGTGAGAGCGTCCTACTTTCACCTGTGAGCCGGCGCTTGCTTCCACCTGGGTCTTCTCTCCACCACTGCCAGGGTTTCTACCTATCGCTTCACTACTGAGGAGTTGAGTATCACGCACTAAAGAACAAATACCTGAGGCCTCTAGTGGTCACAAAAGGTACGCACCACGGTGCTCCTAGTGTTTGGCCTCTAGCATTTAGTCACATGACACACAGCTCCCCGGGAGTGAAGAGACAGGGAGAAGTGTGGGTGGAGAGAGGGGGAGGCTGGCACTGCCATTTTGAACATGTATTTCAGTACTTACAGTAAGGCAGAAGGGATACTATGCAGCTGTGTGGGTGCCAGGACAGGTGACCCCAAGGTGGGCGACTGTTTCGTACCCTTGGCTCTTGTTCACCACAGGGATCGTAGCTCAAGGACAGGGAGAAGCCCCTGTTGTGGAGAGAAGACAAAGGAGGAAGCACCGGTGGACAAGTAAGAGAAGATCCATTGCCTCGACACTAGCTGCCCCTACACTCTGCCCAGCCCTGGGGATGGCGGACTTCAGGGGATCCGAGAGACCTGACAGCCAGGCCATACAGATTTTCAAAAGATTTCATGCTGAAATCTATTGACAATCTGTGTACAGTGTGTGGAGGGATTCAATCAGATAGATCCTTCTCTGATCAGAGACTGGTCTTTTTGATGGCCTCAGTGACCAATGTAAGGCCAGCTTCACTGTACCCCTTACTGTACTACTATAGTGTGCCCTACAATTCTTCCTCCCCTTCCCCCTACATTTTGGTTAGGCCTGTTGTAGACTGGCACATTGGTTAAGGTTCCCATCAACGATACAACCTTCATTGTACAATATTACCACTTCTATGTAATATAAGGGTCTCCCTAAAGTGTCCATTCAAAGTATATTCACTCAGTTTAACCTTCTACTACATAGAATTGGTAGGATTTTTCAATCAACATTGTGTCGTTAATGAACACCTTTAAGTTGCTTGCTTTCTCTTTTTCCTCTTCATGCACTGCACACTTATCTTCATTCATCCTCACAGCATGAGGGTCTTGTTAGGCGGGGACACGACAGTCATGTGACCAATAGGCCAGTAGTGCAGGAACATGGAGGCTGAAACTTGGGATAAGCAGCCAATATAAGATGAAGACAAGTAGGAAGCGAAGAAGTACCTCACCTCGCTAACTAAGCCAACAACCCTTTCCTCTCTCAGAGGGGCTGGGAAGGGAAGTTCCTCAGAATGCTTGTTGAGAAAGCCTTAAGTAATCTACACCTGCATTGAACTCTGTCTGTGCAGCTCCCCTGAGAGACGTTTGTTTACACCAGAAAGTTATGTCAGGGTCAAAAACTCGAGCAGTATGGTCAGCATCACAGATACTTCACAGTCTCATCAATAAAAGTGAAGAATTTCTGCTGAACAGAGCTATAGCTAAACCAACAGAACATACGTGTGGGATCCCATTGGTCAGGGAAGCTCTCCCATAGGTTTTGTTAGTAGAAAGGTCAGGAACCCTCATATGGCAGAAGTGATGGATGATGGTGTGTCTAGAGTCAGTCCTTGTACCCTCAAAGAACAAAGTAGGTAATTATAGCATGAAGTTGGCACCACCAGTATAATAATGAGCTCTTTTATTGTATCCTCACATCAAAGACAGGAATTAAAGGAAACATGAGATTAGATAATAAGGTGTATTTATACTTACCTGGGGCTTCCTCCAGCCCCATGAGGTGCGTGGGGTCCCACTGCGTTCTCTCCGGCCACTCCGTCTTGCAGCTATTTTACCCTGTAATCAGGATGGCCACGCTCTTCAGAGCATACTTCTGCGCAGGTGCAGAACGCTCCCGACTGTGGAAGAGCAACGGGGCGTGCTTGTGGCCAAACCACGCATGTACTGAAGGGCACAACTCACCCCAACTGACTGGATTACTGGGTCATACCCAGTAATCCAACCCCTCATGGGGTTGGAGGAAGCCCTAGGTATATATAAATACAGCCTATGATCTAATCCCAGGTACACATTAAGACCCGGTTCACAACGGAACGGTTTGCCAACGGAACGTAAGGATCCATATTCCGTTCCGCCGAACGGACAAAAAATGCAGCTGGACCCAATTTTCCAGACCGTTTCGCTCAGCAAAACAGAACCGGAAGGTTTTGCAGCATATAGGAACCAATGAAAATGGACGTTTTACAACACACTGGCTGTAAAACGGACCGTTTTCACCGGATCCAGCTGGCCTGATCCGTGTGTCCGCTGCTGTAAAACGACGCTAATGTGAACCGGGCCTTAGGCAATGACAGACCACTGTTTGGGGGTATTATCCTTTTGTCAAGTTGCAATACTGCATGTATTTTGTTCACCTTACAGATGCTTAATTCAAGTAGATATACTTCATCAGAACTTTTTGGGCCCCCTATAAACACTTTTAATTCCTTCTTTTGCCCCCTAATCCTAGAAAATGTAAAAACCTTCAACACAAGGCCCTGCTCCTAGTACACTTCCTACACCCACTTGACAGAGGCACTGGGTACACCTTAAAGGGAACCTGAAGATAGAGGTATTTAGAGGCTGACATATTTATTTTCTTTTTCAATAATGCCAGTTGCCTGGCAGCCCTGCTGATGATTCTGGCATCAGCAATGTCTGAATCACACACCTGAAACAAGCATTTGGATAATCTTGTCAGATTTTTGTCAGAAACACCTGATCTGCATGCTTGTTCAGGGTCTATGGCTAAAAGTATTAGATGCAGAGGATAAGCAGGAGAACCGGGCAATTTGCAGTGTTTAAAAAGAAATAAACATGTCAGCCTCCATATACATCTTACTTCATGTTCCCTTTAAAGCACACCTACACTGAGAGGGACAAGGAGGCTGACACATTTATTTCCTTTTAAACAATGCAGATTGCAGACAGTCCTGCTGATCCTCTGTCTCTGATACTTTTAGCCATAGACCCTGAACAAGCATGCAGATCAGATGTTTCTGATTGAAGACTGATTGGATTAACCACATACTTGTTTCAGGTGTGTGCTTTAAGGTGCGTACACACGTGCGACTATAGTCGTTTGAAACGATCGTTCCCCGATCGTTTCAAACGACGATCGTTTAAAAAAAGCATCCAACGATCATTAAGTCTAACGACGGACGAGCTAGATCGTTAAAAACGAACGATCTAGCTTGGCGGATTTTTTACCAACGACGATCGTTTGCAAAAGTAGTACATCGTTGGAAACGGTCGTTCGTACTAGGCTTGACATGCGCACATTTCGCTATTTCTCCACGAAACTTCTCATTTTTATGCGCAAGCGCAATAGTTGCTTTATGTGATGTAACGTTCGTTCTAACGATCAGATCGTTACACACATTTAAAAACGAACTTTACTTAGGTCGTTCTTTCATCAATTAAAAGTTCGTTCGTCGTTCTCAGCGAACGATCGTTGTCGCATGTGTGTACGTAGCATTAGACTCTGCTGCAGACATCGACAGGACTGCCAGGTAAATTGCATTACTTAAAGGGGAACTGAAGAGAGAGGTATATGGAGGCTGCCATATTTATTTCTTCTTAAGCAATACCAGTTGCCTGGCAGCCCTGCTGATCCTCTGCCTCTAATACTATTAGCCATAGCCCCTGAACAAGCATGCAGCAGATCAGGTGTTTCAGACTTTAAAGTCAGATTTGACAAGACTAGCTGCATGCTTGTTTCTGGTGTTATTCAGACACTACTCCAGAGAAATAGACCAGCAGGGCTGCCAGGCAACTGGTATTGATTAAAAGGAAATAAATATGGCAGCCTCCGTATACCTCTTACTTCAGTTCCCCTTTAAATCAGACCTGAACTCAGAACTTCCTCTCTGCTCTAAAAGATAAGCAACAGCAAAATAACCTTTAAAGAAAAAAAAACACTTCAGGTCACAGCAGATACAAATCCTGCAATACATCTTCAGTGTTTCTACTTCCTGATTTCATGGAAGCAGACATAGGGTTAAAATCCTGTGCTTGCAAATTAGCTGCTCTGTCAAGGCAGTCAGCTGACAAAGCTGAGAGATCAAATTACAGTTGTGATTAGTCACAGATGAGGGGGGAAATAGGCTAAACTCTATAAATACATACAGGGCGTATTTCTCTATGTTTTCTTTCTGTCCTGTGCAAGGGTTCAGGTCCTCTTTAAATGGAAATAAATATGGCAGCCACCATATCCCTCTCACTTTAGTTGTCCTTTAAGGATGTTACATCAACTTCTGTCTATGTATGGAGCAAAGACCGACTTCATGAGATTTCAGACGGCTTTCCTGTCTCCAAAGCAATCCTCCAGAGCAAATAAGGCTAATGAAGCTTCCTGTTGACTTAGGCCTGGTAAACATTCAAAACAGCTCGCTTATGGTACATAAATACAGCCCCGTGGCTAAAACAATACATAAACGGTTATGGAAAATGAACATTACATGTCACCAAATCGTTCAGCGTGACCTTTCGCCCAGTCTGCCCCCCTCCCCACTCACCATACTCATTTGGACTCTCGTTATGACATAAGCTGAGGTTCCAGAGGAGCACAGATGTGAGCTCCGAGCACTGAATTCTGCTAAGGGTTACTCTTCATCCCCAGCTCAGCAAATTCATGTGACAATTGTCCTAGGGATTTTCTGCTTGCTCTTATGATGTCATTGAATCTTTTTTAAGTAACATTGTTTCCAACAATATAAAAAAAACACCACTCAAGGCCTAATAAGCATTCATCCTATAAAATACCCCCTTCGACGTGAAAGAATGATGGAACTGGACTGGTCCACATTATGGTAGATGAAATACTCCCAAGCAAAGGCCTGGAGGCTGCAATCTTGACAGAATGGATTTAATACACCTATTTTCTTCTCCTGAGGTGATCTATAATTCATGTCCATCAACATTCAACAACCAACAAGACCAAAAAAAGAATCTTTGCCTACATGTCTTATCAACATATAGGATAGTTTAGTTCTTGCTTAGCTTTGAAAGGCTGAATGTGAATATGACATGAATGCCTTTCCTACAAGGCCTGTGTTTCTGCTACGACAGGATTGGTCAGAATCTGGTGACATCAATGTCGTCTGCTCAGATGTTTTGTATCAAACATATGTTCCCTATTGAGGAAAAATATAGGTATGTGTTTTGCAACTGGCATTACCAGATGTGACGTAGAGCCTGGCAAGATTATTCCACCCTGTCTCCAAAACAATACCAGGGACGCCTCACGCACGATTAGCAGAGCGTTCCCAAGACATCCGGTCTACACACCCTACAGAAACACTGTGTACATGTGTGTTTTTGACCTTCAAGCTATTCCTGTTATCCACCTCCTCTACACAGAGAGACCAGGGAGGTCTCTGGTCAACAGCAATGGAAAATCAGAAAAATCAATTGCGGCTCGTCTCGTCTCAGCCAGTCGTTTCTAGAAACGGTCTCTCTGGCTGGTCCCCCATTCTCGACACAGAATGCACGGTACATTCCGTCAAGGAGGAAGGATGGGGGGGGGGGGAGTGACCAAACCATGCAATAAATGCAAATCCAATGGCAAACAGTAGACCCTCCTGAGCGTCGGAGAGAGAGGCCCGAGACGTGTTTATAGCAGGACCCTCGACACAGAGGGGTTAATTCATTAAGGCAACATAATGACCAATTCCCTACAGAGGCAATTGTCGTCTCTCCTGTACCCATACACCCATCCCCCGTCCCTGCACGGAAACACAACACTCTCAGGGAGATGGAGGCTCCCAGATGTATGCGTGGAGACCGAAGGGTTAACACATGTATATAAATATAGGCACACATCTGTGCAGATGGATGTATGCACTATATATATATATATATATATATATATATATATATGTGTATATATATATATATATATATATATATATATATATATATATATATATATATACACACAAACACAGAAAATATATTACAGTACTAATTGCATCAAAGACAGAAAACGAGAACAGATGTTATCCTCTGCCATGACGATCCTCTGGGGATCTTGGCACACAAGGTGTCACTTTGGCAGCAACAATAAGGAAGAGATAAGGATTGAACGTGAAGAAGATGCCCCCCCCCCCAATCCTCCCAGTCCAGCCACAGCCATGCACTGAGCATCACCATCACTCACCCAGGCACAGCGAACAATGCTCTCTCCTCCTCTGCCTCTATCCTCCCCCAGGATCAGGGAATCTCCTCTATTCCTCGCCCATCAGGAGGACATGGATACGGTGGCGTTTTATTCCAGGGCTGGGATGCTGCGCTGCCCTCCGCCTGTCCCTGCGTGTCTCCCCTGGACCAGGCGAGTCTCTCTCCTCCTGGATGCTGAGGCTCCTGTGCTGAGCAGGAGAGGGAGGGAAGAGAGGATGCTGCTGCGCACAGAGCAGGTGCAGGCACAGCAGCCACAGCCACACACTCCTCTTCCCTGGGAGGATGGATGACGGATCAGCCTGGATGCAAACAATGGCTGGGCAACAGGCAGACACGGTGCCTCCCAAGTACTGCCTGCCTGCCTTTAGGGCTGATGCTGCTGCTGCCGATGCTGAGGATGATGAGAGCTGTCTCCAGTGCAATCCACACCCCTAAAACATAAATGACTGCTTTCCTTTGAGCTCTGGAAAAAAAAGAGGAGCCTGAAACATCTATAGCGACACCCCCACCTCTTGATGTCACAGATTGCACCACCCATTAAAGGCACTCTAACCTTAGGTAGCTTCACAATTCCATATGTGCTGGTAAGATGAGGTTTGACCTGGCTCTGCTCAGTACAGGTGGGCTCTGCCATAGCTCTATATTGCCCCACTGTGTCACTGACCCTCCTTGCTCCTCAGATGTATGTTTTAGGTTTTATGTACAGATCAGGGCTATCCAATAGAAGAATTCACAAATGTGCAAACACTTTTGTTATTGTGTATTTGGGGACAGTTTAGGGTATTATGTGGCACTCTACAGAACACATGAAACAATTCATGTCACTACATTTCCTTCAGTGGAGCTCTCAGTCAAAACTCCACCATAGTCACAGTCGAAAGGTGCTTATTAAAGGGAACCAGAGGTGAAAGGGATATGGCTGCCATACTTATTTCCTTTTAAACAATGCCAGTTGACTGGCAGCGCTCCTGATCCAGTGTCTCTAATAAGTAGCCAAAGACCCTGAACAAGCATGCAGCAGATCAGGTACTCAGGACTTTTACTGGATTAGCCATATGCTTGTTCCAGGGTTCTGACTCAGGTACTACTTATGCCAGAAGCTCAACAGGGCTGCCAGGCAACTGACATTGTTTATATGGCAGCCTCCATATCGCTCTCGTTACAGGCTCCCAATGCCAGTAGCCTGGCAGCCCTGTTGATCTTCTGCCATAAGTAGTGTCTGAGACAAAACCCTGGAACAAGCATACGGCTAATCCAGTAATACTTGAGTCAGAGTAACTGATCTTCTGCATGTTTGTTTAAGGTCTATGGCAAAAGAATTGTTCTGAAATTCGGATCAATTGGTACCACGGATGGTACTCGATCCAATCAATCATATGGGTCGATCGATCTGGAGATTGTACCATTAGTGGGCACCTAATCTGATCAAAAATATAGATTGTTCACTAGAAATTGTACCGCTAATGGGCACTTTAAAGAGATACTGAAGCGGTAAAAAAAAATTATGATATAATGATTTGTATGTGTAGTACAGCTAAGAAATAAAACATATGGAGCAGAGACAAATGTCTATTATTGTTTCCAGTACAGGAAGAGTTAAGAAACTCCAGTTGTTAACTATGCAAAAGAGCCATTGAGCTCCAGGACTTTCAAAGTCGCAGAGAGCTCTGTCTTCTGAAGCTTGTTATCTCAACTGTCAGTCATTGTATCTTCTTTTTCTCTCCAGAGGACAGGTCAATAGTTCACAAGACTGCTCTGTAAAAATATTTAGAATGCTGAGTAGTGTGTAAACTGCAAATATTAGAGAATGATGCAATGCTATAAAAATGTTATATAACTGAAAATAAAAATATGAGAATATTTTCTTTGCTACTAATCTTCTAGTAATTATCCGTACTACACAACCAATTCATTATTTCGTAATTTTTTTTTTCATTTCAGTGTCTCTGTTTCGTGGGAACCTTTTAACATAGCAGTATGTTTTTGGAGTGCGGAGGAAACCAGAGTGCTGGAGGAAACTCATGCAAACAAAGGGAGGACAAACCAACTCCATGCAGATGGTGTACTGACCAAAATAGGATACTAACGTGCTGCATTTAAATTACTTTATTAATTTCTGTCCTGTTTACAAAGAAGCGTGTGTGTTTATTAAAACAAAAACAAAAAGAAGGCATTTGCATGTGTTCCTGCTGGTGTGCAAAACTACTATCCATATAGAGCATCAGTTCAGCACAATGGGCAGAGCCATCTTAATCATTCCTTTGTGCCTTTATCAGTCAGGGTAGGTTCACAATGCGACGTTAAAGTCGCGCGTTATAGCCCTTTCTAACGTGTACAAACGCACTGCAGAGTAAAGTCAATTCTACATTCACAGTGCTTGCGTTGCGTTATAGTGTAACGCAGCATGTTCTGTGAAAGTAGTGCTTGCAGTGCGTTTGGCACGTTAGGGGCTGCGTTACTGTGTTTGCACATGCTCAGTGGATTTTGTTTTTAATAAAAAAAACCTAACGCATGTGCCGTTTTGCGCGCATCAGGATGCCACGATAACGGCGCATTTGATGCGACGTTAAGGTCGCATTGAAATGACAGCTAAATGCAACGCAATATAGCATAACGTGTACTAACACATTATGCTTTTGCGTTGCGTTACTACCTGCGGTGCGACCTTAACGTCGCACCAAAAATGCAACGTCAACTGTGAACTTAGCCTCAGGTGTGAATTCTGAACCTGCAACTTGTTAGTCTGACAAAGTCCTTAATTCCAACTTAAAGTAAAGTTTTGCCTTAAAGGACAACTGAAGAGAGAGGTATATGGAGGCTGCCATGTTTATTTCCTTTTAAGCAATACCAGTTGCCTGGCAGCCCTGCTGACCCTCTGCCTCTAATACTTTCAGCCATAGACCCCGAACAAGCATGCAACAGATCAGGTGTTTCTGACATTATTGTCAGAACTGACAGATTAGCTGCATGCTTGTTTCTGGTGTTATTCAGACACTTCTGCGGCCAAACAGACCAGCAGGGCTGTCAGGCAACTGATATTGTTTAAAAGGAAATAAACATGGCAGCCTCCATCGTTCTCACTTTAGTTGTCCTTTAAGGCTGGTTTCACAGTGGGACGTTAAAGTCCCATGTTACAGCAGCCAGTAACGCAGCCTAACTCACAGCACTGTAAAATCAATTGTGCTGTTTACAGTGCACACGTTGCGTTACATTGTAACGCAGCACGTTTAAAGGGAAGGTTCACGCAGGAGCTGTAAAAAATAGAAATCAAAATCCACTTACCTGGGGCTTCCTCCAGCCCGTGGCAGGCAGGAGGTGCCCTCGCTGCCGCTCCGCAGGCTCCCGGTGGTCTCCGGTGGTGAGCCCGACCTGGCCAGGCCGGCTGCCAGGTCGGGCTGCTCCTGCGCTCCAAGTTGCGTGTCACTTGTGCGCGCTGACGTCATCCGACGTCCTCCGGGCTGTACTGCGCAGGCGCAGAACTTCTGCGCCTGCGCAGTACAGCCCGGAGGACGTCGGATGGCGTCAGCGCGCACAAGTGACACGCAACTTGGAGCACAGGAGCAGCCCGACCTGGCAGCCGGCCTGGCCAGGTCGGGCTCACCACCGGAGACCACCGGGAGCCTGCGGAGCGGCAGCGAGGGCACCTCCTGCCTGCCACGGGCTGGAGGAAGCCCCAGGTAAGTGGATTTTGATTTCTGTTTTTTACAGCTCCTGCGTGAACCTTCCCTTTAAACAAAGTGCTGCATGCTGTACCTTATACTGGGCTAAGCCATGTTAGACTGTTTGCACATGCTCAGTAATGTTGAAGGAGGAGATCTCCCCTCCTCCTCCTCCGCAGCCAGCCACATTGCTAATTAATATTCACTGCACTGTGGAGACTACTGGTGGGACTGTAGTGTTGTCCGGATCATGAACGAATCGTACATTTGATCCTGATCTTTTTTGTGAGTCGAATCATCCGGATCATCACAATGAAAGATTCGGTTCACAGGATGTCTGTCTGGAAGAAACAGGAACATACAGAATGTACAGTGCAGGAAAAGTCCTGTCCTGCTAGTCATTTAACCCCCAGTCTGCTTCCCTAGTAAAATGATTCAAATGATTCGGTTCAAAGATCTGGATCTTTTCAATGATCCGATTCAAATGATCCCAATCCTTAAAAAGATCCGGACTTCTTATCACTAACCTGGAGCTGCTGCTTTGAGAGCTGCATAACGCAGCTCAATCTGATGTCCAACTTCAACACCACCATGCGCTGCTTTAGGGGCACGTTATGCGACCATAACGTCCCCTAAAACGTAACGTCTTGGTGGGAAAGTAGCCTAAAGCATAACTATCTTGCAGAATTTCAAAATGTACTATAAATTACTTTTTTCCGATGTCGCTGTCACTTACAGTAGGTAGTGAAAATCTGATAGATCTGTCAGGTTTAGACTAGTCCATCTCTTCTTGGGGGATTCTCACTTATTTTTTATTTACAAAAGCACTTACTGAACAATAGTTGTTCAGTCCAACTGCCAACATAGTGTGCAAACGAGCAGGGAAGCTGTCTGATATCTTTGTATAGATCCATTCCAGGGAGTGCTTTTGTAAAGAATAAAGGTAATACAGTGGGATGCAAAAGTTTGGGCAACCTTGTTAATTGTCATGATTTTCCTGTATAAATCGTTGGTTGTTACGATAAAAAATGTCAGTTAAATATATCATATAAGAGATACACACAGTGATATTTGAAAAGTGAAATGAGGTTTATTGGATTTACAGAAAGTGTGAAATAATTATTTAAACACAATTAGGCAGGTGCATAAATTTGGGCACCACAAAAAAGAAATGAAATAAATATTTAGTAGATCCTCCTTTTGCAGAAATTACAGCCTCTAAACGCTTCCTGTAGGTTCCAATGAGAGTCTGGATTCTGGTTGAAGATATTTTGGACCATTCCACTTTACAAAACATCTCTAGTTCATTCAGGTTTGATGGCTTCTGGGCATGGACAGCTCTCTTTAACTCACACCACAGATTTTAAATTATATTCAGGTCTGGGGACTGAGATGGCCATTCCAGAACGTTGTACTTGTTCCTCTGCATGAATGCCTTAGTGGATTTTGAGCAGTGTTTAGGGTCGTTGTCTTGTTGAAAGCTTCAGCCCCGGTGCAGCTTCAGCTTTGTCACTGATTCCTGGACATTGGTCTCCAGAATCTGCTGATACTGAGTGGAAACCATGCGTCCCTCAACTTTGACAAGATTCCCAGTCCCTGCACTGGCCACACAGCCCCACAGCATGATGGAACTACCACCATATTTTACTGTAGGTAGCAGATGTTTTTCTTGGAATGCTGTGTTGTTTTTCCTCCATGCATAACGCCCCTTGTTATGCCCAAATAACTTAATTTTAGTTTAATCTGTGCACAGAACCTTATTCCAAAATGAAGCTAGCTTATCCAAATGTGCTTTAGCATATCTCAGGTGGCTGTTTGTGCTTTGGGTTTCCTCTGCATCACTCTCACATACAGCATATCCTTGTGTAAAGTGCGCCGAATTGTTGAACACTGCACAGTGACTCCATCTGCAGCATGACAATGTTGTAGGTCTTTGGTGCTGGTCTGTGGGCTGACTTTGACCGTTCTCACCATTCGTCGCTTCTATTTATCCAAGATTTTTCTAGGTCTGGCACTTCGAGCCTTAACTTGAACTACGCCTGTGCTCTTCCATTTCCTCAATACGTTCCTAACTGTGGAAATAGACGGCTTAAACCTCTGAGACAGCTTTCTGTATCCTTCCCCTAAACCATGATGGTGAACAATCGTTGACTTCAGGTCATTTGAGAGTTGTTTTGAGACCCCCATGTTGCTACTCTTCAGAGAAAATTAAAAGAGGAGGGAAATTTACAATTGACCCCCTTTAATACGCTTTCTCATAATTGGATTCACCTGTGTATGTAGGTCAGGGGTCACTGAGCTTACAAGCCAATTTGAGTTCCAATAATTAGTTCTAAAGGTTTTAGAATCAATAAAATCCGAACAGGCTGTAATTTCTGAAAAATCTACTAAATATTGATTTCATTTCTTTTTTGTGGTGCCCAAATTTATGCACCTGCCTAATTTTGTTTAAATAATTATTGCACACTTTCTGTAAATCCAATAAACTTCATTTCACTTCTCAAATATCACTGTGTGTGTCTCCTATATGATATATTTAACTAACATTTTTTATTGTAACAACTGAAGATTTATACAGGAAAATCATGACAATTAACATGGTTGCCCAAACTTTCGCATCCCACTGTATATCCATGAGATGGACTAGTCCAAAACCTGTCAGATCTGTCAGCGTTTTACTACGTACTGTGACAGTGACATAGGAAAAATTTAATTTATAGTGCATTTTACTCTCGGGCTGGTTTCAGGCTGCAGATTGGCGTTAGCGGTGTGGCCCAGGGGCCTCTACGTACCACCACAAACAAGCCTTTGGGAATTACCGCATTGGTATGCAGTAATCCCCATCTGGCAGCCGGCCAAGCAGGAAGTGATGCTCACTTGTGGCCGAAGCAATCACGTGCGTAGAAGGGTACTGGTAAAATACACTTCTGGGTATGCGCAACGCGTAAAACCTTCAGTGGACATTTTAGCAATGTATGCATCGCCATGGACTTACTTGACATCTGGTCCATTGCATGTTGCCGTAGGTTGCTGCAGAGCCGCTCGGTACTGTAGGTTTGCCCTAGCATTGAGGATGCAGCGAAAATTACATCCATCACATCGCACCATACCGTGTCAGCAGTCACGGATTTACATCACAGGAGCCTATAAGCACAGATGTCCTGGCACCCTAGACTTTGCCCTCCATGCACCTACAAACCCCCGCCAAACTGCACCGCAAGTGTGCTGGCTCTTCCAGATGTCACTTCTCCCTTACTTTCCTTGCCCATTATAGGTAGCTACAGGTGCCCCTTAGTATTAGGTAGCCAGAACTATCCTCAATATTAAATATTTAGTAGTGCCCCCAACTACTAGGAGATCTGGAAAAGTGAGATGCAGAGAGCTAGGTGAGTAACCTCTCATTTACACTCTCATCAGGTCTCTGCATAGGGAGCGAGGGAGGGAGGCACTAGGAGAGGGGAGTGTGCCGCCTTTTCATCATCAGCCGCCTGTAGGCACGTGCCTACAGTGCCTTATGGTAAATCTGGCCCGGCGTGCCGGTATGCAAGTCCCAGTAGGCTTTCATCGCCCTGCGGCGGGGTGTGGTCATGGGCGTCCGCACATACAGCAAAACCGGGCATCTGCCCGAGCCTGGCCGCCCGCTGCCCCCCCCTGGCCGTGTGCCCGTGCAGCCAGCAGGAGGGGAACAGCGCAGAGAAGAGAGAGAACTATGGGCACAGTGGGGAATGAAGTGTGCAGTGGCTGGCAGCGGGCGGAACTTACCTCACTCCTGCGCCAGAAGTTCTGGTGCCGCACTCTGGTCTGGATCAGGCCAGAGTAGCGGCTAATCCATCCGGCGCGTGCGACGAGAGGAGGTAAGTTCCGCCCGCTGCCAGCCGCTGCACACTTCATTCCGGACTCCGGAGGGGAGAGCGAGAGAGGGAGGGAGAGCCCTCTAAGGTGAGTGCCCATAGCTCTCCCTCTTCTCTGCGCTGCTCCCCTCCTATTGCACACATGGCCACTTTTTCTGGGGACATATACCCCTGCCTACATATACTGGGACATATACCCCTGCCTACATATACTGGGACATATACACCTGCCTACATATACTGGGACATATACCCCTGCCTACATATACTGGGACATATACCCCTGCCTACATATACTGGGACATATACCCCTGCCTACATATACTGGGACATATACCCCTGCCTACATATACTGGGACATATACACCTGCCTACATATACTGGGACATATACCCCCTGCCTACATATACTGGGACATATACCCCTGGCTACATATACTGGGACATATACCCCCTGCCTACATATACTGAGACATATACCCGCTGCCTACATATACTGGGACATATACACCTGCCTACATATACTGGGACATATCCCCCTGGCTACATATACTGGGACATATCCCCCTGGCTACATATACTGGGACATATACCCACTGCCTACATATACTGGGACATATACCCCTGCCTACATATACTGGGACATATACCCTTGCCTACATATACTGGGACATATACCCCTGCCTACATATACTGGGACATATCCCCCTGGCTACATATACTGGGACATATACCCCTGCCTACATATACTGGTACATATACCCCTGCCTACATATACTGGGACATATACCCCTGCCTACATATACTGGGACATATACCCCTGCCTACATATACTGGGACATACACCCCTGCCTACATATACTGGGACATATACACCTGCCTACATATACTGGGACATATCCCCCTGGCTACATATACTGGGACATATCCCCCTGGCTACATATACTGGGACATATACCCCCTGCCTACATATACTGGGACGTATACCCCTGCCTACATATACTGGGACATATACCCCTGCCTACATATACTGGGACATATACCCCTGCCTACATATACTGGGACATATCCCCCTGGCTACATATACTGGGACATATACCCCTGCCTACATATACTGGGACATATCCCCCTGGCCACCTATTCTGGGGACACCTATAGACCTGGGGCTACCTATTTTTGGGGAACCACTGCTGTCAGATTGAGTGTATTTTGGGGAACTGCTGCCAGGTGAGAGGTGTCTACATATTAAGGGGGCATTCTGCCTATTTATGTGAAAAGCTGTCTATTTATGTGCCTCATGACTGCTGAATTTGTCTTGTTGCCGGCCTCATGATTGCCGAATTTGTCTTGTTGGGGGCCTCATGTTAGCTGAATTTGTCTTGTTGGGGGCCTCATGATTGCTGAGTTGGTCATGTTGGGGGCCTCATGATTGCTGAATTTGTCTTGATGGGGGGGGGGGGGGGGGGGGGGCTCATGATTGCTAAATTTGTCTTGTTGGGGGTCACATGATTGCTAACTGCGAGACTATGGAAAAAGCTGAATCATCATCATATGAGACAATAGCATTAAACCTACTTTTTCCTCTTTTTAAAACAGAAAATGAAACTGGGAGGTTCTAAAAAAAATGAATAATTTTTTTCAGGAGTACGATGGATGAAATTGTTTATCTTCTCAGTTTATTTTCAACTTAATTTTCCATAATGTTCATGTATGAGTTAAAACGTTTGTATTTAGTTTAAATTGCTGTTGGCACTTTGTGATAGTAAAGTGACTTTGCAGTTTGGACACTCGACCTCCAAAAGGTTCGCCACCACTGTCCTAATCTAATGTCCCACCATTGCTTAGTTCATGTAAACTTGTCTCCACCCACGACCACACCCACATTCTGGTTCATGACCACACCCATTTTTTGGCGCGGCGCGCTAAGCGCGCCGCAAGACGTATCTCCACGTAACTGTTTGGGAGTGAGTTTCTCCAATTGTGTGTTTGGTAAGTTTTAGAGCAGTAGGAGACAGGCCTTGGACGTGGCAGCTCCAAGGTTTTGGCTGCGCTCACATATGGTGTTAGATACTGGTTCTGGGGCCCCGGGCAGTGAGAGTTCCCGGGGCCCCAGGCTGGCTCATGCACCATTGTTTTTAATTATTGTAGTATCCCATGCAGTTTAGTTAGGAGGGGGGCAGATGAGAGGGAATATCCTGCACGCTGGTGCCCCCTGCTGGTCATATAGCCATTGTCTATATGCAACTGAAGCCCTCTCCAACTAATTGGCTGACTTGCTCAGCTTCTGCTTGATTATCACTGCAAGCTAGGTGTATTATGTGTGCACTTCTCATTGGCTTATAAGCAGCCTGCAGGCTTTATAAAGCAGCAGAGAACTGTTTGGGAGTGAGTTTCTCCAATTGTGTGTTTGGTAAGTTTTAGAGCAGTAGGAGACAGGCCTTGGGGGTGGCAGCTCCAAGGTTTTGGCTGTGCTCACATATGGTGTTAGATGCTGGTTCTGGGGCCCCGGGCAGTGAGAGTTCCCGGGGCCCCAGGCTGGCTCATGCACCATTGTTTTTAATTATTGTAGTATCCCATGTAGTTTAGTTAGGAGGGGGGCAGATGAGAGGGAATATCCTGCACGCTGGTGCCCCCTGCTGGTCATATAGCCATTGTCTATATGCAACTGAAGCCCTCTCCAACTAATTGGCTGACTTGCTCAGCTTCTGCTTGATTATCACTGCAAGCTAGGTGTATTATGTGTGCACTTCTCATTGGCTTATAAGCAGCCTGCAGGCTTTATAAAGCAGCAGAGAACTGTTTGGGAGTGAGTTTCTCCAATTGTGTGTTTGGTAGCTCCATTTTTTGGCGCGCGTCACAACACCAACCCAAATTTGCGGCGCGCATGCGCGCCGCCCCGCTTTTTACTCCCCACTTTTTGCCCCCCCCCCCCCCCCCCCCGGAAAATTTGCTGCGGACGCCCATGGGTGTGGTAAGCATACCTTACCGCCCCAGTGGGAAAGGACCCAGAGAGGAATGTACATTTTATATGTATGCACGTTCAACTGTAACATTTTTGCAATCGTGGTCCTTTAAGACACTAAGTTATTGATCTTCAGTGAATCCTCCTCTGAGAATCCTCAGATGCAATATGTTAGCACTAAACCACAGTAATACTTCACTTGGTGTTGCTTTCAGCTCCCATTAAAAAACACTCTAATCTCTGTGAGATTAAATTACATTTGTTATGATGTAATATGAAGCTATGGAGCATTTATGTACACCAGTCACATGTGAATCAGTCCTATTTCCGTCTAAGATTTCCATGTGTGCGTTGTGGTTAAGGAATAAATATTATTTGATTGACTCGATGTCCCCATGGGCATTCCATTACTATTTCTATGCACATCAGGAACATAGTGGTGCAGTGAATGGGCTGGCAACCTAGGCACCTAGGGGGTAGCTTACCGCATACATGTAAAATGGGTGCTGCAGTAATTTGGGTGTCGGGAATAGCCACTAGTAGGATATCAGTAAAATTACTGATCTTCTACTATTAGGTTCTGTGTAAATACTATACAAAAATATATATATTTTTATATTTAACCTCACCCCATTTCCATTTGAACCCTCATTCTATCGATTCCTAACCGGAACCAACAACCCTAAGCGATGTCTGACCTAACTGCCCCCACCCTTCAAACCAACACCTAAACCTAGCCAACCCCCAACTGATGCCTAAGGGCCCGTTTCCACTAGAGCGAATCTGCATGCGTTTCCTGCATGCAGATTCGCATAGACTTCCACTTGTCAGTATTTCTGAGCGTTTTTCTGTGCAGAAAAAAATCTGCATGGCAGAGCCATCAGAATTCGCATACCGCTATGCAATCCGCATACAATGTATTTAATAGTAAATTCGCATGCGTTTTTTGCATGCAAATTTTCATGCGAATTTGCATAGAAACAATGGAAAAGCACACAGGCACTGCCATGGTTAAATTCGCATAGTCATCCATGCGAAAGCGTATGCGAATTTGCATGAAAATTTGCGTAGAACCGCATGCAAAATTTGCATCCGCATGCAATTTTTTTACGCAGCGATTCCCACCGCACAAGTGGAAACGGCCCTAACCCTAACCAACCATCTGATGCCTAACCCTAAGGGCCCTTTTCCACTAGCGGCGATTGCGATGCTGAATTGCAAAACAATAGTGATTTTAAAAGCGCTACAGTGTGCTTTTTAACATAGGAATTGCTGTAGGTAATTTCCACTACCGTGATTCTTTTTTTATCCAAGCGCGATCGCGCCGCGGACTTTTGCCGCGATTTTGCTATGCAGTGCATTGCATAGCAAAATCGCAATCGCCAGGAAATTTTGTACTTTTCTGAATCGCAATCGCTAGCGTATAGCACGAACACTAGCGATTGCTAGTGGAAAAGGGCCCTTAGGGTCCTTTTACACTATATTAGTTGCAGTCTGATTTTAATTGAAAGGGCAACTGATGTCCAGTCCAGTGTCCATGTTTCCCTATGGCCTTTTTCACACTATACACTGACAAATGGAAGCTTTTTTCATAATGCACTGCTATGGAGAAAAATAATGCATTAAAATGCATCAAATAGCAATGCATTCAGTGTAAAAGGGCCCTTACCAACCTCCTCAACCAACACCTAACTTTAAACGAGCCCCCACCCCATGCTTAACCCTTACTGATCCCCCGACCATTGCCTAAACCTAAGGCCCCGTTTACACTTAATCAGTTGGTACGCGTTTTTTTTCTTCTTCATAGCAGTGAATTGTGAAAAAGATTTCAGTTAAAAGGCGTTAAGTGTGAAAGGTGCCATAAGAAAACATGGGCATTACTTTGAAAATCAGTTGTCCTTTCAGTTATAACTGAGTGCAACTGATTAAGTGTAAACAGGGCCTATCTGTCCCCCCCCCCCCACCTGCCGCAATCCCCACTGCTACCCGCGCCGCCTTTGCTGCAGTTCCAGTGCCTGCTATTTTATTGGGAGCTGCCCCAGGTGCCCATATTAATAGCTGCGATGACAAAACATATTGTTAATTTTTATTGATATTTTACTATTGCCTAACCTGACCCCATTATCTATTAAACAATCCCTCTATCGATTCCTAACCTGGAACCGACACCTCTGAACAATGTCTAACCCTACCCGCGATCCGCCCCAATGAACACTTATCTATAACTGACCCTGCAACCGATGCCTCACCTAGCCGACGCTGCCATGTGATGCCTAACCTTAACTGACCCCCCACCAATGCCTAACCCTAACTGACCCCCAAATTGATGCCTAACCCTAACCAATACCCCCCACCAATCACTAACCCACCCTGCTATCTGATGCCTATTTGCCCTCCCCCACACCTGTCGCAATCCCCACTTATATCTGTGCCACCTTTGCTGATGTCCCGGTGCCCGCTATTTTATTGGGAGCTGCCCTAGGTGCCCATGTTAATAGCCACAGTGACAAAAAGTGAGCGCCCAAACTAAACTGATTCCTCTAGTGCCCAAATTACCAGCTTTGAAATGTACCACCCTGTAGGAATCATGACTTGTGGTTGACCTGATGATGAGGACACATGCCGGTGCTTACGGCTCTTATCACACTGGAGCATTGCATTATAATGCAACCAAAAACCACATCCGCTGATGTTACACATGCAAAGAAGCAACTAACTAAGACGCACATTCATTGGCTAAAATTATGTTGATTAACATGTGCGCTCCTAACAACGCACTGCAAGTTCTGCGCAGTGGAATCCATTGCACCCCAGCGCAATTGATGAGGTGGGAAACTGTTTATAGATTTTGAATCACATATCGTTACAGTGCGCAGAACAGTGTCTGTTGCGATGTTACGGCAAGAGATGAATTAAGATATAATTGGGCCCTAGACAAAGTAGTCGATTTGGGGCCCCCTTGTGGTCTTTTTGCTAAAGTGAAGAGAAGTCAAAGAAGGTGGCTGGTGGGTTCCTTGACACCCACTTGGCCCCAGGCAACTGGCTAGGTTTCCTGGTGGATGATCCTGCTCTGCTTATGACACAGTGTTTTAGTGTGAAAGTACTGTACCTGAAACGCCCATGATCACTGTGATTGTCAACAAGAAGAGGCCACAGCAGCCTCAGTCACCAAGAAAGCTTACTACTTACTGACATGGTGACAGGAAACATTGAAACTCGTGATTATAAAATACTGGTGTTTTTATTTAAAATATAAAAGTAAGTAACATTAAAGGACAACTGAAGTGAGGGGGATATGGAGTCTGCTATATTTATTTCCTTTTAAGCAATAGTGCTCCCAAAGACGGGCGGCGGCATGAGAGAGCATGGGTGCGCGAGAGAGCGTGCTCGCGGGTGTACAGTATGAAGCCGCCCATCTTTGGTTTTATCTTTGGCCAATTTCATTGGCTTCTGACCTTGTCATCACTGTAAGCCAATCCCATTGGCTTACATTGATGGACAGGTGCAGGAACCAATGAAAGTGTCTCCTGACCGGCGCACAGAGATCTGCCGTCATAGAGACGACAGAGAGATGGACATGCGGCATTGGGAAAGCAGCATGACTGGTGAGAGCGGCGAATCGCCGGTAAGTGCCGTTTTGCGGTACCAGCAGTCTATGGTCCTTAAGGGGCCAGGGACTGCTGGTACGGAAGTAGTTAAAGGGGCACTACAGCAAAAAACTGTAACATTTAAAATATGTGCAAACATATACAAATAAGAACTACATTTTTTCCAGAGTAAAATGAGCCATAAATTACTTTTCTCCTATTTTGCTGTCACTTACAGTCAGTGAGTAGTAGGAATCTGACAGAAGCGACAGGTTTTGGACTAGTCCATCTCTTCATAGGGGATTCTCAGCAAGGCTTTTATTCTTTTATAAAGATATTCCCTAAAAAGGATTTAAACAATGATGCTGGCCAGCTTCGTTGCTCGCTATACAGTTTTTTGGCAGTTGGACAGAACAACTGCCATTCACTAAGTGCTTTTGAAAATAAATATATCCCTGAGAATCCCCTATAAACAGATGGACTAGTCCAAAACCTGTCACTTCTGACAGATTTCTACTTCCTACAGTAAGTGACAGCAACATAGGAGAAAAGTCATTTATGGCTCATTTTACTCTGGGAGAAATGTACTTCTTATTTGTATATGTTTGCACATATTTTAAATTTTACAGTTTTTCACTGTAGTGCCCCTTTAAACACACATACTGTAGATGTCTTCCATCAGGTATTTCACCACATCAGCAGCGTAGCACAGTTTTTTTTAGAGTACAACTTCAGAGGTAGGATTTAAAAAATGATAGTAAGGGCATAGAGAACTGGCTAAACAATATTCTTCAATTACTTATTAAAATATAAAATAAAAAAAAAGCATTGTTTAAATATTTATAGCGAAAGAGAAACATAATTTACTAAACAAATAAGACTTACTACAGTATATAACACTCTTTATTTATTTTTTTACTTTGGAATTTATATTTAAATAGAGACCAAATCAGAACAGGTAAAGAACAGAAGGCTGCACCCCACAAGGGATGTAAAGTCACTTACACGCCACACTGCATTAAGCCTATCACATTTCTAGTCAGGGCTGTTTCTAAGCGTAGGCTATCCAGGCAAAGGCCTGCGGTCCCCTCTAGTGTATAATAATGCAATCTCTGTATTCATGAAATCCTGTATGTAATACATCCACTGGCCTCTGGGCTGTCCTCCAAGTGCCTGAGCCTTTCTTCTCCCAAGTTTCTTTGAGTCCGGCTGCATCCGCCTGCTCCCCCTGGGATGACCAGATGTCAGAGAAGGCACATGTCTGAGATGAGGCCCAGGTACTGGGTAGGTACAGAAGCATAGTTGTAGCACTTCAAATTAGGTGAAATGTTGGAGCAAAGTGTTCTGTACATGCAGACAGGCACTCAGTATGACAAGTAAGAACTCTTTACTGAAGAAAAACATGCAGAGAAGAAATACACCACCATCAGGAATTGCTTCTTAGAACAGAGTGAATACACAGTGAATACAGTAAATAATAATCCCATAAAGATTATCCTTGCATTTAACACACAGTGACATCTTGTGGTAGTTTTACTGTACTGCAGTTTAAGGTAACAATGTTGTTAAACCTTTATCATGAAATACTGTACTTACAGACTCCAAAGGCGAGGATGAAGGTGTCCATCTGTTTTTTCTTTTTGCAAATTTTGCAAATGGGGCTAAAAAGTTCTTATTTGCGCTGGGTGTCCAGAAGTTTACTTTTCTTTTTTGCAGAGCACTGACATTTTCTAGGATTGTACAATACAAAATGGCAGCTTTTTTAACCATCACGCATCATCCTGAACGCACGGGTCAGCTGATTGTCTTCCTGTCATTAGTCTTCAGCTGCAGTGTTTCTGTAAATTAGCCTCCATTAAACAATGTTGGGGCAGATGTCAGCAGTCTGTGGTTCTCCAGGCCACTTTAAGCTTGTGGACACTTTAGCCTTTTAGCAACAAGGATCATTAGTAGAATGTAAAGCTTTAATAACAGCAATTCACTTGCAGCATATGCTGTATTTTACCCTTATATAAGCAAAGGAAAGCAAAAAATAATGACATGAAAAAAATGTGTATGAAATGTGCATCTGACCCATTTGTTGTTTCCTCTATTTCTGCCTCATAAAACCTGAATTACAGTTTGTGAGGAAACGCGGAAAAGCCGCCGCGTGTGCCAAGAGCTAGGCGGCTGACTCCGCGTTCTACGCGGTGGTTTGCACGCGTCTGGCTGTGTGGTGGAATGCGGAAAAGCCGCCGCATGTCCTGACAGCAAAGCGGCTGTTTGCATGCAGCAGCATGTGCTTGGTGTGGCTGGGTCTGTTAGTGCACCTAGACAGATGGAGAGCTATGCACGCGCGGGCCTGAATGCAGGACCTTTATACCAGCAGGGGAAGTGTCAGCTGATCAGGAAGGTCAGCTGACTCCTGTAGGTTTCATGATTGGCTGAATGGTTCGGGCGGGGCAGCAGAGTCCAGCAACTATATATTCTGCTGCTTAGTCAGTTGCTGGTTGCCTGTCGTTGCAATCACTTCGTGGGAGCACGCAGACCCTTAGTCAGATCCGAAAGTGTGCCGGGACCAGCTGGAGCTGTAATCCTACACTTAGCTAGATTCTGTTGATAGTCTAAAGTACTAGTTTGATTGTGATTATCTGTTATGACTTTCTGCCTGTCTGACTACACTGCCTCTGTCTTCTGATCCTGTACTTTGTTTGTCTGTGAGTTGCCGACTTGGCCTTCCCGACCCTGAGAACTATCTCTATCGCTAGGAGATAGTTCATGCCTGTATGTGCTGGGCACCTGCTTCACAGGGCCAGTTCTGTATGTGCTGGGCACCTGCTCCATAGGGCCAGCTCTGTATCTGCTGGGCACCTGCTCCTCAGGGCCAGCACTGTACAGTGGAGGAAATAATTATTTGACCCCTCACTGATTTTGTAAGTTTGTCCAATGACAAAGAAATAAAAAGTCTCAGAACAGTATCATTTCAATGGTAGGTTTATTTTAACAGTGGCAGATAGCACATCAAAAGGAAAATCGAAAAAATAACCTTAAATAAAAGATAGCAACTGATTTGCATTTCATTGAGTGAAATAAGTTTTTGAACCCCTACCAACCATTAAGAGTTCTGGCTCCCACAGAGTGGTTAGACACTTCTACTCAGTTAGTCACCATCATTAAGGACACCTGTCTTAACTAGTCACCTGTATAAAAGACACCTGTCCACAGAATCAATCAATCAAGCAGACTTCAAACTCTCCAACATGGGAAAGACCAAAGAGCTGTCCAAGGATGTCAGAGACAAAATTGTAGACCTGCACAAGGCTGGAATGGGCTACAAAACCATTAGCAAGAAGCTGGGAGAGAAGGTGACAACTGTTGGTGCGATTGTTCGAAAATGGAAGGAGCACAAAATGACCATCAATCGACCTTGCTTTGGGGCTCCACGCAAGATCTCACCTCGTAGGGTGTCAATGGTTCTGAGAAAGGTGAAAAAGCATCCTAGAACTACACGAGAGGAGTTAAAGAATTACCTCAAATTAGCAGGGACCACAGTCACCAAGAAAACCATTGGAAACACATTACACCGCAATGGATTAAAATCCTGCAGGGCTCGCAAGGTCCCCCTGCTCAAGGAGGCACATGTGCAGGCCCATCTGAAGTTTGCCAATGAACACCTGAATGATTCTGTGAGTGACTGGGAGAAGGTGCTGTGGTCTGATGAGACCAAAATAGAGCTCTTTGGCATTAACTCAACTCAATGTGTTTGGAGGAAGACAAATGCTGCCTATGACCCCCAAAACACCGGGACGGTGACACCGCTTGACACCGTCAAGCATGGGGGTGGAAACATTTTGCTTTGGGGGTGTTTTTCTGCTAAGGGCACAGGACAACTTAATCGCATTAACGGGAAAATGGACGGAGCCATGTATCGTGAAATCCTGAACGACAACCTCCTTCCCTCTGCCAGGAAACTGAAAATGGGTCGTGTATGGGTGTTCCAGCACGACAATGACCCAAAACATACAGCAAAGGCAACAAAGGAGTGGCTCAAGAAGAAGCACATTAAGGTCATGGAGTGGCCTAGTTAGTCTCCGGACCTTAATCCAATAGAAAACCTATGGAGGGAGCTCAAACTCAGAGTTGCACAGAGACAGCCTCGAAACCTTAGGGATTTAGAAATGATCTGCAAAGAGGAGTGGACCAACATTCCTCCTAAAATGTGTGCAAACTTGGTCATCAATTACAAGAAACGTTTGACCTCTGTGCTTGCAAACAAGGGTTTTTCCACTAAGTATTAAGTCTTTTATTGTTAGAGGGTTCAAAAACTTATTTCACTCAATGAAATGCAAATCAGTTGCTATCTTTTATTTAAGGTTATTTTTTCGATTTTCCTTTTGATGTGCTATCTGCCACTCTTAAAATAAACCTACCGTTGAAATGATACTGTTCTGAGACTTTTCATTTCTTTGTCATTGGACAAACTTACAAAATCAGTGAGGGGTCAAATAATTATTTCCTCCACTGTATGTGCTGGGCACCTGCTCCACAGGGCCAGCTCTGTATTTACTGGGCACCTGCTCCATAGGGCCAGCTCTGTATTTGCTGGGTACCTGCTCCCCAGGGCCAGCGCTGTATTTGCTGGGCACCTGCTCCACAGGGCCAGATCTGTATTTACTGCCCCAGGGCCCATCCTGTATTCATTGGGAACCTGCTCCTCAGGTTCCTCAAGCTTGTTACTATTCTTCTGTATTCTGATCTTGTACCTTGTCATTCTGATACCCTGTTGCCGAACCTCGGCTCGCTCTTAGACTCTGCATCTGACTCCTGATTCTGTACCCCGATATTTCTGATACCCTGTTGCCGAACCCTGCTTGTTTATTAGTCTCCGCCTCTGCGTTCTGAATCTGTACTGTATTTGTCCGTGTGTTACGAACTGGCTTGCCTGTCTTCGAGAACTGACCTTACTGTTAGTGGCAGTTCCCAGATCTGTTAGTGACACTCTCTCCTAGGTGTCACTCACGTTCTGTCCTTCCTACGCTCCACCTGACTCCTCCCCCGGGAGAGTCCAGGCCTTCGGAAGGAATCTGTAATGCTGCCGTACTTCATACTGTACGGCACTTATTTCTGAGGCTTAGTCCTCGAGGTATTACTGTTGCACCAAGCACTTACACTACTCAGGTGTTCAGAGGTTAGCGTTATATCGGATTATCGGTGATACTGCAGATCATCGATAATCGGGTTTATTCTGCATTTTCGGTGATACTGCAGTTTACCGGTAATCAGACCCTCTCTCTGCTACACCGATCGTGACAGAACGACAGGCCCAAAAAACATGGTGACACTTGATGAACGGATCGATGTGTTAACCGCTACTCTTAAGGAGGTTAGGAAAACGGTTGATACATTGCAGACTCAGGTTAACCAACTGACTGAGTCAATTAAGTGTATTTTAAACTCTGTTGCACCAGTGTCACCCCCCTCTGTAATTCAATCTAGAGTACCCACACCAGGGAAATTCGTAGGGCACCACTCTAGGTTATCTGAATCAGAGAGGACGCGAAGACGCCTAGAGGGTCTTTGCTTCTATTGCGGACAACATGACCATTGGGTACGAAATTGCAGGAAAAAGTCAAGAAAAAATTTTGGGGGGATGGTGAGAGGCCCGAGTTCTAAGGAGTCTGCTGCGCCATCCCCGGGAAATACGGGTTCTGGTGCTAGTTCAGATCCCGGCCTCCAGAAAGCATGTGTTGGTGTAACTAAACTTATGGTGGGAAATCTGTCGCTTAAATATCACCCCGATTTAGATGTCTCCCGTCCGTCTGATAAATCTTTTCCATGTTCACAGTGTAAACAGGATTTTGTATATTATGCAGATCTCCTCAATCATAGAAAGTCCCACGTACATCCTGCACCACCTATTATTCCTGAGGAATTGCATTCTGGTGAGAACTCGTATAGGGGAAGTGCGACCTCACTGGGATCAGAGATTAGTTTTGAGGAACAACAGATAGAGAGCTACTATGCGGATAACATTTCCGAACTTTATAAGAGTGATGGCTCTATCTATAGTCATGAATCTGCTGTGCAAGGGTCAAGCTTGCTTATTGCAGCAAATCGAGTTCAGGAGTCTGAAACCGTACAGTCTTTAGCTCCATCATCTGACCAGATTCTAAGTAACAAGAAACCACATTCATGTCCTGAGCATAATTTAGATCTTGTCAACCATAGTAGGCCCCACTTTAAGGGATACATATATTCGTGTTCTGAGTGTGGGGACTCTTTTGTACCTGAGGGACAACCTGTGACTAATGGGAAATCTCACACAGGTGAGAAATTATACGTGTGTCCTGTATGTGAGGAGAAACTTCTCAGTCATGGGAAGTCTCACACCAATGAGAAAACGTATTCATGTTTTGAGTGTGGGGTCCCTTTTGTACCCGAACTACCGCCTGTAGCCCATGGGAGATCTCACACCGGTGAGAAGCAGTACTGGTGTTCTGTATGTGAGGAAGAACTTCTCAGTCATGGGAAGTCTCACATTGATGAGAAATCATATTCATGTTCTGAGTGTGGGGACTCTTTCGTACCTGAACTGCGACCTGTTGCTCATGGGAAATCTCACACTGGTGAGAAGTTGTACTGGTGTTCTGTATGTGAGGAAGAACTTCTCAGTCATGGGAAGTCTCACACTGATGGGAAATTACATTAATGTTCTGAGTGTGGGAAATGTTTTTCGCCTGATGCACCGGTTGTCACTCATGAGAGATCTCGCACCTGTGAGAGCTTGTATTTATGTTCGGAATGCGAGACATTTAGTGACTGTTACGTTTATACCTTGTTCCAGAATTCTGAATCTGACACAGGACGGTCCTCGACTTTGGTATCTGATCAGGTGAAGAGTGTGGGTATGAGATGAGGATGTCGCTATCATTGTCTCCTGGGGCGTGTCCGGAGTCCACGCCTCAGGAGGGGGGTACTGTGAGGAAACGCGGAAAAGCCGCCGCGTGTGCCAAGAGCTAGGCGGCTGACTCCGCGTTCTACGCGGTGGTTTGCACGCGTCTGGCTGTGTGGTGGAATGCGGAAAAGCCGCCGCATGTCCTGACAGCAAAGCGGCTGTTTGCATGCAGCAGCATGTGCTTGGTGTGGCTGGGTCTGTTAGTGCACCTAGACAGATGGAGAGCTATGCACGCGCGGGCCTGAATGCAGGACCTTTATACCAGCAGGGGAAGTGTCAGCTGATCAGGAAGGTCAGCTGACTCCTGTAGGTTTCATGATTGGCTGAATGGTTCGGGCGGGGCAGCAGAGTCCAGCAACTATATATTCTGCTGCTTAGTCAGTTGCTGGTTGCCTGTCGTTGCAATCACTTCGTGGGAGCACGCAGACCCTTAGTCAGATCCGAAAGTGTGCCGGGACCAGCTGGAGCTGTAATCCTACACTTAGCTAGATTCTGTTGATAGTCTAAAGTACTAGTTTGATTGTGATTATCTGTTATGACTTTCTGCCTGTCTGACTACACTGCCTCTGTCTTCTGATCCTGTACTTTGTTTGTCTGTGAGTTGCCGACTTGGCCTTCCCGACCCTGAGAACTATCTCTATCGCTAGGAGATAGTTCATGCCTGTATGTGCTGGGCACCTGCTTCACAGGGCCAGTTCTGTATGTGCTGGGCACCTGCTCCATAGGGCCAGCTCTGTATCTGCTGGGCACCTGCTCCTCAGGGCCAGCACTGTATGTGCTGGGCACCTGCTCCACAGGGCCAGCTCTGTATTTACTGGGCACCTGCTCCATAGGGCCAGCTCTGTATTTGCTGGGTACCTGCTCCCCAGGGCCAGCGCTGTATTTGCTGGGCACCTGCTCCACAGGGCCAGATCTGTATTTACTGCCCCAGGGCCCATCCTGTATTCATTGGGAACCTGCTCCTCAGGTTCCTCAAGCTTGTTACTATTCTTCTGTATTCTGATCTTGTACCTTGTCATTCTGATACCCTGTTGCCGAACCTCGGCTCGCTCTTAGACTCTGCATCTGACTCCTGATTCTGTACCCCGATATTTCTGATACCCTGTTGCCGAACCCTGCTTGTTTATTAGTCTCCGCCTCTGCGTTCTGAATCTGTACTGTATTTGTCCGTGTGTTACGAACTGGCTTGCCTGTCTTCGAGAACTGACCTTACTGTTAGTGGCAGTTCCCAGATCTGTTAGTGACACTCTCTCCTAGGTGTCACTCACGTTCTGTCCTTCCTACGCTCCACCTGACTCCTCCCCCGGGAGAGTCCAGGCCTTCGGAAGGAATCTGTAATGCTGCCGTACTTCATACTGTACGGCACTTATTTCTGAGGCTTAGTCCTCGAGGTATTACTGTTGCACCAAGCACTTACACTACTCAGGTGTTCAGAGGTTAGCGTTATATCGGATTATCGGTGATACTGCAGATCATCGATAATCGGGTTTATTCTGCATTTTCGGTGATACTGCAGTTTACCGGTAATCAGACCCTCTCTCTGCTACACCGATCGTGACAGAACGACAGGCCCAAAAAACATGGTGACACTTGATGAACGGATCGATGTGTTAACCGCTACTCTTAAGGAGGTTAGGAAAACGGTTGATACATTGCAGACTCAGGTTAACCAACTGACTGAGTCAATTAAGTGTATTTTAAACTCTGTTGCACCAGTGTCACCCCCCTCTGTAATTCAATCTAGAGTACCCACACCAGGGAAATTCGTAGGGCACCACTCTAGGTTATCTGAATCAGAGAGGACGCGAAGACGCCTAGAGGGTCTTTGCTTCTATTGCGGACAACATGACCATTGGGTACGAAATTGCAGGAAAAAGTCAAGAAAAAATTTTGGGGGGATGGTGAGAGGCCCGAGTTCTAAGGAGTCTGCTGCGCCATCCCCGGGAAATACGGGTTCTGGTGCTAGTTCAGATCCCGGCCTCCAGAAAGCATGTGTTGGTGTAACTAAACTTATGGTGGGAAATCTGTCGCTTAAATATCACCCCGATTTAGATGTCTCCCGTCCGTCTGATAAATCTTTTCCATGTTCACAGTGTAAACAGGATTTTGTATATTATGCAGATCTCCTCAATCATAGAAAGTCCCACGTACATCCTGCACCACCTATTATTCCTGAGGAATTGCATTCTGGTGAGAACTCGTATAGGGGAAGTGCGACCTCACTGGGATCAGAGATTAGTTTTGAGGAACAACAGATAGAGAGCTACTATGCGGATAACATTTCCGAACTTTATAAGAGTGATGGCTCTATCTATAGTCATGAATCTGCTGTGCAAGGGTCAAGCTTGCTTATTGCAGCAAATCGAGTTCAGGAGTCTGAAACCGTACAGTCTTTAGCTCCATCATCTGACCAGATTCTAAGTAACAAGAAACCACATTCATGTCCTGAGCATAATTTAGATCTTGTCAACCATAGTAGGCCCCACTTTAAGGGATACATATATTCGTGTTCTGAGTGTGGGGACTCTTTTGTACCTGAGGGACAACCTGTGACTAATGGGAAATCTCACACAGGTGAGAAATTATACGTGTGTCCTGTATGTGAGGAGAAACTTCTCAGTCATGGGAAGTCTCACACCAATGAGAAAACGTATTCATGTTTTGAGTGTGGGGTCCCTTTTGTACCCGAACTACCGCCTGTAGCCCATGGGAGATCTCACACCGGTGAGAAGCAGTACTGGTGTTCTGTATGTGAGGAAGAACTTCTCAGTCATGGGAAGTCTCACATTGATGAGAAATCATATTCATGTTCTGAGTGTGGGGACTCTTTCGTACCTGAACTGCGACCTGTTGCTCATGGGAAATCTCACACTGGTGAGAAGTTGTACTGGTGTTCTGTATGTGAGGAAGAACTTCTCAGTCATGGGAAGTCTCACACTGATGGGAAATTACATTAATGTTCTGAGTGTGGGAAATGTTTTTCGCCTGATGCACCGGTTGTCACTCATGAGAGATCTCGCACCTGTGAGAGCTTGTATTTATGTTCGGAATGCGAGACATTTAGTGACTGTTACGTTTATACCTTGTTCCAGAATTCTGAATCTGACACAGGACGGTCCTCGACTTTGGTATCTGATCAGGTGAAGAGTGTGGGTATGAGATGAGGATGTCGCTATCATTGTCTCCTGGGGCGTGTCCGGAGTCCACGCCTCAGGAGGGGGGTACTGTGAGGAAACGCGGAAAAGCCGCCGCGTGTGCCAAGAGCTAGGCGGCTGACTCCGCGTTCTACGCGGTGGTTTGCACGCGTCTGGCTGTGTGGTGGAATGCGGAAAAGCCGCCGCATGTCCTGACAGCAAAGCGGCTGTTTGCATGCAGCAGCATGTGCTTGGTGTGGCTGGGTCTGTTAGTGCACCTAGACAGATGGAGAGCTATGCACGCGCGGGCCTGAATGCAGGACCTTTATACCAGCAGGGGAAGTGTCAGCTGATCAGGAAGGTCAGCTGACTCCTGTAGGTTTCATGATTGGCTGAATGGTTCGGGCGGGGCAGCAGAGTCCAGCAACTATATATTCTGCTGCTTAGTCAGTTGCTGGTTGCCTGTCGTTGCAATCACTTCGTGGGAGCACGCAGACCCTTAGTCAGATCCGAAAGTGTGCCGGGACCAGCTGGAGCTGTAATCCTACACTTAGCTAGATTCTGTTGATAGTCTAAAGTACTAGTTTGATTGTGATTATCTGTTATGACTTTCTGCCTGTCTGACTACACTGCCTCTGTCTTCTGATCCTGTACTTTGTTTGTCTGTGAGTTGCCGACTTGGCCTTCCCGACCCTGAGAACTATCTCTATCGCTAGGAGATAGTTCATGCCTGTATGTGCTGGGCACCTGCTTCACAGGGCCAGTTCTGTATGTGCTGGGCACCTGCTCCATAGGGCCAGCTCTGTATCTGCTGGGCACCTGCTCCTCAGGGCCAGCACTGTATGTGCTGGGCACCTGCTCCACAGGGCCAGCTCTGTATTTACTGGGCACCTGCTCCATAGGGCCAGCTCTGTATTTGCTGGGTACCTGCTCCCCAGGGCCAGCGCTGTATTTGCTGGGCACCTGCTCCACAGGGCCAGATCTGTATTTACTGCCCCAGGGCCCATCCTGTATTCATTGGGAACCTGCTCCTCAGGTTCCTCAAGCTTGTTACTATTCTTCTGTATTCTGATCTTGTACCTTGTCATTCTGATACCCTGTTGCCGAACCTCGGCTCGCTCTTAGACTCTGCATCTGACTCCTGATTCTGTACCCCGATATTTCTGATACCCTGTTGCCGAACCCTGCTTGTTTATTAGTCTCCGCCTCTGCGTTCTGAATCTGTACTGTATTTGTCCGTGTGTTACGAACTGGCTTGCCTGTCTTCGAGAACTGACCTTACTGTTAGTGGCAGTTCCCAGATCTGTTAGTGACACTCTCTCCTAGGTGTCACTCACGTTCTGTCCTTCCTACGCTCCACCTGACTCCTCCCCCGGGAGAGTCCAGGCCTTCGGAAGGAATCTGTAATGCTGCCGTACTTCATACTGTACGGCACTTATTTCTGAGGCTTAGTCCTCGAGGTATTACTGTTGCACCAAGCACTTACACTACTCAGGTGTTCAGAGGTTAGCGTTATATCGGATTATCGGTGATACTGCAGATCATCGATAATCGGGTTTATTCTGCATTTTCGGTGATACTGCAGTTTACCGGTAATCAGACCCTCTCTCTGCTACACCGATCGTGACAGAACGACAGGCCCAAAAAACATGGTGACACTTGATGAACGGATCGATGTGTTAACCGCTACTCTTAAGGAGGTTAGGAAAACGGTTGATACATTGCAGACTCAGGTTAACCAACTGACTGAGTCAATTAAGTGTATTTTAAACTCTGTTGCACCAGTGTCACCCCCCTCTGTAATTCAATCTAGAGTACCCACACCAGGGAAATTCGTAGGGCACCACTCTAGGTTATCTGAATCAGAGAGGACGCGAAGACGCCTAGAGGGTCTTTGCTTCTATTGCGGACAACATGACCATTGGGTACGAAATTGCAGGAAAAAGTCAAGAAAAAATTTTGGGGGGATGGTGAGAGGCCCGAGTTCTAAGGAGTCTGCTGCGCCATCCCCGGGAAATACGGGTTCTGGTGCTAGTTCAGATCCCGGCCTCCAGAAAGCATGTGTTGGTGTAACTAAACTTATGGTGGGAAATCTGTCGCTTAAATATCACCCCGATTTAGATGTCTCCCGTCCGTCTGATAAATCTTTTCCATGTTCACAGTGTAAACAGGATTTTGTATATTATGCAGATCTCCTCAATCATAGAAAGTCCCACGTACATCCTGCACCACCTATTATTCCTGAGGAATTGCATTCTGGTGAGAACTCGTATAGGGGAAGTGCGACCTCACTGGGATCAGAGATTAGTTTTGAGGAACAACAGATAGAGAGCTACTATGCGGATAACATTTCCGAACTTTATAAGAGTGATGGCTCTATCTATAGTCATGAATCTGCTGTGCAAGGGTCAAGCTTGCTTATTGCAGCAAATCGAGTTCAGGAGTCTGAAACCGTACAGTCTTTAGCTCCATCATCTGACCAGATTCTAAGTAACAAGAAACCACATTCATGTCCTGAGCATAATTTAGATCTTGTCAACCATAGTAGGCCCCACTTTAAGGGATACATATATTCGTGTTCTGAGTGTGGGGACTCTTTTGTACCTGAGGGACAACCTGTGACTAATGGGAAATCTCACACAGGTGAGAAATTATACGTGTGTCCTGTATGTGAGGAGAAACTTCTCAGTCATGGGAAGTCTCACACCAATGAGAAAACGTATTCATGTTTTGAGTGTGGGGTCCCTTTTGTACCCGAACTACCGCCTGTAGCCCATGGGAGATCTCACACCGGTGAGAAGCAGTACTGGTGTTCTGTATGTGAGGAAGAACTTCTCAGTCATGGGAAGTCTCACATTGATGAGAAATCATATTCATGTTCTGAGTGTGGGGACTCTTTCGTACCTGAACTGCGACCTGTTGCTCATGGGAAATCTCACACTGGTGAGAAGTTGTACTGGTGTTCTGTATGTGAGGAAGAACTTCTCAGTCATGGGAAGTCTCACACTGATGGGAAATTACATTAATGTTCTGAGTGTGGGAAATGTTTTTCGCCTGATGCACCGGTTGTCACTCATGAGAGATCTCGCACCTGTGAGAGCTTGTATTTATGTTCGGAATGCGAGACATTTAGTGACTGTTACGTTTATACCTTGTTCCAGAATTCTGAATCTGACACAGGACGGTCCTCGACTTTGGTATCTGATCAGGTGAAGAGTGTGGGTATGAGATGAGGATGTCGCTATCATTGTCTCCTGGGGCGTGTCCGGAGTCCACGCCTCAGGAGGGGGGTACTGTGAGGAAACGCGGAAAAGCCGCCGCGTGTGCCAAGAGCTAGGCGGCTGACTCCGCGTTCTACGCGGTGGTTTGCACGCGTCTGGCTGTGTGGTGGAATGCGGAAAAGCCGCCGCATGTCCTGACAGCAAAGCGGCTGTTTGCATGCAGCAGCATGTGCTTGGTGTGGCTGGGTCTGTTAGTGCACCTAGACAGATGGAGAGCTATGCACGCGCGGGCCTGAATGCAGGACCTTTATACCAGCAGGGGAAGTGTCAGCTGATCAGGAAGGTCAGCTGACTCCTGTAGGTTTCATGATTGGCTGAATGGTTCGGGCGGGGCAGCAGAGTCCAGCAACTATATATTCTGCTGCTTAGTCAGTTGCTGGTTGCCTGTCGTTGCAATCACTTCGTGGGAGCACGCAGACCCTTAGTCAGATCCGAAAGTGTGCCGGGACCAGCTGGAGCTGTAATCCTACACTTAGCTAGATTCTGTTGATAGTCTAAAGTACTAGTTTGATTGTGATTATCTGTTATGACTTTCTGCCTGTCTGACTACACTGCCTCTGTCTTCTGATCCTGTACTTTGTTTGTCTGTGAGTTGCCGACTTGGCCTTCCCGACCCTGAGAACTATCTCTATCGCTAGGAGATAGTTCATGCCTGTATGTGCTGGGCACCTGCTTCACAGGGCCAGTTCTGTATGTGCTGGGCACCTGCTCCATAGGGCCAGCTCTGTATCTGCTGGGCACCTGCTCCTCAGGGCCAGCACTGTATGTGCTGGGCACCTGCTCCACAGGGCCAGCTCTGTATTTACTGGGCACCTGCTCCATAGGGCCAGCTCTGTATTTGCTGGGTACCTGCTCCCCAGGGCCAGCGCTGTATTTGCTGGGCACCTGCTCCACAGGGCCAGATCTGTATTTACTGCCCCAGGGCCCATCCTGTATTCATTGGGAACCTGCTCCTCAGGTTCCTCAAGCTTGTTACTATTCTTCTGTATTCTGATCTTGTACCTTGTCATTCTGATACCCTGTTGCCGAACCTCGGCTCGCTCTTAGACTCTGCATCTGACTCCTGATTCTGTACCCCGATATTTCTGATACCCTGTTGCCGAACCCTGCTTGTTTATTAGTCTCCGCCTCTGCGTTCTGAATCTGTACTGTATTTGTCCGTGTGTTACGAACTGGCTTGCCTGTCTTCGAGAACTGACCTTACTGTTAGTGGCAGTTCCCAGATCTGTTAGTGACACTCTCTCCTAGGTGTCACTCACGTTCTGTCCTTCCTACGCTCCACCTGACTCCTCCCCCGGGAGAGTCCAGGCCTTCGGAAGGAATCTGTAATGCTGCCGTACTTCATACTGTACGGCACTTATTTCTGAGGCTTAGTCCTCGAGGTATTACTGTTGCACCAAGCACTTACACTACTCAGGTGTTCAGAGGTTAGCGTTATATCGGATTATCGGTGATACTGCAGATCATCGATAATCGGGTTTATTCTGCATTTTCGGTGATACTGCAGTTTACCGGTAATCAGACCCTCTCTCTGCTACACCGATCGTGACAGAACGACAGGCCCAAAAAACATGGTGACACTTGATGAACGGATCGATGTGTTAACCGCTACTCTTAAGGAGGTTAGGAAAACGGTTGATACATTGCAGACTCAGGTTAACCAACTGACTGAGTCAATTAAGTGTATTTTAAACTCTGTTGCACCAGTGTCACCCCCCTCTGTAATTCAATCTAGAGTACCCACACCAGGGAAATTCGTAGGGCACCACTCTAGGTTATCTGAATCAGAGAGGACGCGAAGACGCCTAGAGGGTCTTTGCTTCTATTGCGGACAACATGACCATTGGGTACGAAATTGCAGGAAAAAGTCAAGAAAAAATTTTGGGGGGATGGTGAGAGGCCCGAGTTCTAAGGAGTCTGCTGCGCCATCCCCGGGAAATACGGGTTCTGGTGCTAGTTCAGATCCCGGCCTCCAGAAAGCATGTGTTGGTGTAACTAAACTTATGGTGGGAAATCTGTCGCTTAAATATCACCCCGATTTAGATGTCTCCCGTCCGTCTGATAAATCTTTTCCATGTTCACAGTGTAAACAGGATTTTGTATATTATGCAGATCTCCTCAATCATAGAAAGTCCCACGTACATCCTGCACCACCTATTATTCCTGAGGAATTGCATTCTGGTGAGAACTCGTATAGGGGAAGTGCGACCTCACTGGGATCAGAGATTAGTTTTGAGGAACAACAGATAGAGAGCTACTATGCGGATAACATTTCCGAACTTTATAAGAGTGATGGCTCTATCTATAGTCATGAATCTGCTGTGCAAGGGTCAAGCTTGCTTATTGCAGCAAATCGAGTTCAGGAGTCTGAAACCGTACAGTCTTTAGCTCCATCATCTGACCAGATTCTAAGTAACAAGAAACCACATTCATGTCCTGAGCATAATTTAGATCTTGTCAACCATAGTAGGCCCCACTTTAAGGGATACATATATTCGTGTTCTGAGTGTGGGGACTCTTTTGTACCTGAGGGACAACCTGTGACTAATGGGAAATCTCACACAGGTGAGAAATTATACGTGTGTCCTGTATGTGAGGAGAAACTTCTCAGTCATGGGAAGTCTCACACCAATGAGAAAACGTATTCATGTTTTGAGTGTGGGGTCCCTTTTGTACCCGAACTACCGCCTGTAGCCCATGGGAGATCTCACACCGGTGAGAAGCAGTACTGGTGTTCTGTATGTGAGGAAGAACTTCTCAGTCATGGGAAGTCTCACATTGATGAGAAATCATATTCATGTTCTGAGTGTGGGGACTCTTTCGTACCTGAACTGCGACCTGTTGCTCATGGGAAATCTCACACTGGTGAGAAGTTGTACTGGTGTTCTGTATGTGAGGAAGAACTTCTCAGTCATGGGAAGTCTCACACTGATGGGAAATTACATTAATGTTCTGAGTGTGGGAAATGTTTTTCGCCTGATGCACCGGTTGTCACTCATGAGAGATCTCGCACCTGTGAGAGCTTGTATTTATGTTCGGAATGCGAGACATTTAGTGACTGTTACGTTTATACCTTGTTCCAGAATTCTGAATCTGACACAGGACGGTCCTCGACTTTGGTATCTGATCAGGTGAAGAGTGTGGGTATGAGATGAGGATGTCGCTATCATTGTCTCCTGGGGCGTGTCCGGAGTCCACGCCTCAGGAGGGGGGTACTGTGAGGAAACGCGGAAAAGCCGCCGCGTGTGCCAAGAGCTAGGCGGCTGACTCCGCGTTCTACGCGGTGGTTTGCACGCGTCTGGCTGTGTGGTGGAATGCGGAAAAGCCGCCGCATGTCCTGACAGCAAAGCGGCTGTTTGCATGCAGCAGCATGTGCTTGGTGTGGCTGGGTCTGTTAGTGCACCTAGACAGATGGAGAGCTATGCACGCGCGGGCCTGAATGCAGGACCTTTATACCAGCAGGGGAAGTGTCAGCTGATCAGGAAGGTCAGCTGACTCCTGTAGGTCTCATGATTGGCTGAATGGTTCGGGCGGGGCAGCAGAGTCCAGCAACTATATATTCTGCTACTTAGTCAGTTGCTGGTTGCCTGTCGTTGCAATCACTTCGTGGTAGCACGCAGACCCTTAGTCAGATCCGAAAGTGTGCCGGGACCAGCTGGAGCTGTAATCCTACACTTAGCTAGATTCTGTTGATAGTCTAAAGTACTAGTTTGATTGTGACTATCTGTTATGACTTTCTGCCTGTCTGACTACACTGCCTCTGTCTTCTGATCCTGTACTTTGTTTGTCTGTGAGTTGCCGACTTGGCCTTCCCGACCCTGAGAACTATCTCTATCGCTAGGAGATAGTTCATGCCTGTATGTGCTGGGCACCTGCTTCACAGGGCCAGTTCTGTATGTGCTGGGCACCTGCTCCATAGGGCCAGCTCTGTATCTGCTGGGCACCTGCTCACAGGGCCAGCTCTGTATTTGCTGGGCACCTGCTCCCCAGGGCCAGCACTGTATGTGCTGGGCACCTGCTTCACAGGGCCAGTTCTGTATGTGCTGGGCACCTGCTCCATAGGGCCAGCTCTGTATCTGCTGGGCACCTGCTCACAGGGCCAGCTCTGTATTTGCTGGGCACCTGCTCCCCAGGGCCAGCACTGTATGTGCTAGTCACCTGCTCCACAGGGCCAGTTCTGTATCTGCTGGGCACCTGCTCCCCAGGGCCAGCTCTGTATTTGCTGGGCACCTGCTCCTCAGGGCCAGCACTGTATGTGCTGGGCACCTGCTCCACAGGGCCAGCTCTGTATTTACTGGGCACCTGCTCCATAGGGCCAGCTCTGTATTTGCTGGGCACCTGCTCCCCAGGGCCAGCGCTTTATTTGCTGGGCACCTGCTCCACAGGGCCAGATCTGTATTTACTGCCCCTGGGCCCATCCTGTATTCATTGGGAACCTGCTCCTCAGGTTCCTCAAGCTTGTTACTATTCTTCTGTATTCTGATCTTGTACCTTGTCATTCTGATACCCTGTTGCCGAACCTCGGCTCGCTCTTAGACTCTGCATCTGATTCCTGATTCTGTACCCCGATATTTCTGATACCCTGTTGCCGAACCCTGCTTTTTTATTAGTCTCCGCCTCTGCGTTCTGAATCTGTACTGTATTTGTCCGTGTGTTACGACCTGGCTTGCCTGACTTCGAGAACTGACCTTACTGTTAGAGGCAGTTCCCAGATCTGTTAGTGACACTCTCTCCTAGGTGTCACTCACGTTCTGTCCTTCCTACGCTCCACCTGACTCCTCCCCCGGGAGAGTCCAGGCCTTCGGAAGGAATCTGTAATGCTGCCGTACTTCATACTGTACGGCACTTATTTCTGAGGCTTAGTCCTCGAGGTATTACTGTTGCACCAAGCACTTACACTACTCAGGTGTTCAGAGGTTAGCGTTATATCGGATTATCGGTGATACTGCAGATCATCGATAATCGGGTTTATTCTGCATTTTCGGTGATACTGCAGTTTACCGGTAATCAGACCCTCTCTCTGCTACACCGATCGTGACACAGTTTAAGTGAATAAAAGTAATTCAAATATTGTAACACAGTTGAACAACAAATAACAACATGCCATAAACTATAGGAACCAATTCGATTTTATCCCTTCACAGACCTTACTTACGTGTACCTAAGATGGGGCAGGAGGAAAAAAATTATACATACTTGGGGCTTCCTCCAGCCCCCTCCAGGCAGATCAGTCCCTTGCTGTCCTCCCCAACCTCCTGGATCTTCTGCAATCAGCCTCAGTAAGTCGTCCGGCACAGACGCAGTCCCAGAATGCTACGGGAGCACAACGAGGGAGCGCGCGGCCGGGCTGCACATGCGCAGTTGGCCACGGACTGGAGGACTTTACAGGGCCAATTGCAGAAGAACCAGGAGGCAAAGGAGGGTGGCAAGGGAACGATAAGCCTGGAGGATGATGGAGGAAGCCCCAGTTATGTATCCCCCCCCCCCCTACCCTTCATCCCAGGTTTACTTTAAGATTGAGGAACTGTTTGGTTGTTGGGTCATTAGGCTCGGTTCCTTCTTCCACAGAAAATCTGCCCATTTGGTACATATTCTGCAGCACAGCAAAATGTAGCAAACAGATCCAATGCAAAAAATAGGGTTTGCCCTCACTTGCCTTTTAAAACACATCCGTTTGCTAAGTTGCAGTAAAGGGACCCAAAGTCCCGGCCTGCTGCATTATTACCGGAGTACAAATGTGTTTTACATAGAATTCTATGGTAGAAACGTACCTTCTCTGAACTTGAACGGGAGGAGAAAATGGAGCGTACACTGAACTGGTTCACATTCGGAACTGGCCATTTTGCTCCATTCCAAATGGGAACCGAGAAACTGGAGTGTACACTGAACTGGTCCGCTCCGATTCAAACGGGCTGTCTTGTCCCGTACCAAATGGGAACTGAGCCTTACTAGGTTCAATTTATGTTTTAATATCTCAAGTTCACCATTGGTGGAGGGGAGTTATGCCCTATTGTTTCCTGTCTACAGAGAGCTACTTGTAACCTGAGTGGAGTTGGGTCTAATCTCCCCACCTGCTGTTACAGTGGCTGCCTTAGTGGTAACCCACCTTTGTGAGTATCCTTTCATGAAATGTATATGCTAACATACTATACTATCAAGGGCTCTCGATTATCTCTCCATTTGTGTTTTTCAAGGCAACTGATATTGTTTAAAAGGCAGTAAACATGGCAGCCACCATATCCCTCTTAGTTCAGATGTACTTTAACTGATGATATATCTCTACATACTTATTTCATCTCATGAATTATTTCACCTTTTAGCTGAGGTGGAAATATTAAGTAAGGTGCAGTAAGGTACATATAGCCTAGGAAAAGCGCTCAGGCTGTTTACTTCTCTGTGGAGGCACATTTGTATTGACCTGAAGAAGTGGTGTCCACCACGAAACACGTTGTTTAAAGTGATTCAAAATCTACAAGCAGTTCTCATTAAGGTTTTTTTTTTTAAGGTTTTTAGAGTATTTTTATATTTTTGGTTGTCTCTGTTATCTGTTTCTAGTAATTGGCATAATCTTTATGAATCAACCTCAATATTTTTTTTTTCTGGTTGAATAGCCGTGATCATTTTAACTGATCAGTTGATAATACCACTGCTTACCCAGACTGAAGTCAGTCTCGCCAGTCACTTTTCATATTAGCAGAACCAAACAGCCGCACAGGAGACACATTCATCAATTATTGTCTTCATTTTTCTACATCTCAACTGGTGTCCTGCTGGAGAAATTTATTAAGGGATTGTTTATGACAGGACTTCTCTACTCATCTCCGCGGAGATTCATGTTGTGTCAGTGAGTCAGCTTTACACCAGTTCATTCGCTTAACCCCTATGTAGCAGATTCACTGTCAATTAGTGTTCTGCATTGTAGGACTGTTTAGGTAGCACAATCTCATAACTGAGCTTTATTTACACCCAAAAGAGTGTATTAGTAGCCTGTATGCCACCATAGTCATTATAGTCCTTACCACATACTGGTGGGGAGAGGTTAGCCTGAGAAGCAGAGAGGGTAAAGGAAGGGGCGTGGTCTGGGGAATATAGTCACCCACAAACATAGTAATGCAGTTTTCAACTGCTAGGATACAGAGTTTCCCAGATTGTAATATAACTAATGCACAGCTCCCTTTCCGGATTAGGCTCTGGGCACTTGTCCACTTTGTTCCTATGACTATGGTAGGGATTAGATTACAACCACTTATAAAGAAAGTTAGTGACATGACTATGTACTTTGTAAAGTGCTGCAAAAGATGCCAGTGCTATATACAGTAAATGCATGATTGTAAGAGTGCCCCCATAACAGTGTCTTCCCCATCAGTGTCCTCTTCATTATAATGCCCGCTTTAGGATTCCTTTATTGTAATGCTCCCATTTAGTGGCCCTTTATTTCATTGCCCCCCTTATGTCACTCTTATTGTAATACTCTCATTAAGTGCCTCCTTCATTATCTTCCCTCCATTTAGTGCATGTAGTATCCTCTTCATTAGAGTGCCCCATTGGTAAATTCTTTATAACAGTCATCCAGTAACAACACGTGTAGTATGTAGAGTTATGTGTAACTAGGGCAACTGCCAAGTGATTAAATTTACCTACTTGAGGTGGTGTGCTTGGATGGATCTGTCTTTTTTGGTGACCTCCAAGACTCTGTATCAGTGGTGGCCGTTCTACTTGTACCACCTCACTGTCAACAGCTGTTCACTCTCCTGACTCCACCTTGTCAGACTCAGCACCACAGCACTCTGGTTCCAATGCCTCTCCCAGTCTCTTGGCATACTGAGGTTAACCTATGTAAGAAAAAAGAGCCAGAGGTTAGAGTTACAAGATCAGATCTCAGTTTTTATGTCAACCACCCCCACCCCTTTCCCCATGGCAAAACACTCTTGTCTTATTGTCAAGGAAAAAAAAAACTCATCCACACCTCCAATGCCCAGGTGGAGATGAGTAAGAGGGGTAAATACAATGACGGGGGTATATGGTGCTATTTGGTCCTCACACTATTAAGGCCTTGTTTCCACTTAGTGCGCCTCTATCTGCTTCTGTCCGCTTTTTATCAGCACATCAATGTTACAGATTGATACATGTTGCTGAAAAGCGGACAGAAGCGCATAGATGGAAACAAGGCCTAAGTTAGAACAAAAATCAGCCACCCTCACCCATTACAGGTAAAAGGGGTAATTTCTGTCCATCTTGCCTACTTACAGGAAAAAAAAACACTAAAAGATATCAATTATGTTATATATGATAATTTGGAGAGTTTAATGTTTGAATGTATATATGGTCTTATATTACAGTATTTGTATTGCTGTATTCAAGTTCAATCTATCTGGCATCACAACAAATATTAGGGCCAGGCCGGTTGTAACAATGAGTTACAAGTAATCACCTTTTCTTAATTGAGGAAGCTCTGTGGTTGTCATGAGGCAGTCGACTTACCCGCCTGCTCATAATTAGTCCATCAATAGTCTCTCGAGGATCGGCTGTGTCCTGCTGTCCCTGGGGTTCTTTGTGCACAGATAAGTTATTCTAAAGTGTAAATGATTGGCTTTATGAGACTCCAATCTTTTGTAACCATCAGAGAAAGATTGGAAAGGAAGGAGAGCACACGAAAGACGAGACAAAGGTCATAGAAGAATAAAAGAGAAGAAAGTGGAAGGCAAAGGAAGAGAACGAGGTTCAGCTGCATTGGGTTAATCCATGTCAAAGTTTTGGCATCAGGACCGGGTCCTCATGGGAAAATTCTTAAGCAATTTATGCCTCCCCAACGTTCAGAAATGTTTTATGTGCAATCCCCTTTTTTTCCCTTAGGAGGCCGTTAAAGGACAACTGTAATCAGGAATAAAAAAAAAGGAGTTCAACTTACCTGGGGCTTCTACCGGCCCACTGCAAACGCCCTATGCCCGTGCCGGGACATACCAATCCTCTGGTCACGCGCCCCCCTCCCACTCCAGTGGCTGGCGGCATTTAAGCTGCAGAAAATGGAAGTAAGTTGTCCTTTAAAGGAGGCCATACATTACCCCATGGCCACCAGTTTGACCATCTGAAAGATCCCTTTCCGATGTTCGACTCTGACCAGTGAGGGATCTGTTACCTGCCCACCAGGCCTAGATTTACCTCACAGGAGCCTACAGACACAGATGTACTGGCACCCTAGACTTCACTATCCATAAATGTACAAACTTCCGCCAAACCGCACCGCAAGTGTGCTGGCTGTCCCAGCTGTCATTTCTCCCTTACTTCCCTTGCCCATCATAGGTAGCTACAGGTGCCCCTTAGTATTAGGTAGCTAGAGGTAGGAGGTATCCTCAGTATTAAGTTGTCCCCGACTAAAGAGAGATCTGGTCAGCGGAATTATTATTGGTGTGCACTTACTATCTCTTTGGCTTGCACTATTTTGTCACTGGAATGCCAAGATCCAGGCAAGTAACCTCTCATTTACACTCCCCACAGGACTCTGCATATGGAAGAAATGAGGGAGGCACACAAGGACCAGAGTGAGCCACATTTCTATCATCAGGTGCCCGTAGGCATGTGCCTACAGTGCCTTATAGTAAATCCGGCCTTGCTGCCCACTGATTTCCAAAAGATTTCAGCATGAAATCTATTGGAAATCTGCATATCTCCCACCTCCGCCTGCCGCCCTCCCATGTAATGTACCCCCAACAAGGTCTACCTGTCCACCTCACGTGCCTTCTGTCCATTACTGGGGGCACCTGTACCCAGTGTTGCCAACTCATCCCTTTAAATACGGACGCTTATGAATTATACATGTCTTGTGGCTAGTTAGATGCAGTTTAGGCACTGATTATGTGTGATAAGCCCCAGAACCTGTATAACTTAGATGTGTCAGTATTTAACCACCCTGGCGTTCTATTAAGATCGCCAGGGCGGCTGCGGGAGGGTTTTTTTTAAATTAAAAAAAAACTATTTCATGCAGCCAACTGAAAGTTGGCTGCATGAAAGCCCACTAGAGGGCGCTCCGGAGGCGTTCTTCCGATCGCCTCCGGCGCCCAGAATAAACAAGGAAGGCCGCAATGAGCGGCCTTCCTTGTTTTGTTTAGATCGTCGCCATAGCGACGAGCGGAGTGATGTCATGGACGTCAGCCGACGTCCTGACGTCAGCCGCCTCCGATCCAGCCCTTAGCGCTGGCCGGAACTTTTTGTTCCGGCTACGCTGGGCTCAGGCGGCTGGGGGGACCCTCTTTCGCCGCTGCTCGCGGCGAATCGCCGCAGAGCGGCGGCGATCGGGCAGCACACGCGGCTGGCAAAGTGCCGGCTGCGTGTGCTGCTCTTTATTTGAACAAAATCGGCCCAGCAGGGCCTGAGCGGCAGCCATCGGCGGTGATGGACGAGCTGAGCTCGTCCATACCGCTAAGATGGTTAAAGGGATGAGTTGGCAACCCTGCCTGTACCCCGTAACCCCATCTCATGTACGTGACGTCAGTACATGAGATGGGGTCACAGGGTACAGGCACCCCTGGCGGCAATGGAGGAGAGGCTGAAGGAGCAGCACAGTAGATAGGTGAGCTGCTTTCACACTCACCGCGGGGCCAGGGGAATACACATTACATGGGAGGAGACTGGCCAGGGGTCATTGATCATCGGAATATCGAGCGTCACTACTGAATGTTTTGATCGGCTGGGCCAGAAATCAAAATGATCAATCAGGCAGCCAAATTGCAGCAGTGTTCCTGTGTTTCCGGTGTTTAACAGTTGTATAAAGAGGTGATTCATTACCAGTACAGCAACAATGAAGAACAAAGTGGATAAAGGAATGTCCCTAGTGGGCCCCTTTGGTCCATGGGCCCCTGTGCATTGGCAGACTCTGCAGCCCACTCCCATCACACATTTCCCACTGCAGGATTTCTCAAGAGCCGCCCCCACCCTCTGGAACCAGACTTGCTCCATCCTTTCAACACATTCAAGCAAGCCCTCAAAACCCACCTCTGGCCTACCCAACCCCTCCCACACAGTAACTCTCTGAATATTTATTCCACAACCCCACCTAATGTTTCCACCCCGCCCCCTTAGATTGTAAGCCTCTGGCAGGGTCCTCCCTTCCCAAATGTAATCTACAGGATCGTGTGCTCCTTTCCTATGACAGCCTGTACTTGTATTACTGGGCCTACCTAACCAGCCCATATCGCATGATAATTTATTTTGTACAGTTGCCTTGAATAACTTTGTTCTATGTTGTATAAACTTGTTATGTCTGTCATCCTTGTATCACTGTATATATTTATTGTCCAGCGCTGCGTAATATGTTGGCGCTTTATAAATACAATTAACCACTTTACCCCCGGCGGTACGAATTTCTCCGCCCCTTTTTTCCCTCCTAAAAAACCAGGGACGGAGAAATCCATACCTTCCGCGCTCCCGCCACTGTCCGCGCTACCGCCGCTCGTGCGCGCGCACCCGCCGCTCGTGTACGCCGCCGCCCGCTTGCCCGGAGATCAATGAACGGGAAAATCCATTCCCGTTCGTTGATCTAAGCCCCCGCAATGATCTGCTGCTTCTTTCAGAAACAGCGAGATCATTGTGAGTCTCCCAGCCTCCTACTGCTTCCTGTAAGCGTCCTTCTGGTCGCTTACAGGTCGCATGTAAACATACTCACTGTGGCCATCTTGTGTCCAAATAGTAAACTACACCCTAATGCATTTTACACATACAAATAAATTGTTTTACATAATAAATTAACTCATTACCTCCCACACTCCCCAATTTTTTTTTTTTTTGTAATTTAAAAAAAATATATATATACAATAAAAAAAAACCATAAATAGTTACCTTAGGGACTGAACTTTTTAAATATTTATGTCAAGAGGGTATAACACTATTACTTTATAAACTACGGGCTTGTAATTAGGGATGGACGCAAAACTGAAAAAAATGCACCTTTATTTCCAAATAAAATATTGGGGCCAAATATTGTGATAGGGACATAATTTAAACGGTTTTATAATCGGGAATAATGGGCAAATAAATTTCATGGGTTTTAATTACAGTAGCATGCATTATTTAAAAACTATAATGGCCGAAAACTGAAAATAATAATTTTTTCCCACATTTTTTCCTATTTTCCCCATTAAAACACATTTAGAATAAAATAATTCTTGGCATAGTGTCCCACCTAAAGAAAGCCTAATTGGTGGCGGAAAAAACAAGATATAGTTCATTTCATTGCGATAAGTAATAATAAAGTTATAGACGAATGAATGGACGGAGCGCTGAAAGGTGAAAATTGCTCTGGTGGTCAGGGGGTAAAACCCCTCAGTGGTGAAGTGGTTAATAATAATAGTGGGCCCCTTTGGTCCAGGGGCCCCTGTGCAGTGGCAGACTTTGCACCCCCTATTGCTACAGCACTGTTTAAGGGTCTGGAGCTCAGGAGCAGAGAAGAAACCTGAAGTCTGAGGCTGCAGTTGGAAACTCCCTCTCCCTCAGCAATGGGTCCAGTCAATGACTGACAAGGGTGTAAAGCTGAGTAAACAGAGATACGGTGTCACATCTGACCCTATTGTGAATGCTTAGCATGGAACTGTGGCTCATTATGTGAGACCCAGAGGGGAGATCTGCTTTATGTACTCGACTCATTTTACTCATTCAGAGTTTCATCTGCTTGCATCATCTACCAAGTGCTGGATATCAATATATGTAAAATAATCATTCATTTCTAGGTAATACGATATATATAACTGGTACCTGTGTCTTTATGATTAGTCCTCACCTGAACAATGTAAATCTAGATAAGCCTGCTCTCTGCATGTCTGTTTATATAGGTATTCCTCTGTGTTTCTCCAATCAGTCCTTAGGGACTGCCGGGCTCTATGTGTCTGGAATAAGAGACAGTTTATACCTTACTGATAGGTACAACAGAGATGGATAACTAGTAAAAAAGCAGCCTGAGAGATGATGTAACCAACGATACCTGAAAACAAAGGGTGTGAAAAACAGCAATCTGCCAACAGCACAAAAAAGATCAATATGTACTCCGCAGTAGCATAGAAAGTCATACATATAAAGTAACGTTAAAGGGAATCTGAAGTGAAAATAAACTTATGATATAATGATTTAAATGTGTAGTACAGCTCAGAAATAAAACATTAGTAGCAAAGGGAAGAGTCTCATATTGTTGCCAGTACAGGAAGAGTTAAACAACTTCAGTTGCTATCTATGCAAAAGAGCTTTTCTGAGCTCTTCAACCCACTTGCTGTGCTGTGTCTACACACATCCATTTTCCAATTCTATTTCCTGCAGATTCAATCCCTTTGATTGAATTGGATGAGAATCAATTCCCTAAAATGTTGATTAAAAATCGGCCCAAAGTATCAATTGGACAGGACAGAAAGTATAGGTCGATTGGGGGCAGGGCAGGAGTGGCGGACGATCGATAGGCCATAGTGTTGTATTGAATCGAGCAGTGCAATGCAGCGGTTCAATTGTTTTTCAATAGATACCCTGCTGGAATCTATAGAACATCGATGTGTTGTGTGTGGTAAAACTTTTAGCCATAGACCCTGAACAAGCATGCAGCAGATCAGGTGTGTGACCTTAATGTCAAATCTGACAAGATTAGCTTCATGTTTGTTTCTGGTTTTATTCAGACACTACTGCAGCCAAATAGATCTGCAGGGCTGCCAGGCAACTGGTATTATTTAAAAGGAAATAAATATGGCAGCCTCCAGTCTTCTCACTTCAGTTGTCCTTTAAATGTTTAACTCCAGTCCTGTGTGGGACCCGTGTCAAATCCTTTGTGGGAACAGTGTGAGTAAAATGTTTTTAACTTCTTAGATCAATAAACTACTGTTTATATGATGTAATTATTGATCAGAGCCTCATTTTCAAACATTTTAATTACAGGTACGTATAACAACATTAGTACTTTTAGTAGAATGTGCGATGTCTTATCACTGGCTGTTATTTTCACTTATTTTGCTGGCAAAGCTCCAGATGAGACAGATGACAGTTCAGATAACAAACCGTTATCTCCAATGTCAGAGAGATCAGCAGATCCCGTCTCTTGTATGGCCACCATTGTCACTTCTCGGTATCACAACTGTCACGTCTCTGCATCTAAGTTCATCAGGAGAAATCATGCTTTCTATAGTGAAACTGTCGCAAACTTGGTCAGCGTAAAATGGTCACAGGGCAAAAATGCCGTAGCCCCATATTATTTTCTGGAAAAAAGGCGTATGAATTGGAGAAAGGATGCAGCTGTGACAAATTACAACCTAAACTTCTAAACTTTAACCACTTCACGTCCACGGGTTTTACCCTCCCCCCCCCCCCCTAAAGACCAGGCCATTTTTTGTCAAACAGGTCACTGCAGCTTTAAGGCCAAGCTGCAGGGTCGTACAACACAGCACACAAGTGATTCGTTCCCCCCCCCCCCTTTTCTCCCCACCAACAGAGCTCTTTGTTGGTGGGGTCTGAATCACTCCCCCAATGTTAGTTATTTTTTTTATTTATTGTTAAATACATATTTTTTTTTTTTACACACTCCCTTTCTCCCCCCCGGCCCCCACCAGCCAATCAGAGTGATCAGCTGTCATAGGCTTCAGCCTATCACAGCCAATCACCTCCGAGCCCACAGAGGGGACAGCCGTGTCACACAGCTGTCCCCAATATGATGGCAGAGAAGCCGTTTCCATTGGCTCCTGGCCCTGTCACCACTGTACACCAATCCCATTGGCTTACATTGATTGACAGGGTCAGGAGCCAAAGAAAGCGGCACCTGACCGGCGCACAGTGCTCTGCCGTCATAACAGCAGAGAGAGGGACCTGTGGCGGGGATAAAACGGCGTGACCGGCGGGAGCGTCGTATTATTGCAGCGATTTGTTGGGAGGCGGTGGTCCTGGGGGCGGAGACTGCTGGTACAGAAGTGGTTAGATTAATAGGTGAGGCTCTGCTGATGTGCTGAGGAATGGGATACATAAATTATCTCTACAACCTTCTTCTTAGAACTGTGAAAGATCAAAAAATAAATAAATAAATAACCTCCATATTGTGTCTAGACAGGAAACAGCTTGAGTGAGGTGGAAACTACGTGATGGTGTTCCAGGGCTCAGCTGCATGAGAAGATTGCCATCCAAACAACAAAATTAACCTTGTGACTACTAAGTAGGGTTAAACTTGAGAAATTCATGAAATTGTTCTAACAAAAAAACACCTACATTTAAAAAATAGTTTGGGTGCGGAAGAAAGCCGTTAGTGGAATATTGATAAAATTAACAATATTCCACTACTTAAATCAAATGGTAAAATACTGGTAATTCATACCAATATTTTACTAACACCTAACCTTGTTCTCACACTGGCCCTCCCTCTATCAATGCCTAACCCTAACTGAGCCCCTCACTGATGCCTAAGCCTAACCGGTCGCCCGCTGCAAAATGCCTAACTCTAACTGACCCCCCAATCGATGCCTGACCCTAACCGATCCCCACCGGTTCCACGCCGATTTGCCACTACCAATGCCTAAACCTAAATGATCCCCCAACTAATGCCTAAGCCTAACCGATCCCCAACTGCAAAAATCCTATCCCTAACTAACCCCCGAACTAATGCCTAACCCTAAACGATCCCCCTCCTAACCAATCCCCTGGCCCAAAATGCCTAACTGACCCCCCAACCAAAGCCTAACCCTAACCGATCACCACCGATTCCCTGCCGATTCGCCCCTACAAATCTGCCGCGGTAGTTTGGGCACCACTATAGGTTTTAAGAGCCATGATTAACTGTTATAAGTGGACATTTGGGTGTCAAAGGCGCCGGATAAAATTGCGTACAAATAGTGGATGCAGCTAATCGCGTCTTTAAAGTAAACCAGAGACGAAGCACCCTCATGTATTTCAATATATATATATATATATATATATATATATATATATATATATATATATATATATATATATATAAAATCAGTGGGAACATTAGAGAAAACACCTACCCTGCTCTCTGTTTCATCCTTCACCGCTCAGCCTGCTTGTTATCAGCCCTAATAAAATCCCCAACTGAGCATTCAGTCTGGCTTTGCTCAGGAATCATTATAGCTGAGTCTGTCTTCTCTGATGTCTTTTCAAGCCCAAGCCTGCCCCCTTCTGGCTCGGCTTTCCTGTTCTGTATATTCACAGCATCACAGAGAGCAGCGGTGAGATGGGAGGAGCTGCTAATTGAAGGGTATATTAAAAAACGTTTTTTTTTTAATCTATATTTGTTAGTCATAAGAGATTTGTAAAATGGTGATTTCATTTTGCACAAAGCCCACTAAATATGCTTTTCTGATGAACTATGTTTTGCATGGAGTTATAGTAAAAAAAAAAAAAACACAAAAAAATGGCACACCAGAGTGGCGAAAATAGCAGGTATACTGTAGTATTTCTAAATCTGTCGGGGATATGTTTATTTTGTGCCAAAGCATTTATCTCTGGTTTCCTTTAAACGTGGGTACCTATGGAGGCAACCAAATTACTGTGGTGCCTCGGGTGCTCAAACAAAACACCCCTGGTAAAAGAGACAAGGTCCCTGATTTATGTAGCTCCGGTAAACCTGCCATGTGCAGGTATTAATACCAGCAGAGTACTAAGCATTGCGCAATGAACGTGACCCACAGTACATGGGTAAGGCAAGCATTGCTATGCGTTACACAAGTAATATAATGTTAATGTTACCATAGAAACGCTATTGTTACCTATGTGCCACTGTTTGCTCTAATTACACAATGCCCAGTACTCTGCTGGCATTACCGGAGCTACCTGAATCAGGACCAAAGTAAGTAGGAAATCCCGGTCTACACATCCCTCCTGTCAGAAATTATTTCTGGACTATGTTTTTTTTTCTTTTTTACATAAATGATATTGAAGGGTTTCTTCTGCTACAGCTACATAGGTGGGAACAGAGTTAAGAGAAAGTCAGCATTTTTACTATGATCCTGTAATGCCTAGATCCCCAGGCGTACATCTAAAAATACCATCTAACAGCTCTGTAATCACACAGCTCACATTACCCTTTTTGTGTGAAAAGTTCTTTGGTCAGAATTCATTCTCCTTCATGCTGGTAAGTACAGGTAACCCTTTCCCCAGTCAAAGTAACTATTTTTAATGTCCTGAAAGAGATGGAATTACAGCCAGGAAACTAAGCAATTTTACAAGGTGATCAGCCATAAATAAGCTTTTTTTTTTTTTTAAGGGGTAGAGTCAGATTAAATATGGGGGTTCCCATCTATATTCCCTGGATTCTCTAGCTGCCAAGCTGATATTTTGGCTACAGCAACATTTAAGTCACATTTATTATGCAGGCATTAAAGCGGAACTCCAGTGAAAATAATGTAATTAAAAAAGTGTTTCATTTTTTACAATAATTATGTATAAAGGATTTAGTCAGTGTTTGCCCTTTGTAAAATATTTCCTCTCCTTGATTTACATTCTGACATTTATCACATGTTGACAATTGTACTGCTGGCAGGTGATGTCACTGATAGTAGATGCTGCTTGCTTTTTTGGCAGTTGGAAACAGCTGTAAACAGCTGTTATTTCCCACAATGCAATGAGGTTCACAGACAGGAAACTGCCAGGACCATGGTCCTTACAGTTTCCTGTGGAAGGGGTTTCACCACAATATCAGCCATACAGAGCCCCCTGATGATCCGTTTGTGAAAATGAAAAGATTTCTCATGGGCAAGGGGATATCAGCTACTGACTGGAATGAAGTTACATTCTTGGTTACGGTTTCTCTTTGAAGTTGACCTGAACTCTTGCACAGGACAAAAGGAAAACAGAGAGAAATGCACCCTATATGTATTTAGAGAGTTAAACCTAATTCCCCTTAATCTGTGACTAATCACAACTGTAATTTGATCTTTCAGCTGTGTCAGCTGGATGTCTCAGCAGAGCAGCTAATTTGTAATCACTGCATGTTGACCCTAAGTCTGCTTTCATGAAAGACGTAATCAGACACACTGCAGATTTATTGCCGGATTTGTATCAGCTGCAACAAAGAAATGGTTTACTTTAAAGGTTATTTTGCTGTTGCTTATCTTTTAGAGAAGAAAGGAAGTTCTGAGTTCAGGTCCACTTTAACAACTAAATAACCCAGTCTCCCCTGCACTTGTAGAATGGCAGTACTGTTACAGCCAATATTCATACCTCCTGTTAGCTCCTATGGGGAGGGAATCATGAGATGAGGTAAGCGTTATGGGAGGGGGCAGCGCCAGCTTGTCACTCAGTCTCACACAGGCTGTAGGAGGATCCGGAAGCATCTGGACCATCCAGAGGATCCCCGTTACTGATGCAAATATCTAACATTTTTTTCTCACATCAGATTCTCTCTAAAGTAACACCGGCCACCTTTCTTTCCACTCATTTTTGGTTTTGATAGAATGAGGAGTGATTTGGGGAATTTACTGATGCCTGCATCTACACTGGACAGATTTCCCTTCTGTAATTGTATTCTGTGACCAGTAAGTGAGGGGAATAAGAGAAGCGTCCCGCCGAAGTGAAGCACAGTCTATGAACCCTTTAAGTAGCATAAATGGGAGGAAGGCGCAAGCAGAATGACCGATAATGACAGGTGCAGTGAAAGAACACCAGAAAGACCAGTGTCATAAGTAATGACTTGCCCTGACTCCTCCTTAGCGTCCAGTTTCCTTGGCTGCCAGACGTCAAAGTCATCACCTCGTGACCACTGCGTTTATGTGTATATGTGTGTGTATGTATGTGTGTTTGCGTGTATAACATATGTATGTGTGTGTTCCTGTGTATGTGTGCATTTGGGTTGTTGTCAGACAACACACACATAGGATGGGGGGGTTCTGCCTGGTTTGAGTCTAAGGGGATTGGGAGGGGGGGCTTTCTGCCTGGTCTGAACCTAAGGGGATTTTTGGGGGAAGGGGGTTCTCTGCCTTGTCTAAGGGCATTGGGGGTGCTCTCTGCCTGATCTGAGTCTAAGGGGATTTTGGGGTGGCTCTCTGCCTGATCTGAGTCTAAGGGGATTTGGGTGGGGTGGGGGGGCTCTCTGTCTGAACTAATTTTTAGTGTATTTTTTTTTGATGGGGGGTGGGGACTCTCTGCCTGATCTGAGTCTAAGGGGATTTTTCTGGGGGGGGGGGGAGGGGGGGAGGGGGCATACAGTATTTTTTGACACTCTCCCTGGGAGCAATTTAGCCTAGAAACTGCACTAAGCCTCAGTTTTGATATGGAGGAAGAAGCTGTGGAGGGAAGATGGACACAGTTCTCTCTGCTGACACCGTGACAAAACGTGGAATGTATTACCATAGGAAGCAGTTATGGCAAATTCTATATCTGTGTTTAAGAGGGGTTTAGATGATTTCCTTGCACTGAAAGATATCCATGGCTATAATTCATAGGTAATTCCCAGTGGTTTCATCTGATCCAAGCCTTGTAATGTTTTTTCCCCCTTCCCCTGAATTAACTATGACATGTGATGGTGCTAGTTGGTGTTGTACTGTTTTTCTGGTTGAACTTGATGGACGTACATCTTTTTTTCAACCCAAATAACTATGTAAATATGAAACTATAAACATGCCCCAGTGATTAATCTGGGATATGTTCACTGTGACAATTTTTTCTTTTTTTAATTGAGATCAAACTGGTTCCTGGCATATCGTAAGACACTTTCTTTAGGATGTTCAAAGTGCATATAAGCTGTCACACCTTTACCAAGTGAAAATATGAAGACTGTAGCACTTGGGTTGTTATGGCAACAAGATACTAGAATCCTTATTGTATCACCTCCGAGTTTAACAAGATCATAGTGTGGGTGATCGACTTTTTCTCTCCAGTAGACCTGGATTTACCCGGAGACTTTGATAACTGCATCATTTTAATTAGTGATTTCAGGCAATAAAATCACCAGGGATGCCATGAGAATTATTCAAGGAAGTTCTCAGCTGAACTAAGCCCCATGATATGTGTGTGTGAAACCCTAGTTCAAAAAAGGTGCAAGCTAAAATGGGCGGAGTTATAAGTGCGGATTTATCGGTTAGTAGATTATTGGTACATTTACTGCTATTCTACTATCTAATTTTACCGATATTTACATTGATTACATATTACAGTAAAGTCTCTCTCTCTTTCCGAATTTGCGGAAATTCTTATTTCCAATTTTCCATTTTTCCGATTTCCATTTTTTAAAATTTCCAATTTGCAGATTACCAGTTTTCAGATTTCTAATTTCTCCAAGGAGTATTTTATTAGTCAAAATTGGAAAAACGGAAATCGGAAAATCAGTCTTATGATTGGGCCGCTCTGATTTTTGCTGAAAAATTCTGCATTCTCTGATTGGTCCAATGCTTCAGAGTTCTGTGACTGGGCTAAAAATACCGAATTGCGATAAATTGGATTTCTGATCAGAAATGCGGAAATTTCAATTCTGCAGACTCCAAATGAGCATCCCTAATTAGGATTATCAAAGAGTCTGTGCTTAACCAAACAAAGTACTTCTGGTTTCACTCTCTGACTGCTGCCAATAGCTTTCCATATGCAGTCTGTCTTCATTACTCCTGTTGCATTCTTTGAACTCTCTTTTTTGCAGATTACTATATCAATTGTCACATGACTATTCACATATCTGAGCTTTTTGTGGGTGATGGTAGCAGCAATATAGCCTCCTTTGAGAAAAATGCAATTACTATCCTTTGTTACTGCTTCATGTGGTACTACAGCAATCATCGTTAACTGCAGCATTTATTTTGCAAGTGTATGGGGCTTTAGTCGGCCTACACTTAAAGCAGAAATACCGTTTTGTATAACATACAGTTATAAACCCGCCTGCCAACTCCCCTTTGCCTATACAGTTACCCTGTCTTCCTTTGACTCAAAGTAATGTCATCCATGTGAAAATCACAAAACACCCTCGTCATTAGAAGCTGCTATCTTTCATAATAATGTACTATTCAGTTCAACCAGAAAGCTTTGCCATCAATAAAATACCACTATATAACTGTAGCTTGTGCACAGAATCTCTCTGTCATAAATTAACTTTTCATCTCCTGCAGTGAGAGATGCTCACTGAAGCTAAGATTAGGTTCCCATGACAAACTGAAGGTACACTTATTAAGCACTTTTTGAAAGTGATTTTTCTTAGAACTCACAATAGTGTGGCTAATCTATTGGAGCAAAGGGGGGATTTTGACTGTAATTCCACTTAAAATACGGTGAATATTTTTTTTAATGCATAACTTGCATAACTGATTTTCCCTCTGTTTTGTTCATTTATCCCACTTCTATGTGCTCATGGTGTGAAGTGCTCAGAAAAGCTGGACATGGATGATCAGCAATGGAGATACATGGAACCTTGAGTGATATGTAAGTTTTCATATTCATTTTTTTTAAACGATACCAGTTGCCTGGCTGTCCTGCTGATCTTTCTGACTCACACACCCGAATCAAGCATGTGGCTGATCCAAACAGATTTGAGCCAGAGCACCTCTTCATGCATGTTAGTCCAGAGTCAATGACTAAAGGTTTTTAAGGTACAGGATCAGGAAGACATCAGGCACCTTGCATTTTTAAAAGGAAATAAGTATGGCAACCTCCATATCGCTCTCATCCCAGGCTCCCTTTATATGGGACCAAGCAGAATTTTTAACTTCCAGGGCACTTCAGCAGCAGATTAAAAATGTATGTTAACATTGTGGCTCATTAATAAAAAAAACTTAAAGTGGACCTGAACTCAGATCTCCTCTCTTCACACAACAGCATAATAACCTTTAATTAAAAAACATTTCTTTGTTACAGCTGATACAAATCCTAAAATACATCTGCACAGTTTCTACTTCCTGATTCATGGAAGAAGACATATTGTTTACAGCCTGTGCATTCAAATGGGCGTATATGTTTATCTGCCATAGGCAGTCATGTGACACGGGGGAGGGGGGGAGGGATCAAATTACAATTTAAGATTAGACACAAATGAGGGGGAATTAGACAGGCTAAACTCTTTAAATACATTTCTGTTATGTTTTCCTTCTGTCCTGTGCAAGAGTTCAGGTCTACTTTAAACTTTACCTCATCTTTTTACATTTTTTAAGTTCAGTAGAGGCTGTGTTTACCTACTTCAGTTGGAGGGCAGGGCCTGTGGAAACTGCAGGCAGATAAGGACTGTTATAATTAGTATTTATTGCACAGTAGCAGAGAGAACACAAAAGCTTTTAACAGCAGGGCTTGAAGGGGACAGGACATTGTTCTTCATACAGGCTGTGTTTACTGCTCATTGCTAAACTGAAAGCGAACGGCTCCTTTTTTTATAAATAAGAGCCATTCAAACGCGTCAATCTGCAACGGATCAGTGAGATCACAAGTAAAAAGTGCCAGCAGTGTGAGCCAGACCTAAGGGAGTTAAAAACTAGCTGCAATGGTTGCAAATCAAAAATTCAAATTTCAAGTCAGGATCAGCACACACAGCAGCTCAGTGACATAGCAATAGGGGTGCAGAGGCTCTGACTACACCAGGGCCCTTGGGCCAGTGGGGCCCTGAGGGTCTCTCCCTCAACCGTAGTATTAGCTCTTTTTTGTCCTGTGCTGGTATTAATCACTTCTATGCTTTGAATAGTGGTAATCATTAACAAACTGTTCCATATCCCCTCCTTGCACCTCTAACTCTGTGGTTGTCCTTAGCAGGTTTTGTTGCTTCAAGGGCCCAATACAAAACTTGCGCTTGGGCCCAGAGCACCTTAGCTGTGCCACTGCAGCAGCTAATCACTATCAGCATAAGCACAAAGCAAAGTATTATAACATGAGGCTAAAATTAGCAATGCAAGTATATTACATTATTGATCAGCTCCCCAATTTAACACATTTAAAAATATGCACCCTAACACTTTAAATTGCTTACCAGGCTATGACGGCAGTGCTAAATTTTAATAACTCACACTTGTGAGCTCACTGGCCTAAATTTAGCAGCACGGTAATATGGAAAAAAGGTTACACATTGTAATCTAATAGGCTCAATAGAGTGAAGAGCAGGGATATTACTGAGCAGGGAGGGGCGTTAGCAAGGCGAAGGAGCCAATCGCAGAGCAGCATTGTGGCTGGCAGGCAGCTACTGTGGGGACTGTCTGCTTTGAAGTGAATTTGTCAGTGCTGGGGAGTCACCTGTTAGAGTCTCCTCTTCCTCTTGTGTTTAGACACTGCAGCTGGGGCCACGTGACTGACGGACGCCTCAGATTGGGTGTTTCCACCTCCCAGCCCTGTCTGGCAGCGCAGTTACACATGCAATGCTGGGAAAAGCACACATCCAGCATGATGAATGTAAAATCTATACAGAACGCTTGCTATTCCAGCCAGCACCATGGACAGAGCTAAAACAGATATTTACACTTACCAGTTACCACGTCCATGCATTATAAGGCTGCATGTACAAGTGGCTGGCTCATTGGGTGTTACAGCTCTATAGTGTTTCATGTGAGAAGCAGAATTATATCTAGAGAGTGAATTGTTTGCAAATTTACAATACGGCGAAGCAGACACAGCAGACAATTCCCCCTCCGGCAGACACACTGCTGGATTAACTGTGATTCCAGGTGAATGTTAATGAAGAAGTCAAATGAAAATCTATGCTTCAAAGTGTTATTGCATTTATACCAAAGTGTGCTTCAAATAGCTCAAAATAAGGATCTGACCAATAACACGGTGTACTTAGCGATTTTGCAAAATCGCTAATACAAGGGGCCCAAACACTGGTCGATTTCAGCCATGGCTCGACGGCCGATTCGACCGCTCTGATCGAATCAGCTAGAAATCGATGCAGCAGCAAGTACGATTTCCGGCCGATTTTGATCGATCAGTACAGATGGAAAGTCTAGGTTGATTGGCTGCTGGCAGCCGATCGATGGTCCATAGAGTTGCATTGGATCGAATGGCACAATAATGCATTTCGATCAATTTTCACTAGATTTCATTCTGAAATCTATTGGAATTCTGTTCCTAGTGTGTGGCACACATCAGATAGATTCCTGTCAGATTCAACCTGACAGGCATCTGACAGAAATCCATCTGATGGTCGAACGTGTTGCAAATCTATAAGTGTATGGCCTTTTGTATACAAGCCTTTCTCTGGAGATGTTTACAAAACAAAAAGGAGTCATCAGCAGCTTGTATACACTGCTCAGTGTTTGTAGGGCGTTAGAAGATAAGCTAATTAGTAGAGTGGTAGAGTGGACCCGATCAGGCTTGGCCATTTCCTCCTGAGCCTGATTGGAAAGCCACTACTGCACCTGCGCAGGATCACAGTAAGTAAATATGTAACTCGCAGGTGTTCGAGGGCTGCCAGCACTGGATCCCAGAGGGTGAGGATGATGGGAGGAGCCTCATTAGGATCCAGAGGTAAGTATCCCCTGAGCTCTCCGGAGATCTCTCCATATAACATTAGATGCAGTTAGGCTACACTTAAAGGGACCCTAAACTGAGAAGGATATGGATTTTTCCTTTTAAAATAATACCAGTTGCCTGACTCTCCTGCTGATCCTGTGTCTCTAATGCTTTTAGCCACAACCCCTCAACAAGCATGCAGATCAGGCGCTCTGACTGAAGTCAGACTGGATTAGCTGCATGCTTGTTTCAGGTGTGTGATTCAGCCACTACTGCAGCCAAAGAGCTCAGCAGGACTGCAAAGCAACTGGTATTGTTTTAGGCTGCTTTCACAGTGGGACGTTACAGGCGCATGTTAGAGCAGCCTGTAACGCAGCCCAACTCATAGAAATGAAAAATCAATGCGCTGTTCACAGTGCCCACGTTGCGTTGGAGTATAACGCTGCACGTTCATTGAAAGTGCAGCGTGCTGTGCGTTATACGCGTATGTGGCTGTGTTCGGATGTTTGCACATGCTCAGTACTGTTTCTATTTTTTAATTTGCAGCATGTACCGTTTTCGTTCGATAGCATGCGTCAAAATAATGCATCACAGACGCATCAAGAGACGCATAACGCGGCTCTATTTGACGTCCAACTTCAATACTAACATGCGTTTCGTTAGGGGCACGTTATGCGACCTTAACGTCCGCATGAAACGCAACGTCTTAGTGTGAAAGAGCCATAAAAGGAAACATCCATATCCCTCTACGTTAAGGTTCCCTTTAAAGAGACACTGAAGCGAGACTAAATCTCGCTTCAGCTCTCATATATAGCAGGGGCACATGTGCCCCTGCTAAAACGCCGCTATCCCGCGGCTGCACGAGGGTCCCTGTCCCCCCAACCCACCCCCCGCAAACCTTGGTCGCAAGTTGGTCGTAGGTTTTTTTCTTCCTGGAGGCAGGGCTAACGGCTGCAGCCCTGCCTCCCAGCGCGTCTATCAGACGCGCATCGCCGCCTCTCCCCCGCCCCTCTCAGTGAAGGAAGACTGAGAGGGGCGGGGGAGAGGCGGAGATACGCGTCTGACAGACGCGCATGGGGCAGGGCTGCGGCGGTTAGCCCTGCCCCAATGCGGAAGCGCTCCCCCGCATTACGGAGGGGATTTGAGGGGACAGGGACCCCCGTTAAGCCGCGGGATAGCGGCATTTAAGCAGGGGCACACGTGCCCCTGCTATATATGAGGTCTGAAGCGAGATCTATTCTCGCTTCAGACTCTCTTTAAGCAGCATCCCCATAAATTGCTGAACAATTAACAATTGTTAAGGGTGACCCAAACTGAGCTTGTTTGAGAGACTTTACAGTGGTAATACAGTACATGCATACATTCATAAGGGTGCCAGGAAAAAAGGGTGCGGGGTAAAGCCACATTTTTAGAATATTGTCTGTAACAATGTTTTTATCGTTTCTTCATTTCAGTTAAAATAATAAATATGTTAAAATAACTATATTAAAAAAGGCTTGGGTTGAAGACGATATTGCAAGATTTTGTCTATGAAAATAAAGAAATATTTACAGTTGTAATCAGCATAGTTAAACATTGGTAAATATTACAGATGTTTTATTACAACTACCCCTAAACCTACTCTTATAAAGAAACCCCCTCTACTGATGCTTGAAGTGGATTCAAGATGAAAAACTAACTATGACAAGTAACTTGTCTATATATCTTATCTAAAGTTTAGATAGTTTACACAGCAAATCTAGCTGCAAACAGCTTCAACAGTTTCATGTTTATTTATTCCCGTGAAACAATGACAGCGGCCATGTTCTGTTTGTCACATTGCACACAGGCAAGCTGCAACTGCATCTCCAGCCCTCAGTTCACTCCCCTCTCCTGCTCCCTCCTCCCCTCTGCCTCTGAAATGGCTAGTAACCTCCTCCTCCTTTTTCCCAGACTGAGCTCCCATAAGCCCTTGCTATATGGAGTGCCAAGGCACTTTGAGCTGTGGGTGAGGCTTGTTTAGTGTGAGAATCAGCTTAGCTGCCTGTGCAGGCAGGCAGCTTTTTGACCATTGTTTAGGTTTGCATGCTGCAGGACTCTGGAAAGAAGAGCTTCTGTCAGTTTTGCAGCTTGTGCTTGCAGAGGAATTTGCATACGTTGTCATGCAAATTTCCTGGCCACATTAATGGGAGGCGTGTACTATACGTACTATGTCTTTCCCACAAGGCTTGGCTGGTCATAAGGAGTCTTCCTGTGAAACACTCTGGAGAGTGTCAGCCATGCTCTTTGTTTGAAGATCAGCTTAGAGTAATTCCTGGAAACTGTGCTAGGCAGGTTCCCTAGTGCAGTTAGGATTGTTTATCTGTTTTGTTTGTCTGTTGCGATTGTCCTGTCCCAACGGTGGTCGACAGGAAATCGTTCTGATCTCTGTTCTTGGAGTATAGCTGGTGCAGCGGTTGCTACCAGCTATCTCTTCTGTTCTGTCTCCTTGGATCGCGCTAGCCACTTTGCGCTAGCGCTGTGGATCCTTCTGTTCTGTCTCCTTGGATCGCGCTAGCCACTTTGCGCTAGCGCTGTGGATCCTTCTGTTCTGTCTCCTTGGATCGCGCTAGCCACTTTGCGCTAGCGCTGTGGATCCTTCTGTTCTGCTACTCTGTACCTGGTTCGCACTCGCTTCGCGCTAGTGCTGTGGATTCTTCTGTTCTGTCTTCCTGGATCGCGCTAGCCACTTTCGCTAGTGCTGTGGATCCTATCTCTCGCTTGTCCCTGTTTTCGTGTGTCTGTCTTGTCTGCTACGACCGCTTGCTGGAGGCTCGGTGAGGTAACCGTTAAGCAAGCGTTCGCGTCCTCTGTTTCATGTTTGTCTGTCGATGGTTAGTTAGGCGTGCTTGTCTCTATTGTGCTTATCACGTGGAGACCGCGCATAACCGCGTGCACTGTTGCAAATGAGTGCGGTGTTCGCGGTTAGCTAGCGTTTGTTATTTTCCGCATCTCCTCATTGTATGATTTGCTGTGCCTTTGCTATCCTCGTATTCTGTTCTGATCTGCCTTGTGTCACTTCTGGCAATCGCCTTTCTTGCGGTTGCGTTTCTGTTTCGTATCTGCTGTTGTGTGTGCGCGGTCGCGGGGTGGCAACTAGATTGGCGCACACACATACAATCTGTCCCTTTGCTCGTTTTCATTCGCAATCGCTTCTCTTGCAATTGCGTTCTGCGCTTCGTACAATTCCTGTCTGGCATTTGTGGAGGTACAGAGGATTGGTTCCTCTGCACTCCCCAGCGCCATCTGCCGACAGGAATTTCCCTCTACGGGTGCGTAGCACCTTTTGCTGGGTGCCTGCAATTAGACGCTTGTGGAGGATTTCCGCCGTATCAGCGCACGCGTTGTGCGCTGCTCACGGAGAAAGTTCCACAATCGTTACAGTATGACCAGCCCAACCCAAAACCCTAGTGTAGACGGAATTTCTGATTTGTACGATTTTGTCGAGTTTGGGTCCTGTGTCTTTAAGAGCTTTAAAAGGCTAAATTCAGAGACCAAGGCGGAATTTCTTTCTGAATGTGTGAGGTTTTGCCTGAATCCCACCTTTCAGATTTCTGATCCGTCCACATCAGCTCTTCTGTGTGCTCTTAAAAGACGATTTGTTCACCTGGGCATATGATGTGCTAAAAACCAATTCTTGGAATGATAATCTGTATCAGTTTCTTGCAGTGATATTCTCTCACTGGTTTAAACTGCCTGGTTTACCACCTGTTCTGATTGAGTGTGTAGCTGCTGATAAGTCAGCTGATCTTTCCCTTCCATGCAAAACCTTTCAGTATGACAATCAGTTCAATATTAAAGCAGTTAAAAAATCTGTTCTTGTTCCTGAACTCCACCCGTATGGAGATTATCTGGATACTGGCCTGTTTGAACCCCTATTTGCTTCCTGGGATGTTGGGGCCTTGCTGGAGGAATTCGATTTTGATTGGAAAGCCTTTTGCGATTTTTACATCGCAAAAAGCAAGGATGTCTTGGATGCTTGTCTCGAGTCTATGTACCTTCTGATTGATTCTGATGAATGTGACAAGGATGATGTGGATCTGGTGATCTATGTGTGGCAGACGATTTTGGATGAGTTGCACACACACCAACCAATTGATTCCAATAAAGAGACATCGTTGTCGGATGATTGTTCCTGCCTTTCTGGGGTAAAGCATGAGAGTCTTGACTTTGTGCAATCTGAAATGAATGAGTGTGCCGCTGTGGTTGATTCCTGTGCGAATCCTGAAGGATTCTCTCCTGACAGTGTGCAGTTTGAATCTGTGCGATCTGATGCCTGTTTCTCGGATGTTCCTGCTGATTGTGATCGGTATGAGTCTGCCGGTTTCCTTAAGGATGTGGGGGATCCTTTGTCATTTAGTAACAGATCTTTGAGATCTTCCGTCTGTGACCCTGCTATGGGGAAAATCTCTTGACTATGCAGCGTCAAAAGTAAAATTAATATGCTTAATAAAGTTTATCCTGTTGATGTCACTATTTCTTCTGCAAATGAGTCTCTGTCTCACCCTGTTCACGCCTGTAAGGACCCGTTGCCTGATGACAGTTGCTCCAGTGTTTCGGTCCTAGATGCCTTGCAGTCTGCTCCACAGATCGCAGAGGTTTGCGCTATGGAAGCATCAGTTTCACAACCTAAAGTGAGTTTTGATTCGCAGGTTTTGCGTTCTGATTCCTCGGATTCGACATTGTTAGCCGAATCTAAGAGTGAGACAGCGCTTCGGTTTTGCGAATCTGATGCTGAACCTTCTTTGCCTTGTTAAGAGACGCTTTCTCTGAACCTGCCCTGTACCATGAATGAAAACATGTTTTCCTTTCACACTGACGTTTGTGAGCCCCTTTCTTGCTCTGAGGGAAGTGCTGATTCTGCACCCTGTACTCTGGATGAGTCAATGTGGCCTTGCTTAGAATCCCCCTGCAGTGTCCCTAGAGGCTCGTCTAGGTATTGCCACTATACTCACCTGTTTTTCTACAGTTTTGGAGTTACAAGCTAGTTTGACTGCCACACAGAATTCTGGGTACAGTGAGAATGAAGTTAGGGAGTCAGTGTGTGTTCCAGTAAATATTCCTGTACATCCCGCTAATTATGATGAAGTTCAGTCTCAGGTTATGGTGGAACCATTCCTGGGACATCTGCCCTGCCTGCAGGAGGTATTTAATGTTCAGCCCTGTAACATGGATACTTCAGAATCCTGCTTAGAAAACCTGGAAAATGATGTTCCTGAGGTCTTGTTTGATGTTCTGGAGGTCGCCGAGTTCCTCCCAAAGGGTGCAGAACTTGTGGGAGATGTCTCCTGCCCCCCAAGTCCTTCTGAGGTGTTACCCTCTTCCGTGGGCATTGCTGCCTTGCTGGCTACCTTTTCAGCTCTGGTGGAGCTTCAGTCATGGGTAGTCAATGATGAATTTCTGTCAGATACCATTACAGTCATTGAGATCTCTAAGCCTGAGACCGAGTTTTCTTTTGAAATACCAGTACCCGTGACCTCTACTCGTGATGATTTTCTGCCCGGTCCTGGTTTTGGTCTGGTCGTGCTGGACTCTGAGGTTGGCAGTTCCCCGACATGTCCTGAGGTTTCTCCTGTGCTGGTGTACCCCAGTGTGCTCTGTGACCCAGAAAGCCCAAGTGTGCCTCGGTTACCAGCGTACTCAGATGCTTCCTTGGTGGAGACATGTTCTGATTTAGCCTGCCTGCTTACATGCCCAGAAGTGGTCCCTGAAAGTCTTGATCTTGATGGGTGTCCTCGTAATTCTGAATCCGGAATTGTCATTGGTTCCATGGGGGTTCTTGGTAATTCTCCATGTGAGCCTGGTGATTGTTCTGCCCTCTTGGGATCTCTGTGGAGCTTCAAAAGGTTCTGGGAGATTCCGGGAGAAATTTTGCTTGGTACCCTGGATAAGATCAACGGTGGCTTTTGTGTTGTAAGGGACACTTCGAACAGGTATTGTGGCAAGTTTGGTATTTTCGGACGCTCCTTGGAAGGTGGTGGGTATTGTCTGGAGAGTGTCGATGGCTTCCTCTCTGGTATCCACAGTCCTGATGGGTGTTACGCTGAGACTTGTAGTGCTGATGGGCATGTTTCGGTGGCTTCTGTTTCCGATGAGGTCGCTTTCGGGTGGACTGACTCTGGAATTGGACCTTGTCGGGCTGTCCCGACCTTCATGAGTCTTCTGTTAAAATGGTTGGAGATATCAGTTTTGAGGGTCGTCTGGAATTCGACCCTAGAAGGGGGGGGGGGGGGGGGGGGTACTGTGAGAATCCGCTTAGCTGCCTGTGCAGGCAGGCAGCTTTTTGACCATTGTTTAGGTTTGCATGCTGCAGGACTCTGGAAAGAAGAGCTTCTGTCAGTTTTGCAGCTTGTGCTTGCAGAGGAATTTGCATACGTTGTCATGCAAATTGCCTGGCCACATTCATTGGAGGGGGGCCCTATAAGTACTATGTCTTTCCCACAAGGCTTGGCTGGTCATAAGGAGTCTTCCTGTGAAACACTCTGGAGAGTGTCAGCCATGCTCTTTGTTTGAAGATCAGCTTAGAGTAATTCCTGGAAACTGTGCTAGGCAGGTTCCCTAGTGCAGTAGAGGATTGTTTATCTGTTTTGTTTGTCTGTTGCGATTGTCCTTTCCCAACGATGGTCGACAGGAAATCGTTCTGATCTCTGTTCTTGGAGTATAGCTGGTGCAGCGGTTGCTACCAGCTATCTCTTCTGTTCTGTCTCCTTGGATCGTGCTAGCCACTTTGCGCTAGCGCTTTGGATCCTTCTGTTCTGTCTCCTTGGATCGCGCTAGCCACTTTGCGCTAGCGCTGTGGATCCTTCTGTTCTGTCTCCTTGGATCGCGCTAGCCACTTTGCGCTAGCGCTGTGGATCCTTCTGTTCTGTCTCCTTGGATCGCGCTAGCCACTTTGCGCTAGCGCTGTGGATCCTTCTGTTCTGCTACTCTGTACCTGGATCGCACTCGCTTCGCGCTAGTGCTGTGGATCCTTCTGTTCTGTCTTCCTGGATCGCGCTAGCCACTTTCGCTAGTGCTGTGGATCCTATCTCTCGCTTGTCCCTGTTTTCGTGTGTCTGTCTTGTCTGCTATGACCGCTTGCTGGAGGCTCGGTGAGGTAACCGTTAAGCAAGCGTTCGCGTCCTCTGTTTCATGTTTGTCTGTCGATGGTTAGTTAGGCGTGCTTGTCTCTATTGTGCTTATCACGTGGAGACCGCGCATAACCGCGTGCACTGTTGCGAATGAGTGCGGTGTTCGCGGTTAGCTAGCGTTTGTTATTTTCCGCATCTCCTCATTGTATGATTTGCTTTGCCTTTGCTATCCTCGTATTCTGTTCTAATCTGCCTTGTGTCACTTCTGGCAATCGCCTTTCTTGCGGTTGCGTTTCTGTTTCGTATCTGCTGTTGTGTGTGCGTGGTCGCGGGGTGGCGACTAGATTGGCGCACACATATACAATCTGTCCCTTTGCTCGTTCTCATTCGCAATCGCTTCTCTTGCAATTGCGTTCTGCGCTTCGTACAATTCCTGTCTGGCATTTGTGGAGGTACAGAGGATTGGTTCCTCTGCACTCCCCAGCGCCATCTGCCGACAGGAATTTCCCTCTACGGGTGCGTAGCACCTTTTGCTGGGTGCCTGCAATTAGACGCTTGTGGAGGATTTCCGCCGTATCAGCGCACGCGTTGTGCGCTGCTCACGGAGAAAGTTCCACAATCGTTACATTTAGTTTATAGGGAATTAGAGTATTAAAAAAAAAAAAAAAGCTTGAGGAATGCCCTATAAACTATATGTAAGGAACACAATTATGCAATGAGTAAAAGTTTATCTCGGAACCACTTTAAACCCAAGACCCTCCTGGTAGTGCCTAGCCCTCAAACCTTTATTCCTGATGCCTAACCCCAAAATCCTCCTCTCTGATGCCTAATCTTAAAACCCCCTCCCTCCACCGCAAATAATGTAAAAAAAAAAAGAAACCTGATACATTTCTAAGACAATAAATTTCAAAATGATAATTTACGAAATTCTCAAAAACAACAACATTTCAAAATGATCAAAAAATAAATCAAAATGATTATTTACAAAATTATTATTCTCAAAATGAAACATTTTGGTTGGACGGGCCTGGCACCTGCTATTTAAAAAGACTCTGAAGTTGTAATGATCGCTGCTGCAGCAGCTATTACTGGAAGTAGTAGTGCTGCAGCTCAGGCAGTTCTGATCTATTTCCATGCAAGTTGCATAGCTTTGTCTGTCTTTCCCTGCTGTCAGCTTGTGACTGATTATCATTCACCTGTGTGGGAATCTGCATGTCTGCTCCCATTGGATGACCTCAGTATAAAGATCTGCTTCCTGCAGGGTTTCCTTGGGTTTTCATAGCTTCAGCTTAAGCCTGCCTTGCTGTCGCTTTAGCCCCCGATCGTGTTTCTTGTTATAAAGATACTTTGCTGGTCTTTGCATCATATATTGGTTCATTGCCAATATATATGCATACCAGCACGTTTATTATTTTCCTTGTATTTGTGTTACGTTAATACATCAGTGTCGCTGATGTATACGTACATGAACTGTTTATATCCTGTGTGCAGTTAGTCAGCTTTCCAGCACGTTTTGGTAGGTTGCGCGTACCGTGACCACCCGTGCTGAGGTAGTTACCCTGCTCCTGGTTCTGCTTGTGGATTGCGTTCATCTCTGCGAAGAGATAACGAATCCTTCTGAATCCTGTTCTGTTACTGTTTGTGGATTGCGTTCATCTCTGCGAAGAGATAACGAATCCTTCTGAATCCTGTTCTGTTACCGTTTGTGGATTGCGTTCATCTCTGCGAAGAGATAGCGAATCCTTCTGAGTCCTGTTCCCTGTATTGCTCCAGTCTAAGTCAGTGTTCCAGCTTATGTCATATATCGGTTCATTGCCGATATATACATATGTTAGTCAGACGTTACAAATAGTTTCATTGATAGCTGTAATTGTAATGCGCTAGGAAAACATACTTATTGTATATTTATCTGTGTTACGTTCATCTATCTTAATCCTGCTATTTTCTGACTATCCTGTCCTGTCTTTGTGAGGCACGCCATCGCCGCATCGCATTGGCTGCCTCATTCCAGTCTGTCTGGTTTTGGACGCTTGCTGTCGCTAAGTAGCCGCTAGCTAGCAAGCGTTCATTCTGTCTACCTGTCCTGATCTCCTCAGTTCTGGTTTATGCGCTCAGCGCTACTTTGCGCTGAGACGTTATAACGAAAGCATTGTTTGTGGCTGTCAGATCTGCACCGGCTCTGTGCGCCACAATCTCCTATTGGAGTCAGTCCTCCCCTCCACTATACTAGGGATAGCCTGTTTCCTGGTGCTAGTGTGTGTACCTCCTCCACGCCAGCTCATGCGTTGCATGCTGACTGTGGAGAATACACCACCAAGCGTTACAGAAGTCTCCTAAAATCCCACTTTAACATTTAACTTCAGCACTATAAGCCAAGCTAAACGCTGCATCCCCGTGGCAGAAATCTGTTTAGAAACCCCCCAAATCCTGTGGTCGAAATGCGAGGATCGCTTCCTAGTAGAGGCAGAGCTTAGCGCTGTAGCTCTGCCTCTGTAGCTCTACTCGCATCAATCCCCGCTGATCATCTCCTACCCCCGCCCCTCTCAGTCTTCCTACACTGAGAGGGGCGGGGAAGAGGCGGAGATCAGCAGTGATTGATGCTAATGGAAGCAGAGCTACAGCACCAAGCTCTGCCTCCCCGGGCAGCAAAATCTACGACTTTGAAAGTTGTGGATTTTTGCTGGGGTATTTAGGGGGTTTCTAAACAGCTTTCTGCCGCGGGGATGCAGCGTTTTAGCTTGGCTTATAGTGCTGAAGTTAAATGTTGAATAAAAAGTGGGATATTAAGAGGCTTCAGTGTCTCTGTAACGAGCACTGAAATTTCTGCCTTTGGGGCCCAATAGCTGATATTTTGCATCAGTACCTATGGTGCACCCAAATAGTCCATTGGCCCTAGGTGCCCAACTTTCCTGATGCCCAGTACACCGTGATAAAAATGTCTGGTGTTTTAGATATCTCACTGTTGTGAACTATGCCATAAATAAAAGGGGGGAAATATTAACATATGTGTCATTTCTAAAACTATATATATATATATATATATATATATATATATATATATATATATATATATATATATATACATTTTACAAGCATAATATACTGTATTTTGGTCGCTAACGGCAACATGCATTATTTTCTTCCCACTGTATTGCTTAAGAACAGTTCCTCTGACATACATCCCTTGATCTGAAGAGCGTCCCCTCCCCCTAAATGCTCATGGGGTTCACAGCTGGACATATAATTGACAATTATTTAAACATATGGTAGATATGCTTTACTATCTTAATTGGTGGAATCTCCCAACAGGAACATTTATGTGAAGAAAAAAATACCTTCAAAACTTAGAAAACAAATTGGAACATCTGTTGTGTTCCCAGTACTTGGGATGCAGATAGTCTGCACGCCACTGGCGAGCGCCTGTCATTGCTCTTTTTTAATTAATAAAAATTGTTTCTGGAAAAACACATCAGAATCTGTCATCTAGAAGAATTCTACTGGGGTCTTCTGTGCCTGTCTGTGTACAGGAAATAAATGTGACACAAGTACGATGTCTGTACCCTTCCCCCTCACCAGCTAGACGGCTAGACGTATGCTGCCGTATAGGGTCACATTCAGAAAGCTTTTGTAAATCATGTAGCAGGCTTGCTCAGCAGAGCTCGAATATTCGAGCTATTTTTCAGCTATTCGAGCTCGGTATTCGAGCTCGAATAGCTGCAGCTATTCGAATGGGCTATTCGAGTGAACTCGAATAGCCCATTCACTATTCGAGCAAACAGCGGTATTCGAGCTTGAATACCGAGCTCGAATAGCGTCATAGCCCAGATTGATGTCCTTAGAGCCAATTAGAGGGCTCCCAGGCCCTCTGACGGCAGTCAATCACAGAGGAGGACCCTGGCCAGCCCCTGCCCTATAAATAGCGGCCGCCATGTTAGGTTTTTCCGTCCTTGCTTGAGACTTGTACAGAGAGAGATCTGCTCCTTTGTGCTTTGGCTTAGCAAGTGCTCTATTGTGGTCAATCACCTAGCGTTTTTGCTCACATACACCTCCTATACACACCTATATTGTTGTTAGCTAGAGATTGTATTTTAGTTAGTAGCTTGTGTGTTACATAGAGACAGCTGCTGCTGCAGGCAAACTTACAGCTTTAGGCCTCAGGGCCTTGCCTGTGTGGGCAGCTGTCCTCCTGTCCTCTGTTTATTTCTCATCTATACCTTGTGAGGAAATGCGGAAAAGCCGCCGCATGGACGCAAGATGAGGCGGCTGTTTCCGCGTCTGGCATGGAGGAACGCGGAGAAACCGCCGCGTCGGACGCGGACGGTTTGTACGCATAGGCCCGCCTCGCTCAGTAAGGTGGGACGCGGAAGAAAAGCTGCACGCTCGGACAGCGTGGCGGCGGATTCCGCATCCCATACGGCAACTACATTACAAAACATGACTGGTGTGGCTGGGACTGATAGTCCACACTGGTTTAGGAGGACGCGTGCGCGCGCAGAGAGGCAGGGCTTTTATGGCAGTCAGAGGAAGGTCAGCTGACCAGGCCCGTCAGCTGACATTTGCAGCATCTTTCATTGGTCCAGCAATTAAGGGAGGTGCTGGAAAGCGCTAGAGTATGTATACTGGGTGCTGGTCATTCACTCGTTGTCTGCCGTTGCAATCACTACATGGTAGCACTCAGACCTTGTCTGTATCTGTGTACTAGCATAGTTTCCAAAGGTGTTGACGGCCAAGGATCTCACACCTTAGCGTCAGGAATATTGTACTGTATTATTTGTTATGACCTTCTGCCTGCCTGACTATTCCTTTGAACTCTGATTCTGTATCTTGCTACTTCTGATATCCTGTTGCCAAACTCTGCTCGTTCCTGGACTCTGTATTTGCCTACTGATTCTGTACCTTGCTACTTCTGATATTCCGTTGCCAACTCTGCCTGTCCATTAGATTCCGTATTTGTCTCCTGAATTTGTACCTCATCTGTCTGTGTGTTAACGACCTCGCTTGCCCGACCTCGAGAACTGGCCTTACTGTTAGAGGCAGTTCCCAGACCTGTTAGTGACACCCTCTCTCTGGTGTCACTCACGTTCTGTCCTTCCTATCCTCAGCCTAGCTCCTCCCCCGGGAGAGTCTAGGCATACGGAAGGAACTTACTTCTGTGCAGTACTCCTTACTGCTTCTGTACCTTCTCCTAAGGTGCAATACTCAAAGTATTACTGTTACACCAATACACTCCTATCCCTCAGGTGTCCAGAGGTTAGAATATATATCTGATTATCGGTGATACTGCAGATCACCAATAATCGGGTATATTCTGTATTCTCGGTGATACTGCAGTTCACCGGTAATCAGACCCTCTCTGTTACACCGATCGTTACATACCTGTGTTTGTGCTTTGTATTCTACCCTGTCTTGTCCTTTACTACTGATTATTGTATTTTGTAGTTGTACTGGACTAGGGACACTCACTGTCACTGTTCATAGCTCCTGCGTGTGTGTGTGCGTGCACTGTCTGTAGCGTACAGTACACACACTCTATTTCCTTCTACTGAATCTGATTACTACTGATTGATTATTGTATTTTCTAGTTGTACTAGTGTACTAGGGGCACACTCACTGTTCACTGTTCACACTCACTGATTACTGATTATTGTATTTTGTATTTGTACTGTACTAGTAATCACTTAGCGATATAATCACTTAGTGATTAGTGTCACCTCACCCACCAACCCACTCCATTAAAGTACCCCACTTTTTCACCCGCCCTTTTAAAAAACTTTTTTGTTTAGGCCAAAAACATCTAAGATGTCTGGAAGTGGCAGCCAGCATGGTTTGGGCAAGGGCAGCAAGGGAATCAGGAGGAGAGGGAGCAGCATTGTGGCAAGCCGCGCCACCATGCACAGTTCCGCAGCAGCTGCGTCAGTGGCTAACATTCCGCCTATAGCCACTGGCCGTGGACGCCTTGGGCGCCCAGCAAGACCATCTGCAACTCACGCTGCAGAGACACAGTAGTACCTGCTCCTATTTTCCTCCAGCTGGGTCGGAAACGTCCCATTGAGGAAAAGGATGCAGCCATTGTGACGCAACTGATGACGGAGGATTTGCAGCCTGCCATCAGCTCTGCATCCGAGGCCTCCACCCTCACCACCACCACCACCACCACCCCTGTTCGCAGCAGCCGCCCAGCAGGGCCTGGGGAGGAGGCCAGTTCACCGTCACAAGTTGGCGACCTGTCAATCAGCAGTATTTTGACCCCAGGCATCATCAGGGAATTGTCTGCTGTTGTTGGCGATTTTGAGGAGGAGATGCTGATGGGCACTTTGGGGGAGGAGGGATTGGACAGCAAGACTGTGGCGACAGTCAAGCAGCCCATCCATGCATCAGGAGAGGAGTTTGGGGGGGGAGGGGGGGGGTCATTATCCCAGCAGGACATGTTTCAGGAGGGGGAGGATGATGATGACAGGGTGACGGACAAAGACTGGGTGCCACCAGCTCCTGGGGAGGTCATCATCAGCAGCTCTGAGGAGGAGGATGCGCTTGTGGGCCTTGCAAGGAGGCGCATCATTGTAAGCATTGGCAGCAGTAGGCAGGTCCCACAGCCTGCTGGTGTCTCAGGCTCAGCAGCAGCAGCATCTGCCAGTACCACCACCAGCCGCACCCAAGCCCCCCCCCCCTCAACCACCACAGGGAGACAGGCAGCAGCGGCTCCAGTCCGTAGGGGGGCTTTCACGTCACCAATCTGGCAATTTTTCACCATGCCCACAGTTGACAGCAAGTACGCCACTTGCAACCACTGTCAGCGGAAGCTGAGCAGAGGCGCAGACCCCTTAAAGTACAGCACCACCTCTCTTTTGAACCATCTTACTGCTAAACATTACCACCAGCATGAGGAGTTCAAGAGGCTGAAGGCATCTGGCGCTGGCAGTGGCACCACACCCACCACTGCACAGCCTTCAGCAGCAGCAGCAGCAACAGCAGCCACCCGCCCTCCTGCTCCTCCAGCACCACCAGCAGGAGTGCGGAAACGCACTGCTGCTCCCCCCTCTGCAACTCCTGCCGCCGACACTGAGGCCTGTTCTGGCAGCCAGTCCTCAGTGGCCTCCTCTGCTGTCTCCGCTGATTCCCGTGCTAGCAAAAGGCGACGCCAGAGCCTTTTGAGCGAGTCCTTCCAGGGGGTGGTTAGGGCCCTGCCTCCCATCAGCCGTCGCGTGTGGCAGATGAACGGCTTGCTGGCACGGGCCATGTGCTGGCACGGGCGGTGTGCTCCCGACTCCTGCCATACATGCTCGTGCAGGAGGGGAGCGACATGCGTGCGCTGCTTGCTTGTGCAGCCCCAGACTGGCAGCTCCCCAGCAGACACTTCTTCGCCCACAAGGTCATGCCTGCACTGCACCGCTTTGTGATGGCCAATGTGGAGCGAGGGCTGGAGCACGCGGTTCGTGAAAGGGTCCACGTCACCATGGACTCCTGGAGCAGCCGCTTCGGGACAGGCCGCTACCTGTCCTTCACTGTCCACTGGGTCAGCTTGGTGGAAGGGGGTGAGGATGGGAGAGCAGCAGCGGGCACAGCAGCAGCAGCAACACAGTGGGTTGTGCCACCCGCAGGGTCAGGGGAACTGCAGCAGGTTCCTCCGATCCTCTGCCATCCTCCGGCACACCTGGCCAAACCCCCCACCTCAGCAGAAGCGTGAAGCCATGCCACTGCCAAGCGCTGCTGCAGTTGGTCAGCCTTGGGAAGACCAAACTGACGGCAACCCATGTGTTGGCCAAACTCCAGGAGCAGGAGAGGAGTTGGCTGACCCCCAGAGGCCTCAGAGTCGGAGAGGTGGTGGCCGACAATGGGGCCAATCTGGTTGCCGCAATCGGCAGGGGAAACCTGACCCACACCCCCTGTCTTGCCCACGTGCTGAACCTGGTGGTGCAGAAGTTCTTGCGCACCTACCAGGGGATGGACGAACTGCTAGAAACGGCAAGGAATGTTGTACGTCACTTCCGGCGCTCGCCTGCAGCCTCTGCGAGCCTGGAAGACGTGCAAAAAGAGCTGGAGCTGCCATGCCATCGGCTGATCCTTGATGTTCCAACTCGCTGGAACTCCACCCTGGCGATGTTGGAGCGTCTGGTTGAACAGAAGCACGCTGTCAACCAGTACCTTGCCCTGGCCACTGTGTCCGCCGCTCAGAAAAGGGACAAGACCAGCAACATCCCCGATGACGACTGGGGGCACATGCAGCAGGTGTGCTTAGTGCTGGCTCCCTTTCTGCAGGCCACCAACATGGTGAGCAGGGACCATGCTATGGTGTGCGAGTGGGTGCCCCTGGTTTGTCTGCTGAACAGGGCCCTCGATGCTTTGCTGGAACAGGGAGAGGCAGCCTTGGCCCAGCAGGAGCGGCATGCAGCTGCACAGTCCACCTCTGAGGGGGAGGAGGAGGACTTGGTCGAGGTCCCTGACCTTGCTGCTGATGAGGGGGATCAGCACAGTGCAGCTGAGTTGGTGCGGGGGTGGAGAGAGGATGAGGCTGATGAGGCTGAGGAGGCAGAGGAGGAGGATGAGGACAGCACTGCCGTCGATGTGCCAGCACACGTGGGCCGCCTCTTCCCAATGGCAGCGCACATGGTGACGTGCCTGCGCAAGTAGCCCAGGGTGATCCAGATGAAGCAGAGGGAGGACATCTGGATCAGCATGATGTTGGACCCACGCCTCAAGGGGAAGTTGAGCCAGTTCCTGCCTCCTGCAGGAGGAGACTCAGCGCAACAAATAAGGAGCATGCAGCAGGCCCTTGTTGAGCGCTTGGAGGAAGCCTTCCCCCAGCCTTCCACCCCCACTGTCCAGCCAGCACAGAGGCAGCAGCAGGTGCCTGCATCCAGCAGCAAGCGCACCACAGACCTGCTGTCTCTCAGCAACGAGCTCTACAGGATTGTAGAGGCTCCAGCAGTGACTAGAGAGGAGGTGCATGCAGCAGCATCCTCCTCCGGTCACAGCCAGCGCCTGACCCGCATGGTGGCTGACTACATGGGGTCTTACAGCGGGCTTGACAGCGATGCCCCTGTTGATCCCATGGAGTATTGGGTCAAGCGCCTGGAGATCTGGAGCGAGCTGGCGCAGTATGCCCTGGAAGTGCGGTCCTGTCCCCCTTCCAGCATGCTGTCCAAGCGCTGCTTCAGTGCAGCTGGTGGCGTGGTCACCGAGAAACGCTCACGTCTGTCTCACAAGTCTGTGGACAGACTGACGTTTCTCAAGATGAACCAGGCGTGGGTGGAAGGCGAGTTCCTGGCCCCTGTTGTCGGCGAGAGGGGGACATGAAGTGGCTGCCGGAACCATCGTTAATATGCCTTACCACCCATTACCACCTCCTGGCTCCTGCTCACTAAGCCAGCCTGGTTCACTTTGACTATTACGTCGCCTGCAGCCACACATTTTACACCTACAGTGGGCTGCTATGTACTGCCCTTCTGCTGTCTGTCTGTGTTTCCCACTGCCAGGGTACACAGAATTACCTTCTGCTGCCACTCTGCAATCAGCTATTACGTCCAACAATAGCTGCCTGCCTGTTGTAGATTTACCTGTAAAAAAAATTAAAAAAAAAGGTTTAATTTTTCTGAGGTGCCCGGGTTGAAAACTGTGTTGTCCCAGTTGTGTATTGGACACTGTGTGGGCTGCACGACCGCGGTCTGGGACCTCCTGCTGTGTTTATTTACAGCCCTGGCATCACCGCTAGGTACCAGGGCTTTTATGTCACGCTGCCTGCCTGCTGCCACACTCACACTACTCCTCCATTCCTCCTGCTGCTGCCTGCCTGTGTTTCCCACTGCCAGGGTACACAGAATTACCTTCTGCTGCCACTCTGCCACCAGCTATTACGTCCAACAATAGCTGCCTGCCTGCCTGTAGATTTATCTGTAAAAAAAATAAAAAAAAAAGGTTTAATTTTTCTGAGGTGCCCGGGTTGAAAACTGTGTTGTCCCAGTTGTGTATTGGACACAATGTGGGCTGCACGACCGCTGTCTGGGACCTCCTGTTGTGTTTATTTACAGCCCTGGTATCACCGCTAGGTACCAGGGCTATTATGTCACGCTTCCTGCCTCATTGACTGCCTGCTGCCACACACTCATCCTCCTTCTGCTGCTGAATTTACCTCCTGCTGTCTGTGTGTTTCCACTGCCAGGGAGCACATACAATGGCGCTTCCACCATGCGCCACCAGCTATTACGCTCAAAAATAGCTGCATTTCTTTAAAAAAATATATATATATATACTGTTTAATAATTTGTGATATTATTTTTAGAGGTGTCCGGGTTGAAAACTGTGATGTCCCAGTTGTGTATTGGACATGATGTGGGCTTCACGACCGCTGTCTGGAACCTCATGCTGTGTTTATTTACAGCCCTGGTATCACCACTAGGTACCAGGGCTATTATGTCACGCTGCCTGCCTGCTGCAACACTCACACTACTCCTCCATTCCTCCTGCTGCTGCTGTCTGTCTGTGTTTCCCACTGCCAGGGTACACAGAATTACCTTCTGCTGCCACTCTGCCACCAGCTATTACGTCCAACAATAGCTGCCTGCCTGTTGTAGATTTACCTGTAAAAAAAAAAAAAAAAAAAAGGTTTAATTTTTCTGAGGTGCCCGGGTTGAAAACTGTGTTGTCCCAGTTGTGTATTGGACACGATGTGGGCTTCACGACCGCTGTCTGGAACCTCATGGTGTGTTTATTTACAGCCATGGTAGCACCGCTAGGTACCAGGGCTATTATGTCACGCTGCCTGCCTGCTGCCACACTCACACTACTCCTCCATTCCTCCTGCTGCTGCTGTCTGTCTGTGTTTCCCACTGCCAGGGTACACAGAATTACCTTCTGCTGCCACTCTGCCACCAGCTATTACGTCCAACAATAGCTGCCTGCCTGTTGTAGATTTACCTGTAAAAAAAAAAAAAAAAAAAAAAAGGTTTAATTTTTCTGAGGTGCCCGGGTTGAAAACTGTGTTGTCCCAGTTGTGTATTGGACACGATGTGGGCTGCACGACCGCTGTCTGGGACCTCCTGTTGTGTTTATTTACAGCCCTGGTACCACCGCTAGGTACCAGGGCTATTATGTCACGCTTCCTGCCTCATTGACTGCCTGCTGCCACACACTCATCCTCCTCCTCCTCCTGCTGCTGAATTTACCTCCTGCTGTCTGTGTGTTTCCACTGCCAGGGAGCACATACAATGGCGCTTCCACCATGCGCCACCAGCTATTACGCTCAAAAATAGCTGCATTTCTTTAAAAAAAAATATATATATATATATATACTTTTTAGTACTTTGTGATATTATTTTTAGAGGTGTCCGGGTTGAAAACTGTGATGTCCCAGTTGTGTATTGGACATGATGTGGGCTTCACGACCGCTGTCTGGAACCTCATGCTGTGTATTTACGCCCTGGTACCACCGCTAGGTACCAGGGCTATTATGTCACGCTTCCTGCCTCATTGACTGCCTGCTGCCACACACTCATCCTCCTCCTCCTCCTCCTGCTGCTGAATTTACCTCCCGCTGTCTGTGTGTTTCCACTGCCAGGGAGCACATACAATGGCGCTTCCACCATGCACCACCAGCTATTACGCTCAAAAATAGCTGCATTTCTTCCCAGTTGTGTATTGGACATGATGTGGGCTTCACGACCGCTGTCTGGAACCTCATGCTGTGTATTTACGCCCTGGTACCACCGCTAGGTACCACAGCCTATTATGTCTCGCTGCCTGCCTCATTGACTGCCTGCTGCCACACACTCATCCTCCTCCTCCTCCTGCTGCTGCTGAATTTACCTCCTGCTGTCTGTGTGTTTCCACTGCCAGGGAGCACATACAATGGCGCTTCCACCATGCACCACCAGCTATTTATTACGCCCAAAAATAGCTGCATTACTTTAAACGAAAATTATAATAATAATAATAATAAGAGGAAGAAAAATAAAAGGAAAAAGAAAAAAGATATAGAAGAGAAAGAAGAAGATATAGAAGAAGATATAGAAAAAGAAGAAGAAGAAGATATAGAAAAAGAAGAAGAAGAAGAAGATATAGAAGAAGAAGATATAAAAGAAGAAGAAGAGATAGAAGAAGATATAGAAGAAGAAGAAGAAGAAGATATAGAAGAAGAAGAATAAGAAGAAGATATAGAAGAAGAATAATAATAATAAGAAGAAGATATAGAAGAAGAAGATGATATAGAAGAAATAGAAGAAGAAGATATAGAAGAAGAAGAAGAAGATATAGAAGATAAAGAAGAAGAAGTATATACAGTACTGAACAGAACTTTGGACACACCTTCTCATTCAAACAGTTTTTTTTTTTAAAGGAACATCCCCACATAATCACTTTCTGTTGTTACTTGGAAAAAAGGATGTTTCTTGCATCATTCACCCCCAAAACAAGTGTTGGAAGCTATTTAAGGCCAATTTGAATAGTCAGCTCGAATAATGAGCTCGAATATTGACTCGAATAGTGAGCTCGAATACCGAGGTCGAATCGAATAGTAAAAAATATGCGACTCGAATATTCGACCTAACTCGAATAATTTACTATTCGAATTCGACCTAACTCGAATAATAAAATGGGGTATCCAAGCACCACTGCCATGTAGTGCTCACTACGCAAATAGCGCAACCCATGTTACTTAGCTAATGCTTGTGTTGCTAGGGTAATGTGTGCTATTTTATTAAGAGGGCTTTTGGGCCTTTTTAGCCCCTTACACACTCCTAGGAGTTCTGGTTCACCATGAGCTTGCTGGGTAAGCTCGAGTGCTTCAGAAGAATGCTGAAGCCTAGGGGAAGCGGAAGAGAGCAGTCAACAACTGATTGGTCGTAGACTGCTAACAAGGGAACCTCTGGGGAAACGCAGACACGGTCAGAAGACCGGGAAGGCTCTATAGGACTCTTCCCTCTCCTTAGGTGAGTATCTGTTTTTTTTTATTTTACTTTTCGCTTCAGACTCCCTTTAACAAAAGTGCAATATGTACATATGACAAATATACACAGTTACTCTCTGACTTACGAACTCCTGACTTACAGACGACCCACCCATACGAACGGTCTGAAAATTTGATTCCATGGGAACAAGTCAAAACATTGCTTTTTCAAGACCTTGTCGTTTTTGAGAAAATCAAATAATTTTTTTTTTAAAACTCTGTAAAATGACATTTTCCTTTGGTACACTATAACAAGTTCCAAGTTCTGCATACACATTTTAAAGCAAACTTATGCTCCAGCGCTGGGACCCTCTGGCAGGGGAGCAGAGCGGTCAGTGTGGGACAGTCGGCTGCAAGGGGCTGGAGAAAGCCCCAGGTGAGTAAAGCTTTTTTTCCCATTTTGCCTGATGACGCCTTTAAGTATAATCGTTATTGTGAAATTTTACCATGATGTCAGATAATTAGAACCAGAAAACAAGGAACCGATGGCCACATTCACAAGGCTACAAGCACAATGATCTAGTAGTTCAGAAATGACACAAGCAGCCTTAAATGTGCTGCATGTTGGTCATCAGTGGCGTAGCAATAGGGGATGCAGTGGTTGCAACCGCACCAGGGAACCTGGACCAGAGGGGCCCAGTAGGGGCCCTCCTTCAACCACTTTATTAGCTCTTTATTGGTGCTAAGCTGAGAATGATAATCTCTATATGTGCTTTAATGAGTTGTAATCATTAATGGACTGTTCTTTTCTCCAGCCTACACCTCTCTGGCACTGTAGCTGTCCTTGGCAGGTTTCTGGTGCTCCATATTATTATAGAGCACTTAAGTGGGGCCAAGTGTAAAACTTGCAGTGGGGCCCAGAGCTCCTTAGCTTCGCTACTGTTGGCCATGTGACTGTCTGGAATTTTCAAAAGGCTCCACCCACAGTTGAGCTTAAAAAGAAACCGTAACCCAGAATTTAACTTCATCCCAATCAGTAGCTGATACTCCCTTTCCCATGAGAAATATTTTCCTTTTCACAAATGGATCATCAGAGGGCTCTGTATGGCTGATATTGTGGTGAAACCCCTCCCACAGGAAACTGTGAGGACCATGGTACTCCTGGCAGTTTCCTGTCAGTGAACCTTGTTGCATTGTGGGAAATAACTGTTTACAGCTGTTTCCAACTGCCAAAAAAGCAAGCAGTAGCTACTTCCAGTGGCATCACCTTCCAGCAGTAAAAATGTCACCATGTGATGAATGTCAGAATGTAAATCAGGGAGAGGAAAGATTTTACAATGGGCAAACACTAACTAAATCATTTATACATAATTACTGTAAAAATGAAGCACTTTTTTTTATTACATTATTTTCACTGGAGTTCCTCTTTAAGAAGTGTATGGTTACAAATTGCGTATAGAGTCTTCTGTGTTTGTGGACAGCAGAAGTCCATACAGAATTTCACTAGCAATTTCAACATGATTTTTACAGTTTTCCAGCATGCAATTCTCTGCATTTTTTTCTGCGATTCTTTGTGTATTGTCTGTTTGTGTCTACGATGGCATTTTGCAATTTTTACTGGGTACATGAATAAATGGAAGGAAAACTGTAATGCAAACCAAATTCACTTTATCTAGTGTAGAGGAACCAGTAAAAAGCTTCTTGCTGGTTTTGCTACATGCTACATATGCACTTTTAGCCGCGTGCTATCCTGAATGGTAATTAGTTAATGGTCATATTATAAGCCATATAATACAAAACATACAAAACCAAAGAGCTAACACAGGCATGAGGCAGAATTAGGAGCATAAAGCCATCAAAACAACCGTATCAATGCAAATTACACAAACCCGCAGAGCAACATGAACATTTCACTGGTTATTTTATTGCTCACTGTCATAAATACTTGGTTTCCTTCAATAAAAAAATAAAAGTATATAAAGGATGTCAGTAAATCATATATTTACATCATAGTGTAAACAGCAATTTAAGGACATTTAAAGTGCACCTAATGCAGTCCAGGATAAAATAGTTAGCTACTCACCTATGTAGAGACAAGGCTCTTAATCCTGCTTAGTGAGCAGAGCCTCACTCTTGTGGCATCCAATCTCCTTGGAAAAAAAACAGACCTCAGAGGACAAATGATTAAAGGATTCCCGAGGTGACATGTGACATGATGAGATAGACATGGGTATGTACAGTGCCTAGCACACAAATGTGCTCCTTTTTTCCCTCTGCCTGAAAGAGTTAAATATCAGGTATGTAAGTGGCACAGTTCCTGTCTGAATCAGGACTGAGTCAGACTACAGTGTGATCCTTAAGCTGGCCATACACTAGGCCGATTACCCGCCGATCGACAGCAGATTCGATCACTGTGATCGAATCTGCTGTCACATCATTCATGCTAAACGCTAAATTTCCCGTGCAGGAAATTACCGTCGATCGCCCGCGGGAAGGGAGCGCATCGCTAGTGGCGTACGATCGACGCAGGTATACATTACCTGAAGCTGGCTTCCAGCATCTTCTCCACATCACCTTCCGCATCACGGCATCAGTGTATAACTTCCTGTGTCACTGCAGTGACAGCGGAAGTACAAATAGAGGGCGCTCTATTTGAACTTCCGCTGTCACCGGAGTGACAGAAAGTTATACGCGGATGCCGGATGTCGTGATGCGGAGAAGATGCCAGCCGGGAGGTGATGCGGAGAAGATGCCCGGGACCAGGCTTCAGGTAATGTATGAGGGGGGGAGGGACAGGCGACAGCGGCAGCTCAGCAGATGGTGAATCGGTTTCAGGCTGAAATCGATTCACAATCTGTTTGCAGTAAAGGCAGCCATACGATCCCTCTCTGATCAGATTCGATCAGAGAGGGATCTATCTGTTGGTCGAATCTGATGGCAAATCGACCAGTGTACGGCTACCTTTACTGATAGGAAATTCCAACTATAAAACACTTTCCTAGCAGAAAATTACTTCTGAGAGCAGGAAAGAGATAAAAAAGGGTCAATAGCTCATAGATTTAAGCTCTGGCATACTTCAATGAATGTGTCATTGAGCAAAAACAATAAAACATTAAAAACTTAAAAAGTAGATTTACATATGAAATAAAACTGGAATATCTTAAAGTAATCATTTTTATGAGAAGGAGGATAGATACAATAGTTTATTCCATTAGTTTATTTTCACATCTGGTGTCCTTTAAGCCCCCTTTTACACTTGCAGGTTACACTATTTGCCACGTGAAGCCATTTTTTTTCTTGCTGCCAACCCCAAACCCACCTTGCAGAGCTTGGAAGGGGTGACACCTGCTCAGTAGACGTGGGGAGGGGGGCCGACTTCATCCCTCCTTACCTCTCAATGGCCCCCCTCCTGTTTCCTCATGCAGTGCTGGCGCAGCAGTGCATTTTTCTAAATCTCTCATCTGTCCATGCTTCTCGGCAGCCCCTCCTCTCTACTTCCTGTTTCCCTGCATGATGCATAGGGAAACAGGAAGTAGAGAGGAGTTGGCTGCCAAGAAGCATGGACGTGTCACATGGACAGGTGAGAGATTTATGGTAATCAGTCACTACAGTCCTGGTATCAGTGGCAAATTCAATAAAATCTGTTGCAAAAATTGAATCCATGTTAGTCTGTGACAGATACAAATATTAGTTCATTAAAATAAACTACATTCACTCTTTATCCTAACCCACTGACTGCGCTTCTGCATCCTGTGTATGCCTGGATCATAGCAGACCTCACTATCTCTCACATATATTCCCAGGAAACTGACTTCACGGTTTAAAAAAATAATAATCTGAAATGATAAGTTATTCATATCATGTGTGTGTGCTCAAGCAGATCTCTCCTGAATAGCGCCGTACACACCTAGCTATTGACTGGAATGGACAATGCTGAAAAATAAAACATTGCACCCCTTTTGGCTCCTAAGCACAACCCCAACAGCCTAATGAGCCAGATTTACGAAACTTTTAAGTGCGATCTATCTACCTTTCTGTCCCACTTTTAAGGATTTTTTTCTGGTTTCAGTTCAACTCATCACTCAAATGGTCATTAAAAGTCATGAGCAAAATTTGAGTTAATTAGTCTCTAATTATGCACATAAATGAAAGCATAGGCAAAGAGTGTGCATATATTTTGCTACATTGAAATTAAACATGCAAATCATGGAAGCTTTCTTCGTCTTACATAGGAAAACACACGTAGATGCCCCATATAAATAAAACAGAAATGTTCCTTCTTAAAACAGAAGGTATATGCAATTATTCAGATTGGAGTGAGCATATGAGGTATTCCACAATGCCCCACTGCTGAATACGCAAATCATCTTTTGTTGTCCCTGTAAGCTAACCACACCTCCAGAACTGCCGGAATGCAATGATGTGTCAGCTTGTTAATTGTACAGAGCCACAATAATCCAGCATGCATACAGACTGTTTCAAACTGATTGGTCCTTATCAGTGCATGGTATGGACCAATGTGGCTCTATGTGGTAGGACTTGAAACACCCAGTTAGATTACCTAGCAAGCTCATGGTGAACCGGCACTCTTAGTAGTTTGTAAGGGTCTAAAAAAGACCAAAAAGCCTCCTTCCTAAAATGCTATGCAAAACATAAAATACCATAGAAGGCGTTTGCGATTATTCAGGTTGGCATATGATGTCTCCCATAAAGCACCACTACTGAATATGCAAATCGTCCTTTTGTTGCCCATGAAAGCTAAACATACCTTCAGAACCGCTGGAATGCAATGATGTGTCAGCTTGTTACTTGTACATATAAATACCTAATAGCAGTTTTCAAAGGTGAAGCAGTGTTGGGCTTACCTCTCCTGAAGAAACAAGCCATTATTGACTGGAAAAAAAACTTTTATTCAAGCACTATAAAATGGACAGCGTGTTTCACAGAGTTTTAAGGCTTCTTAAGGCCAATCAAACAGCAATGCCTGCAATATATATATATATATATATATATATATATATATATATATATATATATATATTCTACAACTCACATTAAATAAAAAGTCACTTCCAGTAGCTGCCTATCCATCAGATATTTTATCTTAACCACCCTGGCGTTCTATTAAGATCGCCAGGGCAGCTGCATGAGGGTTTTTTTTAAATTAAAAAAAAACAATTTCATGCAGCCAACTGAAAGTTGGCTGCATGAAAGCCCACTAGATGGCGCTCCGGAGGCGTTCTTCTGATCGCCTCCGGCGGCCAAAAGTAACACGGAAGGCCGCAATGAGCGGCCCTCCGTGTTTTGTTTACTACGTCGCCATGGCGACGAGCGGAGTGACGTCATGGACGTCAGCCGACGTCCTGACGTCTGCCGCCTCCGATCCAGCCCTTAGCGCTGGCCGGAACTATTTGTTCCGGCTGCGCAGGGCTCAGGCGGCTGGGGGGACCCTCTTTCGCCGCTGCTCGCGGCGGATCGCCGCAGAGCGGCGGCGATCGGGCAGCACACGCGGCTGGCAAAGTGCCGGCTGCGTGTGCTGCTCTTTATTTGATCAAAATCGGCCCAGCAGGGCCTGAGCGGCACCCTCTGGCGGTAATGGACGAGCTGAGCTCGTCCATACCGCTAAGGTGGTTAAACCATGTTCAGAATCTGTTTCTCCTCACTCCCTGTCTATGTAATACATATTTAATCAATGTGCCCATTATTTCGTTTTTACATGGCTGCTTTAGGGATTATGATAAGACCTGCACACAGGAAATGTCCAGAATTAATGAACAACAAGGCTCTACTTCTTTTATGTAAACTCGACCTCACCACAGCTTCAGTATAAAAGTCGTGTGCCCACCAACAAAAGAGATGTCACTTCTAAAAAAAAAAAAAAGGAGGTGTGTCATAGTTTGCCTATATTTTAAAGAGCCACTGAAGCAAAAAAAAAATATGATATAGTGAATTGGTTGTGTACTATGAATAATTATTAGAGGATTAGCAGCAAAGAAAATGTTCTCATATTTTTATTTTCAGGTATATTGTTTTTTTTCTAACATTGCATCATTCTATAATATGTGCAGATTACACAACACTCAGCATTCAAAATGATTCTTTCAGAGCAGTCTGTGAACTAATGACCTCTCCTCTGGCAGAGAAAAAGTAAATAGTTCAGGAACAGTTGAGATAATAAAAGTCAGAAAACAGCCCTCTCCACGACTTTGAAAGTCGTAGAGCTTAATGGATTTTTTGCATTGAGATAACAACTGGAGTTTCTTAACTCCTCCTGTACTGGAAACAATTAGACTGATGTATCTGAGCTTAAAGGAATACTATCGATTGAAACAACTTTTTTTTTTAATACTCTTTATTAGTGTACACATTACCACTAGTGCTAGGGGCACTTTATTTATTCACCCAGGTCTCTCTGTCGCTATCCTTGCTTAAAAATTCATTTCTCACACAGCTCATAGTAGTTTGGGTCACCCTGAGCTGCTTGGTTACTCTGTCACACAGCTCACAAATATATTTCACTGTGTCACTCACAGCATGCAGCAGACATGAGGAGAAATAGGCTGATCTGAGGTGGTAACAGGTAACTAAATGAGCTGTAATATTGCTGGAATATAACTAGCTATAACACTAGTCTGTGTTTACACTCAGACTGGCTGCCTGCTTGAGGTGATTCACTCCAGGCTGCATCCACTTTACAAGCTGCTGAGAGGGGCAGACCACTGTCTATAATTAGCATTATTAGTATCTTTATCAGTCAAGAGAAGCAAAGATAATAAACACACATTGCTAGAATCTTTAACCCCTTACCACCATATCAACAAGATTCTTTCAGCAAGGTGATAATTAAACTATAAACTGAGGAGTTGATAGCAACTCCCCTTTGCAGAGACATGGTCTAGCCCTCTGGGAGCCTCAGTATTAGATACATTTTGTATCCATAGAGAAAAGGGGGCACGTCAACGCCGGGGGGAAGTCTAGTAGAAAATGATTTGTGCACATATTATTTGCTGAAGCTAACGCCCTCCATTGCTGTACCTGTTTGAATGCATGTTGTATAATATGGTCCATTGGAGCTCTGCACTTCTCTGCAGCTTAATCAATTCAGGTGCAGCCTTCTGTATTTGGAAGTGCTGCCTACACCCTTTTCTCTATGTAAAATGTTCCAAGTATACTTGTGGTAGCCTGCATCCAATCTGCATTCAAATTTTAGATTAGGGACTAGCACATAAATTAGCATTTAAATTTGCATAATTTTGCATCTGATTTGGATTCAAGGCATGTATTTAGCCCTTGGGGGTCTGTACACGCCCCTTGATGGTTCATAAGCCAGTTGCAGCCTGTGAGCGCTGTCATTTTTGTTTGTCTGACATTTTGTATCCAACACTGACGCCAAAACTGACGGAGGATTTTACAGCTGAGAGGAACAGCTGTGTGAGGAATCAAATTGCTCCTAGTACTTGCCCTAATGTGTGCTACAACATACAGCATTTACAAATAAATGCATACATCGATAGTATTCCTTTAAGGTTTTATTTCTTAGCTGTACTACACATACAAATCATAATATCACATTTTTTTTTCGCTTCAGTGTCTCTTTAAGTGATGGTAACCTATGGGCAAATTTCCAAGCTTGGTGGAATGAATACGAACAAGCAATTCTAGTGTGACTTCTTGAATTCAGAGTAACCTTGTATATATGGCCAAGTGTGTGAAAGTTGTGTGTCAAAAAATGACATATGGGGTTGAATTAGTTAATTCTGATAGGCCTTCTCCAGGATCCCTTCATGGGGTAGTAACAGTTTGTCTTTATTTCAAGAGAGTTCTGTCTCCATTTATGGGCAAAGTCCCATGCTTGGTGGGATGCATGGGAACAAGGGTGTATAGTGCGTCTTTTTCTCCATGTATTCAGAGGGACCTGATGAACACCTTTGCTCAGTCTAATGTATGTAGTGGTCTACTAAGGCCCTGTACATATTGCCCAGTGTGTGAAAGTTAAGAGTCAATAAACCCCATATAAGGTTGTAATCGTTTGTTCTGAAATACTCCTGAAGAACTTTGTCTTTCTGCAGAACTCCTCTTCATCAGCAGCATTGATTGCTGTGAGGCACCTGATGGATTCAGTCTTTATCTTCTGTCTTGCGTGAAGAGTCTCTGGGGAAGGTTCGTCCTCTCCGAAGCCTTTTAGTCAGCTAACATCTTGCCACTGGCTCCTCCTCAGTTTAAAGAATCAAACGTGTCTTCCTGATGTATGGCCTGGCCAAATCTATAAACAGAGGTGGAGCTGGTGGCCATTTTAACCAGAGGTGTAATTAATGGTGGAGAAGCCACTGCAGGGGGACACAGCAGGGCTGTGTAGGATTCCATCACCTTTGCTGCCAGCGACGTGCACAGTTGATACTTGGAGTTGGAGAATGCATTCCTTGCTGTTCAGATCATTGTCACTCGAAAGTGTGTTAATTTCTCACTGTCAGGAAGAAGAGTAATTTTTTTATGCTATTACATAACACATTTATCATTTCTACCTTGAAAAACAAACAAACACTAAAAACGCTGTAAAGGGGTAATCAGGAAGTATAATGCCAAAATACCCATGAAGACCTGTAGTGTTTATTTGACTACTTTCCATTTGAGCCTTTCATCATTTAAATTCCCATGCATTGTTCTGTGGTGTCTTTGCATATTTCATATAAGGGGATTTCTATTTAGTTTTGAGTAAGTGCACACATTATACTCATAGATTATTCAAAGCAGCAATCTTATAGTTAATTGTAGTCATTGTTTTGTAAACACAGATTTGACACTTTTTAGGACAAGTCACAGAGATAAAACTACTAATAGCTTTCCCTCTAAGGGTGGCCACACATGGTACAATTTTTCATTTTTTTACGATTAGATAATTTAGTTCGATTATTCCGTTACATCGAATATAAAGATTTTTCCAGCATGTCCGATCTGATTTTTCTCGAAAAAACGGGATAATCGTTCGAATTTCTTGATCGAAAAAAAAAAAAATATTTTCAACTTTCATTCGATTCGATCATTTAGATCGAATAAATGGGATAATCAAACGTTTTTATTGTACCATGTATGGCCACCATAAATTAAATTTATCTCTAAAGCAATTGAAAAAGAAAAAGAAAACAAAACACTATACTGTTGAAATAGAGGTTGTTTGCTGACCTCTAGTGGTGACTTAGTACATTGCGGTGTGTAGTTAAGAAAATGAAAATTGATATAGTAGAAACAATAGAACATGGTAGTAGCAGTAGGGTATTGTACCATGTTAGCCATCAGTAATAGCAAGAAGTTTTTAAATCAGGATGATACCATTTATTGGCTAACAAAAACGTATACGAATAAGCAAGCTTTCGGCTTTGCAGCCTTCGTCGGGATTTAAGCCCAACAGAACATGGGAAGATATCACAAATTATGAAGCTTTAAAAATGATAATGACTTATAGTGATATGGCTATGGAAGAATGTGAATCAAAATCAACAAATTATAGTTTGTATTGTTTATTTTTAAATGGTGATGGAGCATTAAAAGTAAAGACACAACTGCATAGTCTACTGATTTATATTCTACTGATTTGCTAAAGCCATTTCACCTTCAAAATCCAGTCATAACAATAATCACATTGCAGCATTCAAGGCATTTTGCAAACTTTTATTCCACATGAAACAGTGCATCCATAAGAAATCCTGAGCAGTGACACTACACAGTGGGGCGAGGGGAAAGTAGGTGGGTTTATAAAAATTACCTTGAACTACCCGAATTTTGAGCTAAAAATGGTGGTCACACGATGTAGACTTCCTGCTCGTCATCATGCCTGGTTCAAAGCTCTTTACATGTTATGCATGTTAGTGCAATAGACTGGATAAAACAGTGACTGAACATGTCTTAAAACATTCTGTGACAGCCTTTATGTGAGGTGATTATTTGTGCTGCATTTTGTCAAGTGAGCGTTGAGATGGCCACTGTAGGATGCAATTTCTCACTTTTGCTACTAAAGGTGAAGCAATAATCCATGAGATAATAAAGACGCATGAAAAAATTAGCAGAGATATTCTGTCCTTTCCTTAATCTATCTGTTAGATCTTTGCACACATCCCCTCCATAACAAGACAGTGGGTGTCCCGAACTGTTGACATAGCGACCTAGCGATTAAATCCGATCACTACAGGCGGCAGTCCTTAGATGTGTCACATGTCTTAACGCTAAGTACTGGTAACACACAGGATTCATAGGCTAGAAAGGGTTAACGCTTCATTACAAGGAAAAAAAAAACAACTGCTTTTTATTTTATAACCTGACACCATTTGCTAAACTCTTCTTTGCTTTTTACACTTTAAAAAAAAATCAAACAAACATAAAACTTTAAAGCAAACCTGAATGGTAAATGTCAAAATAAACATACATACGCCTTACTTACATCTCGTTTCGTCTACTTATCGATCTCTTCCTCCTCTCCTGCACTGTGTACACTGGAATTCTCACTTTTCCATTTTAAAAATGGCGATGACCTTGTGGCAGGTTCCTGGTCAGCACTCTGGTATCCAGTAATATTGTGATGATCCGCTCAGCTGGCTGCACAGGCAGACAGCTGTTTGTCCATTCCTCTAGTCTGTGGGCTGCAGGTCTCTGGAACAGAGACCTGTCTTTCCATTGCAAGTTTCTGGTCTGTTCTCTTGCTGGGGAATTTGCATACATTCGTTATGCAAATCCCCTACCTGCCTTCTTTGATGACTGGCACTATAAGAGCTTTATGTTTCCCAGAAGGCTTTGCTGGTCATTCCCTTTCCATGGTCTGTTCCTGATGGACACTGCTGGAGTGTCAGCCATTGCTATCTAGTATAGTTAATTCCTGGGGGTTGCTTTAGGCTCCCCTTCTAGCCCAGTCAGGTTGTATTATCTGTATTGCCTGTTCTGTCTTGTCTTGCCTGTTGCCATTGTCCTGTCCCAAAGGTGGTCGACAGGAAATGGTTCTGATCTCTGTTCTTGGAGTATAGCTGGTGCAGCGGTTGCTATCTCTTCTGTTCTGTCTCCTGGGATCGCGCTAGCTACTTTTCGCTAGCGCTGGGGATCCTTCTGTTCTGTCTTCTGGGATCGCGCTAGCTACTTTTCGCTAGCGCTGGGGATCCTTCTGTTCTGCTACTCTGTACCTGGATCAAGCTAGCCACTTTTCGCTAGTGCTGTGGATCCTATCTCTCGCTTGTCCTTGTTTTCGTGTGTCTGTCTTGTCTGCTACGCTTGCTGGAGGCTCGGTGAGGTAACCGTTAAGCAAGCGCTCGCGTCCTCTGTTTCATGTTTGTCTGTCGATGGTTAGTTAGGCGTGCTTGTCTCTATTGTGCTTATCACGTGGAGACCGCGCATAACCGCGTACACTGTTGCGAATGAGTGCAGTGTTCGCGGTTAGCTAGCGTTTGTTATTTTCCGTATCTCCTTATTGTATTATTTGCTGTGCCTTTGCTACCCTCGTATTCTATTCTGATCTGCCTTGTGTCATGTCTGGCGATCGCACCTCTCGCAATCGCGTTCCTATTTCATATCTGCTGTTGTGTGTGCGCGGTCGCGGGGTGGCGACTGGATTGGCGCACACACATACAACCTGTCCCTTTGCTCAATCTCATTCGCAATCGCCTCTCTTGCGATTGCGTTCTGCGCTTCGTACAATTCCTGTCTGGCACTTGTGGAGGTACAGAGGATTGGTTCCTCTGCACTCCCCAGCGCCATCTGCCGACAGGAATTTCCCTTTACAGGTGCGTAGCACCTTTTGCTGGGTGCCTGCAAATATACGCTTGTGGAGGATTTCCGCTGTGTCAGCGCACGCGTTGTGCGCTGATCACGGAGAAAGTTCCACAATCGTTACAAATATCACTTGAGCCAGAGCCTGGACAAGGTCCTCCGGCATCAAAGGCTGAGACACCAAAATACGTTCCTCCATCCCTCCCACCCACCCCAGCCGTCGCACACTGATTGCTATTGCATTTTCTTCAGTACAATAATCTTAGCTGTGCCTGTGAGAAATACCCTCATTAGCTCACGAGTATCTTTAGTTACAGAAATAGTACACACTTCATTATAAGGAAGTTGAAATCCAGCAGTTGGCTATTAGTAAAGATCGGCTAGCAGCACAGATACTTGGACTGTGCTAGATTTGTAATCTGCAGCAGCAAAAACAATACTTTGGAAAAACTGACACCCAGCAAAATTTTAATTCACCGTCAGATTGACAAAAGCTTAAGTGCATTCTAGGGCATCATGGTGGCAATGTGGGTAGTGGTATTGCATAATGACCATGAAATCTGGTGTGGAGAGTGTTTGTGCAGGTTTCCATTCAAAATTAGTTTTGGAGACAAATAGAGAATGTTAGATTGTGAGACCCACTGGAAGACAGGCTGATAAGAATGCTTTTGTTGACCCCCTAAAATCGTGGCAAAAAGTGTCATAAATGAATAAAAAAAAAATATGGTTAGTGATGAGGTAAAAGAAGGCATTTTTGGGGAGATTGGCCCTAATGAACATTTTAAACAAATTTAAAACTCACGTGTAGGAACTGTCCAGCTAATTATGAAAGGATATGGGCATGTCGAAGACGGAGCCAGCGACAGACACTGACAAGCAAAGTATTCACGCATGGGGCACATTTTACACTGGGGGGGGGGGGACAGGGCCAGGGGTTCTGTCACGTTCATGGCTTGTCCAGATATCAACCCCATTATCCCTGGCAACCCAGTCCAACATGTCGGCCCTGAAACTGGTTGCATCATCGATCAAGCATGCTTTTAGTGCCACTGATGACATTCCATAATAATCAAATCAGTTGGTCGATCGGCCACCAAGTCGTCTGATGTATGTCCACCTTAAGGCCCTTATCCAATTCACTTGTTCTCCTAAGTTTTCTCCTAGGTGATATTTTTACACCTTCTACATAAAATGCCTTTTTTTGGGGGGGGGGGGGGGGGGGGGTTTCTGATTGCAGAGTGCTGACAAGTTATTTTGAACAGCAGATGAAAAATTATCTCCTAGGAGAAAACTTAGGAAAAGAGTGAATTGAATAAGGTCCCAAGTTTCAATATAACACTTGTTATCGGTTCTTTGGATGAGATCAGTCAACAAGGGAGTGGGCCAAAACAGTGTTTTTTGCTTTCAGTGGTAGTCATAGCATCCTGTGTACTTTGCAGGGGTCCAAAAAAAACTACAGTTCACTAGTCAAAACATTATCTAGAAGAGTAATGTCCAAGCTATCTGCTGTAGCATGCGTGCCCATATGCCCCGGACATGCCTCCACCGTGCTGTGACTGGCCACCACGATTGGCTACAGCGCTGATTGGATAGCTCACACATGTGGCAGGATGGCACCACCAACTAGTAAATAAATAATGGTTTATTGAGCAAGATTTACTAAGCCAAATGATTGCAAATTTCAATCATTCTTTCTAATATGACATTGCGGCTGTGATCACCAGGCAGGGATGAGGCCATGACATATAGAGATACAAAGAACCGTAAACTCCCATGGTTCTCTGCACAAGATGAGCTGTGATTATCTCCACTGCCCTGAATAAGGAATGGTACACTTGTGTGAATGCTTTGCTTTCTAGCGCTGGGTATCACTCTGCCTTGGCTGCCTAGCAATATTTTTGGTTATTTGAGGGCTTGTCTACAATCTGTAAGGGCCCATTCACACCTAAGCGATTATTGAGCGATTCCCACTAATCGCTAATGCGTTTTAAAGCACTAGTGCTTTGTTACCCTAAGGCAGGGTTCTTACTACCCCAATTGGCACCGATCACGGGCGTTTTGCAATAGCAAGCGCATTACCTGCAGCAGTTTTGCAGCGATTCTAAAGCGATCACGATTAGCCTTTATAGAAGCGCAAATCGCGCTCACTCCAAAAACGCAAATTTGTCCAGTGATTTTTCTATGTTAAATTGCGGAAAAATCACCCACGCAAAATACTAACGCTAACCGCTAGTGTTTAGTGATTTTAGATGTGAATGAGCCCTAAACCGTGGGAATAAGGAGAAAGAAGGCTGAAAAAAAATTACACCCCCCCCCCAAAAAAAACAACAACAATGTATTGCCCCCTCCTAACTCTATAAAGACTAGTTAACTATTATCCATGTAAGCTGGACATTTAGGAGAGTAGTCAGTCAAAGTCCAATGACAGCCTTCAACATTGGAGGGAGAATCTTGCAAGGAGATACAATCTCTTCACCAATTTGCAAAATATAGTAACTTTCTCCCAATAATGAAAGACAAGAGGCGTAACCCCACCCCGGTAATAGAAAGGTGACTTGGCTTATGGTGCTATCTGGTGACCTCATGTAGCCCAACCTCTCTCAGGTAAATGGGGTCATGGGGAAACTTTAACCCTTTGTATGAACCCATGTGTAGTGTCAGAAATCGCCCTTTTTACTTACTTATTTAGTTCATGTGGCAATTTAGATGCTCTTTTTAACTTGGTTAACGAACAGTACTGTAAGCTCCCTTTTTTTGTCCCTCCACTTCTTGGGTACAAGATGTGTGGGAGAGTACTCCATATCCACTGGTGGTATACAGAATACTGTTGCATGCAGCATCTCAAGAGTAGTGGCAAGGAGCTGTGAACACTTTTTAGGTTCTGACTTAATCTGAACCTGAAGTAAGAGGAATACAGAGGTTGCCATCTTAATTTCCTTATACACAATGCCAGTACGTCTATTTAAAGGACCTCTGTCGCGAAAATCTTAAAATGTAAAATATATGTAAACATATACATTTAAGAAGTACATTTCTCCCAGAGTAAAATGAGCCATAAATTACTTTTCTCCTATGTTGCTGTCACTTACAGTAGGTAGTCGAAATCTGACAGAACCGACAGGTTTTGGACTAGCCCATCTCCCCATGGGGGGTTCACAGGGATATATATTTTTTCAAAATATGCCAACTGCCAAAAAAGTGTACGGTGAGCAGGGAGGCTGGCCAGCATCTTTGTATAAATCTGTTTCAGCGAGTGTCTTTATAAAGGATAAAGGTCATGCTGAGAATCCCCTATGGAGAGATGGACTAGCCCAAAACCTGTCGGTAATGTCAGATTTCTACTACTTACTGTAAGTGACAGGAACAAAGGAGAGAAGTAATTTATGGCTCATTTTACTCAGGAAGAAATGTACTTCTTTATTTGTATGTGTTTTACATTTTAAGATTTTCGCAACAGTTCCTCTTTAAAAGAAGTGTGTGGTAATTTGGTTGCTGGGTTTAACCCTTATTTTAAAATATCAATTCAAATAATGGCTTAGCAATTCAAATAATGGCTTAGTGCTGCTTGCCATCGCTTTGTAATGCTAACTTCCCTCTTATACTATCCCTTAAAGGGAACCTGAAGTAAGTAAAATTATTTAAAATAAACACATGATGTAGCTGCAAATGAATATTACTTACTAACCTCACCGTTTGTTCCTCTCAGAAGGTCATCATTTTCTTTTTACAGTGATCCCTTCCAGTTCTGACAATATTTTGTCAGAATTGAAATATACCACTTGCTGTCAGTTATATATCAGCTGCTGTCAGTTACAACTGAATGTGCAAGGTAATGTCCATGTTTCCCTATGGTTGAAGTAAGTGATATTACAGTTTAACAGTATGCTGACCAGGAAGCTGTTAGAGGGTAATGGCCATTTTTAAAATGGAGGACAGAGAATTCCATTGATCACAGTGGACAAATGGGATGCAGGAGAGGAGAGATTGAGGAGTAGACTACACGAGAGGTAAGTATGACCTGTGTATGGTTATTTTGACTTTTTATTTTCAGTTCAGGTTCTCTTTAACACTAACCCCTTCATCTATGTCCAACACTACCCCTCTCACCCACATTTACCTGTAACTTTCCTCCTAATAAACTCCGCCTACCTTCACCTAGCACTAGCCTCCCCCTACCCAAGCTTAACACTAACCTCCATCCTACCTATGCCTAACACTAACCTCTCACCTACCTACACCTAACATTAACCTTTGTTCTACCTATGCCTAGCACTAACCTCCCCCCCACCTACACCTAACACTAACCTCCCCACCCTACCTACACCTAACACTAACCTCCTACTTCAGGTCCGGGCCGTGGCAGAGGCGAGAGAGGCTCCAGCCTCAGGGAGCAGTGTAGGAGGGGGCTCACAACTCACTCAGCTATCATTCCCCTATTGTGTTTGAAGCAGAGAGAAATATGAAAAGGGAATACATGGCAGTGACCGCAAGCCAGATAACTAGAGATTAAGGTGTTGGGGGCCCTGCGGTGCCTCTTACTCTAATAGCATTCAGTGTGTGACGGCTGGGGTGGGAGGGATGGATGGGCGCACTTTGGTTTCTCAGCCTTGCTGGCGGACCTTGTCCCGGCTCTGCCTACTTACACCTAACACTAACCTCTCCTCTACCTACACCTAACACTAACCTCTCCCCTACTTACACATTACTGCAAACTTTCATTTTCACTTGAATTTTATGTTCTCTCCCCTACTTACACCTAACACTAACCTCCCCCCTACATACACCTAACACTAGCCTCCTACCTACACCTAACTATAACCTCTCCTCTACCTACACCTAACACTAACCTCTCCCCTACTTACACATTACTGCAAACTTTCATATTCACTTGAATTTTATGTTCTCTCCCCTACTTACACCTAACACTAACCTCCCCCCTACATACACCTAACACTAGCCTCCTACCTACACCTAACTATAACCTCTCCTCTACCTACACCTAACACTAACCTCTCCCCTACCTACACCTAATACAAACCTCCTACCTACACCTAACTTTAACCTCTCACCTACCTACACCTAACACTAACCTCCTCCTTACCTATGTCTAACTCTTACTCCCCCCCCCCCCCCTTACCTATGTCTAACCTAACATTAACCCTTCCCTACCTCAAGATTCAAACACTTTAAAGATGAGCTGTCGTTAAAATCTTAAAATTTAAAGCCCATACAGATAATAAGTACATTTTTCCTAGAGTAATACGAGCCCAAAATTACTTTTCTCCTATGTTGCTGTCACTTACAGTAAGTAGTAGAAATCTGACAGAACCGACAGGTTTAAGGCTAGTCCATCTCTTCATGGGGGATTCTCAGCATGTCCTTTATTCTTTATAAAGACATTCCCTGAAAAAGATTAGAACAAAGATGCTGACCAGCCTCCCTGCTCGCTGCACACTATTTTGGCAGTTGGATGGAGCAACTGCCATTCACAAAGTGCTTTTAAAAATACAGAAAACCCTGAGAACCCCCTGTGAGAAGATGGGCTAGTCCAAAATAGTCGGTAATGCCAGATTTCTACTACTTACTGTAAGTGACAGCAACATGGGAGAAAAATAATTTATGGCTTGTTTTACTCTGGGAGAAATGTACTTTTTATTTGTATGTGCTTCAAATTTCAAGATTTGCGTGACAGCTCCTCTTTAAAGTGCTGGAATCTTGAGGTAGGGAAGGGTTAATGTTAGGTTAGACATAGGTAAGGGGGGGGAGTAAGAGTTAGACATAGGTAAGGGGGAGGTTAGTGTTAGGTGTAGGTAGGTGAGAGATTATAAGTTAGGTGTAGGTAGGAGCAGGGGCGTAACTAGACATCACTGGGCCCCCCTGCGAAACTTTGGTTGGGCCCAACAGCCCCCCGCCCCTGCAAAACTTTGGATGGGGCCCCCCACCCCCCTCGCTTTCCGCACAGGAAAACTGAGGACCAATGTGTTTTTCCCATGCAGATAAAAACACTTAGACTTAAAGGAAATGTCAGGAAATCTATGCTACCCTCAGATCTACTTACCCAGGGCTTCCTCCAGCCCCTTGCAGCTGACAAGTCCCTCGTTGCAGCTCTGCTCCCAGTACATACATACACACACAGCCTTATTATTTTACTACATGAGAGCACATGCTATATGGAGGAACAATAATGACATGCTGAAACTAAGATATAGTATTCACTGTAACTTTGGCAAATCATTCAGAATGTCACTGATTGATACTGTTATTACAGGATCTTGGACTCAGTATGAGACAACAAACTCTCAATGAGGTAGTGACAGTCAGACATCAATCTTACCCACTCTGCTGTGTTGTAAAAGTAATTAGAGGCCATAAGGTCATTAGCCTGTGCGTGATAGGAATCTAGGGTTCCTTTGAGAGTGAAAAAGGGAAAGTCTACAACTTTTTTTCAAAATGTGACTCCGTTCTTTGTTAGGTTGTACATGCAGTCATCAGATCTTTGCAGCAGTGAGGGACAGATGTTTTTTACGAACCCTAGGGAGCAGGGACAGTGTACAAATTCCAGAGTGTGTATGAGTCCTTATCTGTATGGTGGACACATGCAGTCAATATAACAATGGTGTGAGAGCAGAATACGTTTTTTTCTCTCCTGCCCTTAGCTGTCAGTCTCTCAAACGTTTCCCCCCATGGGCCCCCTGTGGTTTCTGGGCCCCCCTGCAGACGCATCCCTTGCAGGGTCTATTGTTACGCCCCTGGGTAGGAGGTTGGTGTTAGGTGTAGGTAGGGGAAAGGTTAGTGTTAGGTGTAGGGAGAGGTTATAGTTAGGTGTAGGTAGGAGGCTAGTGTTAGATGTATGTAGGAGGGAGGTTAGTGTTAGGTGTAAGTAGGGGAGAGAACGTAAAATTCAAGGGAATATGGTTACTTTTCATGGCAGACCTATAGTGCATATAAGGAACATAGTGATAGTAACAAAGTATACTTAATAATTTTAAATACATACCTACGCCTAACGCTAACCACCCCTACCTTCACCTAATACCAACCTCCCCTATCTAACACTAACCTCCCAGAACTACACACAACACTATCCCTAAGCACCACACCAATACCACTCTGTTGCAGCCAATAACAGTAGTCATTCTGCATATAGCCGATACTGTTACTCAGCTATGTGTACACCACAACTGTTCTACTGCTCAGCTATAGCCAAATTCCGGCACTGATTGTCACCCCTACCACAATCTGGAGTTCAGGTGTTTGATAGATGAACCATGTTGCTGATTGACACCTCAATGCAAGAAAGCTGATCTCCGGTGCCCCAATAAAGCATGTGTGTTCCATAAGTGCACAGTGTGTTCTATGGCGACGCCTATTTTTCCTATTGTGCTCAGAGCCCAGTTTATGTGTTGCTGTTGTGCTGAGCTTTTGGCTTTAGTTGTTTATGAGTCACATGATAGCAGAAATTTTGGGCACCCACTAGGGGCAGAAGTTTAGGCGTTGCCATAGGTGCCCATTGAAATAGCAGTATTGAGGGGAAATGTGGGCGCCCGAGGCGCCTGATTTGATTATTGGTGCTGCGGGGGCCCAAATTATCTCTCAATGTGGCTATTTCAATGGGCGCCTATCAGGGCTGTGGAGTCGGGATAAAAATCTTCCGACTCCAACTCCGACTCCTCAGTTTATGAAACCACGACTCCAACTCCGACTCCGGGCACCCAAAATGGCTCAGACTCCGACTCCTTAGCCTAATACTTAACAGGGCTGTGGATTTTGTACAAAAATCATCTGACTCTGACTCCCGACTCCAACTCCTCAGTTTATGAAATCAACGACTCCGACTCCAACTCTGGGTGCCCAAAATTGCCCTGACTCCTCGACTCCGACTCCAACTCCGACTCCACAGCCTTGGCGCCTAAGGCGGCGCCCGAAAAATTAAGTTTTTGGTTGGTTGATTGGTGGCAGAGGAGGTCAGTCATGGGGGAGTGGTTAAGGCACGGTGGCATAGTGGTTAGTGCTCTCGCCTTGCAGCGCTGGGTCCCGGTTCGTATCCCAGCCAGGTGAACATCTGCAAGGAGTTTGTATGTTCTCCCCGTGTCTGCCTGGGTTTCCTCCAGACACTCCAGTTTCCTCCCACATCCCCAAAACATATGGATAAGGTAATTGGCTTGCCCCTAAAATTGGCCCTAGTCTACAATACATACACTACACAATATAGACATAAGACTATGGTAGGGATTAGAGTGTGAGCTCCTCCGAGGGACAGTTAGTGACAAGACTATATATACTCTGTACAGCGCTGCGGAATATGTCGGTGCTATATAAATATTAAATAATATTAACAATAATAATAATAAGGTTAAGCATCAGGGGGAGGGTTCTGTGTAAGAGTAGGGTTAGGATTAGCTATAGAAAACTATTGGTATATAATACCGATATTTATGCCACTTCTTTACACTTTTAATAGTAAAATGTCGGTAAATATACTGATATTCTACCATCAGCATCGCCCAAATTTCCAGACGCCCTTTTATTACGTACACGAGTCACACACCTGTAACAAGCATGAAGCCTATGGAGTCAGTCAAAGCATCTGATGTGCAGCATCATTCTGGGCCAGTGACTTCTAGTATTAGAGGCATCGGCACAGAAGTCCGGCTACTGGCATTGCTCATCAGATAATGGAGAGAATGGCAGCCAGGTTCCCTTTATTGCAGCACAACAAGCGTGGATGAGAGCAGGGAAGAGCTGGATAAGAGGAAGGGCAGTAACTGCTCTCTGCCCCATCCATGTCTATTAGCCCTGATGCTCCTGGACCTCTGCAGGCTGTAGACCTTTACCCGCTATGTTTACTTTAAAGATCTGTTTACTCAGATAAAATCATTAGCGTTCAATTCGTTTTATATAAAAGCCGCAGTCGCCTTTTCCTTAATTTACAATAATATGGAAGAACCGCTCAGAGCATCGCACAATGCAAAATGAAACACTGCTAAAATATTCATTATAATGTGATGCCCATTAAATGTCATCTTATACATTTACAGAAAGATGGCTCTTAGCAGATTATTGCAGGCTTTAATGGCAATGTGGCCATCCTATAAATGCTGTATAATGTAATGGAGCTATTGTGGCTTACTTATGGGCTTTTCTGAAGGAAGATACTTTGAGGGTTTTTTCATTTAGCATTTAAATCTTAAAAGACTGAAAAGCTTGAGTAAGTCAGCATCAGGCTTGTCTAAGGGCCTGTTTCCACTACACGCAGATTTGATGCAGATTGGATGCAGAATGGATGCAGAAAAACTGACTCCAATGAATTCCTATGGGCCTGTTTCCACTAAACACGATTATTCTGATGCAGATTTTCCCATAGGCATTCATTGGAGTCAGTTTTTCTGCATCCAATCTGCATTAAATCTGTGTGTAGTGGAAACAGGCCCTAAGCCTCTTCCTCCCCGCTGCACACAGGCAAAGGGAAGATTTTAAGTGTAGACCCAAAAATGAAGCATTAGTCATTAATATGCATACCTTCTTCCTATAAAAACTAATTAAAGCCCGAGTTTACCCTTCCAGATTAATACTTCTAAGTTAGGTCAGAAATGCCAATGCTAGAAATGGCCATTTCTGATTCCGTGGAAATTCTGATTTCCACCAATGTTAATTAACAATTCCAGGGATTTTCAATATCTGTTTTCCCATTCCGATTTCTAAGGAGTCTTTTTTCTTTGCTTCCTCTGATTGGCCAAATACTGTACTTCTGAGTTGACTGTACATTCTCTGATTGGTTCAATCCTTCTGAAGTTCTGTGATAGGGCTGAAAATGCCGAGTTGTGGTAATGTGATATTTCTGCAGAAATCCGTTTTCCATTCGCAAATGCCGCTTTTCAATCGGAAATCCAAATGAGCATCCCTAACCTGAATTTATATTAATCTTTTAAACAATACCAGTTGCCTGGTTGTACTGCTGATCTCTTTGGCTACAGTAGCATCGCATGCATGAAATAGGGGCGTGAGGAAAAAGGGGTGCTGGGTGAAGCTCATATAAGTCTAAACGATAAATACCGTTGTAAATTGGGCGCTAGATGAAAACGAAAACATATTTACAGTAGTGATGACAATAGTAAAACATTAGTAAATTCTACCAATATTTTACTACAGCTAAACCTAACCCCACTCTTACACGGAACCCTCCGCCCTTCCTGACTTCTTACCCTAAAACCCCCCTTCCTGACGCCTAACCCTAAAACCCCCCTTCCTGATGCCTAACCCTAAACCCCCCTTCCTGATGCCTAACCCTAAACCCTCCTTCCTAATGTTTAACCCTAACCCCCCCCCCCTTCCTGATGCCTAACCCTAAACCCCCCTTCCTTATGCCTAACCCTAAACCCCCCTTTCTGATGCCTAACCCTAAACCCCCCCTTCCTGATGGTTAACCCTAAAACCCCCTACTTAATGCCTAGCCCTAAAACCCCCCTTCCTGACGCCTAACTCTAAAACCCCCCTTCCTGATGCCTAACCTTAAAATTTCAATATCTATAACTTTCTAATTAAATTTGAAAATGATTATTTTCAAAAAAAGAAACATTGTTAAATACAAAAGACTACAACTTCAATAACTATAACTTTCTGATTTTAAAAACGATAAAAAAACTTCAAAAACTATAACATTCTAATGTTCTCGAAATGAAATTAATTTAAAAAAAGATAACTTTTTCAAAACAATATCAGGTGCACTGCTTTTAGGGCACAATAGCCAAAATTTGCATTAGTGCCTACGTAGGCACCCAAATAGTCCATTAGCCACGGGCATCCGAATTTCCTGCTTCCATAGCATCTGGATCACACACCTGGCACAAGCATGAAGCTAAGTTAGTTAGATTTCGGTCAGAAACATCTGATCTGCATGCTTGTTTTCAAATTATATGGCTAAAAGCATTAGAGGCGCGTGCACAGTAGAGCAGACCCGATACGGCTCAGCAATTTCCACCAGAGCCCGAAGCTTGTACTGTGCCTGCACAGAAGCGTGGATTGGTAAATATTGCCGCTCGCTGAAACCCCCTACTGTGCCTGCGCGCATGGATCTTTGGGGGCTACCCAAGGCTGAAGAGGATGGGGAAGCCTCATTGACAAGGGCTCACTGAAAGTCAGTGGGCTGAAAGTCTTGCTTTAGCATGAGGCCTTAGTTCATGTCTCCCACCGTTGCCTGATGCTCTGCCAGCAGCATGTGCTGATGCTGGGGGTGTAGCCTGCTTGCTGGACTGAGCAGCCATAGCGCCACCTGTGGAAAACCACAGGCTGATCAGGATGCTGGAGTCTGCCCACCAGCATGGCCAGCCATGACAGGCTTGTGACCCAGAGAGCGAAGCCTGTCTCGCGGAAGTGGCAGCCATCTTTCCATGGGGACACCCCAATGTCGTCCCCTCCTGCATTGGGCAGACCCACTTTGCTGGGATAAAGCGACCGCCAAAGAGTAACCTGAAAATGCCGGGGTGCATCCAGGGAAGGCACTATAAAGGCACCACTGTAGGAGCTCCGCCTAAGATGGGAATTCCTCCCAGCCGCCATCCTTTCTGAAGCATGGTAACACTTGGCGGAAGGGGCTAACTAACATGATGCTGAGCTCTCTGGGCAATATCAGGGCTGAAGCACTCCGATGAGGATGGTGCCGAGCCAGTCGACGCTGCAGCCAGCTAGCCTGAGACCCATCAAGCTCCCTGAGCTTCAGCCTCATCACGGATCATCTGAACGAGAGCCTCCACATCGGCTATGGCAGGTAGGCCTAAAAAAACCCTCCGACTGGAGGTAGGAAACCATGTTGAGCTTCACTCTCGAAAATTCTGAGGTGGGAAAATAGATAGGATCCAATACATTCAGCTCCCTTCTCATAATCCCTTGAGCCCCGCCATAACCAATCCCAGCACTCCTGTGATTAACCCTTGCCCTGCCATTCCACAGCAGCTAGCCCTATCATGGAGGCCATTCCAAGGTAACTTTGTTTTCCTAATACAGGCCCTACTATGGATTCATCGCCTCCTATGGCTCTTCTGAGATTAGCAACAATATTTGTCTCTATCTCCTAGGTAAACATAAGGGAGAGGGATTCCCTGTTTAAAACATTCCTGCAGGGTTTCCAACTCTCAGTCCCTGGCCGCGCCCCCTGCTGATCCCCCGCCTTCCTGCACGCTGTGAGTGAGAGAATGAATCTCTCATTCCAGCGTCATGACACAGGTCACAAAAGTGAAAGTGGGCCTCTGCGGCCCACTGGAGCAACAGTTTTGGAGGCTACCTGATCCGCTCAGCCCCCCGTCAGATAGCCTAGGTTTAATTTAGTTTCATGAGCCCACCTTGGGCTCTCTTTAACAAAGCACAGATCTGGCTGGAGGTATTCATACTGCACTGATAGCTTCCGACTGCAATGTTATACTTGTTTCGTTTCATTGCGATGCAGAAGGGTGGCGTATTGTTTAGCTAGAACTGCAGGTAAAAATCCATAATGTAACAGCAGGAGTGCCGGGATAATGAAGCCATTTCCTGTACAAGGAAACCTTCTTCCTTGGAGAAAATTGCACATATTTTACAAAAATGCGTTTTACAAAAAGGAAAGTATTGATTGCGCTCCCCTCTGAGAAAGCCAAAATTCTGACTTTCTTCGGGAACAAAAATAGGCTTATTTATCCAGACTTTTAGTAAGTGTACCTTTCAGAAATTTAAATGGTGGAACCTGAAAAATGACTATGATTATTCATCACTAGCTGAAGAAAAGATTGATTTCTCATCTCAGAAGCAGAAGTTGTTAAAAGCGGACCTCTGTGCATATTACCCACAATGCAGTGGAGTAGCTAAGGAGCTATGAGCCCCCGTGCAAATTTTACATTGGGGCCACCTCAAGCACTTTATACATAACAATTGATACAGCGCACCAAAACCTGCCAAGGACAACCACGGTATTAGAGGGGCAAGAAGGGGATGGAGAACAGTTTGTTGAGGGCCCTTTCACACTGGAGCAATGCAGTGCGGCATTTTACCACAGCCCACTGCTAGGGCAATGTTAGTCTATGGGGCCATTCATAGTGATGTCTTTGCCGCATCCCCAACGCAAGTCCATACCGACGTTCCCGACTGATGCAAGTTTTATGTGTATTTTAGCTATACACTTTTGGGCATGTAACAGAAAGTGGCTAAAGCACCCCAGTGTGGTCGCAACCTCTGCACCCCCTATTGCTACGCCACTGCCACAATGCATGTATAGATTCGTGACTTAAAGAGAAACCGTGACCAAGAATTGAACTTCATCCCAGTCAGTAGCTCATACCCCTTTTACCAGAGAGATCTATTCCTTTTCACAAACGGATCATCAGGGGGCTCTGTATGGCTGATATTGTGGTGAAACCCCTCCCACAAGAAACTCTGAGGACCATGGTACTCCTGGCAGTTTCCTGTCTGTGAATCGTGTTGCATTGTGGGAAATAGCTGTTTACAGTTGTTTCTAACTGTCCAAAATCAGATTCAGGGGCGTAACAATAGATCGTGCAAGGGATGCAGCCGCAGGGGGGCCCCGTCCTGAGAGACTGACAACTAAGGGCACGGAGGGAAAAACTTTCTGCTCTCTGCACAATTGTTCCAATAACTGCATCTGCTCAGCCACTGATAAGGAATCATACAAAGTTTTGCAGACAAAGATTTGTAGACAGTCCCTATTCAGTGTGCTGTGTACTGTAGTGATGCTGGATAAGTCTGCAGAGCCAGTTCTGCTCCATCAGAGATGGACAGAGTGAGTGTAATAAGCTGTGGCTGAGAGCACACTTATCTGTCGGTTTTCTATGTGCGTTTTCTGCATACCATGTGTGTGTTTGTATGTGTGAAAACATGCATGTTTTATCACAGAAGCGAATGTAATTGATAGAGAAAATGCATGAAGTGCTTCACTGCTGTCTGTTTTTATCTGCATGGGGAAAACACATTTAAAGAGTAACTGTCAGGCTGCAGAAGCTAATTTAAACCTCTATTCTCCTGTGTTAAACAGTTTAGAAGGAAGCCCAAAAGCCATTAGTGAAGATAAAAATCTCAGTTACCTTTGATGTGTGCTTATCAGCAAGTCTGTTATAGACCCATAAGGACGCAAGCCGCATACTAAACTGCAAAGCATTCTGGGGCCCTCCCCTCGGCTGCTAATGAGACGTTACAGCAGCTTGTAATCAGTCCAGCGCGTAGCACTGATAAATCTCGGGGCAGAGTACTCTGCAGGAGTCAGCTATTGTTCCTAGCCACATGGCTCATTAATATTCACTGCACACTGTGTTGTTCAAGTAGGAGCTTATCTGTGATCAGGAAGCAGGCAGGACATGAGGACACATTTGACAGAAAAACATGGAGCCTGCCATGAGCTGTCAGGAGCATCTATCTCTGCATATACTATATACAAATTCTGTGAAATCCAAACGTGGACAGTGAAATGCATATGTAATGTAAGTACAGCCAATCTTTAGCTACTGATATATGTGTTTATTTTCTCTGAGACCTTATACCTAACAGCTCCTCTTTAAGTGTGCACTAGCCAATTGAATAACATTGGTTCTCAGTTTACCTGAGCAGAAAGCGAGGGGAGATGGGGAGGGCCCCATCCAAAGTTTTGCAGGGGGGCCCAGTGATTTCAAGTTACTCCCCTGGCCGGATTTATACTTTTACCACCCCAACCCCAAGCATGGTGGGGCTCCCCTCCCATGAGCAGCAGCACCCCTCCCATTCCATCTGCAGCCCCCTCTCCCATGTGTAACATCCATATATGCAGCCCCTCTTTCATGTACAGCTCTTCCTTTTTCACATGTTGCTCACCATTTGCAGCTTTATCTTTTCATGTGTAGCAACCCCTCTTTCATGTTCAGGCGCTCCCATGAGCTGCAGCCGCACAAGATCTGGGCCTTTGTGGTCTTTCCAGAAATACGGCCCTGGTTATATGCAAGAAAAGAAAAATAAATACTGTTGTTAATAGTTGTTATAATTGTAAAGAGCCAACAAATGTTTTGAGATGATGGACCTTATTCAATTAAATTGTTCTCCTACGTTTTCTCCTAGGAGATTATTTTTCATCTTGTGTTTAAAATACCTTTTCAGCACTCTGCAACTGCAATTACCAAAAAGTTTATGAAAAAGTATTGTCAAAATTATCATTAGTACTTTCTTGCTTGCTGGTGGCTTAACAGTCATTTTATTGATAAGATGTGACAATATCACCTAGGAGAACATTCAGCAGAAAAAGTGGGACAACTAATGAACTCTTTTGGTTTCCAGTATCACCTCTATGCGGATGAGGCCCAAATCTATCTCTAAGCCCCTGACCTGTCCTCATCACTGTCCAGGGTCCCCGACTGACTACGTTCCGTTTCTGCATTCATGTCCTCCAGCTTCCTCAAACTCAACATGAGTAAAACAGAAATTGTGATTTTTCCACCATCACTATCTACACCCCTACCAATTGCAATCATAACTGTAGACAACACTCTAATAACCTCGACCTCTAAGGCCCGCAGCATGGGGGTTATACTTGACTCAGAGCTCTCCTTTAAACCTCACATTACCTCATTAACCACCGCCTGCTATTTCCAGCTCAAAAATATATTCCGTGTCCATCCCTTCTTCACACAAGATGCCACCAAAATGCTTCTACATGCCTTAATCATCTCCCGCCTAGACTACTGCAACACCCTGCTCTGTGGTCTACCAAAAAAACATGTTAGCACCTCTCCAATCCCTTCTAAATTCAGCTGCCCGCCTCATTCACCTTTCCACATGCTCCTCTGATGCAGCCCCACTGTGCCGTTCCCTCCACTGGCTACCCATTACCCAGAGGATCCAGTTCAAACTCCTGACTCTAACATACAAAGTCCTTCACAAGTTGTCCACTCCATACATCTCCTCACTTATCTCCAGATACTGTCCCTCCCACAACCTTCGCTCCTCCCAAGAAATTCTCCTGGTCTCTAAGCTGATCAACTCCTCTCATGCTCGCATCCAGGACTTTACACAAGCATCACCCCTCATCTGGAACTCTCTTCCATAGGCTGTGTGTCATGCTCCAAACCTGGACATTTTTAAACGCACTCTTAAAACACACCTTTTCAGACAAGCTTATAACATTTTTTTAGCCCCTGTTTACTTATCTGTTCACAATGTAATCAGAGGCAAAGGCTCACTGCCTGATCCATCCCCCCCATGTCTCCTTACCTAGTGTCTCCCACTACACTTTAGATTGTAAGCTCGAAAGAGCAGGGTCATCCTCCTAATGTTTACTGTTTTTGTTGCAATTTTGTTGCAATATTTGTGCTGCTTGAGACTCTGCTGTACACATCTTAGTTGTACCTATGTTCCCCGTGTTGTCTTATTGTGCTTTGTAAAGCGCTGCGGAATATGTTGGCGATATATAAATAAAAATTATAATAATTACAGATGGCCCGAACCTCCGATTTTAGGTTTGTGAACTTCCGCAAAAGGTTTGGTTCGCGCTTCCGCGAACCGCAATAGACTTCAATGGGGAGGCAAACTTGGAAAACTAGAAACACTTATGCTGGTCGCAAAAGTGATGGAAAAGATGTTTCAAGGGGTCTAACACCTGGACCCCCAGGTGGCGGAGTGGGATACATGCCAAAAGTCCCAGGGAAAAATCTGGATTTGACGCAAAGCAGTGTTTTATGGGCAGAAATCACATAGCCTTCCAGGGGCTGGAGAAAGCCCCAGGCAAGTAGATCTGAAAAAAAAAACCTGATGTTTCCTTTAATCTATTGTTATATTGCACTGGTTAATTGATTTTTGATTGTAATGTGTATGCTCACCTGGTCAGTTTTGGTATTTCTAGTAGCCCCTCTCCATGCCCTCTACAGGCATTTAGAGGTCTTCCCTCTCCTGTACAATTTAATGGTGGTCTAGTGATGATAACAACGACCATACCTCCAAACTTTTTGAGAGGAGAAAAAGGGACACTTAAGCCATGCCCCTGCCACACCCCTGGCCATGCCCCGCCCCTAGTCACCCATACCATAAGGATTTCATAAGAAAAATGTTGTTTTATAATGCAAACCACACTGGTCCTTTCTATCCTGGTTCATTTTCCTTCATATTAACATATGAAAATAAGAAATGTATCAATTTAAATGATGGGAATGAAGTTTAGAGACATTTAACCCCTTTTTGTAGTAGAGAAATATATATATTTACATAGAAAGAGGGACAAAGTCCTGAAAGAGGGACAAATGAGGAGGATAGCGGGACAGGGCTCCCAAAAAGGGACTGTCCTTCCTAAAAAGCGACAGTTGGGAGCTATGCAACGACCCTTCCAACCCGGATGTAGGTTCATGTGGTCGGTATACAGTACCGAGGGGATGGAGGCCAAGGGGAGTGGTGGGCATGAGGAGGGCCCCCTACACATGCCTGCCCCCTCCAATTTTATATTTAGATTAAAGGTCTCCTTTAAATCGATAAATACAATAAGATAAACATTTAGATGGAAGCAAGAGCCAAGAGTTTACCTCAGACTACCTCCCCTTGCTCCAGTGGCTTCATGCAATGTGCTGGGGTGCAGAGACTGGTCATTAAGGAAACAGGTCTTGGTAGGAAACTCTGGACTGTCAGGTGTGCTGGAAAGTCGGAACACAGGCTGCATTGAAAAGATCACTAATCAGATCTCTATGGTAACCATATATATCTTCCAACTTTTTGAGATGAGAAAGAGGGACACTTAAGCCACACCCCTAATCACAGCCCTGCCACACCCCTAATCACGCCCCTAGTCACGCATAAGATAAAGATTTAATAAGAAAAATACCACACTGGTCCTTTCTATACTGTTTCAATTTCCTTCATATTAACATTTTAAAATTAGTAATATATCAATTTAAAGGCTGGGAATAAAGTTTAGAGTCAAACACATTTTTTAGTACATAAATATATATATTTATATAGAAAGAGGGACAAATGAAGAGGGACAGAGTTTCCAAAGAGGGACTGTCCGTCTTAAAGAGGGACAGTTGGGAGCTATGATGGTAACCTCTAATCTCCCCTTCAGTCGCGGAGTCCTGTGTAAAGTTTGCCTGGTCGGCTGGAGTGACGTCACACACAGGAGCCAGCTCTGCCTGCCCTGCACCACAAGTGTGGTCCTCTGGGATGTCAGCTGCAGCCTGTAGGAGGAGATAGCGACCTCACGCTGCAGAAAGACACAAAGCTCAGCTACAGATGTCATTCTCCTCATGTGCGACTTGAACTGCTGACCCTGTGTCAGGCGAGGTACTTGTCCTGACTGGGCTGCCTCCCCACCACCTCTCATCAGAAAGAGAAGGCAGAGAGGAGTCTGAATGAAAGTTTGGAGATGACCTGCGCTTGCTGCTATTGGCAGTGAAACGACACTACAGCTTGTAAGGTATGGTGAACAGTGTGGGGAGCTGCCAAGACCAGGAAACACACATTACCTGAAAACATGTCACTTAAAGGAGTTCTCTGGGGGGGGGGGGGGGGGGGGTGTTGAAAATAAAAACAGGGACTTTAACTGGCGCTTCTACCGGCCACCTGCAGCTGTAATGTCCCATGCTGTCCTCCAACTATTCACAGTTCCTCGCTGCTGGCCCCGGTCTAACGGGGCATCTCATCCAACCGCGTCTGCGCGGCCTTGGCCGGGCGCGTGCCTGCTCCTGCACGCGTCATCGGAAGCTTACTGCGCAGTACAAGAAAACTTCATACCTCGCAGTAAGCTCCCGATGACGCGAGCGGGAGCGCGCATTATTCGTCTTGTTAGACGAATAATTGCCCGGTGACGGCGGCGGGGAACTGGTAATCAGAGAAGGACGGCGTGGGACATTCAGATTTTCTGGCAGATTTACTGTCAGATCGATTATTTCCAACATGTCCGATCTGATTTCCGAGCATTTTCAGACTGTTTTCCATTCACTTCTATCAGAAATCGATCAGAAAATGTTGTTGGAAATAATAGATCTGACAGTAAATCTGCCATAAAATCTCATAGTGTGTACCTAACATTGTAGCATAACATTTACCTATGTGATTAAACATTGGATTATGTTACTGATGCAGGGGGTGACAAGGCTACTACCTTGCCTGGGGCCCTATTAACACTTAAGCCAGGATTAAAAAAATCAGTTTTACTAGCTGGCGGCGGGGGACTGGAGGATCTGTGATTGACTGCGAGGGCACGGGACAGCTGGAGGGGACTGGTAGAAGCCCCAGGCAAGTAAAACCTCTGCTCAAATAGGTAAACAAACTTGCCTAGCTCTGCCTTTTTTGTTTTTAATCTCAGCTCTGCTCATTGACTGCTGAGTGATCTGTTAACTGCTTTAAGGGGTCCATACACTGGTCGATTTCATCGATCGATCGCAAATCGATGCACAATTGAATGGCCGATGGAAAATCTAGGTCAATCTGCTGCTGGCAGCAGATTGATGGCCCATAGAGTTGCATTTGATCTAATGGTGCAGTAATACCTTTAGATCAATTTCCAATAGATTTAATTCTGAAATCTATTGGAAATCTGTTCCTAGTGTGTGGCACACATCAGATAGATTCCTGTCAGATTCGACCTGACAGAAATCTATCTGAGGGTTGAATCTGCTGCAAATCTATCAGTGTATGGCCACCTTTACTATACAATACTGCTAGCTCTGCTTTGTGATTTCCATAAACCAGGGGTAGGGAACGTATGGCTCGGGAGCCAGATGTGGCTCTTTTGATGGCTACATCTGGCTCACAGACAAATCAGTAGGGGTTGATTCACTAAGTTACACTACTCAAGCAGTGCAGCTTAGTGTGGCAGCGCAAGTAAAATTTTCAAAGTAGGCACACTACTGCTGTAGCATGCACTGATAACTTACTTGCGCTACCCTAAAACTAACAGCTGCTCCAATTGCCCCACTCTTGGCCCTGTCAGGTCCAGTGACTTTGTAGAACAAGATCCCCGCACTTTGATTGGCCTAATAGGCTGCCTGTCACTTGATGATGTTGCTAAAGCCCAAGAGAAGTTGAAGACGTGTCTGACACATCCGCTGCCCGGCGGACCAACTGTATACACATCACCATGGCAACAGGGACCTCAGCCCTACTGTCCCAGTTTGAAACATATTGTACGGCTCTCTCAGACAAAAAGCTTCCTGATCCCTGCCATAAACTAATGCTAGGTACACACAACACAATTTTCTGACAGATTTACTGTCCGATCAATAATTTCCGACAGGTCCGATCTGATTTCTGATCCATTTTCCGACCCGTTCACTTCTATGGAAAATCGATCGGGAAATCAGATCAAACCTGTTGAAATAATCGATCTGCTGGCCTGACATCTTGCAGCATGTCCGATCGATACAGTCAACCAAACTCGGGCCTATAATGGTCGAATCATCGATCAGGCATGCTTGTGGTAGCATCCGATATGATAATAGTGTAAATCTGCGTCCGTTGATTACCAAAACCCTGAATTACCCTTGCGCAGGGTGCGTACTATAGCATTAGTGCTATAGCGGAGGCCAGCCTCTAAATAACCTGCTTCATTGGTGGGAGTGTGATCAGGTGGTGTGTGCGGCGGGAGTGTGATCAGGTGGTGTGTGCGGCGGGAGTGTGATCAGGTGGTGTGTGCGGCGGGAGTGTGATCAGGTGGTGTGTGCGGCGGGAGTGTGATCAGGTGGTGTGTGCGGCGGGAGTGTGATCAGGTGGTGTGTGCGGCGGGAGTGTGATCAGGTGGTGTGTGCGGCGGGAGTGTGATCAGGTGGTGTGTGCGGCGGGAGTGTGATCAGGTGGTGTGTGCGGCGGGAGCGTGAACAGGTTGTGTGTACGGCGGGAGCGTGATCAGGTGGTGTGTGCGGCGGGAGTGTGATCAGGTGGTGTGTGCGGCGGGAGTGTGATCAGGTGGTGTGTGCGGCGGGAGTGTGATCAGGTGGTGTGTGCGGCGGGAGTGTGATCAGGTGGTGTGTGCGGCTGGAGCGTGATCAGGTGGTGTGAGTGTGATCAGGTGGTAAGTTTGGTCAGGTGGTATGTAGGGTGGGAGTGTGGTCAGGTGGTATGTAGGGTGGGAGTGTGATCAGATGGTGTGTGCGGCGGGAGCGTGATCAGGTGGTGGGAGTGTGGTCAGGTGGTATGTAGGGTGGGAGTGTGGTCAGGTGGTATGTAGGGTGGGAGTGTGGTCAGGTGGTGTGTGTGTGGCGGGAGCATAATCAGGAGGTATGTGGGGTGGGAGTGTGGTCAGGCGGTGTGTGTGGCGGGAGCATAATCAGGAGGTGTGTGCGGTGGGAGCGTGATCCGGAGGTGTGTCTGGCGGGAGCGTGATCAGGTGGTGTGTGCAGCGGGAGTGTGGTCAGTTGGTATGTAGGGTGGGAGCGTGGTCAGGTGGCGTTTGCGGCAAGATCAGGTGGTGTTTGCGGTGGGAGTGTGATCAGGTGGTATATATGGTGGGAGTGTGGTCAGGTGGTATATAGGGTGGGAGTGTGGTCAGGTGGTGTGTGCGGTGGGAGTGTGGTCAGGTGGTATGTAGGGTGGGAGCGTGGTCAGGTGGTGTGTGCGGTGGGAGTGTGGTCAGCTGGTGTTTGCGGCGGGAGCGGGATCAGGTGTTGTGTGCGGCAGTAGTGAGGTCAAGTGGTGTGTACGGCGGGAGTGTGGTCAGGTGGTTTGTAGGGTGGGAGTGTGGTCAGGTGGTGCGTGCGGCTGGAGCGTGATTGCGCAGTGGCCCGCAACACAGCTGGATTGCAGGATCCATTTCACAGGCGCAGAACGGAGGGGGCCAAGAGGGCTGTTCCACCCTTAAAAAAGCTGCCCTTTAAAAATGCGCACCCTCAAAAAGCTGCCTCAACGTGGCCGCAAGATCGTAATTTAGATCAATTTCGGACTGAAACTGTTTGAAGCTATCAATTCACCGCGTCACGGGGTACAGGTGGGGATGGAGAGAAGACACAGGAGGACGCGTTCAGGGGACAGGTGAGGATAAGCTCTGCTGCAACACTCTGCATGGCCCAGGGGGCGGCACATAGATGGGAGGACTCAGCAGGCGGAGGCGGCTCCACAGATCAACACACTGTACAAAGATTTCCAATAGATTTCAGCATGGAATCAATTAAATATCTGTAGAGCTGCACCGCCTGCCAGGCCCCCAGGTCTTCCCCATCTAATGCCCTCCCCTTGCCGTCCAGAGCCGAGTTTAGGCACAACTGTCCGCTGGCGTGCTCCTCTTGTGTCCTCTGTCTTCTCTCCGTCCTCTATGTATATGCTGTATTGCTGCAAATTGGTATGTAACCCCGCCCTCTCAGTGATGTTTTACCTGGCCTATACACAGTAGTTATGCAGGCTTTTCTTTTGTTTCTGCTCACTTCTGAACACACAACAAACATTCCTTTATGATGCACTTGGGATAGTTTGAAATTATTCCACGAAAATTCTGATTACCGAAAAAGCCGATAGCCGATTCTGCAAATTTCTGTGGAAAGGTTTTTGTTGTTTTGGGGTTTTTCGGGTCATTTTTACTAATAAAGTTATGTAATTTGAAAAAATAAAAAGTTGTTTTGCGAAATCCGTTATATTTTGTGAATCATCCTTGATACCGAATTCTCTGATTGGCCAAATACTTTGGAAGCTTTGGACCAATCACAGGCTGCAGAATTTTTACGTGGTAAACCTCCACATTCTCCGATTGGTCCAATACTATCGAGTTTTCCGAGTCCTGTGATTGGCCTAAAATGTCAGTTTTTTGGCCAATCACAATATTCACAATTCTGAAATACTTGGTGGTGTTGCACCAATCAGAGAATTCGGTAGTTTACTGTGGAAATCGTAATCCCACGGAAATATTGGCCCAGTCACAAGATTCGGATACTACCGCAATTTACCAAATCTTATGATTGGTCTAAAATGTCAGCGATATTCAAATTTCCATGGAAAAATTTTGCAGCCTCTGAATGGTCCAATGCTTTCATGCTCTGTGATTGGGCTAAAATTCCAAGTTGCGGTAATGTGCTATTTCCACCAAATACTGATTCCCCATTTCTGAGCAGAAACTTGGTGTTCACAGGGACGAGTCTCCTTACCGCGTCCCAGTGAACAGCAGCATTCGGTGCATGCGCAGTATGGGAAGATCACTACTGCGCTCGTGCAGAACGCTTCTGGCATCAGGAGTGTTATCAGGGTGTGACTGACCAGCTTTGATGGGGTAGCCGCTGCTCGCTGGAGGGTCTCGAAAGAACGGCGTGGGCACTGGATAACTCCGGGGGGGACGCAAGAAGCTCCAGAGTCCTTTTTTGTTTAAGAACTCCTTAAAGGTCAACTGAAGCAGGAGGTAAATGGAGGCTGCCATATTAATCTCCTTTTAATCAACACCATTTGCCTGGATATCCTGCTTATTCTCTGCTTCTAAAACTTTTATCCATAGATCAGGGGTTTCTGACATAAATGTCAGATCTGACAAGATTAGCTGTATGCTTGTTTCTGGTGTTATTCAGACACTACTGCAGCCAAATAGATTAACAGGACATCCGGGTAACTGGTATTGTTTAAAAGGAAATAAAAATGGCAGCCTCCACATACTCTTCACTTCAGGTCCACTTGACCTGTAATGAGAAAAAGCTCCCGGGGGGGTACTCACTTTCGGTGGGGGAAGCCCCCGGATCCTATAGACGCTTCCCCCATCCGCTGGTGTCCCACGGCGGCAGCGAAAAAGCTCCCGGAACGGCGGGGAGGTGAAAATTTACCTTCCCGGCTCCAGTGCAGGCGCAGTATTGGCTCTCCGCTCGGAGATAGGTGGAGATGGCCAATGTCGGGCCGCTCTACTGCGCGGGTGCAAGTCTCCTGTGCCTGCGTAGTAAAGCGGACCCGACGGAGATCGGCTATTTCCGCCTATCTCCATGCTGAGAGCCGCAACAGCCCCCCGCTGGAGCCAGGAAAGGTAAATATATTAGCCTTCTCGAGCCCGGATTGTGGGACACTTTGGGGGAGCCCGCACTGTATTATCTGCAGCTACAGCGGAGTAGGAAGCCTCATTGGGACCCTGAGGCTTCCCCCTACCGAGGTGAGTACCCCCCAGGGGACGTTTTTTTTGTTACAGGTTCTCTTTAAATAACAAGACTGGATTTTCTATGCAGTCAGTACTCCAAAGAGAGCAGAAAGTACAGTCACACCAAGCAGTATTTATCTGGCTAGGTCACTCCAGCTGTACTACCCGGAAAATCATGGAATAACTCACAATCATAAGGAAAGCAAGCCAGGAGCAGCTGGATCCTTAGTAGGATCCGTTATTGAATAATAAACAGCTAAGAGGTAAAGGCAACAACTGTTTATAAGCTTCAAGCCATAAACCTGCAGAGTCAGGCATGCCGTATTACATATCACAGTGCCTGTGTGGCAGTTAAGGCCCGTTACACATAAGAAACGTGCAGGAGAACAGCTCCTGCAGGTGTTGCGGCGTGTCGTCGGGAAACTCCGGTGCAACGCTGAGTAGCGGTGGTAGTAGTTAATTAACCCGAAGGGGAAACTGCGATTCCCGACGATAAAATGCGCCGGGATGCGTCGTATCGCAACGTATCGAAACCCAGCGTCGAGTGTGAAAGGTAAAAGGAAAGTCCCTATTTATTGTCCAGCGCTGCGTAATATGTTGGCGCTTTATAAATACAATAAATAAATAAATAAGTCTATGGACTTTCCTTTTACCTTGGTTACCGCAAAGTATAGACCTTGCGTTAAAACGCGTAAAAAGGGCTCTGGTGTGAAAGAGCCCATACAGCTTAAAAATGTATAAATGGGTTGCTGGCTGCTATTACCTTCGGCTGTTTATTATATTATTAAAGAAAGCCCTGCTGAGGATGCGGTGGCTTCTGGCTCACTGTTCCAACACAGACATCATGCTTGCAAAGAGAAGCAATCTAAGCATACAGCCAGCCTTGGGGATTCATAGCGGACTGTCAATTGAAATGGCAAGATTAGTTTTAAAGGGAATTTAAAGCGAGAGGGATATAGAGGTTGCCATATTTATTTCATTTTAAACAATGCAAATTGCCTGGCTGTCATGCAGACAAGCATGCAGATCAGATGCTTTGACTGAAGTCTGCCTGGATTACCTGCATGCTTGTTTCAGTCGTGTGATTCAGACACTAGTGCAGCCAAAGAGATCAGTAGGACTGCCAGGCAACTGGTATTGTTTAAAAGGACATGTATATGGAATCCTCGCTTTAGGTTAGCTTTAATAACATTAAATTAGAAAAATAACTCTGCAGGACTGATTAAAGTTCATGGCAATTTTTAGTGGCAGTGAAGTTTCAATTAAACAGAGCAGGACCGAGCGGTTTGTGAACTGGCAATTGGATTTCACTAGACAAGACAAGACAAATAACATTTATATCGTGCTTTTCTCCTGGCGGACTCAAAGTGCCAGAGCAGCAGCCACTAGGACGCGCTCTATAGGCAGTAGCAGTGTTAGGGAGACTTGCCTAAGGTCTCCTACTGAATAGGTGCTGGCTTACTGAACACGCAGAGCTGAGATTCAAACCCTGGTCTCCAGTGTCAGAGGCTGAGCCCTTAACCATTACACTATCCAGCCACTAACTAACTGGATTTTAGTTAATCAGTGATGAGCGAGAATTTCACATAATCGTAGTTTGCATCGTAATTACAGTGCGAAATTCCGGAAAAAAATCATTATTTTGTTTGTAACCGTAAAAGGAACTGTCATTTAGCGCAATTACGTGCAATTTTGTGTAATTTTATTGCCAACTTTAGCAGTTAATAGCAGAGCCCCCCCATACAAGCTAAAGTCACCAAAATTGCTACGTATGTTAAAGAGACTCTGTAACAACAAAAACCTCCCCTGGGGGGTACTCACCTCGGGTGGGAGAAGCCTCCGGATCCTAATGAGGCTTCCCACGCCGTCCTCTGTCCCACGGGGGTCTCGCCGCAGCCCTCCGAACAGCCGGCGACTGTGCCGACTGTCAGTTCAATATTTACCTTTGCTGGCTCCAGCGGGGGCGCTGTGGCGACTTTCGGCACGGAAATAGACGGAAATACCCGATCTCCGTCGGGTCCGCTCTACTGCGCAGGCGCCGGAAACTTGCGCCTGCGCAGTAGAGCAGACCCGACGGCGATCGGGTATTTCCGCCTACTTCGGCGCCGAGAGGCATCAGAGCGCCTGCGCAGGAGCCAGGAAGGTAAATATTGCGTCACGGCTGTACGGAGGGCTACAGCGAGACCCCCGAGGGACGCAGGACGGCGTGGGAAGCCTCATTAGGATCCTGAGGCTTCCCCCACCCGAGGTGAGTACCCCCCAGGGGCCGTTTTGTCGTTACAGTTCCTCTTTAAGGGGAATAGTGGGAACAAGGCAAATTTTTTTCTCTTTTTTTTTTTTTTTTTTTTTCATTTATTTTTTTCAACTATTCCCCTAAACATACGTATCAGGCTAGTGTCACAGTGGGACGTTATTGTCTTGCGTTATACAGCCATTATAACGCAGGTTACCGCACTGCAATGTTAACCCTATGCGATGTTCACAGTGCGACGTTAAAGTTGCATGTAAATGCTGCGTTTATTGTAACTCACTGCTGCAGTGCGTTACCTCTTAACGCAGATGTTAATATATAGGGAAGCATACTTTTCATTGCCTGTATGCTCCACTGTATCTGCTTAATGCGACAGTAACGCAGGATTAGGCCTCTTTCACAGTGGGACGTTGCCTTTGATGCAACGTTAAAGTCACACAAAGCGCCCCTAACGCAGAGCATGTAGGTTATGAAATTGGACATTATTTTGTACTACGTTATGTGTCTCTTGGTGAGCTAACGCAAAGTGTGCACTGTAAATGTCGCACAGACTTTGCATTGCTGTGTGTTAGTCTGCGTTATAATTTTTTATAACGTCGACTTTAACATCCCACTGTGAAAGAGGCCTTAAGGTGCGTTGCAACTTTTTTGGTGCATCGAATTATAATGTTGCATTGCGACTTTAACTTCGCATCACAACGCAATGTCCTACTGGGAACTTAGCCTCAATTTTCGTGATGATAGCATGTGTGGAGGTTCTGCTATTAAAGTGGACCCAAATTAAAAATACAAGATTTCAGAAATACAATCTATTTTCTAAATTATAATGATAAATAGCAGCCTTGTTTCAGCTGCATGATGACAAATATAAAATATTTTACATTTATTGCAGGAACCCCTCCCTTCCTTTCATATTGCTGGGATAGAATCGGCAAACTGATGGAGTAGGTGGTGTCCAGCAAAGGAGGAATTGCTAATGGCTGCCACCTGTATAATCCTAGTTATGAAAAGAGAAGGGTGAAAAGCATGCACTGAAATGCTCATAGGCTTGAAGGAGTGTTTATTTATCTTTGTATGTGTCAGAGTGGTGCAACTAAATATTTTTAATTAAAAATTTTTTGTTTTGGGTCCGCTTTTTTTTTTGTTATACTTTTGTTTATTGAAGAGATTTTTTTAAACATACAGAAGTTGAGCAATGAACAATATAAAGGAGACATTTCAATAGAAAACAGGATTAATCATAGAAATTGTCTCTAGATCTATTATAGAGAAATTAACAGCGTTCACAGGTTGAGACACAGAGAGAAACGTGTAGGTTAGAGGATTGGCTGAGCTAGAGTTCAGTGTATGAATGACAAACTAAGGAGTAGAGAATAATGATATTCCTGTTTTATTTGTGGGGTAGCGAGTGTGAGAAATGAGAAATCGGGTGATTATAACCTGTGTTAATAGAAATGTTGATTCTGTTAACCTAATGCTGGATACACACCATGCGTTTCCGCGTTCGATGCGTCCGTCGATACGCATCAACTCGATTATTTCCGACATGTCCGATTCAAGCTTCGATGGATCGTTAGGTCGATTTGCCATACTTTACATGGCAATCGACCTAAAAATCATCGAAATGCGCTCGGAAATGCTCGGAAATAATCGAATCGACGCGTATCGACGAACGCATTCGACGCGGAAATCCAGCATAAGAATCAATGAGGGTGAGTTAAGAGAAGGATCTCACCAAAGATCAATGAATCTTTTAGTGTAGGCCTAAACGTAATGGTAAGGATGAAAGGTTTAATAGCCTACATGCATAGTAGAGATTAAGGTGGGTGATAGCAGGGGCTTAAAGGATAGGGGATGGCAGGGTGAGAAGCCTGGTGTTTGATGGGCTAATTTCTTCCATATAATGAGATGAGATAGTTGTATCTGGTATAGTATAGCCATGGGAGGGAGTTAAGGGGGCATAAGGTCAGGGGAGAAAGAAGACCAGGGATTCCATACCTTGTGGAAGTGGGATTCAGTGCCTCTTAGAGATGCGGTCATTTGTTCCATCTCCCTGGTCCATTCTATTTTGAGTTTAACATCTGATAATGTTGGAGAAGCAAAATTTTTTTCAGAAAGTAGCTATTGCTAGACGTGTAGCTGTGAGAATATGGGAGATCAGACGTACGGTGTGCCTGGGGGTGTCTGGGGGGGGGGGGGTTTACCCAAGACCATGTAGAGGGGATCAAGAGGTATTAGGATTCCCGTTTTTGTCTGGATGAGTTGTTGAACCTCAGCCCACAGTGGGGAGAGTAGAGGACAATACCAGAAAATGTGTTCTAAAGGACCTTTTTTCATTATAAACCCTCCAGCAAAGGTGAGAGGAGCCCGGGAATATTTTTGATAGCCTGTCGGGAGTGAGATACCACCTAAATATGATTTTGTATATATTTTCTCTTATTTGTATACACATAGATGAATGTTTAGCATTCTCCCATATTTCTTCCCAATCATCTAGGTGTATCGGTTGAGAGAGGGCCGAGGCCCATTTGGACATATATGGATGGTCAGGTGTGGAGAGGCCAGACTTAGTATGTAGTAGGTGGTAGATCTGGGAAATCAGACCTTTTTGATATCCCTGTGAGTCACATATGTGTTCAAAGGGAGTGAATGATGGTATAGAGGGTAAGTACTGTAATATGGATTGAAGAAAATGACGTGTTTGAAAATGTTCCATAGTGTATATAGATGTGGGGGGTATTCTATCTTCTAGAGTAGATCTAGGTAGGATTAGTCCTGTAAGTGGGTCTTTCCAGTCGTATAGATTAAAAAATTTTAGACTAAGCCATCTGTTCATGAAATCTTTAGACAGTCCAGGGTGGAAGGCAGGGTTACCTAGGATTGGCATTAATGGTGAGGGGGAAGATTTTAGATTAGCTGTGGCAAATGTTGAGCGCCAAATTTGGAGAGTGAAGTTTATAGTAGGGAGAAGTTGAGTTGTTGGTGGTTTAGGGGGGGAATTTGACCATATCAGAGAGGCTAAAGTGGTAGGAAGCAGGCTAAGTGCTTCAATGAGACCCCATTTAGTGTGTACTATGAGTTTGGACCATTCTCTGAGCTGACGCAAATGAGCTGCTTGATAATACAAACAGAGGTGGGGTAACCCTAAGCCTTCCTGTACTCTGGGAGACAGAAGAATTGAGGCTCGAAGTCTTGGTCGTTTGTGGTTCCAAACAAATTTAGAGAAGGCAGATTGAAGTTTCAACAGCTGAGAGGAAGGAACCAGTATTGGGAGGGTCTTAAAGAGGTAGAGCAGTCTGGGGAGTATGTTCATTTTTAGTGTGTATATTCTTCTTATCCAGGAGATCTTGTAGGCGGTCCACTTATGAAGGTCATGAAGAATTTGTTGAATAAGAGAAGGGAAGTTCTATATATTTATAAAGAGTAGAGTAGGTGGGTGTGAGATGTATGCCTAGATATTTCAGTGGATTTGCCATTTGTATGGATAATGGTGTTTAAGGGAGGCCAGGAGTTCAGGTGGGATTTTAATGGGTAGTGCTTCAGTTTTGTCTTGATTTAAGCGGAAACCTGAGAGAGATTCATAGGTGGCTAGGGTATTATGTAAAGCTGGTAGGGAGATGAGGGGGTTCGTGATAGTAAGTAAGATATCGTCCGCGAATAGAGAGATCTTAAATTCATGTTTGTCGGACTCCCGAGATGTCAGCATTTAGTCTAATAGCACTGGCAAGGGGTTCGATGCGAATGGCAAAAAGCAAAGGGGAGAGGGGGCAGTCCTGCCTAGTGCCATTATGGATCTGGAAGGGAATAGGCGAGGCCATAGGGAGTTTTACACAGGCTGAGGGAGATGAGTAAAGAAAGTGGAGAATGGTCAGGAAGGAACCATTGAATCCTTGGTGTTGAAGGACTTGGAAAAGGAACGGCCATGATAAGCGGTCAAAAGCCTTCTCTGCATCTAAGCTAAGAAGCAGAGAAGGTGTGCCTGAGCGGGACATAAGTGAGATGAGATCTATCGCTCGACGGGTGCTATCGCCCGCCTGCCTATTTAAAATGAAGCCCACTTGGTCTTTATTTATAAGCCTGGGTAGTATAGGATTTAAACGGTTGGCCAGAGTTTGTTATGATTTTAAGGTCCGAATTTAGGAGAGAGATGGGTCGGTAACTTTGTGGGAGCTGTGGGTCTTCTCCTTCTTTGGGGATAACCGTTAGGAGGGATTTTAAAAACGTGGAGGGGGGAGTCTCACCTTTCATAATCTTATTTGCGAGGGAGGTTAAGTGGGGTGAGAGAACCTCTCGGAAATTTTTATAATAGGAATAAGGGAGTCCATCTGGGCCAGGGGATTTAGAAGAAGGGAGGGATTTAAGAGTTTCTAGTATTTCAGTAGTAGTAATTGGTGCGTTGAGAGAAGTGCATTCCTCTTCAGTTAGTTTAGGGAGTTGGAGTTGTTCTAAAAAGGAAACTACTTTATTTGAATATGAGGGGTCATGGGAGGGATCTGGAAGATTATAAAGTTGTTCATAGTAGGAATTGAATAATTCTGCAATCTTAGATGGGTTGTAGTGGGTATTACCTTCTTTGTCCTTCATAGCATGAACCGCCTGAAAAGATCCCCCTGGGATTCAGTTTTCGGGCAAGTATAGTGTGTGGTTTATTGCCTCGTTCAAAAAATAATTGTTGTGACCATTTCAAGCTTTTTTCTAGTTGAGAAGATTGAAGGGATCTAATATCCATTTTTAATTTCTGAATATTAGAGAATGATTCTTGAGTGGGTAGTTGTTTATAGGAGGTATATGCCTCGCCAAGGGCCTTGGTAAGTTCAGATAATTTGTGTGAGGAGAGGCGTTTACGTTTAGAGCCCTCAGCGATAAAAAGACCACGAACAAAGGCTTTGTGTGCTTCCAAAGTCATTCCTAGTGAGAGAACTGATGGGACATTAGTGTTGAAGAAAGATTAGATCTCATCTATCATTTTGGATGAGAATGATTTATCTCTTAGAAGGGATTCATTGAGTCTCCAGTGTATAGGTTTATGGGGTGTGTCTAGCCAGTCTAGCTCAATTGAGACAGCATGGTGATCTGACCAAGCCGTTGGGTGGATATCAGCTGTGAGTAGAGATGATAGGGTGGAAATTTTGGAGAAAAAATAGTCTATGCGGGAGTGTGTTGCGTGGGGAGGGGAGAAAAAGGTGTAATCCCTGGACGTAGGGTTGGAGATTCTCCAAAGATCAAGGAGACCATATTGGCGTGTCGGGGCCCTAAATTTCCTGGAAAGGCGGTCATGGGAGGGGAAGGATTGTAAGTCTGGAGATATAGACCTGTCGGTCGTGGAGGAGAAGGCCAAATTAAAGTAACCTCGTAGTAGGAGAGTTCCCATAGCCACCTTATGTAGTTTAGTAAGGAATTGTTACGGAACAATAAACAGGTATTGCAATGAATGACCACAGTTTGCAGAAACACTGATACTAAGACAGGAATGTGCAAAAAGGTGTTTTATTAAGGACCAAATCATGCAAACAACATACAACCATATGCAAACAATATATACAGTGAATCTCCCGCAAACCAAACAAAACAGTGTGCACACATATAACCAAAACCCTGACTATCTATCTATCTACAAACGGCATGCAGGAGATATATATGTACAAGCAAATATATATATATATATATATACAATAACGCGGTATCAAAGGGAGCAGGCAAAGACAGGTCAAAACGGAATAACAGAGTCAGCAACGGGTAATCAGATACAAGCAAGGTACAAAGGAATAGACAGAAGCAGAGTCAGGACTAGCAGAGGTTCAGCAGCAGGTAATCAGATCACAGAGCAGGTACAGGAAACCAGGAATCAGGAACAGAGGTGACCAGAGACTCAGACCTGTAACATAGGAAGTTCTGGCAATGACTTGCAGGAAGAGGCAGACTTATATAGTCCATGTAATAGGAAGCAGCTGGTGGTAGTTGACCAGAGACACATTAGAGGCCTCTGCAGGCCATACAAAGAACTGCAAGTCCTTAGATGCAATGATAAGCCACCTGCTGGTGGATAGTGGAAGTCCAGGGCAGTCCAACTCAATACCACCACCAGCAGGCAAGAGATGATACCACAAGAATCGTAACAGGAATTTTGTTAAGAAAGGAATTTGATTAGTATTCGGGAAATAGCTAAGGTGATCGGTTTACCTGCTAGGGTACCCAAGAGAATCAAATAATTACCTATGGAGTCTTTGATGGTTTTAGTTATTTGAAGAGGGAGTCCTTTTTTGTGTAGAATTGCCACCCCTGCTTTTTTTTTAGGTCCTGAGGCTAAAAATACGTCCGAGTATGCTTTACTGGAGAGACGTACGGAGTTCTGTATAGATAAATGCATCTCTTGAAGAAAGACAATGCCTACGGCTAGTCTCCGTAGGTCCCTCAGCAGAGAGCCTCTCTTTTGGGGTATGTTTAAGCCCTTGCAATTTAAAGTATATAACTTACCGTATATACTCGCATACAAGCCGAATTTTTGACCCCCAAAAAAGGGTCAAAAGTTGGGGGGTCGGCTTGTAAGCGAGTCTGGTGCTGGTGATGGTGGTCCGAGCCCCCCGCACTGTCACCCCGCCCCCCCCCCCCCCCGCGGCCGCCGCTACCGCTGCAATTACCTGCCCGGCGCCGCTTCTTCTATTCCCCTCCTGTCCGGCTCCGTAAATCACTGCAGCGCTCTTCACGGCGGCTGCAGTAGAGAGAGAGAACGGTTCCCATAGCAACCGCCGCTACAGGAAGCCGCGCTCTTCGCTGCTTCCTGTCTGATCACAGCAGCCACCGTGAAGAGTGCTGCTGTCCTACGGAGCCAGAGAGGAGGGGAATAGAAGAAGCGGCGCCTGCTAAGGTAAAAGCAGCGGCGGCCGCCGGGGAGAGGGGAGGCGGGGGGCACTGGGGCACTATACTAGCGATACTGGGGCACTATACTAGCTATATTGGGGCACTATACTAGCTATAATGGGCACTATACTAGCTATAATGGGCACTATACTAGCTATACTGGGGCACTATACTAGCTGCACTGGGCACTATACTAGCTATAATGGGCACTATACTAGCTATAATGGGCACTATACTAGCTATAATGGGCACTATACTAGCTATAATGGGCACTATACTAGCTATAATGGGCACTATACTAGCTATACTGGGCACTATACTAGCTATACTGGGCACTATACTAGCTATACTGGGCACTATACTAGCTGTACTGGGGCACTATACTGGCTGTACTGGGGCACTAGCTGTACTGGGGCACTATACTAGCTGTACTGGGCACTATACTAGCGATACTGGGACACACTAGGGGAATAAGGCGGCCAGCATTTCCTACCCCCAGCTTATATGGGGGTCAATCATTTTTTACTGGTTTAAGTAAAAGTGGGGGGGTCGGCTTATATGCGGGTCGGCTTATATGCGAGTATATACGGTAACCATTATCTCTAAAATCAGCTATAACATGATAAGAAACATCAATCAATTGGTGTGAAACATTAACAGTGAGCGAGATGGGGAGCCAAGTAGACAGAAAAACATGTCCATAGGCAGAAAAGAAACACTGCTGGGATGAAGCTGCGTCAGGCTGTGCAGCGAGGCCGGCGCCATCTTGGCTGTCTGGGGAGCGTAGGAAGCGCTCCATTGTGCCGGCTTGTGCGGACGATTTGGACGCGGATTTCGCCGTCATCGGGTCGCCTGTATGTTCTGGCGGGGATCCCGGTATGTTGCCGCGATTCAGAAGCGGAGAGAAGGCTGTGGGCGGCGGTAAGCTGACTGTGCGGGCCGGAGCTCAGTGCCTATGCGGCCATCTTGGTGTAGCCGCGCATGCGTCCTCCTTTGTTTTGGGTCCGCTTTAACTGATAAAGCCAACACAAAATTATTATTATTATTATTATTATTGATTTAGAAAGCTCAAACATATCCAGCAATTATGCAAAATTACAGTTCCTGATTACGGTTACAAACGAAAAAATGTAGAATTTTCCCCAAAATTTTGCATTATTATTTTGCTCCGTAATTGCAAATTATGATAGGAAATGACAATAACTGAATTTACAAATGGATTAGGCAAAAATCAATTGAATTTCCAAATCATAATTACGTGTGGCCATAATTGCGCAATGTTATGCAAAATTTTGTGCAGTCTCAGTGTTCTCTTCCCAATTTTTTTTCCAGCCGGGTGGCATGAAAAAGTAGGCGGGTGGGGCGCACCGGGGGAATGCAGGGTCGGCACAGCTCTGCTTACAGCATCAGAGGAGGAGGATGATGAGGAGGAGAACTGATGACAGCCGGGTGCTCACCAAAATAAGCCGGATGGAGAACCCGGCTAAAAGAGCCTGGGGAGAACACTGAGTCATAATTAGCAGATTACAATCACCACTAGTCTCACCAATGAATTTGAGCTGTGCAAAAATGTGATCCCATCCTTGAGAATTGTAGCGGAGTATCTCTGATCTAGGACAAGCTGGCATACAGTCATGTATGGTCTTGGGCAGTGCAATGGTAGTGATGTTTGTGCTCTGAGTGATGCAAATTGTAATAGAAATCTATCTTAGGGTTGAATTACCTGTTTGTAGCTGAACTGGTCTTTATGTCTCTAGAGCAGGGGTGGGCAAACTTTATGCCTTGAGGGCCACTTGGGGTTCTCAAGTTTGACCGAGGGGCCGGACCAGAATAGGAGTGAGTGCACCACAGTGAAAAAAGTGGGTATGGCCATGACATGATGTAGGAGGAGGAGCAATCTGTAATGTATCAGTGTAACACCAAGACTGTGGGCCTAAGTTCTAAATCTAATAAATAGTAATAATAAGTTTCTCCCAAAACACAGTTTGACAAAGTGACCTGTTATTAGACTAGGTTCCCACCAACTGTTCTCGGCCATGGCCATCAGTCAGACTGTCCTGGCGGTTCCCTGAGGTCTGCTAAGGTTGCTTAAAGGACAACTGAAACAAGAGGTATATGGAAGCTGCCATATTTATTTATTTTTTTGCAATACCAGTTCCATGGCTGTCTTGCTGTTCTTCTGTCTCTAATACTTTTAGCCATAGGCCCTGAACAAGCATGCAGCAGATTAGCTGTTTCTGACATTATTGTAAGAGCGAACAAGATTAGCTGCATGCTTCTTTCTGGTCTTATTCAGACACTACGGCATCCAAATAGTTCAGCAGAGCTGCCAGGCAACTGGTATTGTTTAACAGGAAATACTGTAAATATTGCAGCCTCCTTATACTTCTGACTTCAGTTGTCCTTTAATGATTGATATCCTGGTTCTATAAGCAGCAATCAGCGGCCCAGATCATTGTACTCCTCTTTACCTTGCCCGTTGAAGACACTCCATCATTACTAGTGCCGTCGTCCCTCCCCCCTTTTCAGTGTTCTCCCCAGAATTTTTTCCCCAGCTGCGTGGCATGTAAAAGTAACTGTTTGGGGCGTGACAGGGACATGCAAGGCCGTGCAACTCCCCTTACAACATAGGAGTAGGATAAGGAGGGCAAATTGATGTCAGCTGGGTGCTCGTCAAATTTAGCCGGGTGGAGCACCCAGCTAAAGAAGCCTCGGGAGAACACTGCTTTTCTTAGGGCCAGTGATAGGCAAACTTGGCTCTCCAGCTTTTAAAGAACTACAAGTCCCCCAATGCATTGCATGAGTGACAGCCACAGTCATGATTCATAAAGGCAAATGCATTGTGGGACTTTAGTTCCTTAACAGCTGGAGAGTCGAGTTTGCCTATCACTGTCCTAGGCACAGAACCCATTGCTCATCTTTTACCTAGAGAATGATAAAAATGAAAAAGTGCCCGAGGCGAGGTAGTAGATGTGGCATCCCAAATAGTATTTTTGGTTAGTTGAGATTGGAGTTGGGTAAAAGCAAGCGGCAGCTGGGCACTTTGATATACAATAGGCCCCAGGCACCTACCTAGGTTGCCTTGTGAATAATCCTGCTCTGCTGTTGTCCAGTGATGTATCTGTACAGCGTTACAGCCCCATATTGCTACCCCCATGACTGAGTACAATACTGGAGGACCACAAAAATTGAGGGAAAATTGTGCCTGTGTTCGCACCTGTTTGTTTCCTGAATCGAGCATTTATGTTATAGTGTGTACATTTGCAGATATACCTATAGTAAATGTACACTCCTCTGTATTCCAGTCTCCCTCCACATGGCCAATGACAGTGAAGGGTGCTTACATAATGTTCATCTGACACCTCCCCGCTGTAATCTGTAGCTGTGATCAAGTAACAGCAACACAATGGCAGAGCCGCTGCTATTATTAGCTCTGTGGTGAGTCTCACTATGGCTCTATTTCACAGCTCTCTCTAGGAAAGGTTTTTGAAGAAATTAATGTACTAACAGCTAGGACTATACCTTGTGTATTTTACAGCCTGTGTCCAGACCCAGGACAAGGTGTCCTGTACCACGAAGATGCAGTGAGCCCTTTTGTGGTACATGAAGACAGTGACCACTGAGATGTCACAGAGAGATGTAATAGGCTCTCTCTGACCACCAGTATGTTACTTAAAGTGTACCCGAGGCAAAAGCTGGGAGAAAGAACTAAAACTTACCTTGGTAGAGGAAAGCCTCTGAAACGTTGCTGTGCTCAGACCCCTGGAACATATCTGGTAAGAGCTTATTAGATATGTTCTTCTCGTGGCCATGCTCACCGCGTGTGGGAGCAGTTCGCACAGTTGCAAGCCTTCAGATGGTCGCTGTCAAGGTCCTATTGATTTCACCACCAGTAATTGGTGCGGGCAACCCCAATGCGTAGGATCTAAGTGAGCATGGGTCTACACCAGCGCACCACACAAGAGACAATGCGCCGTGACACTTGTGGCGACAGGCTACTTTGCTGCCGCCAGGTTACATCCCCTTGGGCTGCCGCACCAGTGATGAGAACAGCAGAAGACTGACTGGACTGATGTGACATGACTGACTGAAGGCTGGACTGACATAACTGACTGATAATGTGGCTGACAGGGGACAGGTATGACAGGTGAGAGGACTGGCAGGTGGCAGAACTGGCAGTTGACTAGTCTGAGGGCAGGCTGAATGACAGGACTGAAATGATGACTGGGCTGGCAAGCCAGAACTGACTGGATCGGACTGACTGGACAGGACTGAACTGATAGGACTGACTGGACAGGACTGAATTGATATGACTGACTGGAACTGACAGGACTGGAACTGACAGGACTGCACTGACAGGACTGCACTGACAGGACTGCACTGACAGGACTGCACTGACAGGACTGCACTGACAGGACTGCACTGACAGGACTGCACTGACAGGACTGCACTGACAGGGCTGCACTGACAGGACTGACAAATGTAACAGGAGTTCTGATGGAACAGCCCTGAGCAGTGAGGGTATTTAAACCCTGGCCTTCATGCCAGTGCTTTTGACCCATCTCCGCAATGGCTACAAAGCTGGGGAAGAGGCCCGCACAATCCTTAGAGCTTGTATATGGTGCCGCAAGAAGAGAACGTCCACGTTGTCCCGATAGACTTCCTGAAATGGCGTTCTGGGAGCCGGCGCTGGACCCTGGAACTGGTGAGTATAGCAGTCCTGGGCAGTGGTAATATTTGTAATCTGTTTTTCTGCCAGGTTTTACTTCAGGTTTACTGTAAAGGGCAATGACTGGTCACTGGTTGCAGCAAGGCACAGTGACCACTAACATACTAGAGCATTGCAATCACGGCTGACTTGTTACAGAAAGGTTTTACAGGAAGTTTGACTACTGACTTATTTAAGGAATGCATACTGACCACTGATGTGTTATTGGAAATTGCACTGACCGCTGATATGTTACACTGCAGTGATGGCTGAGGGCCCGTTTCCACTATCGCAAATCCGCATGCGGATTCGCACAGCCAATACAAGTGGATGGGCCTGTTTCCACTTGTCAGTTTTGCTGTGCGTTTCTCTGTGCAGGATTTTTCTGCATGGCACAGCCCTCAGAATTCGCCTGCGTGTGGAATGCAGGCGAATCGCACGCAATGTATTTAATAGGGAAATCGCATGCGTTTTCCACATGCGTTTTTTTTGCCGCGAATTCGCATGCGATTTCGCATAGGTACCCATGTTAATTCACACAGGCAGTGATATGGTTAAAATCGCATCACCCTAACCTATGCGAAATCGCATGCAAAATCGCGGCAAAAAATGCATGCGGAATCGCACCCGCATGCGATTTGCCTGCGGTGATTCGCCGGCGATTCCGCAACGCTATAGTGGAAACGGGCCCTGAATTGTTATAGGACGGGGCTGTAATTGTCAATATGTTACAGGAAAGTGCAGAATCTGTTACTGGAAGTTGTATTAACTGATGGGTTACTCCAGGAAGGCACATACATTGCTGTTATATTGCAAAGAAGTGCAGATATGAGGAACTAAGTAGACTACAAAAAGTTTTAATTACTGTTCCAACAACCGCATAAACCTAGTGGCAAGTCAGAGTATTTACTGACAACCTCAAGCAGTACCTGACTCTGACCCAGCAACCTCATGCAGTGCACTAACAGACACTCTAGCTGACCCTCCTCCCTTCCCCTTCAAAAAAGTTTGAAAGGGTTAATAAAACTACTTTCATTTTGTCCTTGGGGCCTTATCAATGTTTTGTTTTGTGTTTTACCACACACTGAGCTCTCTTCCAAGAGAATGTTTAGAAGCCAACATGTTGGCAGACTTTGGAAGCACTCGTGTCCCTGAGTCCTTCCGAAAACAAGCTGGTCCATGTTGCGCACCTGCATTAGGATACCTTGGCGCAGGAAAAAAAATTAGAGTGGGGGGGGCAGGCATGTGTACTGCGCTGTCCTCATGCCCATCGATTCCCCGTTCTCCTCTGTTTCCCTCTGTTATGTTTTAAAGGGACTCTGTAACAAAAATGTCATTGTGTTTTCTACCATCCTACAGGTTCCTAAACCTATTATAATGTGCTCTGGCGTACTGCAGCACTTTATACTATCACCATCTCTGTAATAAATCAGCTTATCTTTCCCCTGTCGGACTTGTCCTCCTGTGTCTGGAAGGCTGCCAACTCTTCAGTGTGATCTGCTATGCATGCCCCCTCTATGCACACTCCCCTGTGTGTGTGTGTTATTTACATTAGCCAGCTTTTCTCTGCTCTCTTATCTTTTACAAGCTGGATAAATCCTCTGTTCACATACTGATGAGTCACATACTGCAGAATTACAGACAACCGGGCAGAGCTGTCTGCAAGAGTAAACAAACAATCATCTTGTAACTCTTCAGTGAGCTGAAGGGGGAAAGAAACACACAAATGATCTCTTGAGATTCAAAAGGAAGGCTGTATACAGCCTGATTGTGTATGGATATATTTTCTATGTGTGGACATACTGTACATCAACCTACTTCCTGTTTTGGTGGCCATTTTGTTTGTTTACAAACAAACTTTTTAACCACTTTACCCCCGCCCGTACGAATTTCTCCGTCCCTTTTTCCATCCTTTAACCCCCAGGGACGGAGAAATCCGTACTTTCCGCGTTCCCGCCGCTGTCCGCGCTCTTGCTCGTAAACACGCCGCCCGCCGCTAGTAAACACGCCGCCGCCCGCTCGCCCAGAGATCAATGAACGGGAAAATCCATTCCCGTTCATTGATCTAAGCCCCACAATGATCCGCTGCTCTCCGATGGGCAGCGCGATCATTGTGAGAAAAAACAAACACTCACAGCCTCCTACTACTTCCTCCAAGCTTCCGGAAGGACGCTTGGAGGTCGCATTAAAACAAAAAGTTACTGTGGCCATCTTGTGGCCAAATAGTAAAACTACACCCTACACATTTTTCACATACAAATAAATTACTTTTACACAAAAAATTAACTCATTACCTCCCACACTCCCAATTTTTTTTTTTTTTTTTGTAATTAAAAAAAAAAAAAAAAAAAAATGTACAATAAAAAAAATACATAAATAGTTACCTTAGGGACTGAACTTTTTAAATATTTATGTCAGGAGGGTACAACACTGTTACTTTATAAACTATGGGCTTGTAATTAGGGATGGACGCAAAACTGAAAAAAATGCACCTTTATTTCCAAATAAAATATTGGCGCCAAACATTGTGATAGGGACATAATTTAAACGGTTTTATAACCGGGACAAAAGGGCAAATACATTTCATGGGTTTTAATCACAGTAGCATGCATTATTTAAAAACTATAATGGCCGAAAACTGAAAAATAATTAATTTTTTTTCCCACATTTTTCCTATTTTCCCAATAAAACACATTTAGAATAAAATAATTCTTGGCATAATGTCCCACCTAAAGAAAGCCTAATTAGTGGTGGAAAAAACAAGATATAGATCGTTTAATTGTGATAAGTAATTATAAAGTTATAGACGAATGAATGGAAGGAGCGCTGGAAGGTGAAAATTGCTCTGGTGGTCAGGGGGTAAACCCCCTCAGTGGTGAAGTGGTTAAACGTGTTTTTGACTACTTTTAATGCGGCGGGGAGCGGTGAAATTGTGACAGAGGGGAACAGGAGATGTCCCCTAACGCACTGGTATGTTTACTTTTGTGTGATTTTAACAATACAGATTCTCTTTAAAATCCGCTGTAGCTACTTGGAGGGTCAGTGATGAGTCTGCAGGTGCTACTTAGCGAAGTGCGTCCTTGATGGTTGGGAGCGTTCTGTGAATGTGACGTCATGCGCAGAGAGCTCGCTGCCATGGACGTGCGATCAAGGACGCCCATTGCCGGGCAGCATCTATGCACTGATCACTGACCCGGTACTGCAGTAGCTTTGGGGGGGTAATAAAACATAACGGAGGGGGACATAGGAGAACAGGGAAGTGGTGGGCATGAAGACAGCGCGGTACACATGCCTGCCCCCGCCCCCCCCCCCCCCCCTTCCCCCGTTTTTTAATTTTTTTCCCAGCACTTAGGTATTCTCTAAGGAGCCATCCGTCTTCGGAAACACTCAGGGACACAAGTGCTTCTGAAGACTTCTGAGGACTCCCGATGGTGCAGAATTTCATTGGGGACGGCAAAGGCTCTATGGAATCCAGAGCCTTTCCTCTCCATAGGCGAATATCTATATCTAACTATCTTTTTCTTTTTTTTCTTTTTTTTTAAAGCGAAATGAGATACTTGCCTGAAGAGAGGGAAGCTTCAGGACTCTATTGAGGCTCCCCTCAGTGGTCCAGTGTCCCCCGTTTCTGAGTGCGGCCCTCTCCACATCAGGGCGGCGCAGCTCCTCTTCTTGCAGCGTGGCCGCACCGTAGACACGTAAGCACGGCTGCGCAAGCGCAGTAACGGGGCCCGTGGCTCCGGCTTACTGCGCATGGGGGGGGGGCGGGTTTGCGCAGGTACTGCGAGGTCATGCTGCAAGAACAGGAGCTGCGCAGCCCCGATGTGGAGAGGACTGCACTCAGCAATGGGGACACTGGACCACCGAGGGAAGCTTTAATGGGATCCTGAGGCTTCCCTCTCTTTTAGGTGAGTATCTCAATTTGTACCCAAGCTTCGGCTCAGGTACACTTTAAGGTCGCTTTACATTAGGACAGATTAGGAGACAAATTATCAGTTAAGGAAATGAAGGGGAGAAAACTCAAGATGAGTTTTGTAAATTAATCCTCTGATCTGTTTATATCATGAATTACCTCTCCTTAACAACGACCAGCTAACGCCCATAGGCGGCAGCAGGTCTTAAGTGGGTTACCATGGAAATGGCCGCTCGATCGAGGGGCCTTTCCATGTCAGTTCACGGAGGGTGTCTCCGTGAACAGCGGGAGAGCCGCCGATCGCGGCTCGCCGGCAAAATGTAAACACGTGGGGTAGAAATCCCCGCTGTTTACATCATACGGCGCTGCTGCGCAGCAGCGCCGTAAGGCAGATCGGCGATCCCCGGCCTCTGATTGGCCGGGGATCGCCGGCATATGATAGGCTGAAGCCTATCCTACAATGCGCAGGACGGATATCCGTCCTGGCTCTATCCTGATCTGTGCTGCGGGCTGGAGTGTCCACGCAGCACAGATCAGGCAAACCACCCATGGTCCTTAAGTGGTTAAAGTGAAACTGTAACGTAAATAAAAAGTTGGATACGTGCTCACATAGAGGGAATCCTCAGGATGTTCCAGAGCAGGGATGCCCAACTCCAGTCCTTGTGGGGCCGAGGGCCTCGCACATTTTTGGTACAGCTAAAATTAATTAATGGGACTGAATCAGGAACGGTGTGGTTCATCAAGTAGAACCCATTTCTCTACTTCTCAGTCCATCCTAAACACTGGCCATGGATACGGCCCTCAAGGACTGGAGTTGGACCTCCCAGGTCAGGAGGTTTCCAGTGTCCTCCTAGACTCCACAGCTGCTGTCCTGGACCCTCTCCTTGTTCAGGGCCACTCTCATGCTCAGGAGCCTAGAGGCAAACAAACTATTTGCTTCTGTGGAGATGAACAGAAGGATGTGCCGTGCATGGCAGAGCAACTTCTAGTGGGCAGAGTCAGGAGGAAACAGAACTACATGAATCAGGTCCATAGAGTGATAAATCATGAGTGGAGATAAAAAAAGAGAGATCATTCAGGAGATATTTTGTGAGGGGAGATTTTTAAAGCAAACCTGAAGAAAAAAAAAACCCCATAATTGTATGTGTAGTACGGATAATGTAGAACATTAGTAGCAAAGAAAAGAGTCTAATATTTTTGTTTTTAGCTATATAGATTTTTTTTAATCACATTGCATCATTCTGTCACAGCTGCAGTTTTAAAACCACGCTCTGTCTTTTAAGCTATAAACCAAAGCAGAAATAATGAACCTTTGAACTTTCCTTCAGTAAAACCTTATCAGGAACTATCTCTCACCGTTTCCTGGCTGTTTAGGAGCTTCAGAAAATAGGACTGTATTCCACCCAGTGGGTCGATGTGATCAGAGACGCTCTTTTGCATAGATAACAACTCAAGTTTTTTTTTTTACCTCTTCCTGTACTGGAAAACAATACGACCCTTTTCTTTGCTACTAATTATTTCTTAGCTGTACTACACATACAATTCATTATATCATAATTTTATTTTCGCTTCGGGTTTGCTTTAAGGCCAGTATACAGGTTAGCTGATATTCTTGTTGTGTACAGTGGCCCCCAACTGCTGCTCAGCAAACAATCCAGTAGGCGGATCAACTTGCTCTATGATGACCAATACTTGTGTGCATGCCGATTCTCTCCCCCCCCCCCCCCCCATTACTTGAAATGACAGTTGTGCCATTCCATCGTCCCTCCGCTTGCCGGCATAGCAACAGAATGTGTTGTCAGCTATACAACTGACTCTGCGTCTGTACAGCAGCAGCCCACCCCCAGCGATGTCATCCAAGCAGAGCCGGGACAAGGTCCTTCAGCACCCAACGCTGAGACACCAAAGTGTGCCCCTCCATCCCTGCCACCCCAGCCATCACACACTGATTGCTATTAGACTAAGAGGCGCCACAGGGCCCACAACCTCCCCAACACCTTAATATCTAGTTATCTGGCTTGCAGTCACTGCCATGTATCCCCTTTTCTTATTTCTTTCTGCTTCAAACACAATTAGGAATGACAGCTGAATGAATTCTGCGCCCCCTCCTACACTGCGCCCTGAGGCTGGAGCCTCTCCAGCCTATGCCTCGGCCCGGCCCTGCATCCAAGGAATCGGGTCCCGATCCCGTTGTTCGATATCAGTCACAAGTGAGTACGGAGCTGTACAAAGCATATTGTGGTTCTCTTTAACTGAACCTTGCTTAAGTGCACAGCTATTTCGAAGAAACATTTGCTTGCACACTACGGCCATTTGCTCCAGAGATGATATCACATCACGTCTGGACATACATAATTGTCTGCTCCTTCTTAGCAGGTTTTATCTCGGTAAGATGAATTTTGCTGCCGTAAGTTTCTTTTAGAGAAGAAAGTCGGCGTGACCTGGTGACTTTGAAAGTGCAAGTTTTATGATATTGTCATACTTGCGGTCTATCGCTCCCAGCAGGGGAGAGTTGACACTGCTGAACATACAGCAGGTCTGGATGGACTGACCTTTTCCTGATGTATGTCTGCACTCAAAGTAATGAAGTTTCACAGCGCTGTGAACAAAGTTTTCCAGCTTCTTTCAAGTAACTTACCGGCGAATGCTGCAGTTCAGTGCCCCTGTATCCAGTATTTTACAGCTTCTCAGACAAAGAAAGGAGACATTTGTTAAAGTGAGCTGAGCACCGTTTTTAGCACCCAAGGCATCTCAATAATCGTACTCAATGCCAAGCAGCTGCAGCTAAAGCTAACAAAATTTTGGGATGCATTAAAAGGGAAATAAAAACTCGAGATGCTAGCATAATATTGCCCCTGTTTAACTCTCTAGTGAGGCCACATCTGGAATATGGAATTCAGTTCTAGGCACCACATTACAGGAAAGATATTGCAGTTTTAGAGCAGGTGCAGAGACGAACAACAAAATTGATACGTGGGATGGAAGGTCTCACTTATCAAGAAAGGTTAGATAAACTGGGTTTATTTAGTCTAGAGAAAAGACGCCTTAGAGGGGATCTAATTAACATGTATAAATACATCAGAGGGCAATATAATAGCTTGGCGGATGAGCTTTTTGTCCCTAGGCCTTCTCAAAGGACTAGAGGACATGATCTGCGCATGGAGGAAAAACGTTTTAGCCATTTATTTAGGAAAGGGTTCTTTACAGTTAGAGTGATTAAGATGTGGAATGCATTGCCACAGGAAGTCGTTATGGCAAACTCTATACCTGCATTTAAAGGGGGCTTAGATGCTTTCCTTGCGTTGAAAGACATCCATGGCTACAATTACTAGGTAATGCCTAATGATCTTGATCCAGGGATTTTATCTGATTGCCATCTGGAGTCGGGAAGGAATTTTTCCCTTTAGGGGCTAATTGGACCATGCCTTGTAAGGTTTTTTTCGCCTTCCTCTGGATCAACGGGGGTATGTGAGGGAGCAGGCTGGTGTTGTACTTTATACTGGTTGAACTCGATGGACGTATGTCTTTTTTCAACCAAAATAACTATGTAACTATGTAAATAGCACATGTAAAATGCATGTCAACAATATTTCTCATTAAATACACTTCCATTTTACCTTTTTATTTTACATTTAAAGAGATACCGTAACCAAGGATTGAACTTCATCCCAATCAGTCAGTAGCTGATACCCCTTTCCCATGAGAAATCTTTACATTTTCTCAGACTGATTATCAGGGGGGCTCTGTATGGCTGATATTGTGGTGAAACCCCTCCCACAGTGTGATGTCAGCACCAGGGTGCTGACATCACACTGTGGGAATCTTGTTGCATTGTGGGAAATAACAGCTGTTTCCAACTGCCCAAAATGCATCATCTCTTTCCACAGACATCACCTGCCAGCAGTAAAAATAACACCATGTGATAAATGTCTGAATGTAAATCAGGGAGAGGAAAGATTTTAAACCGGGCAAACACTGATTAAATAATTTATAAATAATTATTGTAAAAATTAAGAACTTTGTTTATTACATTATTTTCAATGGAGTTCCTCTTTAGTTTAGCAATTAAGATTTTTATTAGTCTGCTTCAGCAGGCTGTGGTCCAGCTCGTCCACAGAGATTTCAGACAGCTAAGGATCTAGTAATTGTTTTATTGTACTCATTTGCAAGAAGTAAACAATCCCTTTTCATCAACAGAGAGGGTGGGTAATTAGGACAATTTCTTCAAAGAGCTTATCTAGAGGGAATGTGTGAAGATGGTATCTGAGACTTCTGTAAAGGTACATACACACATCTTATTTTTCCAAACGACCGGTCATTTAGACGTCAAGTCAGACGTGTGTACAAATGTTCAGCTGATAAGACTGGTGTTGACTGATCCGCCAAGCGCCAAGTCTGATTAGCGGAACGATCATTTGTACACGCGTCTGACTTGACGTCCCAACGACTGGTCTGAACGATCGGTCGTTTGGAAAAATCAGACGTGTGTATGTACCTTAAATAAGGGAGGCGGGGGGGGGGCACATGGCAGCTCCTATAAATATTACAAGCCAGAAGAAATTCCAGGGAAGGAAAGGGTGCTTAGTTCCCTTTAGTTTCAGTTACCCCAAAAAACAGAAATCGTCTTTTCATCACATGACCTCAGTAAAGTGAATTCTGAAAGCTACAATAGAGTCATACGTAGCACCTCGGAACATTTAATTTGTCTAACTATTTATTTTTCATCATTATTCATCACGGCAGGTGCCTGACCTTTTTTTTTTAAGGACAGGTTCACACTATAGTTCAAATGCAGCGTTTGTGTAAATGGCGCAGCAAGCACGTTCGCTCAGGAAGTGAGCGGATGCACTGGCTGCGTTCACACTGGCTGCTGCGTTTGCGTCACTACTCATCCGCTATCCATTTGCTGGTACTTCCATCACTTTTCTCATTGTCTGCACTGCCCCAGCTTGTCTGTGCTTGCCGGGAGACCAGGAAGCTTGATGCTTCCTGTTCGTTTGTAAAAAAATTATGTTTAATTACCCGCGTAAACTGACACCTAACCAATAAAACTAACCAATACTGACCTTTTTAACTGTCACTTTATCTGCCTTTATCAAATTTAAGCACTGGGTTCTATTAAATTGTCATCTGATGTTTAAGCTGCTCAGTAGGCGATTGCCAGTTTCCCATCAAAATAGGCTGCCAATCAGATAAGATTACCTCCTACATTGGAATTAAAAAACATACGTGGACTGGGGGAACCAGGATAGGAATGGACAATGCACAGAGGTTTGTGGATCCAGCATGAACATACCTCTGTGCTTACCTATGGTAGCGTTTCCTTGGATCAGGTGTGTTTTAAGCTGCCATGGTAGCTCATATGGACGTAGCAGATTAAAATAGACTGCTTGTTACATTGGGCTCATTAATGCATTAGGGTTAAGTGTAGGCATTACCAGGAATGGTTAAAGTTAGGCACATTGGGGTTAAGGTTAGGAACCCGGGCTAGTGTAGGCAGGTAGCTTAAACTGCCACATAGCTCACAGTTGATGCCTCTTTTGAAGGTAAATCCTCTTGTTCTTTCTTTTTCTGATGATGCTCCTTTTCGATGAAATTTAACAAAAAGATAGGGCACTCACTATGATTGTCTGGAAAAAGCCGTTATACGGCAAATCGTGTACACACTCTCCTCTCCCATCGGTAAGAGCTTACTTCACTCTCATTCACTTGCTGGCTTGGTGCCTCCTCTTTCCTCCTCATGGTATCACACACCTATCTATCCCACCCTTGTGCACTTCAATTATTCTTCACCATGTTTTGGGTTATTTGCATTGATTGTTCCTCTTCTTGTTCCAGCACTGCTGTTTATTCCTTTCTTCATTTCACACCACATCATTCCCCCTAACTGTGGTCTCCAATCCAACTAGCAATTGCACTTTACTCTAACCTGGTATTATATTTATGTGGTGATCTCATTATTTATCAGGGTCAGAGCTGTTCATTATTATTGTTGGCCATGCAATTGCACACTGTATCATGTTATTGTGCACCCTTTACAGGTTTGTATTACTAAAGCTCATAATATTATTATATTTTTTATATTGGCTGATGTGGTGAGGTTTCTACACGGTCTACTATTTCTTTCCTTTTGTGTACTTTTTTTATTTTTTTTGATAAACCACAAATTTACAAAAAATTGGTTACATTGAGCTTACCCTGTAACTTGTGCGCTGCTCAATTGACTTAATGAATCAAGCCCATTGTGCTAAGTAATGTCAACTCTAAAGGCGCGTACACACGCCAGACTTTTTCAAACTACTGGTCATCAGACCCTGCCCACGGGTGGTTCTTCTGGCGAAAGTTGTATGTGAGTACAATCTGTCGTCAGACTGATAAGACTGGTTTTGACTGCTCCGCTCTACAGCTTGTGCACACGTGCAACTGTTTTCAGGACGACTGCCCCGCGGGCGGGTCTGACGGACCGTAGTTTGAAAAAGTCTGGCGTGTGTACGCGCCTTAAACTGTTGCCTTGCTTATCTGTTAATACTGATATAAAGAAAAATGAGCGATACAGACTGAAGAGGTCCATAAAACAGGCTAGTCTTCAGACTGAGCTGCCTTGCAAAAGTAACATTATCTGACATCGACACACTTCTCACAGTTTTGGCTCTATACACAACCTCAATGGATTTGAAATGTCAGCTTTAATTTGAGTGTATTTACATCCAAATCAGGTGAACAGTGTAGTAATTACAACAGCTTGCATATGTGCCTCCCACTTCTATGCATTCCTAACTTCAGGCTGTAATTGACTGCAAAGGATTTGCAACCAAGTATGTAAAAGTGAAAGTTTGATTTATGATTATTATTCTGTCCCATTACTTTTGCTCCAGGTATGTATACATCTTTGAATATATTTCATCACTGGTTTCCTTTTAAAGGAGTTATCAGGCGTTATTAGTCAAAATAAGTGCTACCAGCATGTCCCTCGCCGCAGCTCTGCCCACAGCCGTTCGCCTCCTCTCCCTCCCGGTCCGCAGTGATGACGTCAGGCTGTCCTGGAGGTCGGCCTAAACTGTGCACGCGCGAGCGGCGCTGTCAATCACCGCCACGTGGACCGGAGCATACTGCGCGGGCACATTAGTTCACAGGAGTCACATCACACAACCAGAGCCGGATCATCCACAAGGCAATCCTATGCAGTTGCCTAGGACCTGGAGAGAGACTGGGGCCAGGTGGAGGCTAGTCGCCACCAAATCCAACTAAAAAAGCCAGGTAATCATCAGCAGTAGGCAAAAACTGCTATCTTGCCCATGACCCCATTTCATCTTCATCCATTTCTGCACACAACAGAAATATTAAAAGGGTCTTGAATTAGCAACTGTGACTTTATAGTACACAAAACCTGTATTTTATTGTTTAACACTCTGGAACCAGAGCAATGAGCAAGACTGGAGAAGTTTGATTTGATAAGTTTAATTCTGCTTTATGCTACGCATAACCTGCTGAGGAAGGTAACAAATAATAGGGATGAATTTTAATTTCTGCCACTAGAGGGTAGACTTGCATAATGCATGTGTCGGAAAACCAACAGCTTGATCTGTAATACAGTGTTATCAAAGTTTTAGATGAAACATCCCAAAGAAACAGTTCTAATTGGCTTTTGTTAATTGCAGAGCAGCATAATGCTGGGTACACACGATGCGTTTTTTCGGCCGATTTTTACAGCCGATCAATTTTCGATTTGATTTTCCAATTGACTCGATTCTGTTATCTTTTCTTAGCTATTTCCATTCACTTCTATGAAAAATCGATCAGAAAAACGATCGAAAATAAGAACGGGCATGTCGGAAATGATCTATCTAACTAGGGATGAGCAGAAACTACGCCAGTGCGAATTTACGCATCGTAGTTCGCATCTACGCATCGTAGTTCATAGGCGAAGTTTCAAACCTACGCTTACGAATTTACGCGTAGCGAAGTACCGCTACGCGTAGCTTACGCCCACTATGCGTAGTTAGCATGTGTATTGCGTAGTGAACTACGAATGCATTACTCGCGTCTAATTTTCCGCATGCGATTGTATGCATACAAATTTACGCATTGGAAAGGGGAATGTACGCATAGAAGGGTTCCCCGTATATGCATTTCTAAAGAAATTAATGCGTACAATTTTCTGCATACGGACATAAGTTTCCGCATACACTACGCTTCGCACTACGCGTAATTGTGTATTTTAACGCGTATTCTACGAAATGCATACGAAGCGAATATTTTCGAAGCCGTAGTTTGGCGAAGCGTAATTGCGTAAAACTACACGTATGTCCAGCGTAGCGAAGTTGGCTGACTACGACCATCCCTGTATCTAACCATCTATATAACACAAAATTGTATGGTGTGTACCTAGCATTAGGCGTACATGTCAGTGCGCCGCCGGTCAGCTTGGCACAAGGTAAGACGAATGACGGCTCGCCCTGCATCCGCTGAAATCCGGGAGTTGTAAACTACTATTCACCCTCCGAGTCTTAGCAACCCGAAAGAATCTCCGGAACCCCGAATAAATTGTGCGCGGGCCACGGACTATAGCATTGCTGCTATAGCAGAGCCCAATTTAGGTGCTGCGAGGCCGGCGGTGTGCACAGAGAAGCATAAGGCCTTTTGCCGCTTAAATACTGGTACCCACTCGTGATTGCAAAACACTGTAAAAAAAACACCCGCGTTCTCTACAGGAATTTTTCCACTTAAAGTGGAACTGAAATAAACTAAAAAAATGAGTTTCCCTTACCTGGGGATTCTTCCAGCCCCCTGCAGCTGACCTGTGCCCGTGACGTCTCTGAATGATCCTCCAGTCCCCCGCAGCGGATAACTTTTCTTCACGCAGAGGAAGCCTACTTCTAAGTCATCCTCCACTGTGCCCTGGCCACACGTATCCTCGTGCGCGTTCCCGTAGCCAGGATCATCCTGCGCAGGCGCAGTACAAAAAAAATCTCTACTGCACATGCGCAGTACGCTGGCTACGTATGGGAAGCGCGTGGCCAGGACCGAGCAAGTGCAGTGCACTTGAACTGTGCCAAGTGAACGTGAGCTGCAGTGGGGGACCGAAGCATCAGTGAGTGGCTGCATGGACACAGGTTGGCTGCCCTTACCCCCCAAAATCTCCTCCGTGCAGCCGGGGATCACTTCCTGATTGAGGCAGGGATAACCGCCGCCGCCCTGCCCCACGCGCGTCTGTCAGCGCGTATCTCCGCCTCTTCCCCGCCCCTCTCAGTCTTCCTTCACTGAGAGGGGCGGGGGAGAGGCGGCGATGCGCCGCTGATAGACGCGACTAGAGGCAGGGCTGCTGCCGTTATCCCTGCCTCTAGGAGCAGCAAAATCTACGACCAATTTGGTCGTTGATTTTGCGGGGGGGGTTGAGGGTGAAGGGACCCCCGTTTAGCCGCGGGATAGTGGCATTTTAGCAGGGGCACACATGCCCCTGCTAACTATGAGCTCTGAAGCGAGAATTATTCTCGCTTCAGTGTCTCTTTAAGGACTAGTGAGACACCCCCCCCAAAAAAACCACAAGCTAACATGTTTCGTCCAACTAGGGCTTCGCAAGGGGTACATAATATATACATTGCAGCAGAGTGTCAAAACCTATACATAAAAGCCCTTAACCAAAAACCGCAAAACAGCTTGCCTCATTTCCGCTTAGGCCTCGTTCACATCATACGCGCTTCCGTGAGCATTTGGATGTGTGTATGACGTGACATGCAAGAACGGCAGAAGGGTATAGACTGTCCCTCTGCCGTTCACATCCAAGGCGTTGCGCAGCAATATGATGCGCTATGATACACTTGCGTACTGCTGCCTGCATTTTGCCCGCAAGCGCAGAGCTGATCCATCTGTGCTAGCTAGATGTGAACGAGGCCTAAGTGTGTTTCTGTCCACCTTTTTATCAGCACATCAATGTTACAGAGTGATACATATTGTTGAAAAGTATGAACGTAAAGAGCAAATTCCGTTCCGCCGGACTTCGCTGATTCCGCCAGCGCTGAATTCCATCGCTATGAAAGTTCCATCGGATTTTTGCGAAAATTCCGGGGAATTCCGGATTCGGCTGGAAAAATTAAAATAATCGCAAATGGAACCTTGGTAGCCCATAGACCCTATTGACTGTTCCCTTTTTCTCCTTCCTCCCGGAGGCAGAAGGGTCTCGTCTTCCAGGGAATTGTAGGATTTCAAAAGCCAGCTTACATACTTTGGCCGGGTATTGAACCCAGGTCTAGTGCTCGGTAGGTAGCTCTCTTCACCACTATACCACCACCAACACTACATGCTGAAGCCAACCTAGCATGTACCATTATGATATATCCAAGAGAAAAATGAGCTTGCTTAGGGATTTGTAGGATGTCAAAAGCCAACTCGCATACATTGGCCAGGCCCAGGAATTGAACCCAGGCCTACCGCTCTGTAGGCTGCTATCTTAACCATTATACCACCAACACAACACACTACAATGCTACATGCTGAAGCCATTTCAAAAGCCAGCTTACATACATTGGCCGGGAATTAAAGCCAGGTCTAGTGCTCGGTAGGCTGCTTTTGAAATCCTACAATTCCCTAAGCAAGCTCATTTTTCTCTTGGATATATCACAATGGTACATGCTAGGCTGACTTCAGCATGTAGCATTGTAGTGTGTTGTTTTGGTGGTATAATGGTTAGGATAGCAGCCTACAGAGCGGTAGGCCTGGGTTCAATTCCTGTGCCTGGCCAGTGTATGTGAGTTGACTTTTGACATCCTACAAATCCCTAAGCAAGCTCGTTTTTCTCTTGGATATATTATAATGGTACATGCTAGGCTGGCTTCAGCATGTAGTGTTGGTGGTGGTATAGTGGTGAAGAGAGCTACCTACTGAGCACTAGACCTGGGCTCAATTCCCGGCAAAGGTATGTAAGCTGGCTTTTGAAATCCTACAATTCCCTGGAAGACCAGTCCCTCCTCCCTCCGGGAGGAGAAAGGAGGGAGTCTATCGAGTAGAAATTCTTCTTATTTGGCAGAAATCAGTTTGGTGTGGAAAAACATTTGAATTCTGTAAAATTACGCTGAATTTTATATTTTTCCACGGAAATTTCGCCTGAGCACTATAGCAATTCTGTTCCGTCGCATCGGAACCGAAATTACCAAATTCCGTCCGGAATCGCGGAATTTATAATTCCGCGGAATCCAGCGACCATCCCTACTGAGATGTGGACCGAAGCGCACAGATGGAAACGAGGCCTAGTCAGAGTTGCATTTATACTATTGTTACAAAGCCCCCCTTCCCCAATCCAAATAAAGGAATACTAATAGTTCACTTTAGGCCTAAATTACATAGATAGTTCCTTAGGGCAAAAATAAAAGAGGGGGGATGGGGAAGAGAAAAGCGCTCCCTGTGTGTGACTGTATATGTATTGGGCCTCACACAAGTGATGATATGCTTACCTGTGTGGTGGCTGAAAATGTAATATGACAAAAATTAGCAAATTGTGATTTGCACTGTGGCTTAGTCAGGACTCAGGAGGTGTCTGCTGTCATCCCTTGTCCCTCTCAGAGGGTCAGCATACGTCCAGAGAGATATCCATCATCATCCAGAGCGTAAGGTGTTGTTTCACTTGGATTGTTGTACCAGAGTAAAAGAACAAGGAATGCTTCACATGTTAAAGTTTTCATAAAACTTTTAATAAGTATAAAAGGGCCTATAGCCTTATTGTGTCATCTAATGCGTTTCCTGAGGTTCAATCTCACTTCATCAGAGGACAATGGCGCTCTTCCCCAATGCCCTTTTTTGTTTTCGAATTAAAAGCAGTACACATAAAAACAGGGCTGTGGAGTCGGTCCAAAAATCCACCGACTCCTCAGTTTAGGATTCCACCGACTCCTCGATTCCGACTCCTCTAATTTGCATATTACAATTTTGTTGATTAAAAGTATGTAACATGAAATTCGTCTCTTAACTGCCAACGCTTAGGAATTTTACAAGACAACTGAAGTGAGAAGGATATGTAGACTACTATATTTATTCCCTTTAGACTAAAACTAGTCCTTGGTAAGAGTACTTGTAAAAGGTACAAACCGGAACAAAGAACATCTATCAGGCCCTAGGCAATGTAAGTGTGGGTACATGTAAGAATGATGTGCAGGTACTCTGCAGGGGAATGAGGAGATTCTTCCTCTATTACACATTCTTCATGCACAATCTGAACAAGGTTTATGGGTGACAGACAACACCTCTGTGTTCAATGTGCACAGCATTCTCAGTGGATTCCCTGCAGCTCTGTGGGGAGTGCATATGTAGAGTATAGTACTACTGTGTAACAAAGTAAACCTGAGACAGATGAAATTAAAGTTTTATACATACTTGGGGCTTCCTCCAGCCGCCTTTAGGATAATCAGTCCCTCGTTGTCCTCCTCCACCACCTGGATCTTCTGCTATGAGTCCAGGTACTTGAGCCAGTCGGGCGTAGTGCGCATGCACACACTCCGCCGCCAGGAGCATACTACACCTGTGCAGCACTATTGCACAGGTGCAGAATGTTCCTGGCTGTGGGAGCGGCATGCGGCCGGACAGCGCTGACTGGCTGAATTACCAGGACTCATAGCAGAAGGTCCGGGTGGTGGAGGACAGCAAGGGACTGATTACCCTGAAGGGGGCTGGAGGAAGCCCCAGGTATGTATAAAACTTTACTTTTCATCCGTCTCAGGTACCCTTTAATTTGTAGTCACCAAACCAAATTTTAACAACATATCAAATTATTTGATTTCATCAGCAAAGGGAGTGCATACATTTGCATAAATCAGCATCAGTGCAGAATTATTTCCATCTCATTGACCATCTCTATTAGTGACACAGCTACACATCAGGCTTTATACTTACAGCATAGATGTTATTTAGTATATATAAGAGATTCCTGTGTACATATCATATATACAGTCACAATCAGATGTGTATATCTGACCTTAAAAATACGGGGACTGCTTTATTGAAGCAGCACAAGTAACTAATTTTGATTGGTTTATTTCATTTTTGTGGACTAAGCACAGCTATTACTGTATATATACATTATTTTTAATGACTATTATCTGAGAAATAGAACATTTTATCATATTTTCTATTTTAATTACAGTTGCAAATTCATTAGGAGTCGGAGTCGGTGCATTTTTTCCCGACTCCGACTCCAGGCACCCAAAATTGCCCGACTCCACGACTCCGACTCCACAGCCCTGTAACACGATCATTAGGCAAGGCTCCTGAGTCATATAGGGATTAATTGTCTAAACTATTTCTAATTGTCCCTAGTGCAAAACCACTCTGAAAGGTGAAGATGTTGCTAGCAGTGTCTAGGTTGTGGGAATTGACCCCAACTGCATGTGTGTGAATGGGTCCTAGCAGCATAGCTCCAAACTCCACCTTTTTTGGTGGGAGTATCTCTCTTTGGCAACCAAATCCCTCTGTCCCTCTTTCTACCTCATTGTTCCTCTTTCAGGATTAATATACAGATCTATATAAATGGATATGGTGTTTTTTTTTTTTACTTAATTGAAAATACTTGACTTAAACTTTATTCCCATCCTTTTCGATATACAGTAGAATCTCTTTATAGTAAACATCAAGGAGCCAGGAGAAGTAGTTTACTATATCAGAAATGTACTATATCAGAATTATTCATACATTGTATATTTATAAAGACACAGTTGCTGGGGAGAGAGGTTTACTTTATCCAGAAGTTTACTATATCAGAGTTAACTATAACGAGATTCTACTGCACAGTATTTATTTTATTTGTGAATTTAAATAGAAAGGAAAAGTTATGATAACACAAAGGACCAGTGTGGTTTGAATGATAAGACTGCATCATTTGCTGATGAATTCTGTGGTAGGTGTGGCGTGGGCGTGGTTAGTGGTGTGTCAGGGGCGTGTCTCAAATTTATACTATATGTTCCCGTGCCCCCTAAACCCTACTCCTTTTTTTTTTTTTTTGTTGGTCCATAACGTTCGTCTTTCAAAGAGTTGTGAGGTACATACAGAATCGCCATGGTTAACTATGATTAATTACGGCATTGCTTTAGTGCAAAGGTGTGGTGTGGTAGTGCCCAAAGAGAGTGTTTAAAACGTATGTAGTAGATCATTTCCAAAAGACCAAAAAATACTGTAACAGGAATAAATCACAGAAAAGTATAATAATCTGCAATTATCTTTGTGCACAGTGTTCCCCAGATGAGTGATGTACACTATTCAGTTGTGTTGCTAATCAAGCGTTGGAATAAATACACGTTGTGTTACACTGGAGCCCACGTAATCTCTTTCTTTATAGGAAATAATTATAATAATCTGTCAGCACAAAATGGTCACCCCTCAGAATTACATACCATAATAAAACAAAGATTAAAAAACAGGAGGATTTAGGGTCCACAGGTAAGTCTCTTGTTTAAAATGTAGCTTTTAATCAAGTAGTAACATTGATTGAAGGACAATCTTAATTCTTTAAAATAATATGGTCACGGTAAGATATCACGATAACATCTGATAGCCTGACCCATATTTCCCAGCCTCAAAGAGGGCTGCTTCCTCAGATGACCATAAGTAAAAAACAAAGCAACAAAACTGAGGGTTTACAATGCATTTAGTAATATCTCATAAAATATTGCTTTTAATGCATTCAATAAAAGATTCCATGAGGACAAATAATTAAAATCCCAAAATACCACATGGTCATATCATTAAGGCCTCTTGCACACTGCATGCATTTCCGATTCAGATTCCACTTTTTAATCGTTTTCTACATCCGATTCAGATTTTTACTGCATGCTGCATTTTTTGATCCGTTTTTCTGTTGAATGTATTCAGGGAAAATCGGAATTGAAAATCGAAAACTGAATCGGAAAACGGATTTGCAGTGTGCAGGGAGCCTAAGGGCTTGTTCACACTGCAGGCGTTTTTGGTTTTTTTTTCGTCCGCCTGCGGTTTTTAAAAACGCCCCCCAACCGCATGGACAACGAATGTCTATGAGAAGGTTCATATCAGCGCGGGTCGTGCGCGGTGCAGCTAGGAAAGCTGTGCGCGTTCCATTTTCGGGGCTATTCCGCCTCAATGGAAGGTATAGGAAAATCGGCGAACGCGTACAAAAACGCACATTAAGGCGATTGCGTTAATTTTTAAGATTAAATAGATTGTATTTATTATTTTCCGGGTCAAAGAGTTCACTTCCTGACTTGCGTCAGGGACTGCATTCCAAAACCGCTCGGAAAAACGCTTAGAAATCCGCTAAGCACAAAAACGATTCGCCCACCCAAGCGGTAATCTGAAAAAAAAGACGCCTCAAAAAAAAAAAAAAAAAACAATGCGGATGGACACAATGTGAACAAGGCCTTAAGGGTACCTGACGTGAAAATAAACTTATGATATAAGGATTTGTATGTGTAGTGCAGCTAAGAAATAGAACATTAGCAGAAGAGATATGAGTCTAAAATTGTTTCCAGGACAGGAAGAGTTAAGAAACTCCAGCTGTTCAAATCCATGTAAAAGAGCTTTACTGATCTCTCCGACTTTCAAAGTCGCAGAGAGCTCTGTCTTCTGAAGCTTATTATCTCAAGTGTCTGTCACTGTATCTTGGTTTTTTTGCAGAGGAAAGTTCAAAAGGTCATTAGCCTGCTCTGTGAAATCATTTAGAATACTGAGTGTTGTGTAAACTGCAAATATTAGAGAATGATGCAATGTTATAAAAAAACAAACTATATAACTGAAAATAAAAATATGAGACTATTTTGTTTACTACTAATGTTCTAGTAATTATCTGTACTACACATATTCATTATATCATAATTTTTTTTTGGGCTTCAGTTTCACTTTAAACACTGCCTGATGTGTGTTTCACGTGACCTCGGGGTCGGCGGGCCGCATTGCGTACATATTTAAGCATTCCCACTGGTGACGGAACATTAACGCATACATTTTTACGCGTTAATGGTGCAATGCGTACATTTTTACGCGTTGCATCACTAGCCGCCAGCTAGTTTCGTTTTAGCCGACCTCGGGGTCCGTTTTCGGTGACAGGCCTGTGAATGCGAGTGATTCTTTGCTCTCCTGGCCACGATAGCGCCCTATATACTGCTATTGCGGTCAGGAACGCGAAGAATCACTCGTGTTCCCAGGCCTGTTGCCGAAACCGGAAGTAGCTGCCGGCGGGGACAGGAGGATCCGGGGCGAGACTGTGTGGGCACCAGACAGCTGCAGGGGGCTGGTAGAAGCCCCAGGTGAGTCTTAAGTGTCCCATTAGCTACTAAGATAAGGAATTATACACACATTGGGCTTGATTCACTAAGACAAATAGCATGCCTTATCAAAGTTAATACACCTTATCAGAGTAGCATCGCAAGTGCTCAGGGCAGGATGAGTGGAGCTATCGTCATTGCCGATTAGCAGGCATACTGTAAGTTTGCTATGCTACTCTGATAAGGCATGTTAACTTTGATAAGGCGTGCTAACTTTGATAAGGCATGCTATTTGTCTTAGTGAATCAAGCTCATTGTTTCTCTCCCTTCTATCTCTTCCCCCTCCCCTTGCTTGTAGAGTATTACGACACAGCCTGAGGGCTGGAATAATTTGTCTGTGATCTCTCCACACATTAGCAGCTTGCTAGTAAAAAAGGATTAAAGCACGGCAGCCATCTAGCGTAGTACAGGTGTAGGTGACTTTTCTTTCATAATAGCACCATAGTTTGGACAATAAGCTCTGCTAAAAAGCCTCTGAGTTCTGTGTGTGATGTTTACATTTGGTTCCTATCATTGCTGAACTAGTTAGCCTTAATTTTATCACCTGAGCTAGGCAAAAAATATCTAACGCTTGCCTTACAAACATCAATTTGATCACCCAATCAGGCCCCACCAGCCAGCTGTTATGCCACCTTTGTGCCCCCTCGCCCCCCCAAATGTGAAGTTGGAGCCACCACTGGAAGCCGTAAAGGCCAAGGATTGGAACAAAACTCAGGCAACGTGCTTATTTTTAAAAGTAACAAAGATGGCGTTGCCTGTACCGCTCTCACAACAGGTTTCTTTTATATGATTGGAGGGGACCTCATGCAAGATTTCAGGTTGAGGTTTTAGGGGAAATTATCTTTTTGATCTTTTGTGCTTATGAATGTCAACAAAGCCATTAAAATCAGAGAGGTTTGATGTGACGATTACCTTCTGCTTCCCTGTAAAATCTACATTCGCAGATGATGGTTAATAATGTTGCTGCTGTTAGCCCATAATGCATGGCGGAATTGCTGCTTAGCCAGATGGAACAGAAGAATGGCGGTGTGACGGTGTCACCGATAATGTCGCAGAAATGTGTTGTCCAATTAGGGAAGTGGCTTTTAATATATTCTGCGAGCGAGCTCCATTCATTTTTGGTCCACGGTAATTTTTCTCCTGAAAGGAGATAATTTATTTTTAATTAGTTCGGACTGAAAAGTAGAAGCCCTTTTCCTGCTGGGGCCATAGCAACACGCAGCTACATTATCTGGTAGTGAGATAGTTAATTCTGCTACTTTACAGCCCAACTCCAGCTGAAGCACTGCTGTGTTATGTTTTAGGTCCATCTTACACTCGCCGCGTTGTATTCCTTTCACCTAACGCACCTCATCACAATGGCCATTTTAGGATATCCAAGGCGGTTAATATAATCTAGCTTTATGTACCTGGGGCATCTTCCAGCCCCTAGAAGTCGCATGTGTCCCTCGCGGCAGCTCTGGTCTTCTTCCATGTCCCACTGGCAGCCTCTGAAGGATCACCGACCCCAAATGGGTCTTAGTCTTATGCGCATGCGCAGGTGTGTGCCCGCTCCACGCGTGAACATGCTTATATCATCGGGAGCGTACTGTACCTGCAGGCAAACCGTATACTCGCGATGATGTGGTGGCGCTCTTATGCGGGGCGATGTGCAGAAGACCCTGACCCATCAGGAGTCGGCGATGCTTCAGAGGCTTTCAGCGGGACATGGGAAAAGACTGGCTCTGCGGTGTGGGACACACGTGACTTCTAGGGGCTGGAAGAAGCCCCAGGTACCATGTTTCCCCCGAAAATAAGACACTGTCTTATATTAATTTTTACTTCAAAAGATGTGCTAGGGCTTATTTTCAGGGGAGGTCTTATATTTCTATCAGGAAGTGTCTCTCAGTTGAACATTTCCTGTTGCTTTGTACTGTGCTTTTCCTGGATTTGAAGGTGTGCTACTGAACTGATCAGGCACCTGCTCTGTCTTCCCTGCACACAGCTGATGCACAATCAGCAATGCACTGTGTTCCCGCTTGCTGGCTGCCTCTTCTTCCTGTGCAGTGTACTATATAAATGGAAAAGGCAGAGAGCCCAATATAGTGTTGTATGTATTAAAACAATTGGTATGTGACAATGTGAGATAAATATACTCACAAACATGGGTTACCTCTCAGGTAACCACTGTATAGGCAGGTAAGGAGATTAGACCTGTCCTCACTCAGGATTAAGATGTCGCTCTCTGTAGACAGGAAAAAGGGGGTAGGTCACCCCACCACCAGGGGTGGAAACTGTAACTTAGAGATAGAACAGAGGAGCCAGTAGAGTAAAAATGGATAAAAGTTTTAAAATAGCTTGGAGGAAGTGGTGGACTTACCTCTGCAAAGCAGACACGAAAGACTGTCTGATTTTATGCAAATACATTTATTAAAGGTACCCCAATGGATGCAATGCGATTCGCAAGCACAGCCTGCTTCATCAGGCAATTAAATGGGGACAAAAGCAGAATTTCGGCAGTAACACATGTAGCGCCTCAGGCGATCTCGGTCACTTACCTGGGGCTTCCTCCAGCCCACCATAGGCCGGAGGTCCCCCGGCATTCTCCTGGCTCCTCTCCGTGTCCCTCCGTCTTATTGTCACCAATGCCACCCGGGCTGGGTGTCGGGCCGGCTCTTCCTGGGTCTTGACGCTTGGTTTCATCACGCCGGCCGCTACCCATAATTACAGCAGCCTGCGTGGCGGTCCTGCGCATGCACGGTTTTCTAACTTTAAACGGCGCGTACGCAGGACTGTTACGCTGACCGCCGTGATGACACCAAGAGTCAAGTCCGAGGAAGAGCTGGCCCGGGTGTCGCTGGTAACGTGGAGGGACACAGAGAGGACACACGCTAGAGGGACACAGAGAGGAGCAAGGAAGACGCTGGTGGACCTTGCAGCCTACGGTGGGCTGGAGGAAGCCCCAGGTAAGTGAAATTTTTTTATTCTGTGTACCACTCAGAGTCCCTTTAAAGAGAAACCCTAACCAAGAATTGAACTGCATCCCAGTCAGTAGCTGATGCTCCCTTTCCCGTGAGAAACCTTTACTTTTTCACAGATGGATCATCAGGGGGCTCTGTATGGCTGATATTGTGGAGAAACCCCTCCCACAGTGTGGACCATGGTTCTGACATCACAATGTGGGAAATAAAACAGCAAGCAGCATCTCCTTCCACTGATATCACTTGCCAGCAGGAAAAATGTCACCATGTGATAAATGTCCGAATGTAAATCAGGGAGAGGAAAGATTTTACAATGAGCAAACACTGACTAAATCATTTATACATCATTATTGTAAGAACAAAGTACTTTATTACATTGTTTTCACTGGTATTCCTCTTGAAGCCTGGTACACACCTTTAACTTTGATTGGCCAATAACTAACGACTTTTACCACCTCCAAGTAGAATAAGAGTTTACCTACACAGTCTCATAGTCACATTATAAATTTATATTATTCAAAATCTGTTGGCCCTCATTCTACATGTAAGTGGTAAAACTGTTCAGCCATTGGTTAATCAAAATGAAAGGTGTGTACCAGCCTTAAAGTGAACCTCCGGACTAAAAAATCTACTCAGCAGAACTGAAAAGGCTTTGTGTTTCTTTAACAAATTCACAGCATCCGAACTTTGTTTTTCTTACCAAAGCATTATTTTTAGCTGCATTTTTACCTAATCTCCACCCACCAATGAACAAAAGCCCGGGCTTTTTTCCCTGATGCTGTGCAGAGCACGATAGGATTTCCTATGTTGTTGTTCACGTTGCCTAGCAACTGGGAGAGGTGCTCAGGACACAGGACAGTTGAAACGGTGTCTCATGCTCCCTGTCACCTCCTTTCAACCAAAAAGATGGCTGCCATCATGAAATCACAAACCTTTGCCTGTTCTTTTAAAACAGAGTGGGTAAGAGATTATATTACCTATCTATTTTAATTAACATAACTAATGTAACTTAATGACAGTATGTTTCTTTAGGCTGAAGTTCCTCTTTAAACAGAACCAGTGGCCACGAATGATCCAATCTTTTTCATCCAATTTTAACCAAACCCATATTTTATAAGGGTAAATCGAGTGAATATATTAAATGGATTAATTTAGGCAGTTCCCTTTATATTACATAGAATTGGTAAGATTGGATGAAAAAGATTGGATCCTAGTCACCACCATTAACCTACCCAGCGTTCAATTTCCCCAGGATTTCTGTGCAAACAGTGATAAAATTTATTTGTAAAACTTTTTTTTTCCTGTAACTTGCCAAAATGTGTCAAGCAAGGGTCTAGTATACAGTGCAGGAGAGTATTGATGTGTATGCATGTTTATACTGCTCACAGCATGTTTTTTTGAACGGACATTTCTGTCCATACCGCTAGGGAGGTTAAAGGATACCTGAGGTGAGAGTGATATGGAGGCTGCCATATTTATTTCCTTGTAAACAATGCCAGTTGCGTGGCAGATCTGCTGATATATTCTGGCATACGTGGAGTCAATACCCTGAAACAAGCATATGGCTAATCCAGTTTAACCTGACTCAGCTGAGTCAGAGTACCCGATCTGCATATGCTTATTCAGGGTCTATGGCCATTAGTTTTAGAGGCACAGGATCAGGAGAACTGCCAGGTAACTGGTATTGTTTAAAAGGAAACAAATATGGCAGCGTCCATGTCTCCTCTTACCTTTGTGTTTCCTTTAAAGAGTAACTGTCAGGCTGCAGAAGCTAATTTAAACCTCTATTCTCCTGTGTTAAACAGTTTAGAAGGAAGCCAAAAAGGCATTAGTGAAGATAAAAATCTCTCTTACCTTTGATGTGTGCTTATCAGCAAAGCTGTTAGACCAAGCAGGACGCAAGCCGCATACTATACTGCAAAGCATTCTGGGGCCCTCCCCTCGGCTGCTAATGAGACGTTACAGCAGCTTGTAATCAGTCCAGCGCGTAGCACTGATAAATCTCCGGGCAGAGTACACTGCAGGAGTCAGCTATTGTTCCTAGCCACATGGCTCATTAATATTCACTGCACACTGTGTTATTCAGTACGAGCTTTTCTGTGATTAGGAAGCAGGCAGGACATGACGACACATTTGGCTTCATAGAAGTCAGAAAAACATGGAACCTGCCATGAGCTGTCAGGAGCATCAATCTCTGCATATACTATATAAAAATTCTGTGAAGTACAAACGTGGACAGTGAAATGCATATGTAATGTAAGTACAGCCAATCTTTAGCTACTGATATATGTGTTTATTTTCTCTGAGACCTTATACCTAACAGCTCCTCTTTAAAGGAGTTGTCAGGAAAAATGTAAAAAATGAGGTTTACTCACCTGGGGCTTTCTCCAGCCCCTTGCAGCTGACTGTCCCACGCTGACCGCTCTGCTCTCCGCCGTCGTCCCGGGCTCCCCGCACGGTGCAGAGACCGACCACGGGGACGGCGTTACTGCGCCTGCACAAAGCGCCGCTGTCAATCATGGCCACGTGGTCCACGGTGCACTGCACAGGCACAGAACTACTGCGTCTGTGCAGTGCGCCGCGGACCATCTAAGAAAGAAGTTCAGATCCATATAGACAGTGTAAGGATCTCTGCTGTCAGCCGGGGCAAAGGTTAATCCTCGGCTCAAAAGGGAGAAGTATTTAGGACTGAAACTATGTTAAGCGAGGTTTATTATATTATTGATGGCAAAAAAGTCTGTTTCCTCGATGGTTGTACTTGTTTTTCCTTCACTTCCTTTTTATATTTTCCCTGTTTCTTCTGAAGCCCTTTGAGCTGACCTCAAAACACCTTTCATTCTCCCTACCTCATCTCCCATGTCTTCACTGATTTCTATGTCTGATTCCTGCTTTAAAAAAGCAACCGACCTCCTAGAATAGTCAGAACCTTGAAAACCCACCAAGTTTGTGCTCAGATTCTGAGACCTATGTCAAGTCCCAGAGCGACTTCTTCTAGGTTGACCTCGATTGCACTTGAACTCACCCCGTTTCCAACTAGCCAGCCACGCCTTCCCGAAACTTCATCTGTTTCTCCTTAATTTTCTTTTGATTTTTCTAAACATCTGCCTTTACTTGACATTGACAATATACCTTATCAAAATCCCTGTGATTCTAAAACAGATCCAGTTTAGTCTTACTGGCCTGTATTTAACTATCATTTTTAACTTCCCCTCCTCCATAATCATTTCCATTTTGCTTATACCTCTTTTTATACACTTGGTTTTCCAAATTGCCACTGACCTTTCATTCCTGAGATACTAGTCTGCGGGAACAATATGTTCCCTGATGCCCCATGGTATTACTTTTATTTATATAGCACTGACATATTACGCAGCGCTGTACAGAGTATATAGTCTTGTCACTAACTGTCCCTCAGAGGGGCTCACAATCTAATTCCTACCATAGTCATTTGTCTATGTATGTATTGTGTAGTGCATGTACCATAATCTAGGGCCAATTTAGGGGAAAGCCAATTAACTTATCTGTATGTTTTTGGGCTGTGGGAGAAAAGTGCCTGGAGGAAACCCACGCAGAAACATGGGGAGAACATACAAACTCCTTTTATGTACAGTAGGACTATAGGGTTGAGATGTCCCACCTACGTCTTAGTGATTTAAAGGACACCACAACTGAAACTAAGTTTGCGGCAGTGTGTGGGGGAGTCCAAGTAAATACCTTCAGCTCCTCCTGCCCCCCTCCGTCTGCCTCCGCTCTTCTAATATACCTCCCGGTGCCCAGCGACTCTCTTGACCCCCCCACCCGGACATACTGCGCCCTGTGCGCGCAGTATGTCATCCCCTCTGATTAGCATGTGACGCTTAGAGTAATGGAGCACACACGCAGCCCAGGGGAGGCAGAGTAATCAGCGTGCTTCTGAGCCGATCGTTATGCGCCAGCCCGAAGTGAAGAGGGGATGACATACTGCGCGCACAGGGCGCAGTATGTCCGGGTGGGGGGGGGGTCAAGAGAGTCGCCGGGCACCAGGAGGTATATTAGAAGAGCGGAGGCAGACGGAGGGGGGCAGGAGAAGCTGAAGGTATTTACTTGGACTCCCCCACACACTGCCGCAAACTTAGTTTCAGTTGTGGTATCCTTTAAGGGTTATACACAGTGGCATAGGGATAACCATGGCATCCATAGTGACTGCTATAGAGCCCATAGCAAAGGGAGTTGTGAAGCTGATATCAAGTAAGGGGTTCTATGCTAATATGTAACTTGACCTTTTCAGATGCTTTTGATTGAAATAGCTTTTGATTTCAGGAAATATGACTTCCTAATGCTGCAAATAAAAAAAAAATCTACAATTTTCAGTTCTTTACAACCTCTAAAATGTTTTGAAACTGTTGTGCGTAGTAATTTGGAACAGTACATTTTTAAGTTTTTTATTTCTGAAAAATATACCGTTATCATTAGGAGGTTTGTTCAGTAACATTAGAATTTGACTCTAATGGTTGATGACTGAAAAATGATGCAGACTGCCACTTGCATCGACTATTTAGGAAAATCAGAGCAAAATATAATTTGGAACTGTGGGTAAGCAGATGAATAATCGTTGTAGAAAAAAATACACTATTTTATCAACCAGCCATCCTTACCGGTGTATATATACTCCCTGACAGATTTAGACATGCACATTTGGAAATAAAATTGTCTGTGATTCTTTTCATTTTTATGCTCGGTGGAAAGGTACATTTTTCACTCGATGGACGGCAGAGTTGCAGAATCCTGAGAAAAAAAATAGAAACTTGCTGTGACGGGATCCTGAAAATGAAAAATGAACCTGCGGCTCTGCAAGTCATCCCGATTCCCCCCCACCAGTGCCGAGGCTTAGGCGGAGTCCTCCGAGCTTCAGGGAGTCAGTGGTGAAAACACCAGAGACTCATTCCCAGCATTCAAGATGTAAATTTAAGAGTCACCTGGGAGTCCCTGCGAGAACAGTAGAAACATTAAAGACGTCAAGTTCTGAGTGACTAACAAAAAGAAGAAAACTTGCTTAATCCAACTTAACTTTATTTATGGAGCAGAAAAATCTAAAATAACACTTTGTTAGCTACTAGTGAAATATAACAGACATCGTTTCCTGAGGTTTAACATGCTGGTGCTTGAAGGCTAAAGTAAGAGTCCACCCACAAGAAAGCAAAACGATTCCCTCCAGAGCATGTATAGGCAGTGTGCAGATCTCCTCCGGATCACTGGTTCAATGCACAAAGGTGTAAGTGGGTATACCTGCACATGGGCTGTGAATAGTCATTTAGCACAATTAATTTCCTATTTGTATGATGAGTACAATGTGCATGAAAGAACCTCTTGTCCCAAGAGGAAATGGGAATGATCCATTGAACCAGCAGTTAGTGGGTTGAGTTGACTCATGTTCTCGTAAGCAGGAATCTTCATGCTTACTTAAATTTTACTCTTAAGCTAGTCTCCCATCCTCTGCACCTGTTTATCTATGATCCTGATGCGTGAACCAGAGGCAATATTGCCGCGCACTGCATACCAATACTAACGCCAACAGCTTGTTGTGCAATTAACGCGCCCTGCAGTACACGGATAATGTGAGCTTTCCTATGGTTTTGTGCACTCACATTACCTATGTACTCCAGTATTGTGCATAGTACGGTACTGTCAGTTCATGGATTATCTATTGATCTATCTATTGATCTAAAGGCCTCAGGGCGTAAACAAACTTTAACTGACCCCTCCCCTTCCCCCCCAACATGCAGACCCTAGCATCCAACTGGCCAAGGAGCTTGAAGAGTGCTACTGCAGATTTGAGCAGCAGATCAAACTTCCGCCGTCCATGCCAAAGGGAGTCCTTCTCCACCCAACCTTCCCGAGTGGCCGCTCACACCCGAGCCAGTTGCTGTCCAGGTGCAGGAGGATGATGTACTACATCCGCAAGCTCAACCCCAGGAAAGCCTCAGGTCCAGATGGCGTGTCATCGTCCTGTCTGAAAACCTGTGCAGACCAGCTTGCTCTCATCCTCCCCTTCATATACAACAGGTCCTTGATGGAAGCTTCCCTCTGCTTTAAAAGGTCCACAATTACCCCAGTCCCCAAAAAGTCAGGAAACATGGAACTCAACAACTTAAGACCTGTAGCTATGGCTCCCACTATCATGAAGATCTTTGAGTGACTGGTTCTTGACTTCCTAAAGTGCTCCAACAACAACTTCCTTGACCTGCACCAATTTCCATACAGGATAACAAGTGAGGACGTCACCATCAGCCTGGCACACATCACGGAGCACCTTGACAGACCGGACTCCTACGCCAGGGTCCTATTCTTGGACTTTAGCTCCACCTTCAACACCATCTGCCCAGAAATCCTGCTCGGCAAACCTGCACAACTTGGAGCCTTTGTGCGTGGGTCAGGGACTTCCTCACAAACCGAATGCAATGGATAAAGCTTGGTAACTGCTAAACCAGCGTGAGCACCACAGACGCTGGTGCACCACAAGGGTGTGTATTGTCTCCACTTCTTTTCTCCCCGTGCACCAACAAATGCACCTTATCTGCTGACTTCATTAAGGTCATGAAATTTGCAGATGACACCACCATCATCGGCCTTATCAACAGCAATGTAGAATGTGCCTACCGCAGCGAGATTGACAGAATCTGCAACTGGTGCAAGGACAATAACTTCGCACACAACGGGGCAAAGACTGTTGAGTCGGTTGTGGACTTCAGGAAACACCCCTCAACCCGGTACTCATTGAGGAGATTGAAGTCTTCAGGATCTCAAGCATTCAGTTTCTTGGCACAACCCTACCTAACAACCTAAGATGGGGGCAGAACAAAACCAAAATTGAAAAGAAGGCCCAGCAGAAGTTTATTCTTCCTGTTCCAACTGAAAAAAAATTGTAATCCCACAGGAGCTGCTTACTAGTTTTTATACCTTTTACCATCAAATATCATTATATGATATGCAAGCGCTAACGCTAGTGTCAAGTACAAACTCAAAAGAGTAATTAGTGCTGTGTAAGAGATCATTGGTTCACCACTGCCACCTCTTGACCTCCTCCACACTGCCAGAATGAGGAAGAGAGCCACCAGGATTTCGCACAAACTCTCCCACCCAGGCAGTCAATTTTTTCGTGCTCCTCTCATTGGGCCATGGCTACAGAACTATCCCACCCAGAACCACCAGGCGCAGGAAAGCTGTCTTCAAGCTGAACTCCAGCCCTCCCGCCAGGTCCCCCCGCTTGCTGCGCTCTACCCCTCGGTCAGCACAATTCAGTTCATAACTAATTCACACACAGTAAATGAGCACCCTGTGGTTGGACAGCATATTGCTAACTCTGAACTCCGAGCAACCCTGTGCAGTCCCGGCCCTACAGCTTTAGCTGTTTTAGAGTCCCATTACTTGCCCCCTATGCCCTGTACTTTGCTGCTCATGTCTGTATCTATGTATTTCTCCCATGTACCTATGTCTGTTTCATGTACTACTGTCATTGCCATGTGAACCACAAACCATTCAGGGTAAGTTAATTGGTGTACTTGGCGAATAAAGGGGATTTACATTCTGATTCTGTCTCTATACATCTTTATTGCTCTATAGAAAGTGTAGATGGATGGCACCGTTTTGTAGGTGGCTGGGAGGTGGCTATACTAAGCATTTAGCTTTTCTGAACCCCTCTGTGGCTAACTTTGTAGTGCATTTGAATAGCGCAAGCTACCCCAGAAATGACCCTGAGGAAGCAAGCAACCTAGCTTGCGAAACGGCTGTTAGACCAGCTACCTGTTGCTTGTGTTTGTCTATGGATGGGATGAAATAAATTGGTGTGTTGCAAACTATTGGTGCCCGGTTTGCTTTTCTCCTACAACCACTACCCCACAAATGCTTGCTAATATACGTGTATGACATTACCCATGTGCTGTAAGCGTGTATGACATCCAATCACATTACAAGGTATAGAGGGCAGTAAAATGCTGTGGATTCTTAGATCTGTTGGTGTACACAATACCTTTGTTGTTCAATGCTGAAAAACGTTTGAAAGAAATATACAAGCTTGTTTTAACCCTTTGGCAATCACGGTATGTAGTAATGATCACTGAGTGACTCAGTTTTACCAAGTACTACAGATCCTTTGCAGTTAGAGGATTACAGCAGTGCCACAAAATCCCTAATGATCTCTGTATTCACCAGGTCTGAGCAGCGCTATTTGGCATTAAGCACGCTGAATAATTCTTGGTATAGTGCTAATTTTAGGCCTAAAGCTACATACACATATGTGATAGCTGTTGGCTGATTTGGGCGATAAGGACAGTTTCAGCTGCCAATCGTTGTGTGTACAGAGACAGCTGATCAATATTACTCAGGCATCCATTGCTAAATTAGGCAACCTATCAAATCTTTAGCGACCCCCATTGCCCGAGCTATTATGAACCCCCCGCCGACAGGCTGAAGCCGATCCGTCATCCGCTGATTGTCATCCCTCTGCCCCCCTCCATAGCAACAGAACACATCGCTAGCCTTAAGTTTTCAGTTTTCAGCCATTATAGTTTTAAAATAATACACGCTACCGTAATTAAAACCCACACGGACAGCGGTGCTCTCACCGTTGTAGCAGGCATGTAATGTTACGTCCGGTACGTCCATGCCTGCGAGGAGGGAAGAGGTGCCCTTTTGTCACCCCGTTTCATGTGTTTCACCACCAGAAAAAAAAGGAAGAAGACAAGGGGAAGGAAGCCATGGCAACTGGGCCGGCATGGAATTAGGTAAGGTATATGTCTCCCTGCCTGTCACTCACCTCGTTGGATGGATTGTGGGGGAGGTATTGGGATTTGATCCCCCCCGGGGAGCAATCAGGAGGGGAGAACTGGGGACTCCTTAAACTGGCCCTTCCTGTTTTGGATGGTTCAGACTCTATTGATGCTTGAAGGATCAGCAGGATGCCAGGCAACTGGTATTGTTAAAAAGGAAATAAATATGGCAGCTTTCATATCACTTTGGGTGTCCTTTAACTCCTTTTTCTGATACCTAACCCTTACCTTTCCTCATTAACATAAATCCTTTTTCTAATGAGAACCCCCTCCTAATGCCTAACCCTAACCTTCAACCCTTAACTATCCCTTATGAGTTAGCATAAGGGAGAGTTCCCTTATGCTAACTATCCTAAATGATGCCTAACTCTAATCAATAACCCTAGCTAACACTAACTTCCAGTAGACAAGGAAAATAGGCGAAAAAGGCGCTCCACAAGATTGCTGGCAAACCACTTCTTGACAGCCACCTCCGCTGCCGTGACCAGAATAGATCCTTTTCACCTTTCGAATAATCAGTCATACAATGTCACAGCGCCAGGATTTATGCTGTCTCAGGCAGTCAAGCAATCCACTATTACTCCACCTCCAGAGATACACTCAACTCTGCATACTTCCTGTGTGACTCGTTTCACCGGAAACAGAAAAGCAGAAAAAAGTCTCTCTCAGTGGGTAACGGTAACACTTTAATTTTCCATACAAGGCACAATAAAATCGGAGTAAAAAATCACTTACATCAAGAGGGTCCTATGCCAGTATAGGACCCCCTCCGGACATATCGCTTCCCACCCTTGTGGTACTAAGGACATGCACAATCGAGCACTGGTGCCCAGCCCGCTCTCGTCCCGACTAGTTTCGGCCTTCCGCCGTCATCAGGGGATACGAGAGCGAGCAGGCTAAGGCACATATATAGAATCATGAGCATAATTACCTGTAGCATGACAGGCCGCTGTCACCGCCCGTAGCGCTTGGACGCACTGAGGACCACTTCCGGTCGGCGTCCATACTGCATCCGGTTTGCGTCAGTGGAACGCATACGCGTTCCACCTATGTAAACAAAGAGACAACCGCGGAAGTAACGTCGCATGTACATGCCGACGCTTACTCCGCGGTGACATGCGGATGGCAGCGGCAAGGCAGCTATGGCACTGACGTCAAAACTTCCTAAAATTAAAATCTATTTCTGTAAAACATTATCATTTAAACATCGTTCTTAAAACAACAAAATACAATTAGAAAACAAGTGTCTGTGTACAGTTAAGGCTGTAGCGCCATCTATTGTCCATATCTAATATTGCACTCTATCCCAAAAAACTCCACATAAATTCCTATCTAAAATCAATCAAGTACAGGTACATGGGCATTACAGCATTGGTTATTACAGAGATATTATTGCACTCTACCCCACAGTCCCTAACATCATATATTGTTGGTATATGGTGTCGGGCGTTTTGTCAATGTTTGTATAAATTGTTAAAAATAATTATAAAATCAAAAATGTAAATGTAATGCTCCTGGGAAAAAATAGGAGGAGCTTAAATACAAACATACGCCTAACTGTGTGAGCTTGTTTTCCGAGGTTTTACAGTACTGGTTTAAACATGCAAATAAATGTGGACCAATTTATAAAAATATCAATTTAATATCGAATAAATATTACAATATCAAAACAATATAAAATTGCACTTTTGATATATAACAAAACTCATAAGGTCATTCTTATAATAAGCAATGAGCTGGATAATAATTTCAGTAAAACATCAAAATGTTATTATACTTATTCACCAATACAAAAGGCTTAAACCAATTAGCAGTCAACTCAAATACAGTGCAGAGTTATTACTCATCAAATATGGCCGTCGGCCCTGTTACTCAATTTACCACAGGGTCTCTGGAGACAAAATGGATGAATTGAACGACAACAAAATGGCTGTTATCAAAATCAAAATGGCTGCTATCAAAAACAAAATGGTGGCTATCAAAAACAAAATGGTGGCTATCAAAAACAAAATTGCGCAGTCCAAAATCAAAAATGCGCTATCCAAAATAAACTGGCTGATGTCAGCTATACCATTCAATATAACAAATTTAGGATGACTCAGTGGATCTGACGACTGGGCGTTGCCCCACAATCGCTATGCAATCAACTATAAATGACAGGAATTTTCCCACTGTCTATACTTTAACCTCCGCTGGCCTGTGATACTACACAGAGCAAGCGGGTAAAATACATATAATTTTGGAATAAGATATCTATTGAGTCGTCCTAAATTTGGCTAGGTGTGGCTTGCACATGCTGCGGCAAAGTATCAAAATATCTAGAGGAGGTAGCTTGAAAGGTCTAGTTTTTATCCAAAACAAGTTATGGCATTCACAGTCAGCGATTCTCGAACTATTGGTTGTGTTAAACGACAGAAAAATATACCCACTGAATGGGTTTTATCAAATATATGGAATGAGTAATTCCTGTGCACTGGAAGAACGCACTCCCTTTGGCTATAAATGACTATAAACTTAAGAAAGACAATCGTCAATAAATCAAAAGTTCAGATATTCGTGCTGTGATAAGCCATATGACTAAAAAGAAAAATCAGAACTGGGTTCAAGTATAGTCACCAAGATGGCCTCTGGGCGTGTTCCTCTTAGGCGTGGCTGTGTTCAGATGGCATGAATCCTCTATGTCCTGGTCTGCTCAGATCTCCTGATGGTCTGATCATCCTCATTGAATGACCCCTCTCATCTTATTCCCCTCACTACCTATGGTCCTGCCCAGGAGATTAAATCTTCTAGCCTATCACTGGGCAGTGGGAGTGACCAATGGGAGCTTTCTGTGACTAATGTTTAACCCAAGTGTAATACTGGCTTTCACCCTTTGTAGGTGCTGTTGGCTAACTAATCACAGACTTACTGGGATATTTGGCAAACTAAAAACAAAAATCATGTTTTATTATAACCCAACAGTGAATAAATCAATGTTATAATTCCTCTATGGATAGCTGACCTTGCTGGAATCACTGGTTATTATTTATTATACAGTGACCTTTTCTACCATATTTAAGATAGATTGGATTTGATCCAAAAATCATTGGCATACTTAAAACCACCATGGATCTCTCATTATAACACATTGTGCTGTCTGCAGAGTTTTATATCTCTAACATCATTGTTTAACATACAACACTGGTAAACATATAGCATATCCATATTATTATTGAATTGATTGTAACTAATGTATAAGACTTAATCATATAATATCTGTATTACTCTTTGTATGATACATTTCTACTCATAAGGTATACATATGAGTGAGTCATGTGTTATTCTCTGAGTCGTGTCCTTAGATGGGGAATTGTTTAACTCAGCCTGTGTTTGCTATGTCACCAAGTTTCTTGGTCTGCAACAATGGTTAATTTCTAAAATATACAAGCCTTAGAGATTGTATTCAGAGGTTCATCTATTCAGCAAATATATTTGCCTCTTGAGAGGTCTCTTCCATTGTTACTCAACTTCTCTTGTTTGGCAATTGTTTGGCCAAGCAAGGTAACTGTGTTAACTATTAGTCAGATCGTGGTCTCCTTTCTATTCAAAGACACTCTTGAATGGCTAACCACTTGCTAACTAACATCTGATCTTCCTTGAGACACACAGACTGGACAATTCAGCATCGCTACATTAAAATAGGCTATACATTTCTATATAATCAATGCACCTATATTAACCTATAATCACCATATATTAAAAAGTCTTTGTCTTCTGTACCTTAGGGGAAGGAAATATTAGATTTTATTCCTATTTGATCATGTACAGTTCAGTTTATCAGAAAAACGTTACTCCGCCATATGGAAATCTCGACACATCCCCCTTTTTTCCAGAACGTTTCACAAAGTGTGAACTTTTTGGAAAATATAACAAGGATTATTAAACGTTTTTTTTTCGTTTGCTTCATTCCCGTGGGAACGCGTTGTGAACAAAACTTCATCTTTTGTATTGTAATCCAAGTTCAGAGGGAAATGGACTTTAAAACATTGTCTTCATCACATTGAAGTTCATGTTTCACGCTTCAAGAAAAATAAATTTGGCAAATGATACTCCGGCTGTAAACAAACAGGTTTCCTCTTGCTGCAAAGGTGGCAAACAGCAACTGTAACAGCGATGAACTGCTTTGGCCTTTGGTTCAAACAAAAGGATTTTCCGGATCTGCTTCAAGATTTGAATAACTCACTCCTGTGAGTATCTGAACAGGTATCAGACTTGCATCTCCCTTCAATGGACCCCGGATACATCAGCTCGTCATTCAACGACACATCGCGGGTTTAGGCTCATCTGGACCCTCTAGGATAGGAACATCTATCTGGTCATGATGAACTCCGCTGTATCCGGTAACATCACGGATGCTGGATCTGGCACCACACTTGGCTCGGCACTCTTCCCCAAGATTAGGACTGCGTAAAGGATGGCAATCGTCAGGTGGGGCATCTTTGCGCCGGATTGGAATCTTTGTGTCCATATGGATTCTAGTAGAGATTAACACATCATTAGGTATACCTGTCAGGAGAAAAATAATTTGTTAGCACACATTTCCAGATTGCTCAATTCTCCGCAACTGTGAGCTAGGGTGACAAATACGCAGTTGATTAATATGTACCCATTTTTCAACAAAATCATCCCCCTTAGGGATTTTAACCTTGTAAACCACAGGAGACAATTTATCAGTGATTGGATATGGACCTTTCCATGAAGGGAGGAACTTCTTTTCCTTTACCTGGTCTCTGGCGAAATTGTACAGATACACCTTATCGTCAACCTGATACTCCTTTTGGGTAGTTTTGAGGTCATAGTACGTTTTCGTACTGACTGCGGCTCTTTCGATGTTTCTTTGAGCAAATGCGAAGGCATGCTGGAGGTGCTTTCGTAAGTTCTCCACGTATTGATGTGCAGTAGTTGCATTCATCAAGTTGTGATCTGTGGTTTTGTAAAGCAAATGCTGGGGTAACACCATCTTTCTACCTGTGAGCATCTCAAATGGAGAAAGTTTGGTTGCTGCGCTTGGAGTAGCTCTAATAGCCATAAGAACTAGTGGCAGCTTAACGTCCCAGTCTTTACCTGATTCGCTAACAAATTTTTTCAGGATATTTACAATGGATTGATTGTAACGCTCCACTCCACCACTAGAGGCTGGTCGGTAAGCTATGTGTAGCTTCCGTTTTACCCCTAGGATTTCCCACATTTTGGTCATTACTTCACTGGTGAAGTGACTTCCGCGATCGGATTCGATGCGCTGTGGAAGACCAAATCGGGAAAATATGTGGTTAATGAGCAGTGATGCGCACACACTGGAACTGCATGTTTTACTCGGTAGACATTCTACCCATTTAGTGAACAGGCATGTTACGGTTAACATATACCGGTTTCCTTTTGAGGACGTTGTTACTGGACCAATAAAATCGATCTGGATGTCTGACCATGGCATAGCTATGCCTCTTTTCATCAGCGGTGCCCTGTGAGTGGGACCTTGTGGCTGGAATTGAGGGCATACCAAGCACCCTTGACAATATGTCCGGACATCCTGTAACATGTGTGGCCAGTAAGCGTAGTCTCTTAATAACTCATACGTTATTTTCTCTCCTCGATGACCAGCTGTCGGGGCATCATGAGCATGTTGCAACATCAAACCCCGATATGCTGCGGGTACTACCCACTGCGTAATACCATTTTTCGAGGTTCGTATCAGCAATCCATCCTGTAATGAAAATTGTGACACACCTTTCATCAGAATACGTAATTCCTCGTTGTCACTGCAGTCTTCCACGGTGATGGAATAATCCTGTGGACTTTCAATATGTTTATAAAACAATCCAATAATGGGATCCCCCTTTTGGCTCGCAATGAGATCCTCATTAGGAGAATCTTGACTCCACATTGTTACACTGGGTTGAGACTCCTTTTGGGCCTGCCCCCTAGTGGTGACATTTACTTCGATAGTTCCCATGAGGTCATTGATATCAAAGATCTCACCATCAATGGCTGCTTTCTTAGCGAGGGAATCCGCTAGATCGTTCCCATCTTTATCAGCGCCAGGGTGTTTCGAATGACCCCTTACCTTTTTCCAATAAATGGTAAGGTCGTGGGTATTAACCAGTTCATCAATTTTACAAAACAATTTACCATGTTTGACTGGCTTTTTGTTACTCCTTGTCATGCTAGTCCTTTTCCAACTGGGAAAATATTCCACAAAACTGTTCCGAACATACTCAGAATCTGTTATCAAAACAAATTCCTTAAGGTCATGTTCGATAGCCATTTGTATAGCTTTATACACGGCAGCGAGTTCTGCGACCTGGCTACTTTTGGGACCAATTTTGTATCCCGCAGATATCTCTGGAAATATGTTATTCCATACGATACCGATACCTGCAACCAGCATCTTTTCATCTCCTTCTGTGTGAAAAGAACAGCCGTCAACATATGCACATGGTAGTGATTTGCAGTACTCCTCTTCATAGGATTTATATGGAGATAAAGATTGCTCTTCCAGAAAATCGTTTTCTGGTGGCTCATCTTTATGTTCCACATGAGTACAATCATGGAGTTCAGCTAATCCTTGAGCAACTGGATTTTTAGTATCCTGTTTATATTTGATTTCCAGTGGCCATCCCATTAGGGACATTGTCCATGCCGTTATCCTACTGTTTGACAGGTTACCTTCTTTTATTTGGTCACTTTGTAAATATTGTAGTGATTGGTGTGCAGTTTCCACAATGATCTTTTCACCTTGAATAAAACTTCTGAAATATTGCAAAGCCCACACAGTTGCTAATAATGCCTTCTCGCAATTATTAAATTTGACTTCAACTGGTGATAATGATTTGCTGGCATAAGCAATTATTTTATTCAGTCTTTCTTGCTTTTGGAAAAGAACTGCACTTACACTCTTGTCGGTAAAACCTGTTTCAACATAGAAGGGTTTACCACCTTCTGGATAAGCAAGGCATGGGGCCTGTATGAGTTTTGTTTTAAGCTCAGATACAGCTTGTTCATGGCACTCATTCCATTCCCATTGTACTCCTTTCTTTAGCAGCTGCAATAGCGGCTTTGTAATCTCAGCATAGTTATCTATGAACTTGCGAGAATAATTCATCATCCCCAGGAATGATCTCAGTTCCTTGAGATTTGTAGGGGACCTCGTATTTTTGATTGCTTCCACTTTCTTTTTCTGTGGATTAATTCCTTCGGCAGTAATTTCATGTCCTAGGAAATTTACCTTAGATCGGCACCATTGAGCTTTCTGTAGGGAAAGTTTAACACCTGCTTCTCTTAGTTGATTTAATACATATCTCAACTCTGAAATATGTTCCTCAAAGATTGTACTTTTGATAAGGATATCATCGACATAAGTTAGGGTACCTCGTTCAGCTGCATCAGGCATTGCTTTGTGCATGAACACAGCAAATTCGTGGCCTGCGTTGATGTATCCGAAAGGCGTACGGGTCCACGCAAATTGTCTATTACCGAATGTGAAGGCTAGTTTGTATTGATCCCTTTCATCCACTTTAATTGTCCAATATCCTTGTGCGCAGTCAAGGGCTGTGAATATTTTAGACCCTTGGATTTGCGCCAAGCATTGGTCAATGTATGGTACAGGCCAACCCGACATGTAGACACGTTTGTTTAACTGTCTCAAGTCTGAGCATAGACGGAACTGACCATTCGGTTTAAGAACTCCGAGTACTGGATGATTGAAGGAACTGTGTACTGGGCGGATAATACCTTTCTTTTCCAGGTTCTTAACAATTTCCGATAATGACTCGTAGGCTGCTAGCGGAAGTCGATATTGTTTGATAAACACAGGGGGTGCATCTGGATCAGTCAGGATTCTCGTAACATGCAGGTTAGTCTCCCCACAGTCATAAGAGTCCTTGGCAAACATCTCCTGGAAATCCCAGAATAGTTGCCTTAGCTGCTGTCGTTCTGATTCATTAGAACATCCATCAGCTATAGAGAGTTGTTCTTCTACCCGTTCCTGAAATTCTGGGAAAATCTCAGGTTGACCTACCTCATAAGCTTCTTCAAGCCTATTAGTTAAGTCATTTGGGGTGTAACATGCTTGATCCTTACCCTGCTGGAGTGATTGATACTCACTTTCATTGATTTCATGGTTAAAAATCAATGATGTTTCCTCGACATGACATGTACCTTCCTCAGAACTGAAAGGATAAATAGAGTGTATGCTGAACAATCCTTCAGGTGTTGAGAAATATTGTTGGTCCACTATTTGTTCTTCTGTCAAATATTCATCAGGTATTAATCCAATGACTTCATTTTGGAATCCAAAAGTGTAATATTCTGAGTCAATGGCTAAGCCAATCATTGTATCCTCCTGTAACGTTATACTATGAGGGCTCATGTTTTGCATGACCATATATAATGGTTCCTGATGAATATTTATTAGGGGAATTGGTTTTACCTTCAACCCCAATTGTTGCATCCGATTGGATAAACAAATCAATGCATCTGCATTTCTCATCTTTTGACCCTTCTTTACTCGAATGGGTAAAAGAAATGATTTGCAACCTTCAGGGATTTTTACTTTTTCAGCGACAGTGATATCCACTGCATATGGTATCCGCTGTCCCCATCTCAAGGCTTGTTCTCTATCCTGGAATTCCTCTGGGTTTCCGGATAATTTGGACCACAGAACATCATTAACCAGATCAACCTGTATGGCAAATCGGTGAATAATGTCGTTTCCTAAGTACATTTGGTACTGTGGTTCCTTTAACACACTGAAGACATGTTTTGCAGATTTGTTTCCTAGAGACACAGATAAAATGCATTTTGCAATCACATTATGACTCTGGTTATCGTTATCCAGATCATGGATCCATTCCTGTGTGGAAATAAATTTGATCACCTGAGGGTCTGTTACCTGCTTCAGCAGTCCTAGGCTTATGTAGCTGGCCTCGGATTTGAGATCCAACTTGGCATATTTTACCCGAGCAATATTATTTACCTGCACGGGAACCAGCACATTGTCATTGATTTTCTCGATTTCAACCAATACCTGTGTATGCTTGGTTATGCCTGCCACTTCCTGGTTTCCCCCTTTAAAGGAAATAGTTAACACATCCTCTTCAAGGACTATCTTTTCAATCTTATCCTTTCGGATATTTATGATGTGAAAAGCAGTGTTAGCATTTTCCTCGGGTTTACCGTTTTTCAGGATAGTGACTTCTGGTATCTGACTGTTCCGGAAATGGATTTCAACAGAGTTAGGCCTTTCCTCAATCATATGGCAGCTGCGTTGCGACTGTGCATTGCTGGAGCGCTCAAAATCAATTGGAGTATTGACTTGAGCCCATATTGCTTCATTAATGAAGTCAATTATGGAATTTAGTCGCTTGAGCAGATCAATTCCAATGATCAATCTATCATATGGAAGATCAACAATCAAAGTCGGATGTTTAATGACCTTTTTACCAATCTTGTATGTCAGCCAGGATGTGCCTTTTACTTGTAAACTATTACCACCAACGCTTATCAGCGCACCGTCAAAGGCTTTTAATCTTGGCTTCCTTTGTGATGAATCCAAGATCTGCTGGTAATAGTTAAAAGACAGAATAGTAACCTGGGAACCGGTATCTAGTAAACCTGGGATCGGTCCGATACATCCATCTTGTAGATGGGTATCGATAAAATACCGGCCATCTACCTGTTCAAGATTGCAAAGAAAATTGGAATGTCTTTCTATTTGTTGCTTCAGAGAATGATCTCTCTGCAGCGTCAGGGTATTAGGAACTTGTTCCTCCTGATTCCGCCTGCAAGGCATTTGGGTTCCCATGGATTCTACCAATGGGACAATCTGAACAGAGGGTACTTCACGCTCTGGCTCAAATGACATAATATCACCCATTTGTGGTGAAATATCGAGAACATTAGACTTCCCTTCCTCGACCTGGGATAGGTCGGTACATTGCAAGTCATTTTCATTACTCGTATTTAGTATTGCCATATCCATTTCCGTATAGTGATTTGTCTCGGTTTCCTTTAGTTGGCAGAGCTGGGCCCTGCCTCCCCAGCTAAAAAATCCTCATGCTGTCTTCCTGCAGATCCCTGAGCCAACTTACCCATCATGTCACTCAATTTGTTCACTTGATCAACAAGCTGATCAAACCTATTAGGTCGGCGAGGGTTCTGGTTCCTGGGATCATATCTGTTCCCTGCGGGTGATCCACTCCTAGGTGAGTTAGGTGGTGATCTACCCCTAGGTGAATTAGGTGGGTGCTGTCTCCTTTCCCACTGCTGCCTGGGTCGGTTATCCCATTGTCTATATCTTTGGGGACGTCTGTACCCCTGGGGTTCTCTATATCCCTGGTAACCTCTATACCTTTGACTACCCTGGTTTCCTTGGTAACCCTGGTATCCTTGATACCTGCGATTGAACCGAGGACGGTAGACCTGGTTCTCAGAACCTGAGCTATCCCTATTTGACCCTTTAGGATTTTGTGGTCTGTTTTGATTAGGGTTTTGTTGCTGTCTTTGGCCCTGCTGGATAGGTACTTTTGCAGGAGGTATTTTCTTCTGTTGGGATTCAAAGTTTAGGTTCGCTTTCACTTTGGTTTCTTCTACTCTGTGCTCTGGGTACTTTCTGGTGTTCCTCCCGCTTACGTTGGAACTCCCACTGATATTGAACAGCAGTGTCGCTGAGGTAACCATTTTCTCTAGGGAGTTTCCGAAGTCTAACTCATTGGCCATGCTTAACTTTATTTGGGTAGGCAATGCATCGTAATATGCCTGTTTAAAATCAAGAGACTCCCAGTTAGGATTCCGATATGCTAAACTGTAAGAGTTTTTTAGCACGGAAAGGAATTCTCGGGGGCTCTGATCGGGTCGACAAGTAAGTCGATACACATCTCGTTTTGCTTCTGAGATAGTGCGATACGGCCCAAACTCCAGCTTCACTTCGTGTGAAACTGCTTGCCATCTAATGATACCTCGCTCCTTAAATGAGGTGAAATAGTGGCGGTATCTGTCATCAAAAACCCATGGGAGAAATCTGATTTTGTCTGCTTCAGACAGATTTAAAGAGTCCATAGTGGATTCATACAACTCCATGTGGGATGCTATTTGCGCTGAACCCTTTTTAGTGAACTTTGGCACAGCGGTGTTTAAGAATTTTATGATGCTGGCCGAGCTCTGTTTTTCTTGGGGGTACTGATTATTTCCCCTATTTGACTCCCCCCTATACGTACCTTTCCCCCTTCTTGGGATAGGGCTGGATTCTCGCTTTCTCTCATCAGCCTCCAATTCATCTGAATCAATATCAGCAAGGGAGTCGTGACCTTTATGGGAATCATCATGCCTAGGGGCCCTCATTTGCATATCTCTCTCTGGAGAGGAATCCAAATGTTGATCTTTAGGGACCCTTGTACTGTCATCGATTATGGTATTCATAGTCTTACATACCGTCTCCATACGATCCAACATGCCTTGCCATTTTAGGTCATATGGAGTGAGTATTGGCGGGCAAGGGCTGGATGATCTATCGAGTCTACCTGCCTGTTGGATTTTGAAGTACTGCTGTTGTAGTTCTTCAAAATCCTGTTTAAGTCTGCGATGCGCTTCACGATTCCGTTCGGCGTCTCTTTCCAGACTTTTGATCGCTACCTCCCTGTCTGAAATATTAATCATTAATTGGTCTCTATCAGCCCTTATAATTTGAAGATCTGATTCCACATCCCGTAACTGGGAGTTCAATGATTGGACGTCTCCCTCTGTTCCTTGCAATTGGGATCTCAACTGTACAATCTCTTTTTTTCTAGACTGTGCAAGGATATCTACCTCTAATAACCCATATAGAACAGAGGGTAGGGCGCCTAACAACCTCTTCTTCAGTTCGGAATCCGAGGTTATTGTGGTCATACATGAAAGATAATGATCCACCAGACCCTTAGATTGAAATATATGATCAGCTTCCTGTTTTATACTTTTCCTCATTCTGCTTATCCATTCATCTACTTCCTCATTATATTTCAGTTGTATAAATATAAATTCCACAATTTTTCGGAACGTCTGTTCCAAATGCAGTTCTGAATCACTACCTGTAGCACTCATGATTCAATAGCCAATGCAATAAAACCAGCTCAATAAAACGTTTTTACACTGTTTAAACCAGTAATGGAAAGTAAACGGATCTCGCTGGGGCCTCCAATCTTATGTCGGGCGTTTTGTCAATGTTTGTATAAATTGTTAAAAATAATTATAAAATCAAAAATGTAAATGTAATGCTCCTGGGAAAAAATAGGAGGAGCTTAAATACAAACATACGCCTAACTGTGTGAGCTTGTTTTCCGAGGTTTTACAGTACTGGTTTAAACATGCAAATAAATGTGGACCAATTTATAAAAATATCAATTTAATATCGAATAAATATTACAATATCAAAACAATATAAAATTGCACTTTTGATATATAACAAAACTCATAAGGTCATTCTTATAATAAGCAATGAGCTGGATAATAATTTCAGTAAAACATCAAAATGTTATTATACTTATTCACCAATACAAAAGGCTTAAACCAATTAGCAGTCAACTCAAATACAGTGCAGAGTTATTACTCATCAAATATGGCCGTCGGCCCTGTTACTCAATTTACCACAGGGTCTCTGGAGACAAAATGGATGAATTGAACGACAACAAAATGGCTGTTATCAAAATCAAAATGGCTGCTATCAAAAACAAAATGGTGGCTATCAAAAACAAAATGGTGGCTATCAAAAACAAAATTGCGCAGTCCAAAATCAAAAATGCGCTATCCAAAATAAACTGGCTGATGTCAGCTATACCATTCAATATAACAAATTTAGGATGACTCAGTGGATCTGACGACTGGGCGTTGCCCCACAATCGCTATGCAATCAACTATAAATGACAGGAATTTTCCCACTGTCTATACTTTAACCTCCGCTGGCCTGTGATACTACACAGAGCAAGCGGGTAAAATACATATAATTTTGGAATAAGATATCTATTGAGTCGTCCTAAATTTGGCTAGGTGTGGCTTGCACATGCTGCGGCAAAGTATCAAAATATCTAGAGGAGGTAGCTTGAAAGGTCTAGTTTTTATCCAAAACAAGTTATGGCATTCACAGTCAGCGATTCTCGAACTATTGGTTGTGTTAAACGACAGAAAAATATACCCACTGAATGGGTTTTATCAAATATATGGAATGAGTAATTCCTGTGCACTGGAAGAACGCACTCCCTTTGGCTATAAATGACTAAAAACTTAAGAAAGACAATCGTCAATAAATCAAAAGTTCAGATATTCGTGCTGTGATAAGCCATATGACTAAAAAGAAAAATCAGAACTGGGTTCAAGTATAGTCACCAAGATGGCCTCTGGGCGTGTTCCTCTTAGGCGTGGCTGTGTTCAGATGGCATGAATCCTCTATGTCCTGGTCTGCTCAGATCTCCTGATGGTCTGATCATCCTCATTGAATGACCCCTCTCATCTTATTCCCCTCACTACCTATGGTCCTGCCCAGGAGATTAAATCTTCTAGCCTATCACTGGGCAGTGGGAGTGACCAATGGGAGCTTTCTGTGACTAATGTTTAACCCAAGTGTAATACTGGCTTTCACCCTTTGTAGGTGCTGTTGGCTAACTAATCACAGACTTACTGGGATATTTGGCAAACTAAAAACAAAAATCATGTTTTATTATAACCCAACAGTGAATAAATCAATGTTATAATTCCTCTATGGATAGCTGACCTTGCTGGAATCACTGGTTATTATTTATTATACAGTGACCTTTTCTACCATATTTAAGATAGATTGGATTTGATCCAAAAATCATTGGCATACTTAAAACCACCATGGATCTCTCATTATAACACATTGTGCTGTCTGCAGAGTTTTATATCTCTAACATCATTGTTTAACATACAACACTGGTAAACATATAGCATATCCATATTATTATTGAATTGATTGTAACTAATGTATAAGACTTAATCATATAATATCTGTATTACTCTTTGTATGATACATTTCTACTCATAAGGTATACATATGAGTGAGTCATGTGTTATTCTCTGAGTCGTGTCCTTAGATGGGGAATTGTTTAACTCAGCCTGTGTTTGCTATGTCACCAAGTTTCTTGGTCTGCAACAATGGTTAATTTCTAAAATATACAAGCCTTAGAGATTGTATTCAGAGGTTCATCTATTCAGCAAATATATTTGCCTCTTGAGAGGTCTCTTCCATTGTTACTCAACTTCTCTTGTTTGGCAATTGTTTGGCCAAGCAAGGTAACTGTGTTAACTATTAGTCAGATCGTGGTCTCCTTTCTATTCAAAGACACTCTTGAATGGCTAACCACTTGCTAACTAACATCTGATCTTCCTTGAGACACACAGACTGGACAATTCAGCATCGCTACATTAAAATAGGCTATACATTTCTATATAATCAATGCACCTATATTAACCTATAATCACCATATATTAAAAAGTCTTTGTCTTCTGTACCTTAGGGGAAGGAAATATTAGATTTTATTCCTATTTGATCATGTACAGTTCAGTTTATCAGAAAAACGTTACTCCGCCATATGGAAATCTCGACAATGGATTGCAGTGCCCATAAGATAAGATATAAATATGAAAGTATAAAATAGATCCTACCTTTAAAATTTCATAACGAGTATTCACACATGTTACGAGTTAGCTAGAAAACAATTCAAATTAAAATCAATGTTAAGACCAGCCGGGTACATACAGTTCAATTTTATAACCCAGTTCATTTCTGACTTAGCAAGATCCCTATCCTGATTGTTGCCCCGCCAGTTCTTCATTATTTGGTCTATGGCAGAGTACACAAGTCCTTTAGGATTACAATTATGCTGTTCCTTAAAGTGCGCAGATACTGAATGATCCATGTATCCTCAGTGCGTCCAAGCGCTCCGGGCGGTGACAGCGGCCTGTCATGCTACAGGTAATTATGCTCATGATTCTATATATGTGCCTTAGCCTGCTCGCTCTCGTATCCCCTGATGACGGCGGAAGGCCGAAACTAGTCGGGACGAGAGCGGGCTGGGGACCAGTGCTCGATTGTGCATGTCCTTAGTACCACAAGGGTGGGAAGCGATATGTCCGGAGGGGGTCCTATACTGGCATAGGACCCTCTTGATGTAAGTGATTTTTTACTCCGATTTTATTGTGCCTTGTATGGAAAATTAAAGTGTTACCGTTACCCACTGAGAGAGACTTTTTTCTGCTTTTCTGTTTCCGGTGAAACGAGTCACACAGGAAGTATGCAGAGTTGAGTGTATCTCTGGAGGTGGAGTAATAGTGGATTGCTTGACTGCCTGAGTGTAACGCTCGGTGAAGCACAGAGAGGTCTGATTACCGGTGACCTGCAGCGTCACGGGGAATACAGACGTATACCAGATTATGTGTGATCTGCAGTATCACCGATAATCCAATATACCAGCTAACCTCTGTTCACCGGAGTAGAGTGTAGTGTTTTGGTGTAACAGTAACACTTAGAGGACTAGGCCTCAGTACAGTAAGACGTACTGTACAGATTACTTCCGCAACCCTGAGCTCTCCAAGGCGGGAGGAGTCAGACTGCTAGCAGGAAGTATCTTCTGAAAGTCACCCTCAGGCGGAAGGGTTACTAACAGAACGAAGAACCTCCTCCAATGATGAGGTCGGTTCTCGAGGTCGGACAAGCCAGGTCGTACACACACAGACAGATAAAGTACAAGATCGAGAGGCAGAGACGGAGTCAAAGTACAGGCAGGGTTCGGCAACGGGGTATCAGGTATATCGGGGTACAGAATCAGGAGGCAGAAACAGAGTCTAGGAGCGAGCCGGGGTTCGGCAACGGTGTATCAGAGATAACGAGGTACAAGATCAAAGTTCAGAAGAGTAGTCAAGGCAGGCAAGAAGTCATAACAAATATCACAATCAAACTAGTACTTTAAGCTATCAACAAATCTATCTTAGTGTAGGATTACAGCTCCAGCTGGTCCCGGCACACTAACGGATCTGACTAACGGATCTGGGTGCTCCCACGTATGTGAACGCAACGCCAGACAAGGAACAAATGAACAGCCAGCAGTATATATACACATATCCCCTCTCCAGCACCTCCCTAAGTGCTGGACCAATGAGGAGTGAAGCTATGGTCAGCTGACCTGCCTGGTCAGCTGACTCTCCCCTGAGAGTAATAAATTATGTTTGAGTGCGCGCGCGCGCGTCACTCTGAATCTTGTGGGACTATGAGTCCCAGCAACAGCAGCCCCGTTCTGCGGTGTCCCCGCAGCGGGGATCTGCTGGCTATCTGCCGCATTCAGCGCGGCGGTTTCGCCGCGTTCTGCGGCCTGATGCACGGAGGCAGCCGCCTCATGATGCGAGGAGGCGGCTGCCTCTCCGTGCGAGAAGTTCCTGTGTGCGGAAGGAGCCGCCCGCCGCTGGCTCATGGCGGCGGCTCCTCCGCGCTTTCTCACAGTACCCCCCCCCCGAGGAGTGGACTCCGGACAGCTCCTTCCAGGTTTTTCTGGATGTACAGTATGAAATTCTTTCACTAACTCGTCCGCATGCATGCGATTCCCCGGTACCCATTGTCTCTCCTCAATGCCGTACCCCTTCCATTGTACGAGATACTGCACCGAGTTCTGTACCGTACGTGAATCTATAATCTTTTCCACTTCATACTCGGGTTGGGCATTGACTAAGACAGGAGGAGGGGGGGCGGGACCCACCTGGACTGCAGGTTTGAGAAGCGATACGTGGAAAGACCTCACTCCACGCATACTGGTGGGAAGATCAACGGAGTATGTGACATTGTTAATCTTCCTAGTAACTGGAAACGGACCCACGAACCTGGGACCAAGTTTGTCCGAGGGTTGTTTCAGGGTCAGGTGACGGGTTGACACCCAAACCAAATCTCCTGGTTGGAATTTCCATTCCAACGAGCGTCTCTTGTCAGCCTGACTTTTCTGACTCTGGAATGCCTTTACAAGGTTATTTTTGATGATCCACCACATGTCCTTAAATGATCTCAGCCACATCTCCAAGGCTGGGAACGGAGTGGCCACAACTGGCAGTGGGGAGAATTTAGGCAGTTTACCGGTCACAATCTGAAATGGGCAGAAACCTGAGGACGAACTCTTTAAGTTATTGTGGGCAAATTCTGCATAAGGTAAATATTTCACCCAATCATTCTGTGCCTCAGCAACGTAGCATCTCAAAAATTGCTCCAGCGACTGGTTGACCCTCTCCGTCTGGCCATTTGTCTGTGGGTGATACCCTGAGGAAAATGACAATTTCATGCCCATCAAGTGACAAAATGCCCTCCAAAATTTCGAAATAAACTGAACTCCCCGATCAGATACTATGTCTTCTGGAATGCCATGTAGCCTGAAGATATGGATGATAAATAAATCGGCCAGTTCCTGGGCCGAGGGGAGTCCTTTCAAAGGCACGAAGTGGGCCATCTTGCTAAAACGGTCGACCACCACCCAAATAACTGACATGCCTTCAGATCTGGGAAGCTCCCCCACGAAATCCATGGACAAATGGGTCCATGGTTCGCTCGGGGTGGGTAAAGGCTGCAAGGTACCTACAGATGCCAGCCGGGAGGGCTTGCTTCTTGCGCACACCGCACATTCCCTGACAAATTCTTTACAGTCAGCGGCTAGCGAAGGCCACCAAGCACATCTGGCCACAAGATCCTGCGTCCTAGATGCTCCTGGATGTCCCGCATTCTTATGGGAGTGAACCATCTCCAAGATCTGGAGACGGAAGGGTAACGGAACAAATAACACCCCGTCTGGTTTCCCCTCTGGGATATCCTGCTGAAAAGGACTCAAAGTCTCTTCCCAGTCCTCCCAAGTCTCGGTGGCGGCTAAGACCACATTTCGTGGGACAATGGTTTCAGGAACAGGGGGCTGTGCTGTCTCTGGCTCAAAACACCTAGAAAGAGCGTCTGCCTTGGTATTCTTACTCCCTGGCGTATAAGTGATCAAAAATGTAAATCTCGAGAAGAATAGTGACCATCGAGCCTGCCTTGGGCTCAATCTTTTAGCCCCCTCGATGTATTCTAGGTTCTTGTGGTCGGTATAAACTGTGATAGTGTGCTCCGCTCCTTCTAGCCAGTGACGCCACTCTTCGAAGGCCAACTTGATGGCTAAGAGTTCCCTGTTGCCTATGTCATAGTTTCTCTCTGCCGGAGAGAACCTTCGGGAAAAATAGGCACACGGGTGTAGTCTACCCTGGGGACCAGAACGCTGGGACAGCACAGCCCCCACCCCGATCTCTGAGGCGTCCACCTCAACAATAAATGGAACGGAGGTGTCAACGTGTCTGAGTATGGGAGCTGAACAGAACAACCGCTTTAACTTAGAAAAAGCCTGTACTGCCTCGGGAGGCCAATGAGTGGTGTCTGCCCCTTTTCTAGTAAGGCTAGTGAGAGGAGCGACCACTGTGGAATACCCCTTTATAAACCTTCTATAATAGTTCGCAAACCCCAAGAACCGTTGCAATGATTTTAACCCCACCGGCTGTGGCCACTCCAGAACCGCGGAAACCTTGGCAGGGTCCATAGACAAACCTGAGGTAGAGATTATGTACCCCAAAAACGCAACCGACGTGACCTCGAAAATACATTTTTCGAGCTTGGCGTATAACAAATTTTGCCTCAGTTTGTCTAACACCATCCTGACATGGGTTCTGTGTTCCGAGAGGTTGTTAGAAAAAATGAGAATGTCGTCAAGATAGACTAGAACGAACTTTCCCAATACCTCCCGAAACACCTCATTGATGAGTTCCTGGAAGACGGCCGGGGCATTACACAACCCGAAGGGCATCACCCTATACTCGTAGTGCCCATCGGGGGTATTGAAGGCCGTCTTCCATTCATCGCCCTTCCTTATACGCACCAGGTTGTATGCCCCCCGTAAATCCAGTTTAGAAAATATGCTAGCCTCAGTGACCTGTGTGAACAAATCGTCAATAAGTGGTAACGGGTAGCGATTCTTCACAGTGATTTTATTGAGACCTCGATAATCGATGCAAGGCCGTAACCCCCCATCTTTCTTTTTGACAAAAAAGAAACCTGCCCCAGCGGGCGACCGGGACGGCCTAATGAAGCCCTTTGCCAAGTTCTCACGAATGTATTCCTGCATGGCAAGTTTCTCGGGGCCAGACAAGTTATATAAATGACCTCGAGGAGGCACACAACCGGAACGAAGATCAATGGGACAGTCGAAGGAACGATGCGGGGGCAACTTATCCGCGGCCTTGGGACAAAATACATCGGCATAATCTGCATATTGCTTTGGTACACCTTCCACCTGTACCTTGGTTAGACCCAACGTTAGTCTCCCCAAACACTGCTGGAAACAGCGAGGTGACCATGCCGTCAACTGTCCTGTGGCCCAGTCTATCTGTGGGGAATGTACCTGCAACCAAGGCATGCCTAGGATAATAGTGGAGGTGGACATCTGCAACACATAAAACTGTAACTGCTCCCCGTGTAAAACCCCTATGGTGAGTCCCACCAACGGAGTCTGTGACAGGGGACAGTTCCGCTGCAAAGGGGAGTCGTCAACTGCCGTGACCTGGATGGGGGGTCTCACGGGAGTGAGTGGTAACCCCAACTCCTGAGCAAACTCAAAATTCATAAAGTTAGCCGCTGAGCCGGAATCAATGAAGGCTTCAGTGGCAACAGATTTATCTTCCCATGTGACCGTACATGGGAGAAGTAATTTTTTTTCCCTAAGGGGTGAAGTCTGTGTGCCTAGGGTGTCACCCCCCACTACTCCTAGGCAGACCCGTTTCCCGCCCTATTGGGGCAGTTTCGCACCCTATGCCCTGCCTCTGCACAGTATAGGCACAGTTGTTCCGTCATCCTCCGCCTTCGCTCCACCTGGGTCAATTTTGAACGACCAATTTGCATCGGCTCTGGTGGAGGCAAGGCCAGAAAGGGTGAGACAGGCGGAGGTGCTGGTTCAGAGGCTGCAGCGACCGGTGCCGTATACGAAGTCACCCTGACACGGTGACTTCCCCTAGCCTGCTTCTGATGGCGTAGCCTGCGATCTACACGAATGGCCGATGATATGGCCTCATCAACTGTCTTGGGCTCTGGTACTGTCAACATTAAGTCAGAGACCTCCTCCGTCAATCCAGACAGAAAATAATCCATAAGAGCGAAGTTATCAAATCTAGAGGTGATTGACCACCTACGGAACTCCGCCGCATAATCCTCGACCGACCCTCTGCCTTGCCGCAAAAGCTTGAGTTTCCGCTCTGAGGTCACAGCAAGGTCAGGGTCGTCGTAGATTATGGCCATGGCCTTAAAGAACTCGTCTACCGAAGTCAGAGCGGTATCGGTAGCAGGCAGGTTATATGCCCAGGACTGGGAGTCCCCAGTCAATAAGGTTTTAATAAAGATGACCCGTTGGGCCTCAGTCCCCGAGGATCGGGGTCTCAATTCAAAATACGACAATACTCTACTCCTGAAATTCCGGAAGTCCGACTTGTGGCCGGAAAATGTCTCAGGGACAGGCATACGGATGTCGTCACTAGGAGGGGATCGCACTGAATCGACTGATGTCTGGAGGGTTCTCACAGAGCCTGATAAGGCATCAATTAAGGCTTTGTGCTGACCTAGTGCTTGATGGATGCTATCCACCGAAGTGGCAAGCACAGTCAGAGGATCAGTGCGTTCCATCGGTATTTTTGGTCTGGCGTTCTGTAACGCTCGGTGAAGCACAGAGAGGTCTGATTACCGGTGACCTGCAGCGTCACGGGGAATACAGACGTATACCAGATTATGTGTGATCTGCAGTATCACCGATAATCCAATATACCAGCTAACCTCTGTTCACCGGAGTAGAGTGTAGTGTTTTGGTGTAACAGTAACACTTAGAGGACTAGGCCTCAGTACAGTAAGACGTACTGTACAGATTACTTCCGCAACCCTGAGCTCTCCAAGGCGGGAGGAGTCAGACTGCTAGCAGGAAGTATCTTCTGAAAGTCACCCTCAGGTGGAAGGGTTACTAACAGAACGAAGAACCTCCTCCAATGATGAGGTCGGTTCTCGAGGTCGGACAAGCCAGGTCGTACACACACAGACAGATAAAGTACAAGATCGAGAGGCAGAGACGGAGTCAAAGTACAGGCAGGGTTCGGCAACGGGGTATCAGGTATATCGGGGTACAGAATCAGGAGGCAGAAACAGAGTCTAGGAGCGAGCCGGGGTTCGGCAACGGTGTATCAGAGATAACGAGGTACAAGATCAAAGTTCAGAAGAGTAGTCAAGGCAGGCAAGAAGTCATAACAAATATCACAATCAAACTAGTACTTTAAGCTATCAACAAATCTATCTTAGTGTAGGATTACAGCTCCAGCTGGTCCCGGCACACTAACGGATCTGACTAACGGATCTGGGTGCTCCCACGTATGTGAACGCAACGCCAGACAAGGAACAAATGAACAGCCAGCAGTATATATACACATATCCCCTCTCCAGCACCTCCCTAAGTGCTGGACCAATGAGGAGTGAAGCTATGGTCAGCTGACCTGCCTGGTCAGCTGACTCTCCCCTGAGAGTAATAAATTATGTTTGAGTGCGCGCGCGCGCGTCACTCTGAATCTTGTGGGACTATGAGTCCCAGCAACAGCAGCCCCGTTCTGCGGTGTCCCCGCAGCGGGGATCTGCTGGCTATCTGCCGCATTCAGCGCGGCGGTTTCGCCGCGTTCTGCGGCCTGATGCACGGAGGCAGCCGCCTCATGATGCGAGGAGGCGGCTGCCTCTCCGTGCGAGAAGTTCCTGTGTGCGGAAGGAGCCGCCCGCCGCTGGCTCATGGCGGCGGCTCCTCCGCGCTTTCTCACACTGAGACAGCATAAATCCTGGCGCTTTGACATTGTATGACTAACACTAACTTCCAGTTTAGATTTACTCAGCCCCAAATGTTCCCCTTATGCAGTGGCATAGATAAGGAGCTATGGGCCCCGGTGCAAGTTTTACATGGGGCCCCATCAAGCACTCTAAACATAACCATTCATATGGCACACCAAAACCTGCTAAGGACATCTACGGTGTCAGAGGTGCAAGAAGGGGATGCGGAGCAGTTTATTCATGATTACTTCTATTCAAAAAATCTATAGAAGTGACCATTACCAGCACAGGACCAATAAAGAGCTAATCCTGCAATTGAAGGAGGTCCCCTTGGGGCCCCTCTAGCCCAAGGGCCACTGTGCGGTCACAACCTCGGCACCCCCTATTGCTACACCACTTCCCTTGTGGCTAAAACCTTGATATCCACCTGAGCACCAGCACTGGCTATGCTATATCTAAGGAACACTGTTGAAATTAATTGCTTTACACCAGCATGTGCAGTTGCATCTACAGTACCAAAAATAGCAAGGGCTGAAACTGACTACTATCGCTTCCATTTTACAAAAAGACAAATAATAATGCTATTACTTATTGGCAGGGGCGCCACTTGGTTATCTCATGCTCCCTTGTAACCGCTATTGAAAACACATTTGCTATGTTATGTGGTAACCATCATACCTGGAGGGTGCCCTAGGCCTCCCAAGGGGGAGGCTCCCAACCCGCTCCCTGCAGCAAAGTGGGCATTTATTTGCACAGGGTACTATCGCCCAGGACTGGGTTTCTGGAAAGGCCACAAAGGCCCTGGCCTTGGGCGGCTGCAGCGCATATGAGAGAGGAGGCTGCTAATGGGGAGCAACACATGAAAAGGAATGCTGATGCACTAGGGAGCTGTACATAAAAGAGATGGACTGCAGCTCTAGGAATGTTACACATTAAATGGGGGCTACATGTGGAATGGGAGGAGTACTGCTGCACATGGACAGGGAGCCCCAACATACTTGGCCCAGGGGCTGAAAAAGTATAAATCCGGCCTTGCTATTGTCATGGTTGCACAGACCTGCAGTTTGAGCTTCCTGTCATTTATAGGATATCTTAGCTGGCTGCAAATTTGAAATGAAAAGATAATTTTGAATAACTTTAAATGAAAAACAAACAAACAAACACTTCTGCATCACCGTTATGCGTCTAGGGTAATTTTATAAGGAAGGCGGAATTTCCCTTTAAACGCTGTATGAAATAGGAGAGTAAAGCAATGCTTAGGGGCATGTTTATCACAAATTTAACTTGTAAATACACAGAAAATCTGCATTATGCAACTTATGCATATTTAGAGATGTGCTCAGAGGCGCTTCAGAAGCCTCTCTACACATGAGAACCTGGAAAACGGAAAAAGTCAAACTGCAGTTGTGTAGATGCAAATGTGCAGCAACACATGGAGAGGGAGAGCATTAGAGACCGAGCTGGTTCATCCACAAGGCAATTCTAGGAGGTTGTCTAGGGCCTGGAGAGAGTTTAGGGGCCTGGTGGGGGCTAGCTTCATCTAATCTTAGCTAAAAAATCCACGTGATCATGAGCGGTAAACAAAAGCTGCTATCTTGCCTAGGGCCCCAGTTAAAGGAAACCAGAGTTCCAGAAAATAAAGTTTTATATGTACCTGGGGCTTCCTCCAGCCGCATAAGCTCGGATCACTCCCACGCTGCCACCTTCTGTTGTCTGCAGCTCCGGTACCGGATCCCGTCACTTTTTTCAGTCACGGCTAGTCTGACGTAAGAGGAGTGCGCTCTTTGCTTATCTCTCCAGCAGCTACTAGGAAGATACGTTGAGGGAGCACTTCTGCGTAGATGGGACCCGGTACTGGAGCTGCGGGCAGCGGAGGACAGCTGCGTGGGAGCTATCTGAGCTTATGGGGCTGGAGGAAGCCCCAGGCATGTATAAAAATGTTCTTTTCTGGAGCTCTGGTACACTTTAATCTATTTTGATTAGAGTTGCCACTGATCATCGTCAAAGCTATGTACACATGCTAAATTAGGGCTTATTTCCACTAGGAGCTGCGGCCACTTCCTATTCAGCTGCGGCTCACATACTGTTGCAAAGCCACAGTTCGATTTGCTTAGCTTTGCCATGCATGGCTATAGGGATTCGGGTGCATGCTGCAGAAATCTAGAGGCTTCCAACTACTGTACTGAGATAAGAATCCACCCTCCCCGCTTCAGGTTTCTTATGGATCCTTTGGAGGCTTCCCACTTCCTCCCCCAGACCACTGCTGCTGCCCAGGACCCTTTACAAGTTCAAGTTCGAGTCCATGCTTCTCATCATGCATGAGCACGGCCAGGTAGCACCTGAGCGAGTACGCCTGCACTGTAGCAGGGAGCCACTTATGGACGAGCGGCTCCAGCTTACTGCACCCGTACTTGCCCAGGCAGGCCGTGCTTGTGCATGAAGAGGAGCGGGGCAATGATGATATCCACCAGATATGTTCTGAGGGTCCACTCACAGCAACCATGGAGGCCAGGAGGATGTGGGAAGCTTCTGCAGGATCCTGAGGCTTTCCTCTTCTTAGGTAAGCATTTCATTCTTCCTTTCAAGAACACCTGTAATGGAAAAAAAAGAGTGCCTGGTGGTACCTACCTCTGGAGATGGAAGCCTCTGGATCCTAATAAGTCATCCCATGTCTTCTTCTGCAGCCCCGATCCAGCGCTGGCTTCCCCAAACGGTGTGGGCTCCAGAATCAAAACAATCCTGTGAGAGACTTGTGCAGACGCATGTGTGGCTTTCATTCAGGCTCAGGCGGCATTAGCCGATCTCATCCGCTCTACTGCGCAGGTGCAGACACCTCACGCCTGTGAAGAAGGAAGGTCGGATCTGGGCTTGGCTATTTCTGCCTGAGCTCGAACGAAAGCCACAAGTGCGCCCTGCATGAAGCTCTCACTAGATTGTTATGATCCTGGAGCCTGGATTTTTGGGTTTGGCCAGTGTTGGATGAGGGCTGTGGGAGGAGAATACGGGACACCTCATTAGGATCCAGAGGCTTCCCCTTCCCGAGGTAAGCACCGCCCAGGGGCTCATTTTATTGTTACAGGTTTACTTTTAAGTTAGCTTCGGGTACACTTCTGTATGTTCCCCGGCATTCTCCAGCCTTTGTAAACCAGCAAAAGTAACTTTCAATGTTCTCTGACTTTTATAACCAGCCCCCTCTTACAGTTTTATCAAGTTAACCAACAACTCAAGAGCGGTAATGGGTATAATCTTCCCAGGTTTGACAACGGCACATTTCCCAGCATTGTTTTAGATAAATGATCTGTATATTTAACAAAAGGGATGACCCCCTGTACTATGAGAAGGTCAACGTCACCCTGAAGACTGCGAGTTATATAATTACACTGCGCCGTAATAATGGCGTAATGACACCGCTCATTATCTGTGGGGTGGCAACTTGACTAAGGATTCAAGTGGAAACTACATAACAACATATTAATTGCTGATATTTAATTATCCCCATGAAATTAAGAAAGAAGTGCACAAAAGAGAGAGAGAAACCCACCAGTGTGATTAAAGCATTGTCACTCAGCCCTGATTATGGTTAATTGTAAACTATAATTTGTATATTCAAAAGGTGCTGCAATTACGCGACGCAGAATACACTTCAGTAATTATCACTGAAATATCAAAATTGTCACTGCTGAGTGATGGTGGTCTGTGCAGAACAGGTGATTAATAACCAATACTTTGTACCGGATTGTTTAAAGTAATCCCAAAGTCACAATTAAAAAAAGTTACTCACTTCAGCAGGGAGAAGACTCTGGATCCAGGTTGTCAAACTCAATTACAAAATGGACCGAAATTGAACTCTGGGACCAAGTCGCAGGCCAACCTCAATGTCCACTGGCCACCCTCCTCCTTTATAAAGTTCCCCGGTGTTTAATGGCTCCTCTCCAACCCCTATACAGTTCCCCCGTGTCTAGTGGTCCTCCTCCCTCCCCTATACAGTTCCCTGGTGTCTAGTGGTCCTCCTTTCCCTATACTGTTCCCTGGTGTCTAGTGGCCCCACCCTTCCCTATACAGCTCCCTAGTGTTTATTGCCTTCTCTCCCATATAGCTTCCCTGGTGTTCTAGGGCTTCACCTCCAATATAGCTAGAGGGGACTATACATAATGCAAAGTGACATATCACTTGGGGGCAATATTAATGGCTCTCGGGGACAGATTTGGCCCATGGGCCGGGATTTGACATGTATGCTCTGAATGGTCCAGAGGCTTCCTTGGTCTTCCAAAGACCCAATCCGTACTTTCCGCGCTCCCGCCGCTGCCCGCGCTCCCGCTCGCTCTAGTGCGCACTCCCGCCGGTAAACACGCCGCTCGCCCGGAGATCAATGAACGGGAAAATCCGTTCCCGTTCGTTGATCTAAGCCCCGCAATGATCCGCTGCTGCTCCGCTGAGCAGCGCGATCATTGTGAAAAAAAAACAAACTCTCAGCCTCCTAGTACTTCCTGCAAGGGTCCGGAAGGACGCTTGCAGGTTGTATTAAACAAAAAGTTACTGTTGCCATCTTGTGGCCAAACAGTAAATTACACCCTAAACATTTTTTACATAGAAATAAATTAGTGTTACACAAAAAATTAACTCCTTACCTCCCACAATCCCCAATTTTTTTTTTTTTTGTAATTAAAAAAAATAAAAAAAATTACAATTAAAACAAATACATAAATGGTTACCTTAGGGACTGAACTTTTTAAATATTTATGTCAAGAGGGTATAACACTGTTACTTTCTAAACTATGGGCTTGTAATTAGGGATGGATTCAACGTGCTTGTTCTAGGCCATTTCCTGTTGAAATCTGGAGTATTGAACCTTATGTAAATGCCATTGTCACATTTTTCATTTGTCGTTGTTGTTACACTTGAGCTCAAGAGGTGACCGAAAGATTCTGCATGTAAAGTCTGTGAGATCTAACTTAGTTGAGTAAAAGTTGAGAGTAAATGTAAATTAACCCTACAGTAGTATTTACAGTATGCCTGTTTGACCACTTCCACATAGTATAAGGTCCCACCAATTTTTAACCACTTTCCCCACCACTACAGTATATCTACGTCAGCTGTGGCACCCTCCAAGCCACAGCGACGTAGATATACTGACCTGGCTGCAGCCCTTCTGTGCACGGTCGGGTGCGCTTCAGAGCGCACCCTCCGGCACTGTCAGCTGCCTTACTAATTGGTGGAAGGGAACATGTTCCCTTTTGGCCAATTAGTCCACCCCCCTCCCATGAATGATTGCTGCAGTAGTGAACTGCAGTGATCCTTCATCTGTCTCCCTCGGCGCACAAATAGTTAAAAAAAATCATCCAGCAAGGAGCCTCACTCACCTTCCTCGTTCCTGCGACGATCCTGAAGCCTGATCCTCCGATCACCGCTCTGCATTCAGCCGTGTATTGCCGGTGACCCGGGTCCCGGCTTGATGACGTCATCAAGCCGGGACCCGGGTTACCGGCAATATGCGGCTGACTGCAGAGTGGAGAACAGAGGATCGGGCTTCAGGACAGTCGCAGGAACGAGGTAGGTGAGTGAGACTGCTTGCTGGATGATTTTTTTTTTAGGATTTCTGTACGGAGGGGGCTGCCTCATGGGGGGGCATCTGGCTATCGATCCGGGGGGTGGGGTAGGATAAAGGGAGGGGTTACATATTTGTTGGGGGGCATGTAATTGACTAAGGGGAGGGGGGGATTTACTAATTTGGTGCATCTGGGCAGCTGGGGGGGCAGTAATCATATACTGGGGGCACATTTGGCTATAATGGGGGGGCAGCACTAATCCTGGGGGTACATCTGGCCATAATGGGGTTAATCCTGATCCGGGGACACATATGACTATAAAGAGGGGCACTATTCCTGGGGGTGCGTCTCAGAGGCGTAGCTAGGGCGTTCAGCGCCCGGGGACAAAGACTATTAATGCGCCCCCTAAGGGGAAGGCTGCGCGCCGTGCCAAAAAAGGGCGTGACTATATAATGTGGGCGTGGTTATGGGTGGAGCCAAATGTACAGGAAGTTAGCAGGCTCACGCTCACCCACCCTCCCTCAGTATGTACCTTCCAGCATGTTCCAAGACAAATTCAGCAATCATGAGTCCCCCCCACCCCCCATCAAGACAAATTCAGCAATCATGAGGCCCCCAACATGACCAACTCAGCAATCATGAGGCCCCCAACAAGACAAATTTAGCAATCATGAGGCCCCCAACAAGACAAATTCAGCAATCATGAGGCCCCCAACAAGACAAATTCAGCGATCTTGAGACCCCCAACAAATCATGAGGCCCCCAACAAGACAAATTCAGCGATCTTGAGGCCCCCAACAAGACAAATTCAGCGATCTTGAGGCCCCCAACAAATCATGAGGCCCCCAACAAGACAAATTCAGCAGTCATGAGGCACATAAATAGACAGCATTTCACATAAATAGGCAGAATGTTCCCTTAATATGGTAGACACCTCTCACCTGGCAGCAGTTCCCCAAAATACACTCAATCCGACAGCAGTGGTTCCCCAAAAATAGGTAGCCCCAGGTGTATAGGTGTCCCCAGAATAGGTGGCCAGCAGTATAGATGTCCCCAGAATAGGTGGCCAGAGGTATAGATGTCCCCAGAACAGGTAGCCAGGGTTAGAGATGTCCACAGAACAGGTAGCCAGGGGTATATGTGACCAGTATATGTAGCCAGGTGTATACGTGCCCAGTATATGTAGCCAGGTGTATATGTGTCCAGTATGTGTAGTCAGGGGGTATATGTGCCCAGTATATGTAGGCAGGGGGTATATGTCCCCAGTATATGTAGGCAGGGGGTATATGTCCCCAGTATATGTAGCCAGGGGGTATATGCGCCCAGTATATGTAGGCAGGGGGTATATGTCCCCAGTATATGTAGGCAGGGGGTATATGTCCCCAGTATATGTAGCCAGGGGGTATATGCGCCCAGTATATGTAGCCAGGGGGTATATGCGCCCAGTATATGTAGGCAGGGGGTATATGCCCCCAGTATATGTAGGCAGGGGGTATATGCCCCCAGTATATGTAGGCAGGGGGTATATGTCCCCAGTATATGTAGGCAGGGGGTATATGTCCCCAGTATATGTAGGCAGGGGGTATATGTCCCCAGTATATGTAGGCAGGGGGTATATGTCCCCAGTATATGTAGGCAGGGGGTATATGTCCCCAGTATATGTAGCCAGGGGGTATTTGTGCCCAGTATATGTAGTCAGGGGGTATATGCGCCCAGTATATGTAGTCAGAGGGTATATATGCGCCCAGTATATGTAGTCAGGGGGTATATGTGCCCAGTATATGTAGGCAGGGGGTATATGTCCCCAGTATATGTAGGCAGGGGGTATATGTCCCCAGTATATGTAGGCAGGGGGTATATGTCCCCAGTATATGTAGGCAGAGGGTATATGTCCCCAGTATATGTAGCCAGGGGGTATATGTGCCCAGTATATGTAGTCAGGGGGTATATGCGCCCAGTATATGTAGTCAGAGGGTATATATGCACCCAGTATATGTAGTCAGGGGGTATATGTCCCCAGTATATGTAGGCAGGGGGTATATGTCCCCAGTATATGTAGCCAGGGGGTATATGCGCCCAGTATATGTAGCCAGGGGGTATATGCGCCCAGTATATGTAGGCAGGGGGTATATGTCCCCAGTATATGTAGGCAGGGGGTATATGCGCCCAGTATATGTAGCCAGGGGGTATATGCGCCCAGTATATGTAGGCAGGGGGTATATGTCCCCAGTATATGTAGGCAGGGGGTATATGTCCCCAGTATATGTAGGCAGGGGGTATATGTCCCCAGTATATGTAGGCAGGGGGTATATGTCCCCAGTATATGTAGCCAGGGGGTATATGCGCCCAGTATATGTAGCCAGGGGGTATATGCGCCCAGTATATGTAGGCAGGGGGTATATGTCCCCAGTATATGTAGGCAGGGGGTATATGTCCCCAGTATATGTAGGCAGGGGGTATATGTCCCCAGTATATGTAGGCAGGGGGTATATGTCCCCAGTATATGTAGGCAGGGGGTATATGTCCCCAGTATATGTAGGCAGGGGGTATATGTCCCCAGTATATGTAGGCAGGGGGTATATGTCCCCAGTATATGTAGGCAGGGGGTATATGTCCCCAGTATATGTAGCCAGGGGGTATATGCGCCCAGTATATGTAGGCAGGGGGTATATGTCCCCAGTATATGTAGGCAGGGGGTATATGTCCCCAGTATATGTAGCCAGGGGGTATATGCGCCCAGTATATGTAGCCAGGGGGTATATGCGCCCAGTATATGTAGGCAGGGGGTATATGCCCCCAGTATATGTAGGCAGGGGGTATATGCCCCCAGTATATGTAGGCAGGGGGTATATGTCCCCAGTATATGTAGGCAGACTGTATATGTCCCCAGTATATGTAGGCAGGGGGTATATGTCCCCAGTATATGTAGGCAGGGGGTATATGTCCCCAGTATATGTAGGCAGGGGGTATATGTCCCCAGTATATGTAGCCAGGGGGTATATGTGCCCAGTATATGTAGTCAGGGGGTATATGCGCCCAGTATATGTAGTCAGAGGGTATATATGCGCCCAGTATATGTAGTCAGGGGGTATATGTGCCCAGTATATGTAGGCAGGGGGTATATGTCCCCAGTATATGTAGGCAGGGGGTATATGTCCCCAGTATATGTAGGCAGGGGGTATATGTCCCCAGTATATGTAGGCAGAGGGTATATGTCCCCAGTATATGTAGCCAGGGGGTATATGTGCCCAGTATATGTAGTCAGGGGGTATATGCGCCCAGTATATGTAGTCAGAGGGTATATATGCACCCAGTATATGTAGTCAGGGGGTATATGTCCCCAGTATATGTAGGCAGGGGGTATATGTCCCCAGTATATGTAGCCAGGGGGTATATGCGCCCAGTATATGTAGCCAGGGGGTATATGCGCCCAGTATATGTAGGCAGGGGGTATATGTCCCCAGTATATGTAGGCAGGGGGTATATGCGCCCAGTATATGTAGCCAGGGGGTATATGCGCCCAGTATATGTAGGCAGGGGGTATATGTCCCCAGTATATGTAGGCAGGGGGTATATGTCCCCAGTATATGTAGGCAGGGGGTATATGTCCCCAGTATATGTAGGCAGGGGGTATATGTCCCCAGTATATGTAGGCAGGGGGTATATGTCCCCAGTATATGTAGGCAGGGGGTATATGTCCCCAGTATATGTAGCCAGGGGGTATATGCGCCCAGTATATGTAGCCAGGGGGTATATGCGCCCAGTATATGTAGGCAGGGGGTATATGTCCCCAGTATATGTAGGCAGGGGGTATATGTCCCCAGAATATGTAGGCAGGGGGTATATGTCCCCAGTATATGTAGGCAGGGGGTATATGTCCCCAGTATATGTAGGCAGGGGGTATATGTCCCCAGTATATGTAGGCAGGGGGTATATGTCCCCAGTATATGTAGGCAGGGGGTATATGTGCCCAGTATATGTAGTCAGGGGGTATTGCGCCCAGTATATGTAGTCAAAGGGTATATATGCGCCCAGTATATGTAGTCAAAGGGTATATATGCGCCCAGTATATTTAGTCAGGGGGTATATGTGCCCAGTATATGTAGGCAGGGGGTATATGTCCCCAGTATATGTAGGCAGGGGGTATATGTCCCCAGTATATGTAGGCAGGGGGTATATGTCCCCAGTATATGTAGGCAGGGGGTATATGTCCCCAGTATATGTAGCCAGGGGGTATATGTGCCCAGTATATGTAGTCAGGGGGTATATGCGCCCAGTATATGTAGTCAGAGGGTATATATGCGCCCAGTATATGTAGGCAGGGGGTATATGTCCCCAGTATATGTAGGCAGGGGGTATATGTCCCCAGTATATATAGGCAGGGGGTATATGTCCCCAGTATATGTAGTCAGAGGGTATATATGCGCCCAGTATATGTAGTCAGGGGGTATATGTCCCCAGTATATGTAGCCAGGGGGTATATGTGCCCAGTATATGTAGTCAGGGGGTATATGCGCCCAGTATATGTAGTCAGAGGGTATATATGCGCCCAGTATATGTAGGCAGGGGGTATATGTCCCCAGTATATGTAGGCAAGGGGTATATGTCCCCAGTATATGTAGGCAGGGGGTATATGTCCCCAGTATATGTAGGCAGGGGGTATATGTCCCCAGTATATGTAGGCAGGGGGTATATGTCCCGAGTATATGTATGTTTTTGGGAGGGGAGCAGCGCATAGAAGAGGGAGAGCTGTGAGCAGCGGTGGAGAAGGGGGCCATTTCCCCCCTCCTTCTCTCACCTTAGGTGCTCTCCCTCCCTCGCTGTCCCCTCCATAACTAATGTCCGTCCGGGTGGCTGGCAGCGGCGGGCGGGACTTACCTGCGTCTCGTCGCAGCGCCGGATGGATCTGCCGCTACTCTCTGGTCTAGTCTAGACCAGAGCAGCGGCTGCAGGACCCGAACTTCCGGTGCTGGAGCGAGACGGAGGTATGTTCCGCCCGCCGCTGCCAGCCACCCGGACATTAGTTATGGAGGGGACAGAGAGGGAGGGAGAGCACCTAAGGTGAGAGAAGGAGGGGGAGATGGCCCCCCCTTCTCCACCGCTGCTCTCAGCTCTCCCTCTTCTATGCGCTGCTCTCTCCCAAAAAAAACCAAAAAACTCTGCAGCTCAGCTGGGCACCCTTGGGGACCCGGCGCCCCGGGGCACCTGTCCTACCCCGACCCCCCCTAGCTCCGCGTCTGGTCTGTCAATCTATTCTGGGGCTGTCAAACGCAGGGGACACGTGGCTATGCTAGGGGGGCTGATATTGGGGACACATCTGACTACACTGGGGGAGGCGGTGATACTGGGGACACGTCTGGATATCTATACTGGGGCGACTTTAACTGGCGGCACAGTTTTTATGTCAATCGCACTTTTTATTTCCAAACAGGAATTGGTCAAAATTGAGAAACAATGCATTTTTTTTAAAAATGTCCCACTTTTTCCTATTAAAATGCATAGAGAGGAACATTTTACTTTGTACCAAATACCCCCAATGAAAGCTTAGTTTGTCTTGAAAAAAACGATATATAGATAATTTAAGTGGCACGAGTACCGATGAAGTTATTGCTGATTAAAAAGGGACACCGCTAAAGTGTCAAAACTGCTCTGGTCAATAAGGGGAAAACAAGGTCTGGATGCGAAAGTTAATACTTTGAACAGACTGTAGATAAGCTCTCATCATACTATGTGGACGTGGTAAAATTGGCCAATCAAGACTGGATGTGTGTACGCACTTTAACTTTCATACAAAATCGTTCAGTCACTTCACTGTGCATCTTATTGCTCCAGAGTCCAGATGGTTTTTGGTGGGAGTTTTACAGTGAAAAGTAAAGACTGTGACCAATCGTTAAATGCACCGTTTTTGTTTAGCACCTAGGGTTGTGTGATCGGCTAAAACAGACAACATGCCGTTTGTAATGAGTGTAGATTGTGAAATTATTTACGGTAATCATTTTTGTTTGACAAACTGCTCTGAAGACTCATAAAAGGGCATTATAAATGGTACATTAACTTCAGCTTCCAAAGTAATTTTTAGAAAATAATGCAAGCTAAACAAGATTCAAATGTTCCACTTATACAACAAGCTGTTGCTGGTTCTGCTTTGAGGGCAGAATTATTAGGGGTCATTAAGGTTTGTGAACCAATTCAAATATTTTTGTGTTGACTGGAAGTTGAAGCCATCTAATGTCAAGGCCAGATTTTAGCCATAGTGACCCTGTATACACTACGTTGTGATGCTGACACATGCAAGACAGAATTTGGTCAAGGCAGCCGGTCATTCTAGGCTGCCTTGGCTTAGAATCATGCATCCAAAGATATGATCTGGGACCCTGGATCCCTAAGTGACACAGACAAACGAGTGACTGCCTGCTGGAATAAGCTCCATCATGTACTACCACACACACACCACACACACCACACACACACACACACACACACACACACACACACACACTGTATACACACACACACACACACACACACACACACACACACACACACTGTATACACACACACACACACACACACACACACTGTATACACACACACTGTATACACACACACACACACACACACTGTACACACACACACACACACCACACACACACTGTATACACACACACACACACACACACACACACACACACACACACACAACATGCTGCTTGGCTATTGCCTAGTGTCGTGACTGTATAGGACTTGTACGTGGTTCAAAGGTGCCAAAGTAAAATAGCATTTTTAAAACCGTTTAAAAATAGAGGCATTTAAAGAGAGTCGGAAGCCTTTTAAAAATCCACTTTTTGTTAGACATTTATATAAAGCAGTATCAGCCTAGCTAAACCACCGCATTCCAGCGGCAGAACGATGTAAGGTAAAAAATCCTCGGGGCAAAATTCCAGGACTTTCCAGGTCATGGATTTTGCTGCCCAGGGAGGCAGAGCTTAGCGCTGTAGCTGTGCCTCTGCTGGAGTCGATCTCCGCGCAGATCACAGCCTCTCACTGCCCCTCTGATTGAAAGACAACTGAGAGGGGTGGGTAGAGGCGGCAATCCGCAGGGATTGAGTAGAGGGAAGAGGTACAGCAGAAAGCTCTGCCTCTACTAGGAGGCGCTCCCTGAATTTTGCCCCGGGGATTTGGGGGGGGGGGGGTTAATTACCTCATTCTGCGAATTCTGGGAATGTGAGTTTTAGCTAGGCTGATACTGCTTTACATAAATGTATAATAACAAGAGGATTTTTAAAAGGTTTCAGACTCTCTTGAAGATCAACTTACCTCCTGCTGAGGAATAAAACTCAATTTTATTGATTCAAATATACAAAACTCTCATAGATTGCAATGTGTTTCTTGGGACTAGGTTCCCGCTTCTTCAGGGATATAAAGAGAGAAGTCTGAGGAGCATAATAGACACAATCAGCTTGATTCACAAAGCTATGCTATTTAGCATGCAATGTGACGGACGTGAAGGTTTGCCTGCGTAAAGATTTACGTGCACGCACAAAACGAAGGTTGTCGCACGGTAATGAGTGCACTTTGCCACGTTAGCATGCACACGTAAAACTTTACGCGCACAAACCGTTGCACACGTCACATTGCGAGCTAGGTCGTGCTATGCTTTAGCACAGCTTTGTGAATCAAGCTGAATAGACTCAACTTAAGATCATTTCATAAAGTCAAGCGATATGCAATAATAACCTATAAACACTGCATGCAAAATGCAAACTACATAACTACATAACTATTCATGCCGTCTTAATCCCTGTGTCGCAAACCTACTACACTATATTGGTTCCCCTTCCCCCCTCTTTCTCTTTATAGGACTTGTTTCACGCTGTGTCACCCTAACGTTAGCGCGCAATCGCTATGGGTGACATTGATTGTACGTGTATACTGCAGCTTTACTCTTAAGAAAACGTAATGGAATTTGCTCCATTGACTGCTTGCCTGTTTTTTTTCCAGCTGATTGTTAGAGTAGGTCACTTTTAGAACTGGTCACTTTTTTTTTGTGGGGGGGGGGGGGGGAAAGGGGCCAATTGGAATATTTTTGGCCACTCAGGGATACAATTTAGCATGCACTTTTTTTTTTGGGGGGGGGGGGGGGGTTAAAGGGGTCAATTGGAATATTTTTGGCCACTCAGGGATACAATTTAGCATGAACTTTTTTTTGGGGGGGGGGGGGTAAAGGGGGCAATTGGAATATTTTTGGCCACTCAGGGATACAATTTAGCATGAACTTTTCACATCAGTATTATAGTATGCCTTGTTCTTGTTCCAGGTGGTGACATCATTAGTCCTGTCAGGTGCAGTGCTGTAAAATGTTTGGCTACTAAGGCCTCTTTTCCACAAACTGTTTCCAGGCAGTAAAATGCCTCTCAAACTCTAACAACTGCTTGCTGCTGCCTGGTAACTGCTCACTGCTGCCTGGTAACTGCTCACTGCTGCCTGGCAACTGCTTGCTGAGCACACAGCTCAACAGTTCGTGGAAAAGAGGCCTAAGAGTTCCAAAGCCAGTACAAAATATACCTGGTCTCCCAGAATGCTCACGGGGGGAGTAATTCTGCATACCTAAACAGCCTGGGCTAGACATCACTGGGAGGGCAGGACTACATTCAATATACAGCAATGCATAGATATAGGGAGGGTTTCTGATGCTAAAATCAGGAACATTACGGTAAAAGTTGGTATCCTGAATAGTTTTCTGCATTCTACCGTTTGTCACTACAGTACCTCTATAAGTCACTGTTTGTGTGTTATGTATATGTGTAAGGCCTGGGACCCACTGGCAGCCCTTTTCTAAGCGTTTGTGATTTTAAAAGCTCTTGCTATTGCAAGGCTATGGTGAATTTTTTTTATAAAATCACATCCCTCAAGTGGGATCACACCCATAGCATTACATTAGCAAGAGCTTTTCAAATCACAAGTGCTCAGAAAAGTGCTACTAGTGGGTTCCAGGCCTAAAGTATTACTGCATATTTGTAACAAACTGTTATTAGTTACATGCGGTAATGTTTTTCACGTGTAAACACCATGTGTAATATATCTACTGCTAAAACTTCACCGCAGTTTAGTGACTATCTCCCTAAATCCTTTTTGCACTATCTCAAACAAAAAAAAGATAAATAATGTATTGAAATTGGACTTAAAATATGTAAAGAATAGATTTTAAAGCGGTATTGTCACCATAAAAATCAAATTTCAACAGCAACTGGTCTGAGTGTATTAAGTGATAAAGATGCTAAGCCTGCATTCAAAACTTGCAAAACTTTTTCTGCTGATATGGTTTGGAGTTATCACATACTTTAGGAGCACTAGCCCTAGTGCCAAACAGTGCCAAAGAGTTGAATTCTGTGAGTTCTTTTTATCTATAATATATTCCTCCACTTCCATTTATTTCCCTGCCTAGCTTCTTATCAGAAACTCCCTCTGATTACTTGTGTTTACAAGCAAGGCTGAGGTGACTCAGTGATTGGATGTGTAAATAAAAAAGGCAGTGCAGTTGTTAGTATACACCTCAGTGGGAGTGTCTGAAGACTCTGGGAGGAGGGCAGCTAATGAATACACAATGAGCAAGAGAAGAAGGGGGGGGAGGAGTCAGGGAGGATATGATGTCAGCATTAGCTTGGCAAGATGGCCACTGCATAGAATAGGATTTTCTGATTTTCCTTTATAAAATTCACAGGAATTATTGCGTGGATAGCACAATACATCTGTAGAAGTAGTATTTATCTACTTATATATGTGTTTTTTATTTTTAGGTTAGCATGGGTGTCACTTGTTCTTTAAAGCTCAAAAAAGTAAGAAAGCACAATAAATATGCTACAGTACCTATGAAAAAAGATGAACTTGAACATTCAACTGCAGTTTCCAAATGCAGCTTGTGAACTTGGCAAAATAAGATTTCATACATTTTTAATACGAAATAAGACTGGAATACCTGACAAAACATAGTGCTGAAACATCATAATGACTTTTTTTGGCTTCTAGGACAGATGTGAAGACGTACGCCTTCTTCAGTCTGCCAGACTGTCTGAAGACGATGAAAAATAAGACACAATGGAAATGATTCTGGGGAAAAAAGGGACCGTATAACGATGGAACGTGTGATGTTAGCCGATGATGAGATGATTATTTGTGGTGACAGGTCCAGTTTAAGAACAGAACCTCTGTCACACGATAATAGAAACATGCCACACTTCTCCCAAATTACAGGATGCCGCCAAGAATAGCAAAACAACAAGAGGAAAGTCACCTTTCATGCGGAGCTAAAAATAACCCTTCATCGAAAACAGACCAATCAGCAGTAAATGAACCATACACATCCCACTGATGAAATAATTTGCTGCAATCATCAGAGGTGGACAATTTATCTTCCAAAAGATCATGGAGGCGAAGCAGGCAATTTGGATGCCAGCAGGGCTTTGGTAGATTGGGTGCAGAATATACTGCAATGTTAATTGCGGCTATAGCAGCAGCACCCAGGGGGTAATTTGGTCACATGCGGGGCCCGATACATTTTGTTTTTAGGCGACTTGGATACAGGTGGAAGGGATTTCTTTTAGCAGCAAAGGCGCGCAGATATCGTTTGTGGCGAGGGGGGTGTTTGGTTAGGGTTAGGCATCAATAGAGGGAGGTTTGAGAATAGGGTTAGGCTTAGCAATAATTAGGGATGAGCTCTCAGAATCCAAACAGTTCTGAGTAAAATTGTGTAGGTAGAGAGAACAACGTTTTATAAAAGTAATATCTTAAAATTGGAAAATTAAAAAATTGCTATGTTCCGAGTACCATGTTCCGCGTATATCAAAAAAGGGCGCCTGGAAAAAAGGGCGCGGGGTGTAGCCGAAATTAGAAGTTTGAATGCAAAACCATATTTTTCGTTTAAGAGGTTATAAACGATAATTTAGTGCTAAATACGTTAAATTAACGGAAATGAAATGGCAAAATACCGTCTATAACAGTAAACGAATTCTGAAATAAAACGTCAAATAGCGTCTATAGCAAAAACGATATTTACACTTGTATTAAGCATAGTAGTAGAATGGTAGGTTTTACAGGTATTTTACTACCATTATACCTAACTTTAGGGTCACAGATATCTCTCCTTATCCCTATCCCTCACACCTAGACCCCCCTTTGTGTAAATACACATAATGTAATAAATTGTATATATTACATATATTGTACTATAACTATACCTAACCTTACTCTCATACAGAGCCCTCCCTGTACCTATCCCTAACCCCTAGACCCCCCTGTTGGTGCCTAAACCTAAGACCCCCCTGGTGGTGCCTAAACCTAAGACCCCCCTGTTGGTGCCTAAACCTAAGACCCCCCTGTTGGTGCCTAAACCTAAGACCCCCCTGTTGGTGCCTAAACCTAAGACCCCCCTGTTGGTGCCTAAACCTAAGACCCCCCTGTTGGTGCCTAAACCTAAGACCCCCCTGGTGGTGCCTAAACCTAAGACTCCCCTGGTGGTGCCTAAACCTAAGACTCCCCTGGTGGTGCCTAAACCTAAGACCCCCTGTTGGTGCCTAAACCTAAGACTCCCCTTCTGGTGCCTAAACCTAAGACCCCCCCTGGTGGTGCCTAAACCTAAGACCCCCCGGGTGGTGCCTAAAATTAACCACAATAATATATTTAATCCTTAAAATACTTCACTCCAAATAACATGAATAAAATAATTTATATATTTGTAATAGAATAACTAGCCTTAAAATCACGTAGAAATCTTAAAATAACAGTAATATTTAAAGCGATATTGTAGTAACTATAATCAACGCATTAGAAGTGTAAAAACAAAGTTAATACCATAAGCGATGTATTTCTAATACAATCAGCTTTAGAAACGTTATTTAAGCATTATACATATGAAAACGAAGTGTAAAGGAAATCTTAGTTGTTATAGTTTTATAAGCGCATTTTTAAAATGAAAAAACTAGTTAAAACCCATATAAGCGAAATTTACAAACGAAAAAAATAGTTAAAACCCATATAAGCGAAATTTACAAACGAAAAAATAAGTATAATACAAAGTCTAAACGAACTTGTAAACGATATTTGTTATAAACTTTATCCTGTAAACAAAAACCTTTGTTAACACGATCCCTGTAACCGCTATTTCTCGTGCGCCCTTTTTTCCTGTCGGGCGCCGTATAGCCGATATTTTGCATTGCAGTCTATGGCGGCGCCCTTTTAGTCCACTATCCCTGTGCGCCCTTTTTTACTAGTCCCCCATGTTCCATTCTTCCATTGAAGTCAATAGCGCCGACTTCTGTGGGTTAGTAACGCCCCTGTAAATGCTATTGTCATTAGTACCCCTATCAGTACCCCTATACTCATTTCACCGGGGGGGGGGAGGAGCATCTGGGGGTCCTCTTGTTAAAGGGGATCACCTGATCCCACCATGATGCCACCATGACCCCCTCCCCAGGGCCTACACCCCCTCCTCCTGGACACAGGAGGACAGGGCTCTGGGGAGAGGGGTAGAATTTATTGCCCCTCTCTTCCAGAGCCCCTTATACTATAGCTCAGGGTGCGGAGCCCCACACATTTCGGGCTCTACATTCTGGCTAGCCCAGCCAGCACTGGTGACAAGAGGTAAAAGAAGCTTGGGAGGGGGGACCCCACATTGTCCGTGAATATAAAACTCAGAATTCGCTGTATAGTATAGTTTACCACAGAAAAGCGTCAATTTTACCTAGTTTAAAAAAACATTTTTTTTATGGAACTTTAACATTGATTTTCTCAAATGGTTCTCAAAAGGTTCTCATGGTCTTTTTGAAAAATGTTTTTTACCATGTTTTTTACCACCTATTAATCTTCTTAACATATATGGCAAATTTGGAGGTAATAGAACGTACAGAGGATTTATTAACTGTGAAATTGTCTTCAATGAAAAAAGCCTTCGGAACACAATAATCGCAACACCAAATTCTGTATGTACCAAAACTCTGAAAACTAACGAATTCGGAATTCAGTTGTTCTGACCATCCCTAGAGATAATAAAATACTGTATATGTAAAAATAACTGATATTCTACTATCATTTTACACATAGCCCAATATTAGAATATTGATAATTTTACCGATATTCTACTAGTAGCTATCCCCAGTGCCGAAATTACCCAAATAACCGCAGAACCCTTTTTACATGTGTGCCATGAGGGAGTAGGTGATTGATTTGATCGGGGGATTGATTTTTAGTAATGAGTAAAAAGTTCTCCTAATATGGAAATCTGCACTAACCAAAGGAAGGAGCTAATGTTAGCCATTAAAGTATCTAGCTGTAAGTTAGTTAATGAGCTGCCAGCTGTTTGAGACCTGCTATCTTTGATTAGCTCAGTTCCTTTTTTTTCTTGGGTCGATGAGAAATGTGTTTGTTAGGAGGATTTTTGATGCAGCATTATGAATGTGTAAGGCTCAGTACACATTAATTGCTCACACACAGGACTGGATTGTTCATAAGGCACTGTAGGCACAGGTCTACAGGCGCCTGGTGAAGGAACGGCAGCTCACTCTCCTCCCCAGGTGCCTCCTTCCCTATGCAGAGTTACAGATTGTAGCCGCGCCTCAGCCCAGGTCACTGGAGTCAGGCAGTACTGCGCAGGTGTGCGCGCCCACCCATGAGCGCTCTGCGCATGCGTACATATGCACAATGATGTCATCATGCCTTTGTGTGCACATGAAGAGCACTCCTAGCCGTGCGTGCTTGTGCACTACCACCTGACTCCGACGACCTGGGCTGAGCCGTGGCAGAGGATTAAGGTAAAAAGACTGCTCCCCATTTTCAGTATATTGGCTCTGGTATCCTTTAACCACTTAAGGACCGCCTAACGTCGATAGGCGGCGGCGGGTTTAAGTGGTTATTACATGGAAACGGCTCGAGCGGCCTTTCCATGTCAGTTCACGGAGACTGTCTCCATAAACAGTGTGCGACCCGCCAATCGCGGCTCGCACGCCTAATGTAAACACGCGGGGAAGAAATCCCCGCTGTTTACATCAATACGGTGCTGCTGCGCAGCAGCGCCGTAAGGCAGATCGGCGATCCCCGGCCTCTGATTGGCCGGGGATCGCCGTCATTTGATAGGCTGAAGCCTTTCCTACAATGTGCAGGACGGATATCCGTCCTGCGCAGCTGAATGAGGGAGAGGGAGGTAAGGGGAAGGAGGGAGCGCCGAAAACGCTGCGGAGGGGGGCTTTGAAGAGCCCCCCGCTCGACCACACGGAGCGGCGGCGATCAGACCTCCCCAGCAGGTCATCCCCCTAGTGGCGAAAAAAGGGAGGAAGTCTGATCGCCCTGCCGTGCACATGATCTGCGCTGCGGGCTGGAGAGCCCATGCAGCGCAGATCTGCAATAACAGCCCCGGTCCTTAAAGAGACACTGAAGCGGAAAAAAAATTATGATATTATGATTTGTATGTGTAGTACAGCTAATAAATACAACATTAAGATCAGATACATCAGTGTAATTGTTTCCAGTACAGGAAGAGTTAAGAAACTCCAGTTGTTATCTCTATGCAAAAAAGCAATTAATCTCTACGACTTTCAAAGTCGTGGAGAGGGCTGTTATCTAACTTTTATTATCTCAACTGTAAGTGAACAGTTTTCTTTTTATCTGCCAGAGGAGAGGTCATTAGTTCACAGACTGCTCTGAAAGAATCATTTTGAATGCTGAGTGTTGTGTAATGTGCACATATTATAGAATGATGCAATGTTAGAAAACACACTATATACCTGAAAATAAAAATATGAGAATATTTTCTTTGCTGCTAATCTTCTAGTAATTATTCATAGTACACAACCAATTCATTAGATCATATATTTTTTTTCGCTTCAGTGTCTCTTTAAGTGGTTAAAGAGGAACTTAAACTCAGGATTGAACTTCATCCTAATCAGTAGCTGATCCCCCTTTTGCACGAGAAATCTTTACTTTTTCTCGAATAGAGCATCAGGGACATTGGTATGGCTGATATTGTGGTGAAACTCCTCCAATAGTGTGATGTCAGGAGGACCATGGTGCTGACAGTTTACTGTGTCACCTCGTTGCATTGTGGGAAATAATGGCTTTTTCCAACTGCCAAGCAAACCATGTCTTACTGAGAGATCTATGCACAGAGGTCACCTGGCAGGACTAAATATGTCACCACCTGTTATAAATCGGGGTGAGGATTTTTATAATGGGAAAACACTGACTAAATCACTTATAAATAATTATTGTGAAAAAAAAAATGATCAGCTATTTTATTTGTTATTTTTATTACAGTTCACTGCCATTGTTGCCAGTCCAGCACAGCATGCCAGCACAGCATACCTCCAGCCAGACCAGCACAGCATCACCATATGCCAGGCCAACCCACACAGCATCACTAGGCCAGCCAGCCGAGGAAAACAGAAGCCAGGTGAGGGGACTCTACCTAGTTAAGTTCAGGGGACACTCTGCCTATTTATGTTAAATGCTACCTATTTATATTTTTTTTTTGGGGGGGGGGTGCAGGCTCTTTAATTATGGATTTGTGGAGAGGGATTTTTTTTTTAATTAATGGAGAGGTAGCTTCGGCCAATGTTTTGCTGGTCATGTCCACTGTGTAAGTCGCTTCACAGCTAAATTCATGTACATTTGGCCTCACCCATTACCACACCCACTTTTCCTCTGATACATAGCCACACCCATTTTTACCACGGTGTGCCACAAAGTTGAGGTAAGTGTCAAGCTTTTTCTTTTCTTGCTGGTTGCAGGTACCCTATAAATAAAAGATTCTTAGTGAAATCTAATTTAAACAGAAGCTTCAAGGGGAACTGAAGAGAAAGGTATACGGAGGCTGCCATATTTATTTCCTTTTAAGCAATACCAGTTGCCTGGCAGCCCTGCTGACCCTCTGCCTCTAATACTAATAGCCATAGCCCCTGAACAAGCATGCAGCAGATCAGGTGTTTCAGACTTTAAAGTCAGATCTGACAAGACTAGCAGCATGCATGTTTCTGGTGTTATTCAGATACTACTGCAGAGAAATAGACCAGCAGGACTGCCAGGCAACTGGTATTGATTAAAAGGAAATAAATATGGCAGCCTCCGTATACCTCTTACTGCAGTTCCCTTTTCAGCATGGGACATTGATCGCTGGGTTGATCTTTCTTTTAGTAAGTATACAGCCAGATTTGCATTAGAGCTAATATTTAAAAAAGCAGCATTGTGCATATAAGCAACAAAGTAAAGTGATATTTTAACATAGGAAAAGTGTATGCTTGGTAAAATAAAAAGGAAACAAATCACACAGGATAAAATAAAATCATTTGTGTCAAACACATCAACAGCAGCTGCTTTTTGGTGGAATGACTGAATCTAGTAAATAAAAGGCTACTGGTGTATGTATCAGGGAAATAAACAGATGGTACGTAATGAAGGCAAAAAATGAAAAAAAAAAATATAGCAAAATAAACTACGTGAAATCTTCAGGTCTCCATCTGACTATTATCAGTGACTACGGCAGTCTATTCTCCCAGGGTTGCTTGGCCTCTTTACAGATTATAGAGCGTACTTGCCAATGTTGGCCTTATTGAAATGAAATGGTTGGGAAGCGGAGAGTATGCTTGTGCATGTGGGCATGCAGAGAAAGCTGTCTTGGGAATGAGCTCCAATGAATAATTATTTTCAGGGTTTATTTTTAGGCGGGAAGGAAAATGAAACACACAACAAAACAAAACCAAAGACTTTTAAGGACACTTAAAGCAATATACACTTTTAAATATTCCCCCCTCCCCATACTTTAGGATGGTCCCTTCCTACCCCTTATCGACCCCCCCCCCCCCCCCCCTTTTTCCACCAGGATGTACAGAAGACCCAATAATAGTTTCCTGCTTTCTGTTGCAATGTTCCTGCTGTGGCTCCTGCCACTTAGAAGGTAATTAAGGTGAATTGTGTCCCTAGGCAAGCAATGACTTTGGGTCCACCTTTGATGGCCACCTTACTTTTTGTGCAAGAGTTGTTGGGGGCTAGCATAAAATGGGTCCCTAGACTCTCCAGGCCCTAGGCGCCTACCTAAGGTACCTTGTGGATGATCCAGCTCTGCTGCCACCTACAGTATAATCTGGGAGGAGGTGTAGAGCTTGTGCCTCCCTTTCCCTCCCTTCACTATTGATTAAAAAGAAGGTGTCAGCCATGGACCTCTTCCCTGAGAACTGTATGTGGCAGGGGTGGTAATGCATTATTGTAACACATTGGGGATGCAAAAATCAGGAGCAAATCAGGTGGCCTGGGGATGTGGCATGGATAGTGGTGGGGTGGGAGGAGTTGGGAGAGTGGCAATTAGAGTCAAAATATATATCAGAGTTTAAGCTGGCAGCACAGAGTGACTTTGGCTCCAGCATAAGTGTGACTGAAACATACATACGTGGGAGGAGGGCCACTAGACACCAAGGAACTGTATAGTAGAGGGAGAGAGGGGGCACTAGACACCAGGGAACTTTATACTGGAGAGGTTGGCCACTAAACAATAAGGTCGGGCAGTGACTTGGTCCCAGTGTTCAATTACAGCCCACTTTGAATTTGAGTTTGACACCCCTGGGTAGACAAAGCACCACACATTGCCAATGACTGGTGTTGGTGATGAGGGTGGGGTAGAAGTGGGCCTTTTGATTTCCCACTAAATGGTGAAAAGTTACTTTAAATGTAACCACTTCCTGCTCCATGAGGTGAAAATAAGTCTCTGCACTCCCCTCGCTACAAAATTGTAGATAACACTGTTTATTTATCTCTGAGCTGATAACAATGCTACACAGTTTAAAGCCCCATCTACACGGAGCTACATCGGAGCGATCCGGCGGCTCCATTAGCCGCCGGATCGCCTCTTCCGCATCCCCGCGCGTACCCGCTGCGTCACCGCTCGCCCACGCGTGCGTCGCATTTGATCCGCCCTCGTCCCCGCCCGGCGCCGCTTATCTTCCGCTCTATTCCCTGCCATTGTCCCCTCGTGGGGACCGAGCAGGGAATCTGCGGTGGCGAGATCCGACCTTTCGGATCTTATCAATCAAGCCGCTGATGGCACATCGGAGCCTCATCTACGCGTGTAGATGAGGCTTAAAGGAAAGACAGAAAACCCCTCTCTTCCTCCCAAGGAACTCAGTGGCAGGATTAATGTGTAAAGAAGTGAACTAACATTCCAGGAGTAGAGATGTAACGAGAGTAGGGTATATACAATGTGTTACTAATACATATTAAAACAAATGAACTGTTTAAATAAACAGAAGAGATAAACAGGAGAGACAGACAAATAAAATGTGTGGAAGCTATTTACATTAAAATAGAAGCTATTACAATAGAAGCTATTTACATTAAAGCTATAATGTATAAAAGTGGATAAATTGTGTATTTTTTCACTTTTTTCCTTATTTTCCTTTTAAAATACATAGAAAATAATGTCATTAATAAAAACAGATATCAGCGACAAAAAAACCTAATTTGTCCTGAATAAAACAATATATAGTTCATTTAGTTGTGATAATTATTTTTAAACTTAACGCCAAAGCAATCAGAGCCAAGCTGAACTGTGAAAATGACCAGGATATGGAAGTGGTTAAAGACAAACAGGGAAACCTTACTTAGTGCTCAGATTAGTGGAAGCAGAATCAGTGCTATTATCTTAGCACTTTCTGACAGTTACTGCTGTGAAGATAAGGCCTTGACTACCCACCTTGACTACCTAGAAAACATGGTGTGAGGGGAATAGGTTTAAACACCACTTTAACATAAGAAAATAAGTGATGTGTGCTTTATTATTCCCTATTGTGTTTTTAAGTGCTTTATAATCCTTGCTAGAGTGTTAAGCTGGCCATACACTAGGCCGATTACCCGCCGATCGACAGCAGATTCGATCACTGGGATCGAATCTGCTGTCACATCGTTCACATAAACGCTAAATTTCGATCTATTTCGTCTCGAAATAGATCGATCCCGTCGATCACTCCGTGCAGGAAATTACCGTCGATCGCCCGCGGGAAGGGAGGGCATCGCTAGCGGCACACGACCGACGCAGGTATACATTACCTGAAGCTGGCTTCCAGCATCTTCTCCGCATCACCTCCCGGCTCCCGGCTGGCATCTTCTCCGCATCACCTTCCACATCACGGCATCAGTGTATAACTTCCTGTGTCACTGCAGTGACAGCGGAAGTACAAATAGAGGGCGCTCTATTTGAACTTCCGCTGTCACTGGAGGGACAGAAAGTTATACGCGGATGTCGTGATGCGGAAGGTGATGCAGAGAAGATGCCAGCCGGGAGGTGATGCGGAAAAGATGCCCGGGACCAGGCTTCAGGTAATGTATGCGAGGGCCCGGGGGGGGGGGGGGGGGGGGGGACAGGCGGCGGAAGCATGAGATTTGGGCGCATGAGACAAGTGGACAAAAAGGGCGCCCCATTCACTCCCATTATAAATATCGTTTAATGGGCGCCGAACAGGGGAAAAAAGGCGCCGGAGATTATTAACGTTTTACAAACGGCGCCCCGGAGATTTTTAAGGTTTTATAATTGTGCTTGTGATGATTTAACTTTACAAAATGAGCCCGTGACGAATAACGTTTATAAAGATACTAAATCACTATTTCTAAAACATTTCTAAAACATTATTATCCACCCAAAAAAATTATTTACATTTTTTTATTTACATTTTTTATTTATTAATGTTTGTAAAACATTATTATCCATAGGGGGGTCTTAGGTTTAGGCACCAACAGGGGGGTCTTAGGTTTAGGCACCAACAGGGGGTCTAGGGGTTAGGGATAGGTACAGGGAGGGTTTTTAACAAACGTAAATATAAGTTTCAGTTTAGAAACGGGGAAGATTAACGTTTTAAGAATTGCCGATCTCATACACATTATTTAATGATTTATAAATTCTTAAAACACTATTTGTAAACGAAATTCTACACAATATTTCTATAAACGATAATACTGCTTATCGTTTACACCACGCGCCCTTTTTTCCCGATGCCCTTTTTTTATGTACGCCAGGCGGCAGCTCAGCAGATGGTGAATCGGTTTCAGGCTGAAATCGATTCACAATCTGTTTGCAGTAAAGGCAGCCATACGATCCCTCTCTGTTCAGATTTGTTCAGAGAGGGATCTATCTGTTGGTCGAATATGATGGCAAATCGACCAGTGTACGGCTACCTTAACCACTTAACGACCACAGTCAGCCAATCGGCGGACCTAGGTCTTAAGTGGTTCTACATGGAAACGGCCGTTCGAGCGGCCTTTCCATGTCAGTTCATGGAGGGTGTCTCTGTGAACTGCCTGTGAGCCTCCGATCACAGCTCCCAGGCGAAATGTAAACACGCAGGGAAGAAATTCCCACTGTTTACATCATACGGCGCTGCTCCGCAGCAGCGCCGTAAAGGAGATCGGCGATCCCCGGCCTCTGATTGCAGTCTGATAGGCTGAAGCCTATTAGAGGCGGTGCAGGACGGATCTCCATCCTGCGCCGCCCAGTGGAAAGAGGGGAGAGAGGGAAGGACAGGGAGGCCAAAAATCACTGCGGAGGGGGGCTTTAAAGGGAAGGTTCAGGGACGCTTTGAAAAAAAAAATCCAAATCCACTTACCTGGGGCTTCCTCCAGCCCGTGGCAGGCAGGAGGTGCCCTCGCCGTGGCTCCGCAGGCTCCCGGTCTCCTCCGGTGGTGCACCCGACCTGGCCAGGCCGGCTGCCAGGTCGGGCTCTTCTGCGCTCCAATGTGCGTCTCACTGGTGCGCGCTGACGTCATCGGACGTCCTCCGGGCTGTACTGCGCAGGCTCAGTAGTTCTGCGCCTGCACAGTACAGCCCGGAGGACGTCCGATGACGTCAGCGCGCCCACGTGAGGCGCCCACGTGAGCCTGCGGAGCCGTGGTGAGGGCACCTCCTGCCTGCCACGGGCTGGAGGAAGCCCCAGGTAAGTGGATTTAGATATTTTTTTCTTTCAAAGCGTCCCTGAACCTTCCCTTTAAAGAGACTCCGTAACAAAAATTGCATCCTGTTTTTTATCATCCTACAAGTTCCAAAAGCTATTCTAATGTGTTCTGGCTAACTGCAGCACTTTATACTATCACTGTCTCTGTAATAAATCAATGTATCTTTCCCCTGTCAGACTTGTCGGCCTGTGTCTGGAAGGCTGCCAAGTTCTTCAGTGTTGTGGTTCTGCTATGAACTCACAATTCCAGGCCCCTCTCTGCACACTGCCTGTGTGTTATTTAGATTAGAGCAGTTTCTCTCTTCTCTCTTATCTTTTACAAGCTGGATAAATCGTCCTCTGAGCTGGCTGGGCTTTCACATACTGAGGAATTACAAACAAGGGCAAAGCTGTTTGCAGGAAGAAAAGAGCAGCCTGAAACTTTAGTGCATGGGGGAAAGAAACACACAAATGATCTCTTGAGATTCAAAAGGAATGCTGTATACAGCCTGCTTGTGTATGGATGTATTTTTCTATGTGTGAACATACTGTACATCAACCTACTTCCTGTTTTGGTGGCCATTTTGTTTGTTTACAAACAAACTTTTTAAAACTGTTTTTAACCACTTTTAATGCGGCGAGGAGCGGCGAAATTGTGACAGAGGGTAATAGGAGATGTCCCCTAACGCACTGGTATGTTTACTTTTTAGCGATTTTAACAATACAGATCCTCTTTAAGGAGCAAGGCAAAAATAGACGGCGGTGATCAGACCCCCCCAGCAGGACATCCCCCTAGTGGGGAAAAAAGGGGGGAAATCTGATCGCCCTGGCTGATTCCTGATCTGTGCTGTGGGCTGGAGAGCCCACGCAGCACAGATCTGGGAGAAATGGCCTGGTCCTTAAGTGGTTAAAAGCTTCTTACACAAGACAGGTTCTCTTACAAGCATGGTTCTTATAGAAGGCTTTTGACATTCTAGTACTAAGAACCTCTTATCAGCTCAGTTGTTCTTAGATGACCTTCAGCTGTGCCGCGGAGCCTGGCTCTCTGAATGAAGAAACCCAACAGATGCCCCATCCTGGCACATTCCTTTGCTGCCAATAAACAAAAAAGAAAACCCTATACTGAAAGTAAAATGGATTTAAAAGCTGACAGAAAGCCATTGTGTGTGTAACTATTAAATGTGGCCCATATTACATGTACATCTATCAAGCCTCCAGTATAACTAGTGCAGCCATCATGCCTTCTTATAACTAGTGCAGCCATCAAGTCAAGGACCATAAGTCCCATTTATGCAGCAAGGCTGGATTTATACTTTTTTCTGCCCCTAGGCCAAATGTGTTGGGACTCCCCTTCCTTGTGCAGCATCGCACCTTCCATTCCATGTGCATCCCCTCTTCCATGTGCATAGTTCACAACAGTCCCGATTTGGGCGGGACTATCCTGGTTTACGCCCCCTGGTCCCGCCTCCCGCCTTCTGGCTGTCAAATCCCGCTTTCCTCCTCCCTGCCCGACTGTCTCCCCTTCTCCATACAGACACCAACACTGTGCAGCCTGCTTGTCACCTTCCTGAGTGTTGCCAGTATATTTACAGGCTGCCTGTGAAAAAGTCAGGCAGTTTAAGCTGTCTGTAATGCGCATAATTAAGTTCAGTGCCGGACCCGGTAAAAGAAAAATCCCGCAGCTCGGTGAATAAACGACTGCGCCTGTGCATGACGTTTTATACTTTCATTGGTTGTAAAGCACTCACAGGGGATCCGTCTATAGCTCCTCCTCCTTAATACTAACCAGTGGAGGAGGAGGTGTGCCTGTGCTGGAGAGAGCGGCAAACCTGAAGTGCTGCAGCTTCCCGGTAGAGCAGATCAGAGAGAGCGTAGCAGAGCTGGTGAGCTTCTACTTGTTTGTGACACCACAGCTCTCTCTGGTCTCCCGTGCATTTCCAGTGTTGTTCTTTATCAGCCTTATCTCTATCACTGCCTCACTGAGCCTCTGATCTCCCTGGAGCTCGTCTTTCACACTTTGACCCTCTTCCGTGGGCAGCCTGTCATGTATCTAGTGAGTGTTCACAAATTGCTGCTTCTGTTTCTGGGCACTTTCTCTTGTTGCAGATTGTTTCCTGGTCATTGGTTCTTTGCACACATGCTTTTTTTCCTGTGTGATTGTATTGCAGATTTTATTTGTTACTTAGCTCCTAAATGTCCCTCTCTGGGGGCCCTGTCCCCCAGTCTGTCCCTCTTTCCTCCTTATTTCTACCTCTTTCAGGACTGCTGTAATGTAATTCAATGTAGTTTTCTAGTTTCTACAGAAAAAATGTGTTGGCTCTAAATCTTTATTCCCATCCTTCTTCCAATTGATATACTTCTTATTTTAGAATGTAAACATGAAGTAAAATGAACCAGGATAGAAAGGATCATTGTGGTTTGAATTATAAAGGAAAATATTTTTCTTATGAAATCTGTTTGGAATGCGCCACTAGGGGTGTGTTGTGGGCGTGGCTATGGGTGTGGCATTGGTGTGGCTTAAGTGTCCCTCTTTATCATCTCAAAAAGTTGGGAGGTATGCATGTGTACCCATGTACTGCAGCCCCTCTCTTCCTTGAACAGCTTGTATGGACATTAGCTTCCCTTTTTCTGAGTTGCTTCCCATTAATGGCCTCCGCTTTCATAGGTATCAACCTCTTTTTCGTGACCAGGAGCCCCTTGGGCTGCAGCCGCCCAATTTCCGGGCCCTTGTGGCCTTTCCAGAAAACCGGCCCTGATATGCAGGCATCATGTTCTTCAAATTAAAAAATGCAGCCATATTGTCACCCATATACCAAATGTAGCCAAATGCGTCTTCCATGTAACAATTCCAAACGCAGACATAATGTCCCCATATAACAAGTTCAACTATTGTGCCCCCCATATCATAAATGCAAGTGTAAGGCCCCAATGGAACAGGTGTAGTCATGTCGCTCCCAGTATGGAAAATTACACTGTAGTGCATTCCTCCATATATCAAGTGTGACCATAAGGTTAAAGAGGTCAGCAGGGTAATGTTAAGTATCAGCTATACTAAGGCTAGGTCCACACTAGGCACGGTTGCAGGACGGACGCTGCAGTCCGGGATTAGGGGAAGTACCACCAGACCGCAAACTGATTATTTTTTCAAAAAAAGTGCATCAGTTTTGCATCCGTCTCCATTCCGTTTTTTACCCCCCAAAAACGGACAGAAAACGTCTCTATGGTTTTCTATGGAATTTGGCCATTAGGAAGGTAGTGGGAGGAGTTTTTGGGCCAATAATCAATAATTTTGTCAATGGGAATCAGTGGGCAGGAGGTGGGTGTGGTTAATGCTTAGAAAAAAAGGTTACTTACCATTTTTTGAGCATGGGGAATGTAGTGGTGGGGGCTGTGGGAGTGGATTTGGGACAATAGATGGGAAGTGGGAGTGGTTGTTCTGTAAAGAAAGTAGATTAGCTCCATGTAAGGATATTTGTAATATACAGCGGAGTGTTTTGGGAGTGGCTTTGTCAGAGATGACGTTGAGGGGAGGAGAAGGAAGTTCAGGCTATCCGTTTTTTTCATCCGTTTTGGGTGCTATTTTGCCTGTGGAGATGGAGTTGCGTTTTCCCATTGCTTTTCACTACCCATCTGTGTATCGGTGGTCTGTAAAAATGCAGCAATTCCGGACCTTCCGTTCAGGTTTTGAAAACGGGTCCCTGCAAACGCAGACGGATCAGTTTTTTTCTTGGGTGAGGACGGCTGCTATTTTTAATCACTTCACCACTGAGGGGTTTTACCCCTTGAGCACCAGAGCAATTTTCACCTTTCAGCGCTCCTTCCATTCATTCGTCTATAACTTTATCATTACTTATCACAATGAAATTAACTATATCTTGTTTTTTCCGCCACCAATTAGGCTTTCTTTAGGTGGGACATTATGCCAACAATTATTTTATTCTAAATATGTTTTAAAGGGAAAATAGGGAAAATGTGGGAAAAAATTCATTATTTTTCAGTTTTCGGCCATTATAGTTTTTAAATAATGCATGCTACTGTAATTAAAACCCATGAAGTTTATTTGCCCATTTGTCCCGGTTATAAAACCGTTTAAATTATGTCCCTATCACAATGTTTGGCACCAATATTTTATTTGGAAATAAAAGTGCATTTTTTTCAGTTTTGCGTCCATCCCTAATTACAAGCCCATAGTTTATAAAGTAACAGTGTTGTACCCTCCTGACATAAATATTTTAAAAGTTCAGTCCCTAAGGTAACTATTTATGTATTTTTTTTAATTGTACATTTTTTTATTTTTTTTTTATTACAAAAAAAAAAAAAATTGGGGAGTGTGGGAGGTAATGAATTTTTTTTTGTGTAAAATTAATGTATTTGTATGTGAAAAATGCTTTAGGGTGTAGTTTTACTATTTGGCCACAGTAACATTTTGTTTATGCAACCTGCAAGCGTCCGGAAGGATGCTTGCAGGAAGTGCTATGAGGCTGGGAAAGTTTTTTGTTTTTTTTTCACAATGATCGCGCTGCTTCTCATAGAAGCAGCGGATCATTGTGGGGCTTAGATCAACGAACGGGAATGTTTTTTCCCGTTCATTGATCTCCGAGCGGACGGCGGCATGCATGCGAACGGGAGTGCCCGCATGAGCGAGCGGTAGGGCTGCACGGTTTTGCGGTTTTAAACCGAAAACCGCAATTCACGTGCAGACGATCTACAGATCGTCAGTAGCTGCGGTTTAGTCAGTTTTGTCCCGCCTACCGCCGCGCCGTCATAGAGAGCCACTGATTGGCAGAAGACAGTGCATATTTATGAATGTCAATGAGCCGGACAGCAGGGGGAGGGCGAGTCCAGTCCAGAGAAGCACACAGCGCCACCAATAGCTAGATAGAGATGGTATGACGGAGGCGATAGGCGGATCTGTACAGAGGGTACAGCTCCGCCTACCGCCGCCGTCATACTATCTCTATCTAGTGATTGATGGCGCTGTGTGCCGCTCTAGACTGGACTGCCCCCCTGCTGCCCGGCTCATTCATTCACAAATATGCACAAATATGCAGTGCTGGACCGGTGTGCGGGCGGAGGCAGAATCCGGTAAAGACCGGAGTCACGCTGCCTGCCGCCCGCCTTGAAGTAATGACGACCTGCCGCTGCCCCCTTTCCGCCAGCGCGAAATGTATGCCCGCCGCTGCCCCCTTTCCGCCAGCGCAAAATGGATGCCCACCGCTGCCCCCTTTCCGCCAGCGCGAAATGGATGCCCGCTGCCTGCCATCGGTGAGCAACTTTGCTTTGCCTGCTAGACTTAATGGTGGCAGGGAGCGAGAGGCCTCAGCCTGCCAACAGAGATCCCTCAGCCAGTCCTTCCACCTGCATTGTGCAGCGGCCACCTCTAGCTCCGGCCACTCTGTATCTCCTCCTCCCTCTCTATTCCCACCACTCTGTCTCTCTTCTCACCCCTCTCTGTCTCTCTCCCCCCCCCCCCCCTCTCTGTCTCTCTCCCCCTCTCTCTTTCTGTCTCCCTCTCTCCCTCTCTCTGGCTCTTTCTCCCCCCATCTATCTGCCCTCTCTCTCTCTCTCCCCCTCTCTGTCTCTCTCTCCCCCTCTCTGTCTCTCGCCTGCCCATCTATCTCCCCCCTCTGTTATCTGCCCCCTCTGTCTCTCTCTTTCTCCCCCTCCCTGTCTTGCTCTCTGTCTCTCCCCCTCTCTCTTTCTGTCTCCCTCTCTCTCCCCCCCCCCATCTATCTGCCCCCTCTGTCTCTCTCTCTCCCCCTCTCTCTTTCTGTCTCTCTCTCCCCTCTCTGTCTCTCCCTCTCTCTGTCTCTCCCTCTCTCTGTCACTTTATCCCTCTCTCTCTCTTCCCCTTTCTCTCTGTCTCTCTCTCCCCCTCTCTTTCTCTCTCTCCCTCTCTCGGTCACAGGACATCATGGCCACAACCACCCTCAGCCACACTAACATTGCGGCCACTGTCAGCTCTGCCAGTGCCACCAGTGGCCCAGGTCTACCAGCCCCTGTGGTAGCCAGGCCACCATCCCTCTCTCCCTACCTCCTCACTCTCTCTCCTTCTCTCTCCCCTCCCTCTCTGTGTGTCTCTCTCTGCCCCACTCTCTCTCCCCCCTCTCTCTCTCTGTCGCAGGACTGTATTAAATTACTCTGCGCATGAATGCAGTAACATTTACAAACCTGACAGAAAATGACATCATACTACACTCAGTTTGATAATATCATTTCATTTTCTGCCAGTGCATGTTTGTAAATGTTACTGTACATTGTGAATTTAGTGCTAAAGCTTGTTTTGAAAAAAATAGTGAAAAAATCGAAATCGCAATTTCTAAGAGAAAAATCGCAATTTCAATTTTTCCCTAAAATCGTGCAGCCCTAGCGAGCGGGAGCGCGGGCAGCGGCGGGAGCGCGGGAAGTACAGATTTCTCCGTCCCTGGTGGTAAAAGGATGGGAAAAGGGATAGAGAAATCCGTACGGCTGGGGGTAAAGTGGTTAACATTAGTATCCGGGACTCCGTTTTTCATCAGGGCTAAAAAAGGGAGCCTCGGATACGTTTACGGACCTAGTGTGGACTAGGCCTTACCAGGCAGGCACGACTCTCTGCTCCTGCTTTGCCATGGGTCAAGTGACACTTAGATTAAAAATGGCCATACATCTGTAGACTTGGTGGCCAATTGACCATCAGATTTGGTAATTATAATTGTATCTGATGAAAATCGATGCTGCAAAGAGCTTTCCCAATCGACAAGGCTACCAATTTTGTGCCAAAATTGGTTGCATGTATTGAACAGACATGCTGGAAAACCTCGGGCTGACAAGCTCGATTGAGTGCGCAGCAGAAACCACCAGCCGCTGTCCTCTCCAGTGCATGTGCAGTTATACTTTACCTATAGACTGTCCGTGCTGAGTGACTATGTCCTAGTTTCGCAGTTGGGCTCCATTTGACTACTGGCAGATAGCATGTGGGGCGCATGTGTGATGTCACACATAAACCCCACATGCTATAATGCCAGGCCATCACGTGTGGGCGCCAATGCGGAAGTACAATGAGGACGAGTAAAGTATAAGTGCACAGGCACCAGGTGAGGGCGGTGACATAAAACATTAGGGGGACAGCGTTCAGGGGTGGCGTGGCAGCATGGAGGCATCACAAGGCCGATTCCGGAAAGATTTCATGCTGAGATTGATCAAGAATCAGCCTGCGGTTTATGGTGGCCAACAGATCTCTCTCCGATCAGATTCAATCTGAGAGAGATCTGTCTCTTGGTTGATCGGCCAACAAAATCACTAAATTTATGGCCTCCATAACTGTCCCTAATGATGGGATCACACTATGGGCCCTTCTGAGGGACAGTTGGTAATCTGATCTGTTGATGCACTCTGAACACTATGGACATTGTTTTAGGGCTACATACTGGCTTACCGTAATTACTGATTTCACTATACCGACCAATACCGACCAAGAGACAAACCAAAGAGACAAACCAAGTCAACCCCAACTAACATGCCACATATCGCTGTTTGGGCCATCCTATTACCAAACTCACCAGAGCTTATCGCTAGAGAGTTCTTAAATGAGGCAATGGGGGCATCGCCTAATACAATTACATTTACCAACCCCCCCCCGAGTGTTAAAGAACTTGCTTGGGCAATTTAATCGCCCAGTAAGTTCTTTACACCCACATAAGTGTTAGCTTAAACCCTAACGCACACCTTCACATGTCTGTACAGACAGTGGACCAATGGGGAGCCCTGGCGGGAGCTTTAAAGATGCTTTGCTGGGGCTCAGAGATAATTACATTGACTGGACTTACAGCAAAGGGCGGCTGCTGTTTGGCAGCTGCAGGTAAATTGCTCGGATGGACTGACTGATGGGGAGCTCTGGGGGCCTTCAGGTTAAAAGAGACCCCAGATGCAGCGGCGGAAGATGGCTTTTTTCGCCTGAGTAATGCTCCCTAACAATTGGCCAATGCAGGAGTGAAACCGGCAATAAGATTTGCCAGTAATCCTTGTGCGATGGCAAGGTGATAAGTAGTTTGCAGTTCAATATATATATATAGCGCAACACAGTCCTGCACAGCCTATTGCCGCGCTACTGGTGTCTCAATATATCCTTCTATCTTGAGGGCTTGCTCTTGTAGTTCTCCACCACCACACCAACTAATGGAATGGGACTCACCCTTTTCTTAGACCACCATTAGTCTAAATGACACCTTGGGGTTATACCCAGATCACCCCCGACCTCTACGAGCTCACAGCCGTCCTTATCTCCTCGTTTTGATATGGGATGTATATACCTTCAAATAAAAACTGCTCATAGCGTAATACCGTTTTAAAATTAAAACCTCTAATATTTATTGCACTTACAAATTTCTTGGTAAAACATCCAGCATGAGTTTTTACGGGCTCTCCCCCATATCAGTGGCCTCTGGTGGGCTCTCCGATGATATCAACACCGCTGAGGTCCGGCCGCCGCACGCTCATCCGTCCGTCCATCTCGGTGTCTCCCCACCGCTCTCACACTGAACGCCAATTCCTGGGTCCCGCACTACTAGTTTCGTCACATCAGTGACTCATCAGGACTCCTGATGAGTCTGATGTGACGAAACTAGTAGGGCGGGACCCAGGAAACCATTGATGTGACAAAACTTTAGGGCGGGACCCAGGAAGTGGTGTGGAGTGTGAGAGCGGTGGGCAGACGCCAAGACTGACGGACAGCTGAGCGCGCGGCGGCCGGACCTCAGCGGTGTTGATATCATCGGAGAGCCCACCAGAGGCCACTGATACGGGGGAGAGCCCGTAAAAACTCATGCTGGATGTTTTACCAAGAAATTTGTAAGTGCAATACATTTTAGAGGTTTTAATTTTAAAATGGTATTACGCTATGAGCAGTTTTTATTTGGAGGTATATACAACCCATATCAAAACGAGATAAGGACGGCTGTGAGGTCGTAGAGGTCGGGGGTGACACGGGAATAACCCCAAGGCGTCATTTAGACCGATGGTGGTCTAAGAAAAGGGTGAAATATCATTCCATTAGTTGGTGTGGTGGTGGTGAACTACAAGAACAAGCCCTCAAGATACCAGGATATATTGAGACACCTGTAGCGCGGCAATAGGCTGTGCAGGACTGTGTTGCGCTATATATATATTGTACTGTGAATTATTGATTTGAAAATACAGGCGTACTATCCGATAGTGCTGACAAAGACTGCATTTGCGCACCTTAAGATATTTATAAGTAGTTTGCATTTATAAGCTACTTATCCCCTGGAATAGGACCTTTATGTGAAAAAAATTCACTTTTGCTGATACAGCCATTGAAAATAATGATATTTTTAGAAACTTGTAAACATTTGTTGCACTTGGCAAAGTTTGTAGAGCAAAATCTGCTCCAGGCAACTTTCTCTTTTTAAATAATAGATTTCCCAATAGTGCCAATCGCCCATCTTTTCCAGTTTAGTGAACTTGTTGAAACGTTTGAGCGGAAGCTTAATCAAAGGCATGGCGGATGCTAGTTGTCACCGCTCGCCCGTCTCCGCTGGCAGGCGCTTTTTCATTCCATGTCAGTTTAAAATACAGGCGTGTTGGATTCCATCACTCAAACCCTGAAGTGCTGGAGAAATTAAATCATGTTGGCTGACCATGTCAGTTTTGAAATACGTATTTTTGTCACTGTAAAAATGTCATTAGCTATAGATTGTATACTTTCCAGACGGTGATCGCCTGCAGTAGGTTTCTGAAAGTATTTTGTTGTTCCAGTTGACAATTAAAAATAACTACTGTACTGTATATGGCAGCAGCGTGGAATCCATACAAGCTAAGCAATATGCAGCAACGTAAAGCCCAGCCACAGACACAGATTTAAGTACAAGGTCCCGTACATGTCAGAAAGTTTTAAATGATTGGATAGCTGAGCACAATTTTCTGATCACAATCGCCTTGCATTGCACTATTGCATTGCATTGCACTATTCTGCAATTTTTCCACAATTGCGTTCAGCAATTCTCATCCTAGTGAATTAGAATCACAACGCAAACACCGGGAAAATGCTGCATGTGGCGTGTTAATGATCGGTGATAATCGCAGATGCACTGCAATCACTGCTGTGAGAGTAATCCTGTAGGTCTACTTGTGCAGCAGCCATCTGTGAAACGTGGGTAAATGGACCCCAAAAGATAGTATCTCACAGCAGTATGCAAACATCTTTAAAGTTACCTTCTTTGCAGGGGCATAACTAGGCTGCATGCCCCCCCCCCCCTTTCAACTTTGTGGGGGCCCAATGCTTAAAAAAAAAAAAAATGAAACCACCCACACCTTCCCTCAGAACCCTCTACCCCAAGTGTGGCATGCCAGCAACCCTTGGACCCCCCCTTATTGAGAGCATATATATGTTGCCTTGTTTCTTCTTTCTCTTCTTCACTCTGCAGTGTGACAACATGCACCATAAGGCCTTGATGTCATGTGACATGCATCAGGGTCTTGTTGTGGAATGCAGGTGCCTGATGCCCTGCTGCAGAGTGAAAAGGAGAGATTAGAAATGCAGCGATATATGTGCATGCTTCGATTCTGCTTTGCATAAATAGGGAAGGGAAAGTGATAGACCCCCTTAGGCTCAGTTCACATTGGCATTTTCATCCAAACGTATCCGGGTTCTGCTTCACAGGATCTGTAAGGCTTGGTTCACATTGGCAAATGGATCGGTGAACACGGATCTGATCACTGGTCGATCAGATCCGTTTTTACTCCGTTGCCACAGCAGCCGGGTAGGTGAGGGTTTATTTCAGGCTTCAGTCTTCTTCCGCCTTGTGTCCCACCTCACATCACGTGACTACACTTCCTCCTTCAATCCGAAAGGAGGAAGTGTGTTTTAGTCATGTGATGTGAGGTGGGACACAAGGCGGAAGAAGCCTGAAGCCTGAAAGAAACCGCCCAGCAGCAATTGAAGACGGAAGCCTGGGTAAGTTTTAACCCTCCCTCATCCGCCCAGCTGCTACACCCTCCCTCACCCACCCGGCTGCTGAACCCGCCTGCTTAGGTACGGCCCCCTTTCCCCACCCCTAGTAGGTTTTGCCCTTAGCAGTCCGTTTCTTCACTAGTGTGAAGAAACGTTCCGTCCTTCCATTACCCCCAATGCAGTGATAACCTTCCGTTTCCGGTCCGCTGGGCTCAGCAGTCTGGAAAAATTGGTGCTGCAAAGTTGTGGTCCGTTCGGCGGACAGATGTGAATGTTTCCATTGGTTAACATTGGATCCATTTGCATCTGTTCCGTTTGTACAGTTCCTGTTCTCAGGGCCGGATTTGTACTTTTACCGCCCAAGGCCAATGTCATCAGCCGCCCACTTTTAGTATAGTTAGTGAGATGACCCCTCCCCCTTCCCTCCAGTATTGGTAGCCAGATGACCCCACCCTTCTTTCCCTCTAATATAGGTAGCCTGATGGCCCCTGCCCCTCCCCCTCAAGTATAGATAGCCAGATTACTCCCTTAATCCCTCCCTTTCCCACTCCCACCTTTCAGTACAGCTTGCCTCCACACCGCAGCAGCCATCAGTCTGCTCATCTCCAGTGCAGAAGTTTCCTCTTCCCCTCCGTCTCCAATGCTGCCTGCCACAATGCCAACGTGCACAGAGAGCATGGCGGCCACTGCACAGATGGCTGGCAGCAGAGTACTCACGGTCAGGCGCCCGCCTGATCTCCCTGTATTGCAGCATTTGCAAGTTTGCAAATGCTGCACCAGTTTAGTCTGCTGCTTTGGTGCCCTTGCTCCTGAGGTGTCCTAGGCCGTGGCCTAGGCCTAAATCCGGCCCTGTCTGTTCTGCTTCCGGCCCGGTAATGTGAACCAGGCCTTGACCATCTGTGGGATAGCCGAAGTTGCTTCTTTGTGTGTGGCTTCTGGAACTAAAAAATCATCCTGGATAAAATAAACTACACACGTCTCTGGGAGAAGGGTCACTTCTTTTACTGATACTGAGCATGACCATGCTGCTGATACTGCACAGAGGGATCTATCTGAGAGGACTGTAGACTATAACGTGATTTATTTCACAGCAGCTGATTAAGAAACACAGATGTAACTACAAAAGATGTGGCCCTATAGTACAAGATGGACAGGGTCCTGGACTCTGAGCACATTTCAACAGTAGAATCTTTTCCTATGGATATGAGTGGATAAGGCAATGGCCTCAATTCACTAAGATCATGCTAGAGATAATAAGGCAAGAGAAAACTTACCTCCCCACGTGAGAGAGTTATCTTACCTCTTCATTCCTTAAGTTACCTCTCCTGTAGTTAATTTACCTCCTCTGTAGTTAATTTACCTCCTCTGTAGTTATTTTCACATGCAGCTAATTAACAGCCTGTCTTTAACTCTGGAGTTATTTTAAGAATTGGAGAGTTAATTTAAAGACAGAAGAGTTAACTTTAGGCTTGCCTGAGGTCAAATGTTTCCTGAATACTACATGCCTTATCACCATGGTAACAACTCTAGAAGAGTTATTAAAGACAGGAGTTAAGTTTAGTGAATTGAGGCCAATGTCACTTATGTTCAATATACAACACAACGTGTGGGAGGTGGAGATGATGACAGTTACCACCCACAGATAAAGAGCTTGAAGGAAGTCTGTGCTAGGCTGTAAGCCGACCAAAGATGATATTATAAAATCCTGTGAGGCAGTGCATGTAGAGTATAACCGCAGCTGCGTGCTCTTACATCTCCAACTGGCGCGCACCTCTGTCTTTTGTTCTCATCGCTGGCGCCCCAATGACAATGACATTGAAAACCGGACACAAGATATAGGAGAGCAACGGCTGGAGATGGGAGGTTGCTCCACTGCGGTTATACTCTGCAAGGATTGCTATTAGTTTAGGGGTGGTGGAAAGACAGCCTGGAGGAGGACCTGGCACTGGCTGCCGCTACTGTGCTAGAGCCCCATGGGAGCAGTTTTAGATTAGGAGGGCAGACAGCTTGAGAGGAGACCTAGCACCTGCTGGTGCCATTGTGCTGGAGCTCCAGGGCAGCAGTGTTAGCTTACGAGGGGGAGATGCTCCACTAGATGCCTGTGCACCACAAAGATGCACCAGGTTGAGACTTGAGAATATTTTTTACCTGTATTTTGTCCTCTAATCCTAAGTGGCCCTTATCCAATTAACTTTTCTCCTGAGATAATTTTTTTGTCTTTTGACTTTTCAACACTTAGCAATTGAAAAAGAACTAAAAAGGAGGTAAAAGGGAAATATGAAACATACTTTTAATAATTTATTGCTTGGTGGGAGCTACAGGCCCCTTTTACACTTGTCATAGTTGCATTACCCTTTTTTATCGCAGGGTAACGCAACGGCAAAGCAAGGCAATTGGGCTTAGCACACTTACGGCATTGCATCGGAAGTGACCGATCAGCCGCAAAGTCAACAGCGCATTACCGCAGCAGTTCCACACTGCAGCAGTTCCACACTGCCCTTGCTCATGCGAAGCAGGAATACTTTACCAAGCTCATCGGAGCACAAGCTTCCAATCCCCGGCGTCTTTTTAGCACCTTCAACTCCCTGCTTAAACCCACCCCCCCACCTTCTGTTTCCTCCCTCTCTGCCACAGATTTAGCCACCCACTTCACCAACAAAATAGTCTCTATCCATCAGGAAATATCCAATCTTCAATCTTCACCTCCCACCTGCTCACAACCTACTCCTTCTCCACCCTATCCTCCCCTCACCTCCTTCACTCCTACTACCACTGAGGAGGTCAACCACCTACTGCAGACTTCCCATACCACTACCTCCCCCCTTGACCCTATCCCTTCTGATCTACTTCTACTACCGCCCGATCTCCCTCCTCCCCTTCGCCTCAAAACTCCTTGAGCGTCTGGTTCACAAACGCCTGACCCAGTACCTCAATGCCAACTCACTACTGGACCCACTGCAATCTGGATTTCGGCCTGCCCACTCAACCGAAACGGCTCTCACCAAAGTGGTCAATAACCTTGCCTTAGCTAAAGCTGAAGGTAAATACACCATTCTCCTCCTCCTTGACCTTTCAGCAGCTTTTGATACAGTAGATCATCCCCTACTCCTCCAGTCCCTCCAATCCATGGGCATTCACGATCTCGCCCTGACCTGGCTTTCATCCTACCTCTCCAACCGCTCCTTCACGACCTCCTTCAATGAGTCCTCGTCCACCCCCAACCACCTCTCAGTGGGAGTCCCCCAAGGCTCGGTCCTTGGCCCCCTACTGTTCTCCCTATACACATCCTCCATTGGCAAGGTTATCTCCTCCATGGGTTTTAACTATCATCTGTATGCAGATGACACCCAAATCTATCTCCACACCCCTGACATATCCACCACTACCATGGACAAGGTCTCCTCCTGCCTATCTGCCATCTCCTCCTGGATGTCCGCTAGGTTTCTAAAACTAAATCTAGACAAAACGGAATTTATGATCTATCCACCCCGGTCATCCCTGGACCTCCCAGATGTGCAGGTCACTGTTAACCACACTACTATTCACCCTACCTCTCAAGCCCGCTGTCTGGGTGTCACCCTGGACTCCGCACTCTCCTTCACTCCCCACATCCAAAACCTCACAAAGTCCTGCAACTTCCACCTTCGTAACATCTGTAAGATTCGCCCTTTCCTGACCCCTGCCACCACCAAACTCCTCATCCATGCCCTCATAATTTCCCGCCTCGACTACTGCAATGCCCTTCTGTCTGGACTCCCTAAGACCCGAATAGCCCCACTGCAGTCCATCATGAATGCGGCTGCCAGAATTATCCACTCCTCCCATCGCTCCACCAGGGCGGCTCCCCTCCGTGAATCCCTCCACTGGCTTCCTATCCAGTCCAGAATCAGATTCAAGATATTGTGTCTGACCTACAAATCCATCCACAAAACCTGTCCAACCTACATTTCTGATCTTACTCAGAGATACACACCAAGCCGCTCACTCCGCTCCTCCAATGAACTTCGCCTGACCGTCCCCCGCATCACCCAGTCCCATGCACGCCTCCAAGACTTCTCAAGAGCCGCTCCGACACTATGGAACTCCCTACCTCCACCCATTAGGGCAGCCCCCTCCTTCAACACCTTCAAGAAGGCCCTCAAAACTCACCTTTTCACTCTTGCCTACCACCCCTCACAATTGCTCTAAACCCACAGCCGAACTCTGCTCCCCTACCTCTCGTGTCCCTACCTCTCCCTCTAGATTGTAAGCCTTTGGGCAGGGTCCTCACTCCTTTTGTGTCCTACCTGATCATGCACCTCTATTACTGTGCACCCATGCTATGCATTTGAGTGAACCTAACTTGCCTAACTCCATGCTCCCATCCAGTGACTGACTAAGCATTACCTTGTACTCATACTGTGCTGTGTGATCTGGTTTTCTTGTATTCCTGTATTGTCATATTGCTGTTTGTCACCCCTAAATATTGTCTGTAACCTAAATTAATGTCCAGCGCTGCGTAATATGTTGGCGCTTTATAAATACAACAAATAAATAAATAATAAATAAATTACCGTCTGACTCCATTACCGTCGGCGATGCAGCAGCGGTGGAAGTAAGGTAACTCAATGGGTGATGCAGGAAACATGTTGGCAGCGGCGCTTCGGGATGCATTCAAGGAATGATGGGAATATAACGGGGAAAACCAGGAATCCCAGTTATGTCCTTCTTGTCTAGCAGGGAGTACATCACTGGGTGAGGGGCATGTAGGGGGAGGGGTGGCGCTATGCATAGGACCCTGTCAACTCACTCTGCCGTAATATGATTGACATTTTGTGCGCTGCAACAACCAGATGTAAGACTGGCCTTAACTACTTAAGGACCAGGTTCGTTTTGGATGATCTGTGCTGCGTGGGCTCTCCAGCCGGCAGCACAGATCAGGATTGCTGCAGGGCGATCAGACTCCCCCCCCCCCCCCCCTTTTTTTCCCCACTAGGGGGATGTCCTGGTGGGGGGGTCTGATCGCCACTCTGTGTGCCCGAGCGGGGGGGGGGGGGCTGCACAGCGCTATTCCCCCCTACCTCTCCTTCCCTCCCTCTCCTGGTCACAGTGGGCGGCACAGGACAGCGATCTGTCCTGTACTGCCTCTAATAGGCTTTAGCCTATCAGACGGCGGCGATCCCCGGCCAATCAGAGTCCCGGGGATTGCCGATCTCCTTTACGGAGGTTCTGCGACAGCAACACCGAATGATGTAAACACGGGATTTCTTCCCTGCGTGTTTACATTTCGCCTGCGAGCCGCGATCGGAGGCTCGCAGGCTATTCACGGAGACACCCTCTGTGAACTGACATGGAACGGCCGCTCAAAAGAGCGGTCGTTTCCATGAAAACACCACTGCGACCTGCCGACGCCTATCGGCGTTAGGCGGTCGTTAAGTTGTTAAAGGTATTTTATTGGTAAGTTTTAAAAGTATAGCCTTGGAAAAACACTCAGGAGAAAAGTTAATAGGCTATGGGGCTTATGGCCAGGCGTGTCTACTGGTGCTAAAAATACAATACTTCCTTGTTATCCAGGTGGTCGAAAAAAACTTAAAGAGACTCTGTAACAAAATTTTTATCCTTATTTCTTCTACCCTATAAGTACCTATACCTGTTCTAATGTGCTCTGTCTAACTGCAGCCTTTCCTATTTGCACAGTGGCTGTATTATCTCTGTTATATGATCTAATCTTCTCTCCTCTGTCGGGCTGAGGCTGGAATGTGTGAAATGTGCTGTGCTGCTTGTGATTGGCTAGAAGCTATACACACCCTCTCCAGGCCCCCTGCACACTCTGTATGACTCACACACTCAGCTCTTCTCAGTGTATGTCTTTTGTTTGTAATCACTGGATAAAAATGGCAATTACAAGCCAGGATTGCAGCAGGGAGTGGCAGAAACAGCTAAGAGGGGCTTAGGAGAACATAATGAATAGAATGGTATGCTTTTTATTGTAAGAATTTTACAGTACAGATTCTCTTTAAATATAAATGACAGAAGTAGCCATAGGCATCTGGAAGATGCGATGTATTGTGAATTTAAGGATTTTCCATCTTCTTAATGTCTTTCTTTTCATCAAGTTAGTGATTATGATCGGTGGTTATTAGTATGGCTACTTGCGGGAACTAAAGAATGCTAACAGAGGAACTGCTCTATGTATTCTATTGTCACATAACATTTTTATGCCTGACCTGTTTGGCATGCAAGACACCTGCTGGAGCCAAAGTCACTGATGCGAGAAGACGACTGTAAACAAGCCAACCAATTACTTATTCAAATGACTTTCACAGATTGTGCTCACAAGTAGCACAGAGGAGAACAGATACAGACTTTTCAAAATTTGTTCAAAAAAAGTTGTTAGAGATTGCAGAGCAATTGAATGGTACTTATAATGTAATCAGTACGTGAGATAACGGCACACACCACATACCATTAATTAGAATGCACAAAGATATATAAACAAATGGAAAGATATGCATTTCTCTCAGCACCATTATTATTATTTACTGTATTTATGAAGTGCCAACATATTATGCAGTGCTTCTGGTCAATAAATAGGGATGCATAAAATGTAAACAAGGGGCGACAGACAGAGAGGCAGCGCACGGTTATACAACATAGCACAAGGTTATAAATGCAAATGGGGTATAAGATGCATGATCATGCATCATGCAGCGACACACTAAGGGGTTGGGGGGGGGGGCGGGGGGAGACATTGCCAAAGGCTTACAATCTAAAGGGGAGGTGGAAGGACACAAAAGTTAGGGCTCGACTGACAGTTAAAGTATGGGGGTGAAGAGCAAAGATGGGGGCCGTTTTAGAGGTGTGTTTTGAGGGCTTGCTTGAAGGTGTTGAGGGAAGGGGCGAGTCCGGTGGAGGGAGTCCCATAAGGTGGGGGCAGCTCTTGAGAAGTCCTGTAGGTGTGCATGGGAGTGAGAAATGCGTGGGATGGTCAGACGGAGATCATTGGAGGACCAGAGGGGGCAGGCAGGTATATACTGTATTTGTGGACAATCTCAGAGATGTAGGTTGGGCAGGTCTTGTAGGGCAGGCACAGAATCTTAAAACTGGTTCTGAAGCAGATAGGGAGCCAGTGTAGGGCATTGCAGAGCAGTGGGAAGAATGGATGAGTCTAGCTGCTGCATTCATGACTGATTCAAGGGATGCAATGCGGTTCAAGGGGGAACACATTTTGAAAAATCTTTGTCTGTTCTCCTCTGTGCTACTTGTGAGCACAATCTGTGAAAGTCGTTTGAATAAGTAATTTGTTTTACAAGTCTATACACGCGTCTCCATCTTGCTTCTCTGTGTGCCGCAGTTAGAAGCATGGCTCCCGGCTGGGACATGTAATCACATTAATGAACTAGATCTCCCACTATGTATTGCAGCGGCCGGGGACATCACATCGATGCGGCTGCTTTGAACTGCTACTTCAGAGGCACAGGTAGACGCAAGATGGAGGCACATATATAGATGGGGGGCTAAAGGGAAGCCCTGCGCAGGCAAGTAAATGCTCAGTTACTGACTGGGATGAAGTTCAGTCCTGGGTTTAAGTTTCTTTTTATGCCCATGCACCAGCTGGTGCTATCAAGGTAATTCAAGCAGGTCCTGAATTAGGTGCAGATAGCGAGCTGGTTCAAGTGGATGCTGGCCTGCCCACTGACCACGGCTCATGGTTCTCTGACTCACTCATGGCGCATGTGACCGCTCACTTTCCACTATAGCCGGATACAGAGTATTGCAGGGTCCAAAAAACAGGTTCACTACAACCAAAGTTCTATTATATTTCTGTTTACTATATCCGGAATTAAATCCGTATACCGTACTTAAAGAGGAACTTCAGCCTAAACAAACATACTGTCATTAAGGTACATTAGTTATATTAATTAAAATTGATAGGTAATATAATCTCTTACCCACCCTGTTTTAAAAGAACAGGCAAATGTTTGTGATTCATGGGGGCTGCCATCTTTGTCATGGGGGCAGCCATCTTTTTGGTTGAAAGGAGGTAACAAGGAGCAGGAGACACAGTTCCAACTGTCCTGTGTCCTGATAACCCCTCCCAGTTGCTAGGCAAAATGAATAACAACATAGGGAATCCCATCATGCTTTGCACAGCATCAGGGAAAAAAAGCCCAGGCAGTTTTCTTTGATGGGTGGAGCTAAAAATGCAGCTAAAATGATGCTTTGGTAAGAAAAACAAAGTTCTGATGCTGTGAAACTGTTAAAGAAACACCAAGCCTTTTCAGTTCTGCTGAGTCCACTTTAACCTGGACATTCGTTTACCAACCCCAAAGTTTCACTATATCCGAGCTTACTATAATGAGACGGTATATGTGTGTGTGTGTGTGTATATATATATATATAATATATATATATATATATATATATATATATATATATATATATATATATATATATATATATATATATATATATATATATAATACAGACAGGGAAAAAATGACAGGCTTTCTTAACCTTCCTTAAAATTCAGCAGATCTTGCTCTTTGATTCACATTAGTTTTACATATGCTTTTCAAGCTGTGCATTAGGGTACATTTCAGTATAAAACAGACAAAATGTCTGGGAAAAAAGAAATGATAAAATAGCTCACAGAGAGGAAAATGATTACCGGAGGAAACGTAGATGAACAGAGGATGAAACAAGGACAGATTTTGAATTAAGGACATCTGGAAGCTCAATGTAAAGAAAAGCAAGTTGTATTAACATTTCACAATGTGAGACTGAAGGATTGTTCTCTATCTTTTACAATAAGGAACAATGATCAGCTTGTAAAAACTTACATCAAGGAAAACAACTTTGCCTCCCTCCAGATAAATACATCATGTAATGAAAAGATGCACTGAGTACGGAATTTTTTTTTCATTATTTGTTTATTAATTCTAGGTTTATTAAGAAAAGGTGCAGCGTTTTTTTATTGTTACTGTATCCATTTAGGTTTAGTGCTGAAAGATTTTGTTTCAAAGCTGTTAAATATTACAAAACAATAACTTTTTTACTTTAAACGTTACCTGTAAACTAATAAAAGCTTCCAACTTAACTGCTGTGTACGGTTGGTCAATGAGATGCAAATTTATGCAGCTTGAAAAATGGACCAATCAGATTCCATCCCTTCTGCTGTGTGGTAAAGAGACCTCCATAGTGAGAAAACAGACTCATTCATTAGTTGATAAGTCAGGAGATCCAACTTTAATTGTCTGAGAAGTGCAACCATGGTAGACCTGGACTCAAGTAGCAATGGACAAGTTTCTCTACAAGCCTTTGTAGGGACTGCCTATGTGGTAACATGAACTCTGTGAAAACAATTCATGCCTGTTTTATAATTTCCTATCTGCCTGGAATACCACACTCAGCTACCTTTAGCTGGTACACCTTGATACCCTGCCCCTTCCCAACAACTTCCAGCAACTATTGGCCGATTCCCACCAAGTTCCTACCTTCCCGCTACAATAAGGATACCACTTTGAATGAAAGTTGTAACAATACTTTAATGAATATCAGCCACAGCTTTACAAACTGAATAACTTCATAACCAAATAACGATAAGCATAGACAGTATAATGTAAACGCGTATCTAAGAATCCCCTGGAGGATCAAAAAATTAACCTATACCTGTTCAGAGGCAAACGCAGGATTTTTAAGGGGGGGGGGATTCCTGAAAGGTCCAGAAGCACTTATGTCCCCGAGTGCCTCCGAATACAGGTGGCTCCATACTGCCCATGCACAAAAGTGAGCTGGCGTATTATGGAGCTGCCTATCTTTGGAAGTACTCAAGGACATAAGTGTTTCTGAGGGCTTCTGGAAGCAGCAAATTTGAACAGGGGACAGCGCTGGAACAACTCCCCGAGAGAGGAACGGGAGATAGACTTAGTTTGGACAATTCAGTGAAATATGTCACATGTCACATAGCGCAAGCAATACCCATATGATGCAGGGATATATGCATCTGCGGAAGATGGCGGCGCTATATAAATACTAAATAATAATAATTTGCCTCACCAGGATTGCACTTTTATTTAGCTTTCCTGTATGACAAGAAGACACAGCCAGCCAGCACTAGGGGAAGAGGGAAACAAAGGTGAATGAGGGAGGGCTGGTGCACACCAAGAGGGCTTCTGAGCGTTTTTCAAATCAACATTGATTTGAAAAGCGCTTGGCTAATGTTACCCTATGTGGGTTTTCCCACAGCAGCGTTGTGATTTTTTCAAAATCGCAGGTATACCGCATGTAGCATTTTTTTGAGTGATTCATTCAGAAATTGCTCTGAAAATCGCACTCACTAATTGCTAGCGATTGCTATTGTGATTCTGGCGTGCACTAGCCCAGAGAGAAGAGGAGTGGAGAGAAATTGAGAATAGCCTGAGATGGAGCATTATCTGTATTGCAGTCCCACATCACACAGAGGCTACTTGCCTGTAATAGGTCTCATGTCCCTGCTGGTCTCTCACACAAGTCAGAAAGCAGCCCTCCTGGAGTCTAGGGACTGTCAAAAAATGTTCACCTTGTTTAACAAGATGCAGTCATTATAACATAGGGGAGAGACAGATTTTTGCCCACGGACCCTCCATGCTGTGTATATATACCAGCTTGCCTGCCCTTTAATTGCAGTTTTATCAGCTTGCCTAGTGTTTTGCATTGCCTTACAACAACAAACCTGAATACACCAGACACCAGCCCTAAATCACTGAATGAAATGGGGCGAGTGGAGAGACTGAGATGGAGCAGATAGCATATCTGTATTGCAGTCCCACATCACACAGAGGCTACTTGCATGTACTGTGTCTCCTGTCCCTGCCAGCCAAATCCAAAAAAGCTTTATTGGCAGGACCAAGTACATTTAGCATTGCCAAAGCAAAAACAAAACATTAACAACATGGTGGGGAGGATTGTGGGAATAGGGGAATTACTTCAGTTGTGTGTAATTAATCTAAAATATATGAAAGTCTAAGGTTTATCAGTACATTACAGAAAATAATGAACTTTATCACAATATGCTAATTTTTTTTAGAAGGACCTGTAGGTATACCATCCATAGGGGTGTGGAGAATGTAAGGGATGGTCAGCCTCTCACACAAGGCGCAGGCAGCCCTCCTGGAGTTTAGGGACTGTCAAAAACTTTTCAACCTGTGACATACCTTATGTAGCTGTCTACATGCAGTCTTTACAATAGGGAAAGAGCTGAGTTTTTCCCACAGACCCTGCAGGCAAGCCTCTGTATATTTACCAGCTTGTCTTCTTCTGCGATTTCAGGGATTTTTTTTTAAAGGTACAGGAGTCTTAGGGGGGTGTTCCATACATCCAGAACCCCCGTCTGGATACGCCAGTGATGCGGGCAAACATTTCACCAGAAAAGAAACGCAATGCGGGCAAACATTTCACCAGAAAAGAAACGCAATGCGGGCAAACATTTCACCAGAACATAAATGCAATGCGGGCAAACATTTCACTAGAAAGTAAACGCAATGCGGGCAAACATTTCACCAGAAAAGAAACGCAATGCGGGCAAACATTTCACCAGAAAAGAAACGCAATGCAGGCAAACATTTCACCAGAAAAGAAAAGCAATGCGGGTAAACATTTCACCTGGAAAAGAAAGCATTTACTCACCTGGCAGAAGTCTCTGGCCTCTGGCGCGCTGTTTCCAGGACCACCGTCCTCCTGCTCGTCTCCCGCACTGACAGGGCTACGGCAAGATGGCGCCCGAAGCCCTGTACTGGAGACACAAATAGTCTCGAGTACAGGGCTTCGGCAACCATCTTGCCGTAGCCCTGCTCGCCTGCCGGTGTCGGAACAGACACCGGAAGAAGCAGGAGACTGGAGCAGGGCTGCGGGCAATGAACTGGCACGACGTCTATAGACGCCACTGCCAGTTCATAAGGATAGAGTGGCCAGAGTCCCGAGGCCGGGACGTCCCGCTGCTGAAAGCGGGACATTTCCCGGGACCTCATGCAGCCTGGGACGCGACCCGAGCAATCCGGGACGCGACCCGAGCAATCCGGGACGCGACCCGAGCAATCCGGGACGTCTGGTCACTCTACTATAAGACTACTTTTTAACCCTTGAAAATCTTCTGAAAAGTCTGGGGTCATCTTATATTAGGCCCGGTTCACACTTGCGGTGGCCCTCCGGAATCGCCGTGCCGGAGCCGCACCGCCTGCAGAACGGACGGAACGGACGCACGGCATAGCAATTAAAGCCTATGCGTCCGTTCACATGGGTCCGTTCTGCAGAACCGGAGCCGGACCGGATCCGGGCCGGATCCGGACTCCGGCCTCCGTTCCAACATGCGCTATTTTTTCATCCGGCCCCTCCGGCAGCCGTATCCGGGGCGGAGCCGGACTGCACCATCCGGCCAATACAAACCAATGGGAACCGGAGGCCGCACAACACACTGGCTGAGAAATCCGGATGTTCTACCCCACTTCCTATGCGGATTGTTGCGGCGATATTGGCTGGGGACACGTGGGCAAGCATTTTGGAGTGGAGCAGCACAGCTGGATCCGGATCCGGAGATGTTGGCAGCATGTCGCAGGTGGAGGTGAGTGCTAAACAGCAGAGGGCCTGATTCCACAGGTCCCCCTTCTGCTGACCTCCCAGACCCCAACATTTTTTTTTTTTTTTTACGTTACTTTGCCAAACGGATCCGGATCGCATCCTGATTACCACCTGATGCAACCTGACCGGATCCGGATCGGATCCGGATCAGAACCGTACGGTTCCGATCCGGATCCGGTCCGGATCCGGTCAGGTCATCCGGTCCGTTTGGCAAACAACCGCTAATGTGAACCGGGCCTAAGAGTGACCAGATTTTTGTTGGTACAACCTGGGACGAGGGGGGGAGGGGCAGAAAAATGGGTGTGGTCATGACATTGTTTGGGCGGAGCTAATATAATGATGTAACAGTGAGGCATAAGAAAGCAGTGTTTGCGCCATGATGTTGTCAGACGAGGTTTCGCATCATGGGTGTGCAGAAACTGTGTGATGCTATTTAATAGTATACCGTAACCCCAAAGCAGCAAGCATAGCCAACTATGACCATTAAATAATAAATGCAGCAACAGTTACCCCAGACACCAGAAAATAAACGCAATGTGGGCAAAATTTCAGCACAAAATAAATGCAATGGGCAACATGTCAGCACAAAATAAACGCATTGTGGGCAACATGTCAGCACAAAATAAACGCACTGCGGGCAAACATGTCAGCACAAAATAAACGCACTGTGGGCAACGTCAGTACAAAATAAATGCAATGTGGGCAACATGTCAGTACAAAATAAACGCAATGCGGGCAACATGTCAGCACAAAATAAACGCACTGTGGGCAACGTCAGTACAAAATAAACGCACTGCGGGCAAACATGTCAGCACAAAGTAAACGCACTGCGGGCAAACATGTCAGCACAAAATAAACGCACTGCGGGCAAACATGTTAGCACAAAATAAACGCACTGCGGGCAAACATGTCGGCACAAAATAAACGCACTGCGGGCAAACATGTCAGCACAAAATAAACGCACTGCGGGCAACATGTCAGCACAAAATAAACGCACTGCGGGCAAACATTTTACCCAAAAATAAACGCACTGCGGGCAAACATTTCACCAGAAAATAAACGCACTGCAGGCAAACATTTCACCAGAAAATAAACGCACTGCGGGCAAACATTTCACCAGAAAATAAACGCACTGCGGGCACACATGTCACCAGAAAATAAACGCACTGCGGGCAAACATGTCACCAGAAAATAAACGCACTGCGGGCAAACATGTCACCAGAAAATAAACGCACTGCGGGCAAACGTCACCAGAAAATAAACGCACTGCGGGCAAACGTCACCAGAAAATAAATGCACTGCGAGCAAACATTTCACCAGAAAATAAACGCACTGCGGGCAAACATGTCACCAGAAAATAAACGCATTGTGGGCAAACATGTCACCAGAAAATAAACGCACTGCGGGCAAACATGTCACCAGAAAATAAACGCACTGCGGGCAAACATGTCACCAGAAAATAAATGCACTGCGGACACATGTCACCAGAAAATAAATGCACTGCGGACACATGTCACCAGAAAATAAACGCACTGCGGGCACACATGTCACCAGAAAAAAAACTCACTGCGGGCAAAGTTCACCTGGAAAAAAAGCATTTACTCACCTGGCAGAAGACTCCTCTGGCGCGCATCTCCCCCGGACGATCCTCCTGAAGTATCCCGCGCTGACAGGCAGAGCAGGGCTACAGCAAGATGGCGCCCGAAGCCCTGTACTGGAGACACGAATAGTCTCCAGTACAGGGCTTCGGCAGCCATCTTGCCGTAGCCCTGCTCGCCTGCCGGTGATTGACAGGCATGGGCTTCCGAATTCCGCAGAAGCTAAAATTCCGAAATTCCGTCGGAATTGGGGTTTCCGGATGGTTCCGCGGAATTCGGAATTTGCAATCCGGAATTCGGAATTCCGGCAAAATCGGAATCGGAATGAATTGACCAATCAGGAGATGCGGAATGAGTTGACCAATCATAATCAGCGGAAAGTTACCGCGCTAAAATAACGGTTTCAACCTTTTTTTTATCCAAATTTACAAAATACAAACCAATTTTATTAACAATAGATATTTCAAATGAGCGATTGAGTATTTCCTCCTAAATTTACGGAAATCCGTTCAAAAATTACGGAAGTCCGTTTAAAAATACGGAAAGTGCACGTGGCGGAATACCGCGGAATTCCGCGGAATGTAACGGAATTCCACCGGAATGTAGCGGAAGCGGAATTTCGGTAGTGGCGGTATGCGGAATTACCGCGGAATCGGAAATTGGCTCTTCCGACCATGCCTGGTGTCGGAACACCAGAAGATAGTAAGGAGGCTGGAGCGGGGCTGCGGGCAATGAACTGGCACGGCGTCTATAGACGCCCCGGCCAGTTCATGCAATAAAGTGACCAGAGTCCAGAGGCTGGGACTTCCCGCTGCTAAAAGCGGGACGTTTCCCGGGACCTCATGCTGCCTGGGAGAGCGGAGCCCGAATCCGGGACGCGTCGCGGGCAATCCGGGACGTCTGGTCACTCTACTTATATGCCGGGTGTCATTGATGCCGAGTGATACACCCTATCCTGTTACCGCCTCTCAGATCTCACTGCTGAGGACTGTAGTGAAGCGGCGCATCTGAGAGGCAGAGAAGGAGGTAAATAGGATACAAGGGTGGGCCAGACGGGTGAAAGAGGCGTGTTTTATGGGCACAGCGTGATCTATTTTTCCATACCTCTCTGATAAATGTTTATTTGCTGTGCGTTGGGAGAGGGGTAGTCTTATACGGCGAGTATATCCCAAACTCTATATTTTAACTGGAAAAGTTGAGGGGTCGTCTTATACGCCCAGTCGTCTTATACGCCGGAGTATGTTTCCCTATTTTTTTAGATGAGACATAAGGACACCTTTTAGACACACACTGCTGGTCATACATACCATGAAACATTCATCTGTAAACAATGTATTTTCATTATTCAAACCACACTTCATCTGTCCCTCTTTCCTCCCTATTTGTCCCTCTTTCAGGACTTTGTCCCTCTTTCTATCTAAATATATGTATTTCCCTACTGAAAAAAATGTGTTTAATTGCCTTTAAACTTTATTCTCATCTTTTAAATTGATATAGTTCTTATATAAATGTTGATATGAAGGAAAATGCACCAGGATAGAAAGGACCAGTGTGGTTTAAATGATAAAACAACATATTTTTCTTATGAAATCTTTTTGGTATGAGTGACTATGGGTGTGCCAGGGTTGTGATTAGGGGTGTGGCAGGGGCGTGGCTTAATTGTCCATTTTTCTCATCTCAAAAAGTTGGGAGGTATGTACTTATAATGGTGCTGGGCCAGGACCTGGACGGTTACTATATCAGAGTTTACTATAAGAGATTATACTGTATAAGAAATATGCACTGAACACCATCAGTCATTCTTGGATAGATGAAGCAATTTACAGTAATGTGTTTAAAGAGAACCAGAAGTGAGAGGTATATGGAGGTTGCCATATTTATTTATTTTTAAATAATACCAGTTGCCTGGCTGTCCAGCTGAACCTCTGCCTCTAATACTTTTAGCAATAGACCCTGAACAAGCATGACGATCAGGTGTTTCTGACTGACATCTGACTGATTTAGTCAAGTTTGTTTCAGGTGTTGTGATTCAGACACTACTGCAGACAAAGAGATCAGCAGGACTGCCAGCCACCTGGTTTTGTTTAAAAGCAAATACATATGTCAGCTTCCATATCCTACAGGTTCCCATAAAACTATGCCTGTGCAGTTTCCAAAGGTGCCCACTTATGATCCAATCTTTTTTTGTCCAATCTTACCACTTCTATGTAATATGAGGAACAGCCTAAATTATGTATTCAATATATTCACTCAGATTACCCTTCTACTGCACAGATTTGGTAAGATTGGACACAAATATTGGATCATTAGTGGCCACCATAAGAGGGCAAATACCCTGCCACTGAGATGTGCCATAAGTGACCACTTATCAGAGCTACTAATAGACTGTTATGGTCTGGGGTTCGCTGGCCAATGGCAGAGCCAGATGATCCGCAAGGCAAACCTAGGCAGCTGCACCAAATCTTACTACAAAAGCCAGGTGACCATCAGCGGTGGGCAAAAACTGCTATCTTGCCAAAGGCTCCATTTCATCTTGATCCTTTTCTGGCCAATGGAGGATGCGGAGTGTATCTGACTGACATGCTATGCATGACTACCAGGCACTGCGTTTCCTCTCTCTTATGGCCCGCATGATAACAGACTGTGTAATGGACAATTACTGGCCTCTGATACACTCAGCATCACTGATTAGATGCTCTGGTTTTCCTGTTTGAAATTCCTTTCCTTCCAACTATTTGGAAAAAAGGCTCATTTTTTGATACCAAGAAGAAAAAGCAAATGAACATAGGCCTCTAATTGGCCGCCAGTTGTGACTCCCGGCCCTGACAGGAAAATAAAAAGGAAGAAAGCGCTTGCTCTGGCTTGAAAACCTGTAGTAAAGAAAAAAAGTACAATTATTATGCTAGGTACACACCATACAATTTTCTGTTAGATTTTCTCTTAGATTTACCTGCCAGATAGCTTTTTTTCCATGTTGTAGGTAAATCTAACAGAAGAATCTAACAGAAAATTGTATGGTGTGTACCTAGCATTAGGCGTCTTTCACACCTGACACAATTTCTGTGCAAATTGCGTTTTTGCGAATTTGCATTTGCCGCATACCTAATGCAAGTCAGTGGCATCACATTGGACATGCGTTGTGTGAATTTTCGCATTCCAATTTTCTGTAGAAAAAACTGCCTACATGCTTGCTTCTTCTACACAATGGACATGCACGTCGTATATAATTCCAAATGTGAAAATGTAAAAGCGAATTTTAATTGATTATATATATAATCATTTACATTAACTTCCTTGGTGTGCATGGGAACATCGGAATGCGAAAATTTGCATAAAACACAGCTTAGGAGTCTTTTAGTTAATCAATTGGCCAAAAAATGATACTGTATAAATAGAGGTGGCCTTGTTATTCACTGGTGTAACAATAGGGGATGCGACCCCCCTCACCTCGGGCTCTCCTCTCAGCGCTCCCCCTCCTGCAATCATTGGTGGTGTTCGTGGCAGCAGCGGCGGTGGCGGCAGGATGAATACATTACCTCCTTCTCGCCGGAGCTCTTCCGTTCTCTAAGTGCTTCATTCAACTTCCTGTGTAAACAGGAAGTTGCACTTAGAGAACGAAGAGCTCCGGCGAGAAAGAGGTAATGAGTCATCCTGCCGCCACCGCCGCTGCTGCCACGAACACCACCAATGATTGCAGGAGGGGGAGCGCTGAGAGGAGAGCCCGAGGTGAGGGAGGGGGGGGGGGGGATTTCCCCCCCTCCCCACCGATCTGCCACACTCTCCTCTTATGCTGCGACCCCTGCTGCCCCCCAAAAGTCCCCGAGCGGGCCCTGGGGGGGGGGGGGATAATTTTTTTCCTTTCATGTTGTCACCCTTCATAGGCTAAATTAGGCCTGCAGTGTCCGTGAAGGGTATTGCTGGCAGGAAGCCACTTGTGTCCACTAAAATGCCTCCCTGCAGGATCAGCACAAACGGGATACAGCCCCAGGGGAACACATTTTAGATGGACGGGTCCCTTTCTGTCTGCAGAAATCGATAGCATGGATTGATTTCATCTGGAAAACGTTTCAAATTATGATCGGACAGCCATATTGTGGCATCGATCTCTAGCAGATTTAATCATAATGATCGAATCTGCCGGGTAAGTGTATGGGCACCTTATTCCCTGCAGATAACATGAACATCTTTGGCCAAAAGATTGTAAGCCTGCCCACCAACGCCAAGGTAGACTCCTCTCGGACAGGTCCTACACTACACTACGCTACCCTACTCTAATAGATGCTAGTCATCTTTTACCTTGTGTTTTTTTTTTTTTTTTTTTAGTAAAAAGTATTTGTATATTCTATTCTGGGGCATGATTAGCTGTGTGCCTTTACTGTGTCTCTGTGATGTTCCATTTCTGAAATATTCCCTCTTCCTCTGTGAAGATCAGATTACTAAAGAAAGTGGACTTCACAGAGACAAATGTAAATAGCTAATTATGATTCATAGGAAAATAGCATGTTTACTTTGTTTGATGTCCCATTTCTCAGGAATTCCCACTTCCTCCTGCAGGCTAGCAGAAAATGGGAATATCTGCAGAATGGGACTTCACAGACACTAAACAAAGGTAACCATGCTTCAGACAAGAACATACAAATACTGTTATCTAACACTACATCTCCCAACCTGTATGCCCTACCCTATCACTACAGTCACTGTCAGTCTGTCTAACCCTTCATCGCCTAACTTGTATGCCCTACCCTATCACTACAGTCACTGTGAGTCTGTCTAACCATTCATCTCCTAACCAGTATGCCCTACCCTATCACTACAGTCACTGTCAGTCTGTCTAACCATTCATCTCCTAACCAGTATGCCCTACCCTATCACTACAGTCACTGTGAGTCTGTCTAACCCTACATCTCCCAACCTGTATGCCCTACCCTATCACTACAGTCACTGTGAGTCTGTCTAACCCTACATCTCCTAACCTGTATGCCCTACCCTATCACTGCAGTCACTGTCAGTCTGTCTAACCCTTCATCTCCTCCTAACCTGTATGCCCTACCCTATCACTACAGTCACTGTCAGTCTGTCTAACCATTCATCACCTAACCAGTATGCCCTACCCTATCACTACAGTCACTCAGTGATTGTGTGTCTGTGTGCGTCACTCTACTTCAGTCAGGGTATGTCATTCAGTCGGTGTAAGTCTGTATGCCTGGCTGTGTGAAGGTGGGCAATCATCATTAGACATTTGTAATAATTTAGACATTTGTTTGTATGGACAAATTGATTAAAACAAAAATCTATTAAAAATTAGGTCATTCTCACATAATTTTTTTTATCAATATATCAATCAGACATTAGTTAAGAAAGTTATTTCTTTTCCTGATTACCCAGGGGGCGCAGGGGTCACCCGCCAGTTTGTGCAGGGTGGTACTCAGATAAAGGATCAATATTAGGGGGATATCGATCGTTTATCTGATCTCCAAAAATATCTAATAGTGTATGCCCAGCTTCATTGTGAACCCTGATTTGTCATTTGGTCAGTCTGTCGGTACAAACCTAATACACATTATTTCTAAAAACAAACTAAAGAATGTTCAGGGTCAGGGAGAGAAGAGGAATTTTTTTTTTGCATTTTTGTTTACTTTTTTTTTGGGGGGGGGGGGGGCTACAACAACAACAAAGAAGTAAAAATAAAGAAGAAGGTTATTGCCCTAAGGCCCCGTTCACAGTGGTCAGTTGCGTTGCAGAATAATTGCTAAATGATTCTGCATGTCAGCTCACTGCCCATACAATTCTATGGGGCTGTTCACAGTACTGTGTTGTAACAGATCACTTTATTCCAACTCTATGCATGCAAGCTTTGTATTAAAGTCTATGGCCAGTCTCCATTGCAGTTCACAGTAATCATAACACATTATAACACATGCATTATGCAACTGACCACTGTAAACCTAGCCTGAGTGAAGGATAATACTCACCTAGCATGTTTATTAGATACTCACCTAGTTTTTTTTTTTTTTTTAGATACTTACCCAGACTGTTTTATAGATACTCACCTAGCTTTGATTTTTTGTAGATACTTACCCAGACTGTTTTATAGATACTCACCTAGTTTTTTTTTTTTTTTTAGATACTTACCCAGACTGTTTTATAGATACTCACCTAGCTTTGTTTTTTTAGATACTTACCCAGACTGTTTTATAGATACTCACCTAGCTTTGTTTTTTTAGATACTTACCCAGACTGTTTTATAGATACTCACCTAGTTTGTTTTTTTTTAGATACTTACCCAGACTGTTTTATAGATACTCACCTAGTTTTGTTTTTTTAGATACTTACCCAGACTGTTTTGTAGATACTTACCTAGCTTTGTTTTTTTAGATACTTACCCAGACTGTTTTATAGATACTCACCTAGTTTTGTTTTTTTAGATACTTACTCAGAATGTTTTATAGATACTCACCTATTTTTTTTTTTTTTTAGATACTTACCCAGACTGTTTTGTAGATACTTACCTAGCTTTGATTTTTGTAGATACTTACCCAGACTGTTTTATAGATACTCACCTAGTTTTTTTTTTTTTAGATACTTACCCAGACTGTTTTGTAGATACTTACCTAGCTTTGATTTTTGTAGATACTTACCCAGACTGTTTTGTAGATACTTACCTAGCTTTGATTTTTTTGTAGATACTTACCCAGACTGTTTTATAGATACTAACCTAGTTTTTTTTTTTTTTAGATACTTACCCAGACTGTTTTATAGATACTCACCTAGCTTTGTTTTTAGATACTTACCCAGCCTGTTTATTAGGCTGCTTGTAGAGGGGTGTTTAAGCTGAGCTGGATGCTTCAGTGTGTAGACAGAGGCGATTAGGATGTTGGAGTGGAGCGGATAGATGTTTGCAGCATGGAACAGAAGGTATGGCTTGGGTCGGGTGGACAATCCTTCTTACATGTAAATCATCACTAACCCAGGATGATGCCATTATAAACTATTTTCATTTATACATTTGATGGTATAGAAAAAAAATTGAACCCCCCCCAAGAAAAAAATTAGGGCATTAGCAAATGAATTCCACCTGCCGGTTAGTTATTAAGCAGCCAGTTCATTAATAAGCGGCTAGTGGCTTTCATTTGCTAGCATGGCATCTCATTCCTGAGTTAGTAAAGATTAACATGTTAGGAGAATAGTCAGCTACTACTTACGTGACCGGTGACTGTATCATTGCAGAGATGCTGGTGTTGCAGGTGATGGGAGGCAAGCAATGCAATGGAGAATCCACTCTAGCTTCAGGGCTTCCATTTAAAAGGTTTCACTGAAGGTTGTCCTGCTGGTTTGTAATCCTTGGGAAATTCAGTTATCTTCCTGTTGGTGAAGCACTGCAGCAGATGCGGTCTCATAAGTTGCTTGTTGTACACACACTCCGGGTTCCCATCTGCTGCCAGCAGCTCGTAGGCGTTTGCAATGCAATGGATGACGCAGTCTTTGCTGGTGCTTGATTGTTGGTCCACCGCCAGATACTCCATGTTTTTTGTTGGGTCCTTCATGTAGTTTTTGTAGCTGTCTTTTATCTGCCTGATGGCCATACTTCCAAAAGCCATGGCCTTGTAGCTGTCTGCAACCACCACCTTTGTACCTTCACATGCGGTGACAAATCCATGCTGATGTTGGCAATCCACGTGGAACTGAACAGTGGGCACTGTTCTGGGTCTGACCGGAAAGCACACTGCTCTGATGCAAGGAAGACCAGTCGCATCCTGGAACTGTTGTCTCAAGAGTTTCACAGCTGCCTCTAACACTGCGCAGCGGAGCATCCCAGTGCCTTGGAGATCCATCTTGTCCTCCATGGTCAGCCGCAGGTCTGGCAGCCAGGGCTTTGGACCCCTCCGTCTTCTTTTCTTCGTCCTCTGCTTCCCTGTTGTGGCCTGGCTGCTGACAGCCGGCCCTCCTCTGCTCCTCTTCTTCCCCCTCCTCCTCGGTGATCCCTGCCCATGGCTTGGGCCTGGTCCAGTCATCATGATGTCCTATTCAGTCCTCTTGTCAGGTTTTTCTTCTTCCAAAAGCCTTTTTTTTTCTTCTAAAATATAAATTCAGCTGGAGACTCGCAAACTGCTGCAGTTTCCAATGGCATTTAACTGACTAATGACTTCCAACTGCCATCTCCGGCAGTTGAGCTCATGCCATCTCCGGCAGTTGAGCTCATGCCAGTGGTCTCATGCAGGCATTTTTTGAATCCTGGTCAGTTGGGAGCCATGAGGATGATCTCATGTAGGCATTTTTTTTTAAGCCTAGTCAGTTGGGAAATGGCTTATATGTCCAAATACTACTAATTCCTTACGTTTTCTCTACTGCTTACAAATTATGAACATCTTTTTATCCAATTTTGTTAATAACTATATTATAATTTTGGCTATAATTGTAATTAATGAATATTGGAAAACATTAGCTGTTATCTTGATTTATGGCAGGTGCACACTTAGCAGTAATGCTAGCGTTGCGGAAAATGCTGTGTTTTGCTGCTAATGGAAGTCTATGGGCAGCAGGAAAAACGCATATAAAAAACGCATTTGCATTTTCTAACAACGCCTTTTTAAAAATGCATGTTTTGTTGCATAATATTAAAAAACGCATCAAAAATGCACATAATGAAAGTCAATGAAAACACAATGGTATGCATTATTCATGCGTTTTTATATGCGTTTTTCATTATTGTTTTGTGATGTATTTCCGCTTCCTGTTGTCTTCCTAGTTATTTGCTTAAAACGCAATTGGAAAAAGCATGAAAAATGCATACAAAACGCATATGTGTTTTGTATATGCAAAACGCAAACGTATCGAAACGCACGCAAAACGCATCTGCGTTAAAAAAAACGCTAACTCAAACGCACCAAAAATGCAGTAAAAACTCAGCAAAAACGCACACAAACCCCCCCCGAATGTGATATAAAACGCGACCTTTCATGTTATGTTATCTGTGCATCCAGCCTATATCAGTTTTCAGTAGAGTAGCAATAGAGGATGCAGAGATTGTGACCATACTGGGCCTCAGTATTAGCTCTCTATTGGTCCTGTGCTGGTAATATTCTCTTCTATAGATGCTTCAAATAGTAGTAATTAATTAATTACTAGATGCTTTCATTAAAGTGGACCTGAACTCAGAACTCCTCTCTGCTCTAAAAGATACACAATAGCATAATAACCTTTAACCTTCCTGGCGGTACGTTCGGGGTAAGCCGCGCAGGAGGTTTTCTCCAGCCCTGCTCGGCCGATTTTCTTAATTTTTTTTTTGCTGGACGCAGCTAGCACTTTGCTAGCTGCGCCAGCACACTGATCGCCGCCGCCCCGCGCCTAGACCCTGTGCCGCAGGCCCCCCCAGACCCCGTGCGCTGCCTGGCCAATCAGTGCCAGGCAGCGCCGAGGGGTGGATCGGGACTCCCAATGACGTCACGACGTCGGTGACGTCATCCCGCCCCGTCGCCATGGCGACGGGGAAGCCCTCCAGGAAATCCCGTTCTTTGAACGAGATTTCCTGATCGGAGATCGCCGAAGGCGATCGAAGCGGGCGGGGGGATGCCGCTGAGCCCTGGGCTCGCTACATGATTTAAAAAAAACAAAAAACTGCCGCGCTGCCTCCTGGCGAAATTTTTCATACCGCCAGGAGGGTTAAACAAAAACATTTCTTTGTTACAGCTGATACAAATCTTAAAATAAATCAGCACAGTTTCTACTTCCTGATTCATGGAAGCAGACATATTGTTTACAGCCTGTACTTTCAAATGGGCTTATCTGCTTAACTGCCATAGGCAGTCATGTGACACAGGGGGAGGATCAAATAACAACTTGTGATTAGACACAAATGAGGGGGAATTAAACTGGCTAAACTCTTTAAATACATACAGGGTGCATTTCTGTTATGTTATCCTTGTGTCCTTTGCAAGAGTTCAAGTCCACTTTAACAAACTGTTCCCCATCCCCTTCTTGAACCTCTAACACTGTGGTTGTCTTTGGCAGGTTTTGGTGTGCTGTATAATTTATTATGTATAAAATGCTTGGGTGGGCCCAATGTAACTTGCACTGGGGCCCATATATTTTCTTAGCTACGTCACTGTCAGCTTTTTTTTCTGTAATTTAGTAGGTATAAACTCTTGTTACAACTAGTGGTGGTCAGAAATTACACCTATGTGTATTTACGCATCGTAATTCACAATTAAAGTGAACCTTAAAGTGGATCCGAGATGAACTTTTACTCATTGCATAATTGTGTTCCTTTCCTATTGTTTATAGGGCATTCCTTAAGCCAAATACTTTTTTGTTTTGTTTTAATACCCTAATTTCCTATAAACTAAACAAGCCACACCCACAGCTTCTCCAGAGTGCCTTGGCGCTTGCAAGGGATTGTGGGATTTCAGTCTGGGCAGGTGAAAAAGGTGTTACTAGCTATAGATTTCAGAGGCAGAGTTTTCACAATCTGAGAGCTGCAGTGCAGATACAGATCAGTTGCCTGTGTAATGGAGGAGATAAGAGTGGAGTTTTCACAGAATATGCAGATTAGCATGCCTAGATACAGATAAGCTTGCCTGTATGTGTAATTGTGTAATAGTGACAAGCAGAAAACATGTCTGCTCCCATTGTATCACAGGAAAAAATATTAATATACTGTTGAAGCTGTTTGAAGATAGATTTGCTGTGTAAACTATCTAAACTTTAGATAAGATATATAGACAAGTCACTTGTTATATTTAGTTTTTCATCTCGGTTACGCTTTAAGCCAGAAAAAAAGAGATTTACTCACCTGGGGCTTCTACCAGCCCCCCACAGCAGTCCTGTGCCCTCGCAGTCACTCACTAATCCTCTGGTCTCCCGCTGCCAGCTAGTGTCGTTTTTGCCGACAGGCCCGTCAGGACTGTCCACGCGTAGCTTTTTCCGCATTCCCGACTGTAATTAGCGCTATTGCGGGCCGCAACGCGTACAAAAATACTCGTTGCTGCATATCTATGCGTGCGTAATTGCGCTAATTACAGTCGGGAATGCAGAAAAAGCTATGCGTGACCAGTCCTGACGGGCCTGTCGGCAAAAACGAAACTAGCTGGCAGCGGGGGACCAGAGGATTAGTGAGTGGCTGCGAGGGCATAGGACTGCTGCAGGGGGCTGGTAGAAGCCCCAGGTGAGTAAAACTCATTTTTTTTTCTGGCTTAAGTGTCCCTTTAAGCTTTGTAATCGTAATGTGAAATTTGCAGATTACGTGTAAAAAAATGTATATGTAAACATAATCTAACTGTAATTACGCATGTAAGAGGAATTTACATTAAATTTAGTTTGCGTCAAGTCTCTAGAAGTAGGTGAAATTTAGGAATGTTGCATAATTTTCTTTGCGTGACATGGACGTGAAAGTTTTTACGCATACGAAGCGATTACTTGTATTGAATATTTATTATACTGTATACTGTATATATTATAGCAGTATACTGGCTGATGGACACAAAGTTTTTGTTGCATACGAACGCATTTTTCCCATTGAATAGTAAACTAATAGCTGTGCATGCGCAGTACACTGGTGAATAGATGCGAATATTTTTATGCATTAAATGTAAAGTCATGCGTTTGTGTGTCCTTACAGGCATAATTACAATTCACAAATGCAGTATGCTGTACGCAATGTTTTTGCAATTACGCAATGTATGAATTCCCCTAAACATTCATCTTATCCTCTCAGTTGAGCATACAAATACCAACCAGCCAATCTAAAGAAATGACCACGCCCCTACCTGATTGATCAGTTTTTGACTGCTGCAAAACGAGCCATTGTTAGTCACTATATCCTCACGTTGCAGTCCCCCCGGCTGTCTTTGTTTGTTCTGACTAACTAATTCACTGATACGAAAATGCTCCATAGAAAACCAGAAAAAACACTCCTGCAAAAATATTTGCATCAAACCTTAAAGGACCACTACAGCAAAAAAAAAAGTAAGCCGTTAAAATCTGACAGAACCAACAGGTTTTGGACTAGTCCATCTCCTTCTTTATTTTCAAAAGCATTTTCTGAATGGAAGTTGCTAAATCTATCTGCCAAAATAGTAAGATACCAGCCAGCATACCCACCATCTTCAACAGGCCCAAAAGACCCTTCATTGTTTTGTTTTGTGAAATATTCCAACCCATTTCATTTACATTAGAAAGTCAAGGCAGCCACCAGCCTTTCGATCAATTATGGGGATTCAGCCTTCTTGAACGCCGACCCCATCACACAAAGATAAAAATCCCTCTTATCCGTTGCTGAAATGATGGGCCTAAAAGATAACTCCCAAATCCTGTTGTATGCCATCCAGGTTGCAGGGGCAAATGATCGTAAATTAAATCCCTCATACCTGACTACCACCGTATATAGGTGCACCGGGAAATGCTTACCTTGTTCTGCCACTCCCGGAGCCAGGAATCAAAATCGATCCAACTGAAAGCGAGAGAGAGGGCATCATCAATGTCACTGGCTTTACCAGGCAGATGAACCGCTCTCAATACGCGCCTCCTAATTAAATCCATCATTAGGGGAGAGGAAGCTGTTACCATATTCCGCAACTCCTCACCCCTTAACTCTAATGCCACCAGTATAGTAAAATATTCCAGCAGTGTGAGGTTCTTTACCAAACCCAAGTCAAACCGAGGAGCTGGCCATTTGCTAACACTCCACTTCCCTAAAAAATAGGCACCAAAGATCACCAAAAGGCTGTGTAACAAGAAAAGGAGGTAAGACTCATTTGTGTGGCAGGGAAGGCAGACAAAAGGGAAAACCGGCACTGCTAAAATGCTGTATTTATTATCTTCATGCATAAAAAGCATAAGCGAACATGCAATAACAAGGCAAGCTTGCACAGTGGATATTATAGATCAAAGTGGGGTACCTGGTGGTGTGGTGGGTGCGGGTTGTTAAGCCTGGCGGCCGTTTCGCGCACGTCTGCGCATCTACAGAGGCTGCAAAGGGGAAAGGAGCGGGCTACCGGTATTAATAACCCAGTACACGACTTTTATTCGGGGGGCGGAGCAAGATGGCCGCCTGAGCGGACGCACAAAGGAGAGCTGCTGCACCATTCTTCCAGCCGTTTAATACCAGCCGGGAATACGAAACACTCCTGTACCTCAAACGGGTCCCCCATCTCCCCTGCACCCCCTGATATGTCTAGAAGGGGAAAAAGGGCAGACACTCACTCCAGAGACGACACGCTGCAAACTTCCCGCCGAGGCCCCGGCGCCATCTTGCCTCCCAAGACCAAGAATAAAGCTATACAAACCGTCATGGCTGATTGTGCAACGAACACCGAAGGGAGTATCGGGGCCCCCGAGCTGTTGGACGCCATCCGAACATGCCAAGCCACACTTACTGGCAAAATGGATCATCTGGAGGCGAAATTTGCTCTAATCCAGGAGGACTTGGCCGTAATACGCCAGCGTGTCTCCGGAACGGAGACAAGGATCAGCAACCTGGAGGACTCCACGGCAGCGAGTAACCTCTCCATCAGGGAATTACAGGCTGAAGTTAAAACGCTAAAATCCAGAGCTGAAGACTCAGAGAACCGGAATAGAAGAAGTAATGTAAGGCTCCTGGGGCTGCCAGAGGGTGCGGAGGGCAACGACCCGGTCAGCTTCATTGAAGGCCTGCTTAAGGATACCATGCCTGAGGCCCGGTTCACCCGATTCATGGCTGCTGAAAGGGCACACCGCATGCCTGCCGCACAGAATCCGCCAGGAGCGGCACCTCACACCTTCATTTTCAAGATGCTACATTTTAGGGATCGGGACATAATACTCCAGGAATCCCGCAAACTGGGCCCCATCACATTCCAAAATGCACAGCTCCAATTCTTTCCGGATTTCTCGGTGGAAACACAGAAACAGCGGAGAGCCTTTCAAAATGTCAAGAAGCGCCTACGTGACCGGCAACTCCAGTACTCCATGCTTTTCCCCGCTAAACTAAAAGTGATTCACGGCGGTACTACCCGTTTTTTTTCCCTCCCAGAAGACGCCATGACCTGGCTTGATAAACTGCCGAAGTAATCAGCTCTGGAAACCGTGAGTAACCCCCCCTTGTTTGCCCTCCCTTTGCACATACAAACAACTTCACCCGCTTTCTGACCTCGGACACCCGTTATGAACGTGGCCCTCCAAGCCTTGCCCCAAGATCTGTTATCTATCCCATCATATTGATGGCACCATGACGCATCTATTTTTCATATCCTATAGACTCTGGCTGCCCTAAGACGATGGGGCGACGCAGGCCATAATCCTCCGTAACTCCTCAGGGTCATGCTTCCTCCCCTGGAAATACGCTCAGACCCCAGTCATAATACTTTCCGTATGAACTGGATAAGCATAATAACCATCCTAAATGTGGTTTGGTCCCTTATAATCTACATGGAACAAGCTATTCTTTACTGTGATTGTCTTATACCATTTACTGATGCAACTACCAATTTATACCTCACAATGGGGTTGGTATTCTGGGCAGACGGAGGCAGGGACAAGGGGGAGCGAGAAGGTAGATGCACCACTGTCGGGGTTGGGGCCGGGTAGTAACGGTCACATCAGCCTCCCAGGGCCATGCCCCCCCTGGGGCAGGCCAACATTGACAGATAATAGGCCAGTGAGGGCGGATTTGTAACTATTGGAAGGGGGGGGAGCAACTTCTAGGGGAAAGGGGGGAACCCGAAGCATTCACAAATACCCACTCTAACTGAAGGTGCGCAGCTCCCAGGTTGGGAATCAGCCTAACACCCTTAGTCGACCTGACAAGGGGCAGGGCTCATACCATCTTTTGCTATTTACTCTCTGTACAGGCATAGCTTAGTATAGAGGGTGGTTTAGTTAGGGATCCAGGCTACCTTAGTTAAAAAGGAACAGCAGGGTGGGCTAGGGAAGGGACTAAACAGTAACCCTGGCAAAATGTTAACCCAGGGTATAATTTTGTTTTATTGTTATGTTTTAAAACTGTTTAATGTGGCTTTCCTGGACAGACTGCATGCTCAACCTTTGCACCCCGCACTGCTAATCACAGTGTTTACTTGCCTGAAACTGGGTAATCTTTTTTATACTGTTACACGATGACTAAAGTCGTTTTATGGAATGTGAGGGGTCTAAACTCACCGGTCAAGAGATCACTAGTATTTAATTATTTGCGAAATTACAGTCCCCACATCTGTATACTTGTTGAAACTCACCTGCATGGCAGCAAAATTATGTCCCTTAAAAAACCCTGGGTAGGCCACTACTATAACGCGGCCTACTCCTCCTACTCTCGGGGGGTGTCTATACTGGTACGCAAAAACCTGCCATTTCAGCTTCTCCACTCCTACTCTGACGAGCTGGGCAGATTTGTTATTCTCCATGCCAAGATACACGGAGAAGAGCTAATAATCGTTGGCCTATATAACCCACCTCCGGCGGGTCTTGACATGCTGAGTGATATCATGACATATACCTCCAAATTCTCAACCTCAAATATCTTATTATGTGGCGACTTCAACATGGTTCTCTCGCCAGCTAAAGACCGCCTGATACCCAACCCTAGAGATTCACTCCAACTGAGGGACTGGGCCCAGTCTTTCAACCTGCTAGACATGTGGCATCAATGCAACCCAGACCAAGTTGGTTTCACCTGTCACTCCGCATCCTACCGAACATTATCTAGGATTGACCTCATATTGGCAACTCCTACCATGGCCATGCAGGTGAGTCAGGTCAAACTACTCCCGAGGGGAATATCAGATCACACCCCAATAGAATTTACGATCACCCCCCCAGGACCACTTTCTCGGCCCCTGTGGAGGCTCTCAGCTAGTTGGATCACTCACAACTTTGTTAAAATGGGAATGGTGCCTCATCTTGAGGAATACTGGACCCACAATGACCGTACTGCGGACCCCTCAGTGGTGTGGGATTCATATAAGGCAGTCACTAGGGGACATTATATTAAAATAATTAAGGAAGCTAGAGATCAAGACAGAATCTATTTAACAAAAGCAGAGCAGGCAGCTGCATCTGCAGAAGCTGAATATACCACGCAAAAAAACAATACCTCTTACACTAAGTGGCAATGTGCCCTGACACACCTAGCAGACAAACAGAAACAGGCCTCCTCCAAAATAGAATCTGCCCGACAGATTCGCATATATGAGCAGGGTGACAAAACGGGGAGGCTCCTGGCCTACCTCATTGGGGAAGAGAAACCATTCTTCCACATAGGAGCGATTAAAGATAGTCAGGGGAATACACTAACAGATACGCCCAGTATAAACTCTGAGTTCCTACAATATTATCAGACTCTCTATACTTCCCACACAACATACCAACCGGAACAGCTCCACCACTTCTTGACTACCGTCAACCTGCCTAAAATATCCGCTGATGATAAAACATTTCTCGAGGCCACTATCACAGAGGGGGAAATTTTTGGGGTTATTAAAGACCTGCCCAACGCGAAGTCACCAGGCACCGACGGACTCCCCGCCGAATTCTACAAGCAATATAAAAAACTATTAGTTCCCCGCCTCAAAGGCACATTCATTAATGCCCTTAACAATAACGCTCTCCCCCAATCTATGAGAGAAGCCCTGATCACTGTCCTACCCAAAAAGGGAAAAGACCCCCTCCAATGTTCATCATACAGACCGATCTCCCTGCTAAACCAGGATTACAAAACTTTAGCTAAAATCCTATCCACCAGAATAAATACCCTAATCACGGGGCTGATACATCCGGATCAGTCGGGCTTCATCCCTGGGAAGGGAACTGACATAAATCTCAGAAGGCTCATGACAAATCTATCGCTTGAACATGATAACAGCAAAACACGAATTATCGTGTCATTAGATGCTGAAAAGGCCTTCGATGCGGTGGAGTGGACATTTCTCTGGGAAGTCCTCCTGAAATTTGGCTTCGGCACGGAATTTGTCAACTGGCTGAGGGCCCTATACACCGCACCGGAGGCCAGAGTACGCACTGGTCTGGATGTGTCGGCCCCCTTTTTTCTCCACCGGGGCACAAGGCAAGGCTGCCCCCTATCGCCCACTCTCTTTGCATTAGCGGTAGAACCTCTGGCAGCATTGCTCCGCTCAAATGACCAAATCAAAGGCCTGCGCTTTGGGGAGAGGGTGGAGAAACTGTCACTCTATGCGGATGACATCCTACTATACCTAGCTGATTCTGGCCCTTCCTTAACCGCAGCCCTCACCACTATACAAGAATTCGGCAGATTCTCAGGATTTAAAGTAAATTGGGGGAAATCACTGATTCTGCCCCTTGATAACCAGATCCCAATTTTTCCCAGCCCTACCCCACTACAGTGGGTAACTGAGTTTACCTATCTAGGCATTAAAGTCACAAGAGATCCTAAAGACTTCTATAAACTGAATCTTGGTCCGGCTCTTTCTAAACTTAAGGCAAAATGCAACGCATGGCAGTCCCTCCCACTAACACTAATAGGCAGACTAAATGCCATAAAAATGAATATGCTACCCAAATTCCTCTATTTTTTCCGAAACTCGCCAATCGTTATACCAGTTAAATATTTCAAAGAAATACATAAAACCATCGCTTCATTTCTGTGGACCCCCAAACCCCCACGAATAGCTCTCTCTTCTTTACAGCTAGATCAGTCCCAGGGCGGCCTTGGGCTACCTGACTTTGAAAGATATTACTGGGCATCCTCCCTAGTGACTGTCAGGTGGTGGTTCGAGCAATCCCCACAAAATCCAGCAACAGCCCTAGAAGCCGAAATAATGGGGTCCTTCCTGGCTCTCACAAGCCTCCCATTCAGAGGAAGCAAAAATATCCCAAGAGCAACTACTAATATGATAGCAACAGTACAGGTTTGGGAAAAAGTAAATAAGATATCCAAACAACCGGGCCAGATCTCCCCCTACACTCCTCTCTGGAACAACCCCTCCATAACCGAATTCTTAACTATCCCCGACCCTAAGATTTGGGCCGACCACGGGGTCTACAAACTTATCGATATCACTGAAAATAATATGCTTAAATCCTTTTCGTCTCTTAAACAAACATTCAGTCTTCCTAATCACATGTTCTTCCGTTATATGCAACTAAAACATGCTTTTCATGCCCAATTCCTCACACACGAGAGAACTCTGATGCTAAGATCCCACGCCACTGAGGGGGAACTCGCAAAAACAGGCCTAGAACATGTAGTATCTGCACTCTACAAAACATTCCCCTACAGAGGGCAACAGGGAATTAACAAACTATACCAAAAATGGCAGGACAACATTCCCACACTTACTACCGAGGCTTGGAATGCTGTTCTGGGTTTCTTTACCACTACCAATGTTTCTGCAAGAGACAAGCTTATTGCCTTTAAGTTTCTGCATAGGAGCTACTTGTCCCCTGCTCGTCTACAGAAATTCAACCCAGAATCCCTAGGGACCTGTAACAGATGCGGCCAAAGTAACGCCGATTTTTTCCATGTGACCTGGCAATGCCAACAAATACAAGTATTCTGGTCCCAGGTGCATGCGGAGCTTCAGAATATTTTCAAGATCTCCCTAGACTTTGTACCAGAATCTCTGCTGCTGAGCTACTTACCAGAGGAAATGCTCTCTACGCATGGGATGCTCGCATTTCGTATGCTGACATCTTATGCAAGAAAACTGATTATCCTAAATTGGAACAGGCCTACACCTCCCGGCAAGAGGGACTGGATATCATGGGTACACAAAGAGATTGTGGTACTGAAACGAATATACCACAAACGCAAATGTGGGAAAAAATTCTCAAAAGTCTGGTCGTGTTGGACCTCCTTCTATAAATTACACATTGATGACTAATGTAAAATCAAGTATTGCCTAATCTGAATATTTAGCAGGTGGGGGAGCATGCAGCTTGTCCAGGAAGAGAGAGATATATATAATTGCCACAAATAGGTTATTGATGTTAGCAATGTTCTATATTGCAATGTTATGTATGTTATATGCATAATTGAAAATTAATAAAAATTATTCTTTCAAAAAAAAATAACTCAGTACACATGGCGGCAGTACGCCGTCCAACTGCTCCGCCCCTACGTCGTCCTTCTCAGCTAGCCTCCCAACTTTTATCTGTTTTTACCTATGATCTATCTTTACTCTGCTGGCGCCTCTGTTTCCATTGCAAGCATGGAGAGATAGCACGGGAGCCCCACGGCCTGAAGGGGGCTAGGGAAGCCTTAGGTAGGTATAAATGCTTTGCCTCCATTCGGCTCAAGTACACTTTAACCTATTTTGGTTCCTGGACGTAGAAACTACGTCCGGGAACCATGCGCGCTACCGCGCGCTCCCGGCCGCGGATTCGGTAGCCAGGCAATCAGTGAATCGGGCTACGGTGCCCGATCACTGATTCCTCTCCCCCGCAGAAAAAGCGACCGCTTCTCTCGGAAGCTGCGCCTTTTCTGGCTGTTCCCTCCCCGATGTGTCACTCTAAGCGTGTGTTACGCTCAGTGACATCATGTAAACAAACTCATGGCCGCCATCTTGTGGCTAAAAAGTAATACTACAACTGAAAATAAAACAAAATGAAAATCAACACACATTTACATTACAAACCTATTGTTTACCTCCCACCCTCCCAAAACTACCCAAATAAAATGTTTACTATAAAAAAAAAACAAAAAAAAAAACATTACAATAAAAAAAAAACATGTAAATATTTACCTAAGGGTCTAAACTTTTTAAATATCAATGTAAAGATGAAATATTTCTATATTTTTTTTATTTTAAACTTGTAAATAGTGATACATGCAAAACGGAAAAAATGCACTTTTATTTCCAAATAAAATATTGTCGCCAAACATTGTGATAGGGACATAATTTTAACGGTGTAATAACCGGGACATATGGGCAAATACAATACGTGAGTTTTAATTATGGAGGCATGTATTATTTTAAAACTATAATGGCTGAAAACTGAGAAATAATGAATTTTTCCATTTTTTTCTTATTCTTCCTGTTAAAATGCATTTACAGTAAAGTGGCTCTTAGCAAAATGTACCCCCCAAAGAAAGCCTAATTGGTGGCGGAAAAAACAAGATATAGATCAGTTCATTGTGATAAGTAGTGATAAAGTTATAGGCTAATGAATGGGAGGTGAACATTTCTCACGTGAAAACGACGGAACCTGAATGGGTTAAGGGCAGCTGCAGTAATGGTTACAGATCGAAAGCTGTGATACTACTATTCAACTGAACCGGTTTTCACTTGAAACAGCCAATCAAGTGCAAATGTGAAATAAAGGGGGACCTCTCCTTTCTGTGATTGGATGGTTGAAGCTATCATTGAATCACTTCAGCAGGTGTGAATGAGCCATTTAGTACATAACCCCCTATGGGGTACACTGTTACTAGATATTTTGCTTTTAGCTGCTGTGACTGTCAACACTTCCAGCCTTGTTTTGAATAATTAATGTCACTCACTAGCAAACTGCAAAATGCATTTACAATTCGCACAGCACTCATTAAAAGGTGAAAGATGCCAATTCAATAAGCCATGGGATGCTTTTTCATCGTTATTATATTGTCACATTAAGGCCAATAAAAGACTAACGTGCCATTAACAATATTAGAATCTCTTGGTTTTCATTATATTCTCATTTTATCATTATCCTGGGCTGCTGCTACTATTACTGTTTTATCAGGGCTTCCTTATTAGATTCTATCCCATAGGTTTAATAAACACATTTAATGGATATTACATCAAGCCTACCCCTGTCCCCTCTCTCTTGTACGATGTTATGGCGTTCTACATAATCCCTTTTGCGCACTTTGATTATCTTTTATTATTTTGGTCAGTCCTCGTCTTTCTATCTTTATGACTTTTTCCTTTTTTAAAGAGAAATTTGTAGCTGGTTAGGCCTAAACACTGCAACTGATTACCATACATATTCGTCTATAAGACAAAAAAATGTAGAATATGATAGGGATTGACACAAATGTCTTGTCTTATAGCTGGGATCGAGGGTGGGGAGCAGGGGCATAGCTAGAAATCATGGGGTCCCATAGAAAAAATTTGCCTCCCCTAAAATAAAATACATGGAACCATTGCGGTAGCTCACCAATATAGGTAGCTAGAGGTACCCTAATAGAAGTAGCCAAATGTAACCCCTCAGGGTATATAGCATGAAGCAGCTCCCCCTTATAGGTAGAAAGAAGGACCCCCAATATCAGTAGCTAGATTAGCCCACAATGCCAGATTAGCGTCCCCACCCATGTATAGGTAGCAAATTAGCCTCCTAAATAACGATACAAAAATAGAAACGCAGAGAGCCCAATATAGTGAAGTATGTATTGGATTTGATGGATAGTGTAAGTAAGTAAATTGATACTCACAAACCGGGGTTACCCAATAGGCAACCACTGTAAATGCAGGTGGGGAGATTAAGACCTGTCCCTACTCAGGATTGAAGTCGCTCTCTGTAAATCGGAAAGAAGGGGATATATCACCCCTCCACCTGTGGTGGACATCGGTATCGCAGGAACTGAACAGAGGCGCTAACAGGATAAAATATGCTAAAAACTTTAAAATTGCTGAGGAGGCAGTGGTGGACTTACCACCTCAAAGCAGACATGAAACTGTACATTTTCAAAGGTTTAGATTTAATAATATAATCCCAAAAAAACCTGTTGTAACACGTTTCGCATGTGTGGCCCCGCCTCATCAGTCAATAGGGGATAGAGCATACAGCAACAAGTGTCTATGTCTCAGCCTAGTGCCTCTGTGGAGACTCTTGTTGCTGTATGCTCCATCCCCTATTGCCTGGTGAGGCGGGGCCACATCTGCAAAACGTGTTGCAACTGTTTTTTGGAGTATATGAATAAGTGTAGACCATTGAAAATTTACAGTTTCATGTCTGATTTGAGGAGGTAAGTCCACCACTCGCTCCTCAGCAATGTTAAAGTTTTTAGCATATTTTATCCTGTTGGTGCCGCTGTTCAATTCCTGCAATCCTAAATAACTATAGCCAGATTGGCAGCCCCTCCCCCCCCCCCCCCCCATGTATAGGTAGCCTGATTAGCCCACTCATATATAGATAGCCAGATAAGGCTTCTAAATGTAGTTAGATATAGAGATGGGCCGAACGGTTCACCGGGGAACGGTTCCCGGAAGTTCGATTCGCCCCATAATGCTCTATGAGGGTCAACTTTGACCCTCTGCATCACAGTCAGCAGGCGCATTGTAGCCAATCCAGCTATACTAAGCCCTGGAGCCCGCCCCCCCCCCCCCCCTTATATAAGGCAGGCTCCGGCGGCCATTAGCCTCACTCGTGTGCCTGCTAGAGACAGAATAGGGACAACTGCTGCAGGCTTGTTCTCCTAGGGACAGATTAGTCAGGCTCTTGCCTTCTTAGCTTGCTTAGCTGAATCTTATTGCTATAATAGCGCCCCAGAAAAGCTCTTTTCAGAGCTCATCCTGCTCGTGTGATCAATTTTTTTTTTCTGTGTTTAAAACTGACACTTGTGTTTTTTAGACAGCATTGCTAATTCATACTGTGTGTCCCACTGCCAGCAGCAGCACATTCAGTGACTACCTGTGTGTGTGAGACACTTGTGTTTTTTAGCCTCCCTGGCGTTCTGGACGAGCTAGGCTCGTCCAGAGACGCCGGAGGTCACCGCTCAGACCCCGCTGGGCCGATTTGAATATTTTTTTTTAAACACGCAGCAATGCCTTACCCGATCGCCGCCGCCAATCCGCCGCTACCCGCCGCGATGCAGGGCCCCCCCAGGTGAGACCCCGTGCGCTGCCTGGCCAATCAGTGCCAGGCAGCGCTGAGGGGTGGATCGGGTCTCCCTGTGACGTCACGACGTGGGTCGCCATGGCGACGGGGGGAAGCCCTCCAGGAAATCCCGTTCAGAACGGGATTTCCGGACGGGCCATTGCGCCGGCGGCGATCGGAGGGGTGGGAGGGATGCCGCAGGGAGGGTGGAATCATGTAGCTAGCGCTGCGCTAGGCTAGCTACATGAAAAAGAAAAAAAAATATATGCAAAAAGCGGGAATCAGAACGCCAGGCAGGTTAAACAGCATTGCTAATTCATACTGTGTGTCCCACTGCCAGCAGCAGCAGCACATTCAGTGACTACTACCTGTGTGTGTGAGACACTTGTGTTGCTTAGACAGCATTGCTAATTCATAATGTGTGTGTCCCACTGCCAGCAGCCCACCAGCATTCAGCAGCACATTCAGTGACACCTGTGTGTGTGACAGGGAGCTGCACATTGTACTACCTACCCAGTACTGCATTTACCTACTACTAGTACCTGTTGTGTTTAGTTAACCCACCTCATCAATGCATACACCTACGTTTGTGTTGAGTGAACCCACCTCGCTGCACATAACTACCTTTTGTGTTGAGTGAACTTGCCTCACTGCATATAACTACCTTTTAAGTTGAGTGAACTCACCTTACTGCATATCTACCTTTTCTGTAGAGTGAATTCACCTCACTGCATATACCTTTGTGTTGAGTGAGCTCAGCTGACTGCATCTAAATACCTGTTGTGTTCAGTGAACTCACCTCACTGCATATATAACTACCTTTGGGTTGAGTGAACTCACCTCACTGCACATAGCTACCATTTGTGTTCAGTGAACTCACCTCACTGCATATCTACCTTTTCTGTTGAGTGAACTCACCTCACTGCATATACCTAGCTTCCCCCCGAGATGGACAAAATGGACAAACCAGGTAGAGGAAGAGGTAGAGGCAGACCCAGAGGAAGGCCACCTGGCACTGGCAGGTCTGTGCGAGGTGGTGTTGCTGTGATTTCGTGCGGACCTGGACCAAAGTACAGTGCTCAGAAGAAGGCACGTGCCATCACTTCACAAAATTGTGAGGACGTGCTTGAGTATTTAACACAGAAGACCTCATCTCCCGCAGCCAGTGCTACCAGCGCTAGTACAAGCACCACATCCGCTGCATTTGACACTTCGCAGGAGTTATTTGGTGGTGGTGGTGGTGAAATCACTGATTCACAGCCACTACTGCAACAACAAGAAGAAGGCGCAGGTACACCACCTCATACGTCTGAGTTAGGTGGCGATTCTCGTGAAAGGAATGTGGTGTCATCTTTGCCCGCCATAACTGGTTCTTGTTAAAGGATTTAAAGTACATTCATTTCAAATACAGTAAGTGTAATGAAACGCGGAAAAGCCGCTGCCTGTCAAGGTGAGGCGGCTGTTTCCGCGTCCAGCAGGGCGCCACAACGCGGAAAAAACGCCGCATGCCGCATAGGCAGAGCGGCGGAATCCGCATTGGAAACGGCGGAATCCGCATTGGTAACGGCGGAATCCGCATTGGTAACGGCGGAATCCGCATTGGAGGCGGCTCCCGCACTTGGTTCACTAGATACATTACAAAACAGTACTGGTGTGGCTGGGACTGATAGTCCACCAAGATTCAGAGTTACACGCGCGCGAGCACAGAGGCTGAGTTTAAATAACAGCCAGAAGTGAGTCAGCTGACCAGGCGGGTCAGCTGACATTTTCCACAACTCTCATTGGTCCAGCAATTAGGGAGGTCCTGGAGAGGTCCTTGTGTATATATACTGCTGGCTGTTCACTTGCTCTTTGTCTGGCGTTGCGATCACATATGTGGGAGCACCCAGATCCGTAGTCAGATCCGCAAGTGTGCCGGGACCAGCTGGAGCTGTAATCCTACACTTAGCTAGATTCTGTTGATAGCTAAAGTACTAGTTTGATTGTATTTATTTGTTATGACTTTTGCCTGCCTTGACTATCCTCCTGAACTCTGATCTTGTACCTCGATATTTCTGATACTCTGTTGCCGATCCCCGGCTCGTTCCTAGACTCCGCCTCAGCCTCCTGATTCTGTACCTCGATATATCTGATACCCCGTTGCCGAACCCTGCCTGTACTTAGACTCCGCCTTTGTCTCCTGATCCTGTACTGTATCTGTCCGTGTGTGTACGACCTGGCTTGTCCGACCTCGAGAACCGACCTTACCGTTAGAGGCGGTTCCTTGCTCTGTTAGCGACCCTTCCTCCTGAGGGTCACTTTCAGACATCCTTCCTACTGTCAGTCTGACTCCTCCCGTCTTGGAGAGCTCAGGTCTGCGGAAGGAATCTGTGCAGTTCTCCTTGCTGCACTGAGGCTTAGTCCTCAAAGTGTTACTGTCACACCAAACATTACACTCTACTCAGGTGAACAGAGGTTAGCTAGTATATCGAATTATCGGTGATACTGCAGATCACTTATAATCTGGTATACATCTGTATTCCCAGTGATACTGCAGATCACCGGAAATCAGATCCTCTCTGTGCTTCACCGATCGTTACAGAACGCCAGACCAAAAAACAGATGGACGCACGCACTGACCCTCTGACTGTGCTTGCCACTTCGGTGGATAGCATCCATCAAGCACTGGGCCAGCACAAAGCCTTAATTGATGGCCTATCAGGCTCTGTGCGAACTCTTCAGACGTCAGTTGATTCGGTGCGATCCCCTCCGAGTAATGACATACGTATGCCCGTACCTGATAAATTTTCCGGCCACAAGTCTGACTTCCGGAATTTTAAGAGTAGAGTGTTATCATATTTCGAGTTGAGACCCCGATCCTCGGGGACTGAGACCCAACGGGTCATCTTTATTAAAACTTTGTTAACTGGTGACTCCCAGTCCTGGGCATACAACCTGCCCCCCACAGATACAGCTCTGACCTCGGTAGGGGAATTCTTTAAGGCCATGGCGGTAATTTACGACGACCCTGACCTTGCTGCGACCTCTGAGCGGAAGCTTAAGCTTTTACGGCAAGGCAGGGGTTCAGTCGAAGATTACGCGGCCGAATTTCGTAGGTGGTCAGTTACGGCCAGGTTTGACACCTATGCCCTCTTAGATTACTTTCTGTCTGTCTGGGTTGTTGGATGAGGTCTCCGACCTAATGTTAAGTCAACCCGAGCCCAGAACAGTCGATGAGGCCATCTCAGCGGCCATTCGTATCGACCGCAGGTTGCGCTATCAAAGACAAACCAGGGGTAGTCACCGTGTCAGAATGGTGTCTTGCGCCACAACCTCAGTGACCCCACCTTCTCCCGAGTCAATGCAGATTGGTCGGTCTGAGCTGTCCCTAGAGGATAAACGGTTGCTCCTCCCGTGTACGATTACATGGGAAGATAAGACCTAGCTCACTGAAGCCTTTGTTGATTCTGGCGCTGCAGCTAATTTTATGGACTTTGAGTTTGCTAAAAGGTTGGGTATTCCACTCACCCTGGTAAAACCACCCGTCCAGGTTACAGCAGTGGATGATTCCCCTCTGCAGAGGAATCACCCGTTATCACAGACATCAGAAGTGGGAGTCACTATAGGGGTGCTGCACAGAGAGAGACTGCAGTTCATTGTATTACATATGTCCACCTCCACAATCATCCTAGGCATGCCGTGGTTACAAATCCATTCACCACAGATAGATTGGGCCACGGGGCAGTTAACAGCATGGTCACCTCATTGTTTCCAGCAGTGTTTAGGGAGGCTGACGTTAGGTCAAACCAGTGTACAGGTGGAAGGAGTACCTAAACAGTACTCGGATTATGCTGACGTGTTCTGTCCTAAGGCTGCGGATAAATTGCCTCCGCATCGCCCTTTCGACTGCCCCATTGACCTCCGTTCTGGTTGTATGCCCCCTCGAGGCCATTTGTATAATCTGTCTGGACCTGAAAAACTAGCCATGCAGGAGTATATCCGTGAAAACTTGGCCAAGGGCTTCATTCGTCCGTCCCGGTCGCCGGCCGGGGCAGGCTTCTTTTTTGTTAAGAAAAAAGACGGGGGTTTGCGGCCATGTATCGATTACCGGGGCCTAAATAAAATCACAGTGAAGAATCGCTACCCGTTGCCGTTAATAGACGATTTATTCACACAGGTCACTGATGCGAGGATTTTTTCGAAACTAGATTTACGGGGGGCATACAATCTGGTGCGTATAAGAAAGGGCGATGAATGGAAAACGGCCTTCAATACACCTAACGGGCACTACGAGTACCTGGTGATGCCCTTCGGGTTATGTAATGCCCCGGCCGTTTTCCAGGAACTCATTAATGAGGTCTTTAGGGAGGTGTTAGGGAAGTTTGTGTTAATCTACCTGGACGACATTCTTATCTTTTCTAACAATCTCCCTGATCACAGAACCCATGTCAGATTTGTACTGGACAAACTGAGGCAGAATTTGTTGTACGCAAAACTTGAGAAGTGTATTTTCGAGGTTACGTCTGTCGCTTTTCTGGGATATATAATCTCCACCTCGGGCCTGTCTATGGACCCTGCCAAGGTCTCTGCGGTCCTGGAGTGGCCGCAGCCGGTGGGGTTGAAGTCTTTGCAACGGTTCTTGGGTTTTGCAAACTATTATAGAAGGTTCATAAAGGGGTACTCCACAGTAGTCGCACCCCTCACCGGTCTTACAAAGAAAGGGGCAGACACCACTCACTGGCCTCCCGAGGCTTTACAGGCATTCTCTACTTTAAAGGAACTGTTCTGCTCAGCACCCATTCTGAGACACGTGGACACTTCTTTTCCTTTCGTCGTTGAGGTAGACGACTCAGAGGTTGGAGTGGGAGCTGTGCTGTCTCAACGTTCAGGCTTACAGGGTAGATTACACCCGTGTGCCTATTTTTCTCGGAGGTTCTCTCCTGCGGAGAGAAACTACGATATAGGCAACAGGGAGCTTCTAGCCATTAAATTAGCATTCGAGGAATGGCGTCATTGGCTAGAAGGAGCAGAGCACACGATCACGGTTTATACCGACCACAAAAATCTGGAATACATCGAGGGGGCTAAGAGATTGAGCCCTCGGCAGGCCCGATGGTCTCTGTTTTTCTCGAGGTTCACATTCCTGATTACGTATACTCCAGGTAGTAAGAATACCAAGGCGGATGCCCTCTCCAGGTGTTTTGAACCAGAGACAGCACAGTCCCCCGCTCCTGAGTCCATCATCCCGCAGAAACTAGTGTTAGCTGCCACGGAAACCTGGGAGGATTGGACAGAGGTTTTGGGTCCCTTTCAGCAAGATGTTCCTGAGGGAAAACCTGAAGGGGTCATGTTTATCCCACTACCATTTTGTTTACAAATCCTGCAACTCTTTCATGCCCATAAGAATGCTGGTCATCCTGGAGCTGCCAGAACGCAGGATCTGATTGCCAGGTGTGCTTGGTGGCCTTCTTTGGCAACAGATTGCAAGGAGTATGTCAGGGAGTGTGCGGTATGTGCCAAGAGTAAACCCTCCCGGCTGGCATCTGTAGGAAGGTTGCAGCCTTTGCCCACCCCGAGTGAGCCATGGACCCACTTGTCCATGGATTTTGTGGGGGAATTGCCCAGGTCTGAAGGCATGTCGGTCATCTGGGTGGTAGTCGAAAAATGGCCCATTTTGTGCCTCTGAAAGGACTCCCCTCGGCTCAAGAACTGGCCGAATTGTTCATCATTCACGTCTTCCGGCTGCATGGCATTCCGGAAGACATTGTGTCAGATAGGGGAGTCCAATTCGTGTCTGGATTCTGGAGGGCATTTTGCAACCAAATGGGCATGAAATTGTCTTTTTCGTCAAGCTACCACCCACAGACAAATGGGCAGACTGAACGAATTAATCAGTCTTTGGAGCAATTCCTGAGATGTTACGTTGCGGAGGCTCAGAGTGACTGGGTAAAATTTTTACCCTTTGCGGAATTCGCACAAAATAATTTTAAGAATTCTTCGTCTGGTTTCTCTCCATTCCAGATTGTGACAGGAAGGTCACCCAAATTCTCCCCTTTTCCAGTTGTCTCTTCTCCTTTTCCAGCACTGGAGGATTGGCAGAGGTCACTGAGGGACAATTGGGGAATCGTTAAGGGGAACTTGCAGAAGGCATTCCAGATTCAGAAGGGTCAAGCGGACAAGAGACGGTCCTTGGAATGGAAATTTCAGCCAGGGGATTTAGTCTGGGTGTCCACACGTCACTTGACCTTGAAGCAGCCTTCTGCCAAACTGGGCCCCAGGTTTGTGGGTCCATTTTCCGTGACTAAGAGAATTAACAACGTCACTTACGTCATTGATCTTTCTGCCAGCATGCGGGGCGTAAGGTCGTTTCACGTGTCTCTGCTCAAACCCGCAGTCCATATGGGCCCTACTCCGCCTCCTCCGGTCCTGGTAGATAGCCAACCCGAGTTCGAAATAGAGAAAATTTTGGACTCACGCGTTGTCCAGAACTCGGTACAGTACCTGGTACACTGGAAGGGGTATGGCATTGAGGAGAGACAATGGGTCCCGGGGACTCGCATGCACGTGGATGAGTTGAGGAAAGAATTTCATACCTTACACCCCGAGAAGCCTGGTAGGAGTTGTCCGGAGTCCACTCCTCGGGGGGGGGGGGGGGGTACTGTAATGAAACGCGGAAAAGCCGCTGCCTCTCAAGGTGAGGCGGCTGTTTCCGCGTCCAGCAGGGCGCCACAACGCGGAAAAAACGCCGCATAGGCAGAGCGGCGGAATCCGCATTGGAAACGGCGGAATCCGCATTGGGAACGGCGGAATCCGCATTGGTAAGGGCGAAATCCGCATTGGAGGCGGCTCCCGCACTTGGTTCACTAGATACATTACAAAACAGTACTGGTGTGGCTGGGACTGATAGTCCACCAAGATTCAGAGTTACACGCGCGCGAGCACAGAGGCTGAGTTTAAATAACAGCCAGAAGTGAGTCAGCTGACCAGGCGGGTCAGCTGACATTTTCCACAACTCTCATTGGTCCAGCAATTAGGGAGGTCCTGGAGAGGTCCTTGTGTATATATACTGCTGGCTGTTCACTTGCTCTTTGTCTGGCGTTGCGATCACATATGTGGGAGCACCCAGATCCGTAGTCAGATCCGCAAGTGTGCCGGGACCAGCTGGAGCTGTAATCCTACACTTAGCTGGATTCTGTTGATAGCTAAAGTACTAGTTTGATTGTATTTATTTGTTATGGCTTTTGCCTGCCTTGACTATCCTCCTGAACTCTGATCTTGTACCTCGATATTTCTGATACTCTGTTGCCGATCCCCGGCTCGTTCCTAGACTCCGCCTCAGCCTCCTGATTCTGTACCTCGATATATCTGATACCCCGTTGCCGAACCCTGCCTGTACTTAGACTCCGCCTTTGTCTCCTGATCCATTACTGTATCTGTCCGTGTGTGTACGACCTGGCTTGTCCGACCTCGAGAACCGACCTTACCGTTAGAGGCGGTTCCTTGCTCTGTTAGCGACCCTTCCTCCTGAGGGTCACTTTCAGACATCCTTCCTACTGTCAGTCTGACTCCTCCCGTCTTGGAGAGCTCAGGTCTGCGGAAGGAATCTGTGCAGTACTCCTAGCTGCACTGAGGCTTAGTCCTCAAAGTGTTACTGTCACACCAAACACTACACTCTACTCAGGTGAACAGAGGTTAGCTAGTATATCGAATTATCGGTGATACTGCAGATCACTTATAATCTGGTATACATCTGTATTCCCAGTGATACTGCAGATCACCGGTAATCAGATCCTCTCTGTCCTTCACCGATCGTTACAGTAAGCCCTCGATAGTCCTCCTGTATTGTTATTTTTGGTCACTACCTCGGGGCGGGCGTGCATGCCTGCCTGCTGCCCTCCTTGGGTGTGTAGTGGTAGCCGTTGCTCAGACTCCACACCGGATTCCATCCCTCATTCCCCGGCCATTACCCGGGGTCACAATGCCAGACTTGCCGCCTCCATAGGATTCTCATTGTAACGGTACTGGACAAGTACACAGCAAGTAGAAAATGTAATTTAAAAACAAAACGTAAGCTTTTTAACAATGCCATGGAAAGTTGAGAAGGCAGTCACACATTACCTGACATCACTGAGTGAGGAAGAGCAATCTCGCCATGGTGCGCACCAGTCCAGCACAGCCGTCACTACGCAAACAGCTGTTTGCGGTGCTTTACACAGTGAGTTTGGTGGGTCAGTGTGAAGCAGTACTCTAATTACACTCCCTGATTGATGTATACACATGCAAGATGTTTGAAAGCACGTTAGGCCTGCAATTTAGCATTCAATGTGATTTCTGCCCTTAAAACACTGTTTTGCTTCACATCCATATTTTTCCCCGGGACTTTTGGTGTGTATCCCACTCAGGAGAGGACTGGGACCTTTTGGCCTGGAGGGAAAACACAAACTAGAGGCCCGTTTTCATGGCAGCCCCAACCCAAATGACGTCACACAAGCGACCCACGTGCTTTATACCGGTACTCACGTGGGGCGCCAATGCAGAAATACAGCAAGAACACTTGAGGAACAGCGTGGCAGGTAAAGTATAATGCACTGGCACTGGGGCCACATAATAAACTTTGAGGGACAACGGACTTGGTTTCCGTCACGTTCATGATTATTGCACTTGATCGACCACATCGACCTGAGATTTCCCAGCATCTGAAATCGATACATTCAACTAATTTCCACCCAAAATCAGTCAAATTGTTGATTTATAATAATAATTAGTAATAATAATTATTGAAACAGTTTGATCGGCCAGCCCTAAATCATAAAATGAGAGGCAGCCTGGGGGGAAATCTCCCCCCTTCCCCCCTGGCCAGTCCTCCCCTGATCCCACTCCGCCATGCCCCCCTCCAGGTGTTAGACCCCTTGAAACATCTTTTCCATCACTTTTGGGGCCAGCATAATTTTTTCTATTTTTCAAAGTTCGCCTCCCCATTGAAGTCTATTGCGGTTCGCGAACTTTTCCGCGAACCGAACCTTCCGCGGAAGTTCGCAAACCCGGTTCGCGAACCTAAAATCGGAGGTTCGGCCCATCACTAGTTAGATAAATTAGTCCCCCATGTATAAGTAGCCAGATTAGCTTCCCACCATTGGTGGGGAGGGCGCCTCTCTCGCTCACTTATGCAGAGGGAGCCACAGCTGAAGACACAGACCTACAGTATTTCAGCATTGGTCCTCTCAGCTGTTCTTCATTCATGCTGGTCTGCATGTATCTGCGTATTTCCGACTCCCGATGTCATGTGAAGGATATCAAATCAAATCCAAAGTATACTCATTAAAAAAAAACAGACAGGTGGACTGTATAGGACGCCTAAAGAATGCGGTAGGAAACTATGGTGGACAACCGAAATAGGGTAGAGCTTTTGAATGCTTGCTTTGCTTCTGTCTTCCCAAGGGAAACATGGCTGTTGCATATTACAGATGTAGAAGGGTCCAAGTCTTCTATTTAAATATTAAATACTTAACACAGAAAGGAGTGAAGGCAGGACTCAAAAAAATGAAACCTGACAAGGCACCGGGTTCCGATGGCATACATTCTCATGTGCTAAGGGAATAGAGTTCAGTTACTAATAAATCGCTTTATTTTATCTTTTGAGACTCTCTTTTAAATGGAAATAGTTCCTATAGACCAGTGGTCCTAAAACTAAGGCCCACGGGCCAAATGCGGCCCTCTGAGGCCCCACACAAAATGTATTACTTATAGATGTGGTCCGCTGCATCTTTAAGTATTGGTGGCCCGTATATAGAATACTAGTTCTGGCACCACCCCTCCACATGGAAGCCAGAAAGCTGTCATTTACTAGAGATGGCTCGAACCTCCGATTTTAGGTTCGCAAACCTTGAACGCAAACTTCCGAAAAAGTTCACGTTCAGGGGGATACTACCTGCACATGCTGTGTTGGGGGGATACTACCTACATATGCAGTGTATGGGGGGATACTATCTGCACATGCTGCATTGGAGGGCATACTATCTTCACATGCTGTGTTGGAAGGCATACTATCTGCACAAGCTGTGTTGGAAGGCATACTATCTTCACATGCTGTGTTGGAAGGCATACTATCTGCACATGCTATGTTGGGGGGAATACTATCTGCACAACCTGTGTTGGAGGGCATACTATCTTCACATGCTGTGTTGGAAGGCATACTATCTGCACATGCTGTGTTGGAAGGCATACTATCTGCACATGCTGTGTTGGAGGGCATACTATCTGCATATGCTGTGTTGGGGGATACCATCTGCACATGCTGTGTTGGGGGGATACTATCTGCACATGCTGTGGTGGAGGGCATACTACCTGCACATGCTGCATTGGAGGACATACTAACTACACATGCTGTGTTGGAGGGCATGCTATCTGCACATGCTGTATTGGAAGGCATACTATCTGCACATGCTGTGATGGAGGGCATACTACCTGCACATGCTGTGTTGGGGGGACACTATCTGCACATGCTGCATTGGAGGACATACTAACTACACATGCTGTGTTGGAAGGCATACTATCTGCACATGATGTGATGGAGGGCATACTACCTGCACATGCTGTGTTGGGGGAATACTATCTGCACATGCTGTGTTGGAGGGCATACTGTCTGCACAAGCTGTGTTGGGGGATACTACCTGCACATGCTGTGTAGGGGGGATACTACCTGCACATGCTGCGTTGGAGGGCATACTACCTGCACATGCTCTGGTGGAGGGCATACTATCTGTACATGCTGTGTTGGAGGGATACTACCTGCACATGCTGTGTTGAAGGGCATACTATCTGCACATGCTGTGTTGGAGGGCATACTATCTGCACATGCTGCGTTGGAGGGCATACTATCTGCACATGCTGTGTTGGAAGGCATACTATCTGCACATGCTGTGTTGGGGGGATACTATCTGCACATGCTGTGTTAGGGGATACTATATGCACATGCTGTTGGGGGGATACTATCTGCACATGATGTGTTGGGGGGATACTACCTGCACGTGCTGTGTTGGGGGGATACTATCTGCACATGCTGTGTTGGGGGGATACTACCTGCACATGTTGTGTTGGGGGATACTACCTGCGTATGCTGCGTTGGAGGGCATACTACCTGCACATGCTGCATTGGAGGACATACTAACTACACATGCTGTGTTGGAGGGCATACTATCTGCACATGTTGTGTTGGGGGGATACTATCTGCACATGCTGTGTTGGGGGGATACTACCTGCACATGCTGTGTAGGGGGGATACTATCTGCACATGCTGTGTTGGGGGGATACTATCTGTACATGCTGTGTTGGGGGGATACTATCTGCACATGCTGTGTTGGGGGGATACTACCTGCACATGCTGCGTTGGAGGGCATACTACCTGCACATGCTCTGGTGGAGTGCATACTATCTGCACATGCTGTGTTGGAGGGATACTACCTGCACATGCTGTGTTGGAGTGCATGCTATCTGCACATGCTGCGTTGGAGTGCATACTATCTGCACATGCTGTGTTGGAGGGCATACTATCTGCACATGCTGTGTTGGAGGGCGTGCTATCTGCACATGCTGTGCTGGAAGGCATACTATATGCACATGTTGTGTTGGAGGGCATACTATCTGCACATGCTGTATTGGAAGGCATAATACCTGCACATGCTGTGTTGGAAGGCATACTATCTGCACATGCTGTGTTGGAAGGCATACTATCTGCACATGCTGTGTTGGGAGGATACTATCTGCACATGCTGTGTTGGGAGGATTATCTGCTCATGCTGTGTTGGGAGGATACTATCTGCACATGCTGTGTTGGGGGCATACTATCTGCACATGCTGTGTTGGGAGGATGCTATCTGCACATGCTGTTTTGGGGGGGGCACTACCTGCACATGCTGTGTTGCAGGGCATACTACCTGCACACACTGTGTTTGGAGGGCATACTATCTGCACATGCTGTGTTGGGAGGATACTATCTGCACATGCTGTGTTGGGAGGATACTATCTGCACATGCAGTGTTGGGAGGATGCTATCTGCACATGCTGTGTTGGGGGGACGCTATCTGCACATGCTGTGTTGGAAGGCATACTATCTGCACATGCTGTGTTGGGGGGACGCTATCTGCACATGCTGCACATTCATTAAGCTGTGTCACAGAAATGTGACATTATACATTACCTACACTCAGATTAAGTACAATCCTGCAGCGTCCAATAGAGAACCATCATCTCAGTTGTGATGACATGATGTGTGCATACGTGTAACATGTGCTTGTATGTCAAGACGTTACTAGGTAAAGATGAAACACTCGCATATCAGCGGTACAGCCAACCGCTTCCAACCCTGGCATATGACGTCAAACGCACGCTGACTTCAGCCACACCCACCCCCCAGTGAGACGACATTCCGATCCACCTGGAGATCGCGCTGCTGGCCACAGCGCACTGTCATCTGCCTGCCAGGGTTGGAAGCGGTTGGCTGTACCGCTGATATGCGAGTGTTTCATCTTTATCTTGTTAGTAACCTATCACTTTGTGAATAAAGTTACCCCTTGATATTTCACCATTGAGCGCTCCATTTGTGCCTAGATCTGTTTACTCTGCCCTTTGAAATATGGAGCAGCGTAGTGGAGAGAATCAAGGAGGAATAAGGAATCGTGAGAGTGGCTGTAGTTCCCAGGAAAGAGTGCAAGGATTTTTCTTTATGTCGAGACGTTGGTTTGCACACCAAGTTATTTGAACTCATTATGTAACTATATAAATGTAGCACTAATGTAGCACTGACATTTCCTAAAGAGAAACTCCGACCAAGAATTGAACTTTATCCTAATCAGTAGCTGATATCCCCTTTTACATGAGAAATCTATTCCTTTTCACAAACAGTCCATCAGGGGGCGCTGTATGACTGATATTGGGGTGAAACCCCTCCCACAAGAAACTCTGAGGACCGTGGTACTCCTGGCTTTTTCCAGTCTGTGAACCTTTTTGCATTGTGGGAAATATCTGTTTACAGCTGTTTCCAACTGCTAAAAAAAAGCATGCAGCAGCTACATCACCTGCCGACAGTAAAAATGTCATCATGTAATAAATGTCAAAATGTAAATCAGGGATTTAAAAGGTTTAACAATGGGCAAACACTGACTAAATCATTAATTAATACATAATTATTGTGAATGAATGAAGCACTTTTTTATTACATTTTCACTGGAGTTCCTCTCTAAGGCATTTTTAACATAAGTGGAATTACACTTAAAGGACTTACGAGGCCTGATTTTAAAAAAATAAACAAAAAAAGTTAGATACCCCCCGATCCACGTAACAGTAGCGTGGATCGGGGAGTTGGCCTTAGAGCTGCGCAGCCGCACTCGCGGCTATGCGGACTGCGCAGCCGCGGCCAGCTCCGGCGGCCATCTTGGTGAAGGCTGGAGAGCCCGACCCGGGCCGTGCGGTCGGGGGTCGTTCGGGGGGATATTCAGCAGCGGGGACCCGGCGGAACGGCACGGAGGGCGCGGACGGCGTCCTCCGTGCCTTACAAAAACACACAGGTATCTAACTTTTTTTGTTTCTTTTTTTAAAATCAGGCCTCGTAAGTCCTTTAAAGAGAATCTGTATTGTTAAAATCGCACAAAAGTAAACATACCAGTGTGTTAGGGGACATCTCCTATTACCCTCTGTCACAATTTCGCCGCTCCTCGCCGCATTAAAAGTGGTTAAAAACAGTTTTAAAAAGTTTGTTTATAAACAAACAAAATGGCCACCAAAACAGGAAGTAGGTTGATGTACAGTATGTCCACACATAGAAAATACATCCATACACAAGCAGGCTGTATACACACTTCCTTTTGAATCTCAAGAGATCATTTGTGTGTTTCTTTCCCCCTGCAGCTATCTTCCACTGAAGTGTCAGGCTGTTTCTTCCTGCAGAGTGCAGACAGCTCTGCCTGTATGTAATTCCTCAGTATGTGAAAGCCCAGCCAGCTCAGAGGAGGATTTATCCAGCTTGTAAAAGATAAGAGAGAAGAGAGAAGCTGTCCTAATCTAAATACACAGGCAGTGTGCAGAGAGGGGCCTGGAGGGGGGAGATGCATCACAGAACCACAACACTGAAGAACTTGGCAGCCTTCCAGACACAGGCTGACAAGTCTGACAAGAGAGAGATAAGTTGATTTATTACAGAGATGGTGATAGTAGAACGTGCTGCAGTAAGCCAGAACACATTAGAATAGCTTTTTGAACTTGTAGGATGATAAAAAACAGGATGCAATTTTTGTTACGGAGTCACTTTAACATAGACCAACTGCAGTCTCCATTCTTGATCTTGAACTTCCTACACAGTTTCCGAATACATTGAACTGGGCACACATCTGTGAAGGACATAATAAAAAGTCAAGGGATTAAATGCCTCGCTTCATGTGTGTGCATTTTTTAATGAATGCATTTATTATAATTATTATTTACATTTGAATAGATCTGGCATTCTTAAAGGAAACCAGAGATGAACGCTTTGGCACAAAATAAACATATCCCCCGATAGGATTTACAAAACAAATACTATACCTGATAGTAATAACCGTGGCTTCTTTCATCTTCCTCTCACTAGAACATCATAGAATATCGAGAATATCTATCATTCAGTTACATAGCTGTGTCTAGACCACAGACAACCCAGGCAATGAATTTTATCTTGAGTGTTCCTCTGTGAAAGTACATTGTTTACTTTACTCGATAAGCAAAATAGCTCCCCTAACAGTACATAACCTTTCCTCATCATCTCTGGCTGTCTCCACACTTCCTCTCTTACCGACTACCCAAAATAAATTGTAAAGTGGGATTCCTCATTTTATTGACTTTGCAGCAATTAGTTCCTTAGATTCCCAGCTGCCTCATAAATGTGACATTCCCCGTAAACACTATGGCTGCTACTGTTTGTCTAGACTGGCACTACAGGACTTGCTTTGTATTGTTCCTTCTTAAAGCTAAAGCAGAACATCACAAATGTACTACAATAGGATATTTAAAAGGGGACCTTAAAGTTAGGTGGATATGGAAGCTGCCATATTTTTCTTCATTAACCGTTCTAGTTTCCTGGCTGCCCTGCTGATCTCTTCGGCTGCAGTAGTGTCTGAATTGCACACCTGAAGCAGACATGCAGTTAATCATGTCAGATTTTTGTCAGAAACATCTGATCTGCACATCTATGGTTTAGGTAACCCAGATTCCTCCAGAAGGAGTCCTGGTACCTGTGAGATGCAGCAAAAACTAGGAGCCGGATGGTGCGGTATCGTTAGTAGATAAATATAACCGGACCTGTAGGTAATACATACTTATAAGGGTAGGTTACACAGCATGCAACCACCATATTTGCCTATTGGGAAACAACTGCCCCCACTTGGTATCCCAGATCCTCCGGAACCTCCACGGTCGGTCACTCTCTCAGGTTTATTCTGTTATTGACCTGAGGAAGTGGGCAAAAACCCATGAAACGCATTGTCCACAGTTTAACCATTTATTAATGAAAATTTCCATTAATTTGGCTTGAATCATCTGAAGAGATAAGATACCTCTATTTAATTTGAGTGATTTTTAACAATTTAATGACCTAGAGCAAAAAGCACAAAACCTGGGTGCCTCCAGAAAAAAAGCCCTTCTCATCTCATTTCAGGTTCCCTGCAACATCAGTGTACCCATTGGCCAGTATGGCTGTACTGAAGCAGGACTACCACCACCTGTACAATTATCATAAAAACTGTCATTTGAGATGAGGACTGGATGATAATATCTTTATTTCATGTGTTCTCTTATTGTTCTCCCACATTATTGGCTGTTCAATCATTGTCACCTTTACAGTTAGTCAATGTCGGGGTTATTTGACTTTTCTGCCCCTACATATTCCCAATAAATACACTGATCACAAAAATAAAGGGACCACTTAACACCACAATGTAACTCCAAGTCAATTACACTTTGTGAAATCAAACTGTCCACTTAGGTAGCAACACTGACTGACAATGAATTTCACATGCTGTTGTGCAAATGGCATAGACAACAGGTGGAAATTATAGGCAAGACGTCACTAGTAAAAGAGTGGTTCTGCAGGTGGAGACCACAGACCATTTATCCGTTCCTATGCTTTCTGGCTGATGTTTTGGTCACTTTTGAATGCTGGCAGTGCTTTCACTCTAATGGTAGCATGAGACGGAGTCTACAACCCACACACAAGTGTCTCAGGTAGTGCAGCTCATCCAGGATGGTACATCAATGTGAACTGTGGCAAGGTTTGCTGCGTCTGTCAGCGTAGTGTCCAGAGCATGGAGGCACTACCAGGAGACAGGCCAGTACATCAGGAGACATGGAGGAGGCTGTAGGAGGTCAACAACCCAGCAGCAGGACCGCTACCTCCACCTTTATGCAAGGAAGAATAGGAGGGGCACTGCCAGAGCCCTGCAAAATGACCTCCAGTAGGCAACCAAAGTGGTTACATCCACCAGTGGCAGACTGACTGACTACAGGCCAGGATGACAAGACAGGCAGAACTGTCTAACAGACCAGGATGACAAGACCGGCAGGCAGACTGACTAGGTATCAGGCCTGGGATGACAGCACTGACAGGCAGACTAAAGCAGGGTTCACGCTTTTTGCTATGCAGATGCTGGGGTAGCTGTCGACCTGGTATAGGTGCCCCCAGCATAGGTTGCCAGGTATAGGTGCCTCCAGTATAGGCAGGAAGGCGGGTTGCATGCAGAGCGGATTACAATACTTACATTGCGGGTACACGCTGTTACTGTGTTGCCGCTACGTGCTTTTTCTATGAGACAGAACTATGCCACTGTGAGACTTCATCATCGACAAGCTTCCCCCGGTGCCACCACTGGGTGGTAGTCTAACTATCTTGTTCAGTGCCATTTCTATCCTTTTTGACACCCCAGGCAAAAAAGTCCCATGTTAGTCCAGGGAACTATCAGTAGCTTTCTCCACACTCACAATTCAAAAGCATACATTTTACTACACATGTACCGTATATTCCGGTGTATAAGACGACTGGGCGTATAAGACGACCCCCAACTTTTCCAGTTAAAATATAGAGTTTGGCATATACTCGCCGTATAAGACTACCCCTCTTCCAACACACACCAAATTAAAATAAAAATAAAAAAATCATGTACTGGTGCTGTGTATGAACAGGTACTGGTGCTGTACTGTATGTGTTACCCAGTATATAACAGTATATAGTCAATTGACTTGTTGCATTGGTCATCTGTCCTTAACCACTTTACCCCCAGCGGTACGAATTTCTCCGCCCCTTTTTTCCCCCCTAAAAAACCAGGGACGGAGAAATCCGTACCTTCCGCGCTACCGCCGCTGTCCGCGCTCCTGCCGCTTGTGCGCGCGCACCCGCCGCTCGTGCACGCCGCCGCCCGCTCGCCCGGAGATCAATGAACGGGAAAATCCATTCCCGTTCGTCGATCTAGCCCCCGCAATGATCTGCTGCTTCTTTCAGAAACAGCGAGATCATTGTGAGTCTCCCAGCCTCCTACTGCTTCCTGTAAGCGTCTTTCCGGACGCTTACAGGTCGCATGTAAACAAACACTCTGTGGCCATCTTGTGGCCAAATAGTAAACTACACCCTAAAAGCATTTTACATATTCAAACATTACATTTACACAATAAATTAACTCATTACCTCCCACACTCCCCAATTTTTATTTTTTTTTTGTAATTAAAAAAAAAAAAAAAAATACAATAAAAAAAAACATAAATAGTTAGCTTAGGGACTGAACTTTTTAAATATTTATGTCAAGAGGGTATAACACTGTTACTTTATAAACTGCAGGCTTGTAATTAGGGATGGATGCAAAACTGAAAAAAATGCACCTTTATTTCCAAATAAAATATTGTCGCCAAACATTGTGATAGGGACATAATTTAAATGGTTTTATAACCGGGACAAATGGGTTAAAACATTTCATGGGTTTTAATTACAGTAGCATGCTTTATTTAAAAACTATAATGGCCGAAAACTGAAAAATAATAATTTTTTCCCACATTTTTTCCTATTTCCCCATTAAAACACATTTAGAATAAAATAATTCTTGTCATAATGTCCTACCTAAAGAAAGCCTAATTGGTGGCGAAAAAAACAAGATATAGTTCATTTCATTGGGATAAGTAATAATAAAGTTATAGACGAATGAATGGAAGGAGCACTGAAAGGTGAAAATTGCTCTGGTGGTCAGGGGGTAAAACCCCTCAGTGGTGAAGTGGTTAAGTAGACTGGTCAGCTCTCCTTGTCTACCTGTTTATCAGAGCGGTATGGAAGAATAGATTGCGCTCCCTCAGCAGCGAGATCTGAGAGGCGGTAACAGGATAGGGCGTATCACCCGGCATCAATGACACCCGGCGTATAAGACGACCCCCAACTTTTCAGAAGATTTTCAAGGGTTAAAAAGTAGTCTTATACACAGGAATATACAGTACTTATGTACAGTCCAACTTTCACAGCCATCTGTTACTACTGGGAAGACCATAGCTTTAACTATCCTCATCCTTCTTGGTAAAGTGACATCGCTATCTTTTAACATCTTGTTCAAATTTACCATAGCTTTTCTCTCAAGTAACAAGTGTCTCTTATGCTGGGATTACACCATGCGTTTTTCCAGCACATAGATGGTTTGATAGATAATTTCCGACATGTCCGATCTCACATTCCATCGTTTTACTGCTCGATTCCTCAGAGAAGTGAATGGAAAAAGATCAGAAAAACAAGCTGAAAATAACAGAACCGAGTGGTAAATCGAGCGGCAAAATCGGTCGAGCGGATAATCGAGCGGAAAAATCGTATTGTGTATTCCCAGCATTAATCTCATGGCTGCAGTCACCATCTGCAGAGATCTTTGATCCCAGGAAGATTAAATCTGTTAAACTTCTACTTTTCCCCCATTTATTTTTAGATGATTTATTGGAGCAGATGACATGACTTTAGTTTTGTTGAGGTTAAGCATTAGATCAGCTTTGGCACTTTCTTGTTTGACATTCGTGACAAGGCTTTTCAATTCTTCCTTAGCCATCAGAGTGGTATCATCAACATATCTCAGATTGTTTATATGTCTGCCAACTATTTTGATTCCAGCATGTAACTCATCCAAAGCAGCTTTCCGCATAACATATCTTATCATTACATACCAGGACTTTACACGTCACATTAAAATCAGTACAGTTCAGTTATAGGAGGCAGAACCAATTGAGACCTTTACAGAAATAATCTTACAAGCTTACAAAACTGGTCTCTCTACTTTCACAAAAATTATAGCATTGCAGCCCTCGTGGAACCAAGAAATGGAATTCACACAGTTTTTCAATACACCTACTTTAAAATAGTGAACTAAATGTTATCCTTTATTTTTCTGATCCGACATTTAAGTGTAATTGTTTATTGGTGGTTGGATTTCTTTTTTTTGTGGAAAGAGCTTTTTACGGAATGCAGAGGTGTCAGTAACAAACTATCTCCAGCACTTTAGGGCGGCCGATTGTAAATTTATGGCAGTGAGAGATATCAGAGGTAAAAGGTGAGTTGTAAAAAATGCACAGTGAGGACAAAATATAATTCTCGGCAAGTCTGCAGGTAAAGCACTTAGAAGTAAATTTATGTAAGCCTCTCTGAGTACAGAGGGAGGTGAATCTATTCTATGAAATATTTAATGGCAGGTTCTCCGGCAAAGCTGTAGCATGTTGCACCACGCGAGTGTTATCAATACGGATGAGCAAAGAACTCTGCTAACGTGAAAATTCCAGCGACTCAGTAAGGAAGAAAAATATAAATCGGTCAAAGCCAGCAGCGGCTGATCAATTAGCCGGTTATCCACTAATAAGCAGTCACCAAAGGCTTTGATCAGCTGAGTTTAATTCCCTCCGTGGATCAGTGAATTTGCATATAAGAAGAAATTATGGGTATGATTTCATCACGAGAATCGGGTCACATAACCCAAATTGATCCATTTAATGCTACAATAAATCCCCTCCCTAATGCCTAACCACTTTGCCAATGCTAAATCTATTCCCTGATGCCTAACCGTAACCTCCTCACCAATCCCCTTCCTAAGGCCAAACCCTAAAATCCTCATAGTTACATAGTTATTTGGGTTGAAAAAAAGACATACGTCCATCGAGTTCAACCAGATTTCATCAAAATGAAATCACCTAACCCTAACTTCCTCACCAATGTGAAATCCCTGTTCTAATGCCAAACCCTATCCTCCTCAACAAAACTAAATCACCTCCCTAATTGCTAGCCCTAACTTCCTCGCCGACAGTAAATCACCTTTCTAATACCCTTCATTCACTTATGCCAACCTGCCGAGACCCACTGTGACCACCGCCGCTCTTGTTCTTTTCTGCAGCTTTAAACACTGGAGCCCTGGCAATGTCAGGACAATTCTCATTGGTCCGCCTAGAGGATGAATTGGTAGCCCCAGTGGGAGCTTCAAAGATGCTTTTGCCAGGGCTCTAGTGCAGTGGCAGCTGTCACAGCGGGTCTCGGTTGGTCAGCACAGTGTGGGAAGTGACAGGGAGCGATGATCCCAGGAGTGTCTGGCATGCAGTAGCGGACATCGAGTAAGTGTCAGGAAGCCTGCTGGCTCTAGCGACAGACATTGGGTGACCTTGACGGGGCGTGTGAATCTCCTGGGTGGAGCAAGGCAGTAGTACAGTGGTGCTGAAGGACAGCTCTACAGCACAAAACCTCACTCCCCATTGCTTGGTATACAGGCACATGGCTTGGGCGATTAGCTAGTATATGCTCTTAATGCTCGCCCTTCGCACGAATGAAGCTGGCAATTGAATCCTTGTGCGATGAGCAGGTGATAAGTAGCTTGCATGTTGCAAGTTAAGTTAGGATAGGAAATGGACCCTAGGAGATGAGAAAAAAAAATAATACATACCTGGGGCTTCCTCCATTCTCCTTCAGGTCTCATCCTCGACCCTCCGCTAGCCGAATAAATTCTCAGTTGGCTTCACTGGACACATGCACAGTCTGGCTGTGCAAGAGCTCCAATCATGCTCCTGTTTCTGGGAACGTTCTGCATTGGCCCAGAACACTCCCAGCAATGGAAATGTGGAGGGGTATGCACGTGGCCGGATCTCGCATGCGCTGTATGTGGTGACTACAGGAATTAGCGGGCTGGATAGTGGAGGATCAAGGCGGCTTGGGAGGAAAGCGAGGGAGCCATTGGCCTGAAGGAAGCTGGAGGAAGCCCGAGATACAGTGGCGTAGCAATAGGGGGTGCAGAGGTAGCGACCGCATCAGGGCCCTTGGGCCAGAGGGGCCCTGAGGAACCCACCCTCAACCACAGTATTATCTCTCTTTTGGTCCTATGCTGATAATAATCACTTCTATAGATGCGTTTAATAGTAGTGATCATTGACAAACTGTTCCCCAACCCCTTCCTGCACCTCTGACACTGTAGTTGCCATTGGCAGGTTTTGGTGTGTCGTATCAATTGTTATGTATAGAGCGTTTGGGGGGGCCCAATGTAAACCTTGCACCAGGGCCCACAGCTCCTTTGCTACGCCACTGCCGAGATACGTATGAATTCCCTCTTTTTTTCTCGTCTCAGGTTTCCTTTAAGCAAAAAAAAAAATGTAAGATGCAAATTGGCAGAAAATATGTTATTAAAATTCTCAAATAGAAGTGAAGACATATTTTGGTTTGTGGTTGGTTTGAAACAAAGAAAACTGAAGGCTTGAATCATTTGAAAGGCAAGCTAAATGGCTTCCATTCCATACTGAAGTAGTATGGTGTAGACCTTCCCATCTGACCCACAACTTATTGGTGGCAAGTTTTCCATTCAGCAAAACAATAATCCTAAACATGGGGGTATTTTATAAAAATAATTTCAGCTAAGTCTGGTATTCTGACCCAGTAAGCTGCAGGGAAATGAAAACTGGCATTAATAAAGGAAGGGCAGTATCAAGGGAGCAAACACTGGCCTGACTGAAATGCTATCTAAGCACCACATCAGTCCAGTAGTTGAAAAGATTTGAAGGCGATTATAATGGGCAGAGGTGGACCATATGATTCATATGGAATGAAGACAATAAGGCTGCAAATATTCCTAGGAATTTTTATTGTCTGATGGTGGTGAGGAAACTCAATAAGGAGTTTATTGTCCATACTTAACGATGCCAACAAACGCCCAGGGCAGGTTCTAGACATTTTGCTGCCTGAGGCAAACTTGTAAGCAGTGGTGCTCAAATACCCCTTTTAAAAATTCGAATTTGGTCGAATTCGAATAGTAAATTATTCGAGGTCAGTCGAATATTCGAGTCGAATATTTTTTACTATTCGATTCGACCTCGGACTTCGAGCTCACTATTCGAGTCGGTATTCGAGCTCACTATTCGAGCTGACTATTCGAATTGGCCCAAAATAGCTTCCAACACTTGTTTTGAGGGTGAATGATGCAAGAAACATCTTTTTTTCCAAGTAACAACAGCAAGTGATTATGTGGGGATGTTCCTTTAAAAAAAAATGTGGAAAGAGAAGTTGTGTCCTTAATTTGGTTCAGTAGTGTAGTGTTACTGTATATACTTGTTCTTCTTCTTCTTTATCTTTCTTAATCTTCTTCTAGATCTTCTTCTTCTTCTTCTTCTTCTTCTTCATCATCTTCTTCTTCTTCTTCATCTTCATCTTCTTCATCTTCTTCTTCATCTTCTTCTTCTTCTTCTTCATCTTCTTCTTCTTCTTCATCTTCTTCATCTTCTTCATCTTCATCTTCTTCATCTTCATCTTCTTCATCTTCATCTTCTTCTTCATCTTCTTCATCTTCTTCATCTTCTTCATCTTCTTCTTCTTCTTCTTCATCTTCTTCTTCTTCTTCTTCATCTTCTTCATCTTCTTCTTCTTCTTCTTCATCTTCTTCATCATCTTCTTCTTCTTCTTCATCTTCATCTTCTTCATCTTCTTCTTCATCTTCTTCATCTTCTTCTTCATCTTCTTCTTCTTCATCTTCTTCTTCTTCATCTTCTTCTTCTTCTTCTTCATCTTCTTCATCATCTTCTTCTTCTTCTTCATCTTCATCTTCTTCATCTTCTTCTTCATCTTCTTCTTCTTCATCTTCTTCTTCTTCTTCATCTTCATCTTCTTCATCTTCATCTTCTTCTTCTTCATCTTCTTCTTCATCTTCTTCTTCATCTTCTCCTTCTCCTTCTTTTTCAATATCGTCTTCTTCTTCTTCTTCACGTATTTCTCTTTTCAAATTTTTTTTTAAAGAAATGCAGCTATTTTTGAGCGTAACAAATAGCTGGTGGGCGCACGCATGTTGGAAGCGCCATTGTATGTGCTCCCTGGCAGTGGAAACACAAAGACAGCAGGAGGTAAATTCAGCAGCAGGAGGAGGAGGATGAGTGTGTGGCAGCAGGCAGTCAATGAGGCAGGCAGCTCGCCGTGACATAATAGCCCTGGTACCTAGCGGTGATACCAGGGCTGTAAATAAACACAACAGGAGGTCCCAGACAGCGGTCGTGCAGCCCACATTGTGTCCAATACACAACTGGGACAACACAGTTTTCAACCCGGGCACCTCAGAAAAATTAAACCTTTTTTTTTTTTTATTGGTTTTTTTTGGTTTTGGTTTTACAACCAATATAGCTATTGTTTTGACGTAATAGCTGGTGGCAGAGTGGCAGCAGAAGGTAATTCTGTGTACCCTGGCAGTGGGAAACACAGACAGACAGCAGCAGCAGGAGGAATGGAGGAGCAGTGTGAGCAGCTATTGTTGTGACGTAATAGCTGGTGGCAGAGTGGCAGCAGACGGTAATTCTGTGTACCCTGGCAGTGGGAAACACAGACAGACAGCAGCAGCAGGAGGAATGGAGGAGCAGTGTGAGTGTGGCAGCAGGTAGGCAGCGTGACATAATAGCCCTGGTACCTAGCGGTGATACCAGGGCTGTAAATAAACACAACAGGAGGTCCCAGACAGCGGTCGTGCAGCCCACATTGTGTCCAATACACAACTGGGACAACACAGTTTTCAACCCGGGCACCTCAGAAAAATTAAACCTTTTTTTTTTTTTATTGGTTTTTTTTGGTTTTGGTTTTACAACCAATATAGCTATTGTTTTGACGTAATAGCTGGTGGCAGAGTGGCAGCAGAAGGTAATTCTGTGTACCCTGGCAGTGGGAAACACAGACAGACAGCAGCAGCAGGAGGAATGGAGGAGCAGTGTGAGCAGCTATTGTTGTGACGTAATAGCTGGTGGCAGAGTGGCAGCAGACGGTAATTCTGTGTACCCTGGCAGTGGGAAACACAGACAGACAGCAGCAGCAGGAGGAATGGAGGAGCAGTGTGAGTGTGGCAGCAGGTAGGCAGCGTGACATAATAGCCCTGGTACCTAGCGGTGATACCAGGGCTGTAAATAAACACAACAGGAGGTCCCAGACAGCGGTCGTGCAGCCCACATTGTGTCCAATACACAACTGGGACAACACAGTTTTCAACCCGGGCACCTCAGAAAAATTAAACCTTTTTTTTTTTTTATTGGTTTTTTTTGGTTTTGGTTTTACAACCAATATAGCTATTGTTTTGACGTAATAGCTGGTGGCAGAGTGGCAGCAGAAGGTAATTCTGTGTACCCTGGCAGTGGGAAACACAGACAGACAGCAGCAGCAGGAGGAATGGAGGAGCAGTGTGAGCAGCTATTGTTGTGACGTAATAGCTGGTGGCAGAGTGGCAGCAGACGGTAATTCTGTGTACCCTGGCAGTGGGAAACACAGACAGACAGCAGCAGCAGGAGGAATGGAGGAGCAGTGTGAGTGTGGCAGCAGGTAGGCAGCGTGACATAATAGCCCTGGTACCTAGCGGTGATACCAGGGCTGTAAATAAACACAACAGGAGGTCCCAGACAGCGGTCGTGCAGCCCACATTGTGTCCAATACACAACTGGGACAACACAGTTTTCAACCCGGGCACCTCAGAAAAATTAAACCTTTTTTTTTTTTTATTGGTTTTTTTTGGTTTTGGTTTTACAACCAATATAGCTATTGTTTTGACGTAATAGCTGGTGGCAGAGTGGCAGCAGAAGGTAATTCTGTGTACCCTGGCAGTGGGAAACACAGACAGACAGCAGCAGCAGGAGGAATGGAGGAGCAGTGTGAGCAGCTATTGTTGTGACGTAATAGCTGGTGGCAGAGTGGCAGCAGACGGTAATTCTGTGTACCCTGGCAGTGGGAAACACAGACAGACAGCAGCAGCAGGAGGAATGGAGGAGCAGTGTGAGTGTGGCAGCAGGTAGGCAGCGTGACATAATAGCCCTGGTACCTAGCGGTGATACCAGGGCTGTAAATAAACACAACAGGAGGTCCCAGACAGCGGTCGTGCAGCCCACATTGTGTCCAATACACAACTGGGACAACACAGTTTTCAACCCGGGCACCTCAGAAAAATTAAACCTTTTTTTTTTTTTATTGGTTTTTTTTGGTTTTGGTTTTACAACCAATATAGCTATTGTTTTGACGTAATAGCTGGTGGCAGAGTGGCAGCAGAAGGTAATTCTGTGTACCCTGGCAGTGGGAAACACAGACAGACAGCAGCAGCAGGAGGAATGGAGGAGCAGTGTGAGCAGCTATTGTTGTGACGTAATAGCTGGTGGCAGAGTGGCAGCAGACGGTAATTCTGTGTACCCTGGCAGTGGGAAACACAGACAGACAGCAGCAGCAGGAGGAATGGAGGAGCAGTGTGAGTGTGGCAGCAGGTAGGCAGCGTGACATAATAGCCCTGGTACCTAGCGGTGATACCAGGGCTGTAAATAAACACAACAGGAGGTCCCAGACAGCGGTCGTGCAGCCCACATTGTGTCCAATACACAACTGGGACAACACAGTTTTCAACCCGGGCACCTCAGAAAAATTAAACCTTTTTTTTTTTTTATTGGTTTTTTTTGGTTTTGGTTTTACAACCAATATAGCTATTGTTTTGACGTAATAGCTGGTGGCAGAGTGGCAGCAGAAGGTAATTCTGTGTACCCTGGCAGTGGGAAACACAGACAGACAGCAGCAGCAGGAGGAATGGAGGAGCAGTGTGAGCAGCTATTGTTGTGACGTAATAGCTGGTGGCAGAGTGGCAGCAGACGGTAATTCTGTGTACCCTGGCAGTGGGAAACACAGACAGACAGCAGCAGCAGGAGGAATGGAGGAGCAGTGTGAGTGTGGCAGCAGGTAGGCAGCGTGACATAATAGCCCTGGTACCTAGCGGTGATACCAGGGCTGTAAATAAACACAACAGGAGGTCCCAGACAGCGGTCGTGCAGCCCACATTGTGTCCAATACACAACTGGGACAACACAGTTTTCAACCCGGGCACCTCAGAAAAATTAAACCTTTTTTTTTTTTTATTGGTTTTTTTTGGTTTTGGTTTTACAACCAATATAGCTATTGTTTTGACGTAATAGCTGGTGGCAGAGTGGCAGCAGAAGGTAATTCTGTGTACCCTGGCAGTGGGAAACACAGACAGACAGCAGAAGGGCAGTACACAGCAGCAGCCCACTGTAGGTGTGAAATGTGTGGCTGCAGGCGACGTAATAGTCAAAGTGAACCAGGCTGGCTTAGTGAGCAGGAGCCAGGAGGTGGTAAAGGGTGGTAAGGCACATTAACGATGGTACTAAGTTCCGGCAGCCAGTTCATGTCCCCCTCTCGCCGACAACAGGGGCCAGGAACTCGCCTTCCACCCACGCCTGGTTCATCTTGAGAAACGTCAGTCTGTCCACAGACTTGTGAGACAGACGTGAGCGTTTCTCGGTGACCACGCCACCAGCTGCACTGAAGCAGCGCTCGGACAGCACGCTGGAAGGGGGGCAGGACAGCACTTCCAGGGCGTACTGCGCCAGCTCGCTCCAGATCTCCATGCGCTTGACCCAATACTCCATGGGATCAACAGGGGCATCGCTGTCAAGCCCGCTGTAGGACCCCATGTAGTCAGCCACCATGCGGGTCAGGCGCTGGCTGTGACCGGAGGAGGATGCTGCTGCATGCATCTCCTCTCTAGTCACTGCTGCCGGAGCCTCTACAGTCCTGTAGAGCTCGTGGCTGAGAGACAGCAGGTCTGTGGGGCGCTTGCTGCTGCTGGATGCAGGCACCTGCTGCTGCCTCTGTGCTGGCTGCTGGACAGTGGGGGTGGAAGGCTGGGGGAAGGCTTCCTCCAAGCGCTCAACAAGGGCCTGCTGCAAGCTCCTTATTTGTTGCGCTGGGTCTCCTCCTGCAGGCGGCAGGAACTGGCTCAACTTCCCCTTGAGGCGTGGGTCCAACATCATGCTGATCCAGATGTCCTCCCTCTGCTTCATCTGGATCACCCTGGGGTCCCTGCGCAGGCACGTCAGCATGTGCGCTGCCATTGGGAAGAGGCGGGCCACGTCTGCTGGCACATCGACGTCAGTGCTGTCCTCCTCATCCTCCTCCTCTGCTGCCTCATCCTCTCTCCACCCCCGCACCAACTCAGCTGCACTGCGCTGATCCCCCTCATCAGCAGCCAGGTCAGGGACCTCCACCAAGTCCTCCTCCTCCTCCCCCTCAGAGGTGGACTGTGCAGCTGCTTGCCGCTCCTGCTGGTCCAAGGCTGCCGCTCCCTGTGCCAGCAAAGCATCGAGTGCCCTGTTCAGCAGAGAAACCAGGGGCACCCACTCGCAGACCATAGCATGGTCCCTGCTCACCATGTTTGTGGCCTGCAGGAAGGGAGCCAGCACTAAGCACACCTGCTGCATGTGCCTCCAGTCATCATCGGGGACGATGGACGGGATGTTGCTGGTCTTGTCCCTTCTCTGAGCTGCGGAAACAGTGGCCAGGGCAAGGTAGTGGTTGACAGCGTGCTTCTGTTCAACCAGACGCTCCAACATCGCCAGGGTGGAGTTCCAGCGAGTCGGAACGTCAATGATCAGCCGATGGCGTGGCAGATCCAGCTCCTTTTGCACGTCTTCCAGGCTCGCACAGGCTGCAGCCGAGCGCCGGAAGTGACGCACAACGTTCCTTGCCGTTTCCAGCAGCTCGTCCATCCCCTGGTAGGTGCGCAGGAACTTCTGCACCACCAGGTTCAGCACGTGGGCAAGACAGGGGATGTGGGTCAGGTTTCCCCTGTCTATGGCAGCAACCAGATTGGCCCCATTGTCGGACACCACCTCTCCGACTCTGAGGCCTCTGGGGGTCAGCCAAATCCGCTCCTGCTCCTGGAGTTTGGCCAACACGTGGGCTGCCGTCAGCTTGGTCTTGCCAAGGCTGACCAAGTGCAGCAGCGCTTGGCAGTGGCGGGCCTTCACACTGCTGCTGAGGCGGGGGGTTTGGCCAGGTGTGGCGGAGGATGGCAGAGGATCGGAGGAACCCGCTGCAGTTCCCCTGACCCTGCGGGGTGGCACCACCCACTGTGTTGCTGCTGCTGCTGTGCCCGCTGCTGCTCTCCCATCCTCACCCCCTTCCACCAAGCTGACCCAGTGGACAGTGAAGGACAGGTAGCGGCCTGTCCCGAAGCGGCTGCTCCAGGAGTCCATGGTGACGTGGACCCTTTCACCAACCGCGTGCTCCAGCCCTCGCTCCACATTGGCCATCACAAAGCGGTGCAGTGCAGGAATGGCCTTGCGGGCGAAGAAGTGTCTGCTGGGGAGCTGCCAGTCTGGGGCTGCACAAGCAAGCAGCGCCCGCATGTCGCTCCCCTCCTGCACGAGCGTGTACGGCAGGAGTTGGGAGCACATGGCCCGTGCCAGCAAGCCGTTCAGCTGCCGCACGCGACGGCTGCTGGGAGGCAGAGCCCTAACCACCCCCTGGAAGGACTCGCTCAAAAGGCTCTGGCGTGCCTTTTTGCTGGCACGGGAATCAGCAGACGGAGCAGAGGAGGCCACTGAGGACTGGCTGCCAGAACAGGCCTCAGTGTCGGCGGCAGGAGTTGCAGAGGGGGGAGGAGCAGGGCGTTTCCGCACTCCTGCTGGTGCTGCTGGAGGAGCAGGAGGGCGGGTGGCTGCTGTTGCTGCTGCTGCTGCTGAAGGCTGTGCAGTGATGGGATTGGTGCCACTGCCAGCACCAGATGCCTTCAGCCTCTGGAACTCCTCATGCTGGTGGAAGTGTTTCGCAGAAAGGTGGTTGATCAGCGAGCTGGTGCTGAACTTCAAGGGGTCTGCACCTCTGCTCAACTTCCGCTGACAGTGGTTGCAAGTGGCGTACTTGCTGTACACTGTGGGCATGGTGAAAAACCGCCAGATTGGTGACAAAAACATCCCCCTACGGCATGGAAGCGCTGCTGCCTGTTTCCCTGTGGTGGTTGGGGGGGGGGGGGGGTCTTGGGTGCGGCTGGTGGTGGTACTGGCTGATGCTGCTGCTGCTGCTGCTGAGCCTGAGACACCAGCAGGCTGTGGGACGCTGCCAATGCTTGCAATGATGCGCCTCCTTGCAAGGCCCACAACCGCATCCTCCTCCTCCTCCTCAGAGCTGCTGAGGACGACATCCTCTGGATGTGTTGGCACCCAGTCTCTGTCTGTCACCGGGTCATCATCATCATGCCCCTCCTGAAACATGTCCTGCTCTGATGATGACCCCCCAAACTCCTCTGCTGATGCATGGATGGGACGCTTGACTGTCGCCACAGTCTTGCTGTCCAATCCCTCCTCCCCCAAAGTGCCCATCAGCATCTCCTCCTCCAAATCGCCAACAACAGCATTCAATTGACTCATCATGCCTGGGGTCAAAAGAGTGCTGAGTGACAGGTCGGCGACTGACGGTGAACTGGCCTCCTCCCCAGGCCCTGCTGGGCGGCTGCTGCGAACAGGGGTGGTGGTGGTGAGGGTGGAGGCCTCGGATGCAGAGCTGATGGCGGGCTGCTCATCCTCCGTCATGAGTTGCACCACAGTGTCTGCATCCTTTTCCTCAATGGGACGTTTCCGACCCGGCTGGAGGAAAATGGGAGCAGGTGCTACACGCTGCTGCTGCTGTGTCTCTGCAGCGTGAGTTGCAGATGCTCCTCCTGGGCGGCGCCCAAGGCGTCCACGGCCAGTGGCTATGGGAGGAATGTTAGCCACTGACGCTGCTGCTGCTGCTGCGGAACTGTGCATGGTGGCGCGCCCGCGGCCGCGGCTTGCCACAATGCTGCTCCCTCTCTTCCTGATTCCCTTGCTGCCCTTCCCCTTGCCCAAACCGCGCTGGCTGCCACTTCCAGACATCTTCAATGTTTTGGGCGTATAGACAAAAGTTTTGTAAAAGGGCGGGTGAAAAGTGGGGTACTTTAATGGAGTGGGTTGGTTGGTGAGGTGACTGAGTGAGTGTCCCCTAGTACAGTAAGTAAGTATTAACAGTCAGGAAGTACAACTAGCAGTTACAATAATCAGTAGTAGTAATCACAAGTAAATTTAGTGTGTGTACACTCAGACAGTGAGTGCACGCACGCAGGAGCTAGTAGCCTATGGACACAGTGACTGAGTGTCCTAGACTCCTAGTACGGTAAGAGTAAGTAAGTAGTAACAGTAAGTAGAACTAACTAATAACAATAATCAATCAGCGATCAGAAGGAAATGGAGTGTGGGTGGTGTGTGTGTACACTCAGACAGTGAGTGCACGCACGCAGGAGCTAGTAGCCTATGGACACAGTGACTGAGTGTCCTAGACTCCTAGTACAGTAAGAGTAAGTAAGTAGTAACAGTAAGTAGAACTAACTAATAACAATAATCAATCAGCGATCAGAAGGAAATGGAGTGTGGGTGGTGTGTGTACACTCAGACAGTGAGTGCACGCACGCAGGAGCTAGTAGCCTATGGACACAGTGACTGGGTGTCCTAGACTCCTAGTACAGTAAGAGTAAGTAAGTAGTAACAGTAAGTAGTAGAACTAACTAATAACAATAATCAATCAGCGATCAGAAGGAAATGGAGTGTGGGTGGTGTGTGTACACTCAGACAGTGAGTGCACGCACGCAGGAGCTAGTAGCCTATGGACACAGTGACTGAGTGTCCTAGACTCCTAGTACAGTAAGTAGTAACAGTAAGTAGTAGAACTAACTAATAACAATAATCAATCAGCGATCAGAAGGAAATGGAGTGTGGGTGGTGTGTGTACACTCAGACAGTGAGTGCACGCACGCAGGAGCTAGTAGCCTATGGACACAGTGACTGAGTGTCCTAGACTCCTAGTACAGTAAGTAGTAACAGTAAGTAGTAGAACTAACTAATAACAATAATCAATCAGCGATCAGAAGGAAATGGAGTGTGGGTGGTGTGTGTACACTCAGACAGTGAGTGCACGCACGCAGGAGCTAGTAGCCTATGGACACAGTGACTGAGTGTCCTAGACTCCTAGTACAGTAAGAGTAAGTAAGTAGTAACAGTAAGTAGAACTAACTAATAACAATAATCAATCAGCGATCAGAAGGAAATGGAGTGTGGGTGGTGTGTGTACACTCAGACAGTGAGTGCACGCACGCAGGAGCTAGTAGCCTATGGACACAGTGACTGGGTGTCCTAGACTCCTAGTACAGTAAGAGTAAGTAAGTAGTAACAGTAAGTAGTAGAACTAACTAATAACAATAATCAATCAGCGATCAGAAGGAAATGGAGTGTGGGTGGTGTGTGTACACTCAGACAGTGAGTGCACGCACGCAGGAGCTAGTAGCCTATGGACACAGTGACTGAGTGTCCTAGACTCCTAGTACAGTAAGTAGTAACAGTAAGTAGTAGAACTAACTAATAACAATAATCAATCAGCGATCAGAAGGAAATGGAGTGTGGGTGGTGTGTGTACACTCAGACAGTGAGTGCACGCACGCAGGAGCTAGTAGCCTATGGACACAGTGACTGAGTGTCCTAGACTCCTAGTACAGTAAGAGTAAGTAAGTAGTAACAGTAAGTAGAACTAACTAATAACAATAATCAATCAGCGATCAGAAGGAAATGGAGTGTGGGTGGTGTGTGTACACTCAGACAGTGAGTGCACGCACGCAGGAGCTAGTAGCCTATGGACACAGTGACTGGGTGTCCTAGACTCCTAGTACAGTAAGAGTAAGTAAGTAGTAACAGTAAGTAGTAGAACTAACTAATAACAATAATCAATCAGCGATCAGAAGGAAATGGAGTGTGGGTGGTGTGTGTACACTCAGACAGTGAGTGCACGCACGCAGGAGCTAGTAGCCTATGGACACAGTGACTGAGTGTCCTAGACTCCTAGTACAGTAAGTAGTAACAGTAAGTAGTAGAACTAACTAATAACAATAATCAATCAGCGATCAGAAGGAAATGGAGTGTGGGTGGTGTGTGTACACTCAGACAGTGAGTGCACGCACGCAGGAGCTAGTAGCCTATGGACACAGTGACTGAGTGTCCTAGACTCCTAGTACAGTAAGAGTAAGTAAGTAGTAACAGTAAGTAGAACTAACTAATAACAATAATCAATCAGCGATCAGAAGGAAATGGAGTGTGGGTGGTGTGTGTACACTCAGACAGTGAGTGCACGCACGCAGGAGCTAGTAGCCTATGGACACAGTGACTGGGTGTCCTAGACTCCTAGTACAGTAAGAGTAAGTAAGTAGTAACAGTAAGTAGTAGAACTAACTAATAACAATAATCAATCAGCGATCAGAAGGAAATGGAGTGTGGGTGGTGTGTGTACACTCAGACAGTGAGTGCACGCACGCAGGAGCTAGTAGCCTATGGACACAGTGACTGAGTGTCCTAGACTCCTAGTACAGTAAGTAGTAACAGTAAGTAGTAGAACTAACTAATAACAATAATCAATCAGCGATCAGAAGGAAATGGAGTGTGGGTGGTGTGTGTACACTCAGACAGTGAGTGCACGCACGCAGGAGCTAGTAGCCTATGGACACAGTGACTGAGTGTCCTAGACTCCTAGTACAGTAAGAGTAAGTAAGTAGTAACAGTAAGTAGAACTAACTAATAACAATAATCAATCAGCGATCAGAAGGAAATGGAGTGTGGGTGTGTGTACACTCAGACAGTGAGTGCACGCACGCAGGAGCTAGTAGCCTATGAACACAGTGACTGAGTGTCCTAGACTCCTAGTACAGTAAGAGTAAGTAGTAACAGTAAGTAGAACTAACTAATTACAATAATCAATCAGCGATCAGAAGGAAATAGAGTGTGTGTTGTGTGTGTACACTCAGACAGTGAGTGCGCACACGCAGGAGCTAGTAGCCTATATGAACAGTGACAGTGAGTGTCCCTACGGGTACAGTAAGAGTAAGTAGTAAGTAAGTACAACTAACAATAATCAATCAGTAATCAGAAGGAAATAGAGTGTGTGTACACACAGACAGTGAGTGAGTGCACACACGCAGGAGCTAGCTAGTAGCCTATAAACAGTGACAGTCAGTGAGTGTCCTACTCCTAGTACAGTATAACTACAATACTATTAGTAAAGGACAGCAGAAATACTGGTATAGATGATGAGAGAAATAAACAGAGGACAGCTGCCCACAGAGGCAAGGCCCCCCTGAGGCCTAAACCTGTAAGCTTGCAGCAGCTGCCTGTCTCTAATGTAACACACAAGCTACTAACTAAAATACAATGTCTATCTAAATAACAACAATACAGGTGTATATGGCAGGTGTAGGTGAGCAAAAACGCTAGGTAAATGAACACAATAGAGCACTTGCTAAGCCAAAGCACAAAGGAGCAGATCTCTCTCTGTACAAGTCTCAGGCAAGCATGGAAAACCCGAACATGGCGGCCGCTATTTATAGGGTAGGGGCTGGCCAGGGTCCCCCTCTGTGATTGGCTGCCGTCAGAGGGCCTGGGAGCCCTCTGATTGGCTCTAAGCACATCAATCTGGGCTATGACGCTATTCGAGCTCGGTACCGAGCTCGAATAGCGCCGGTTTGCTCGAATAGCTCGAATAGTGAATGGGCTATTCGAGTGTTCTCGAATAGCCCATTCGAATAGCTACAGCTATTCGGAGCTCGAATACCGAGCTCGAATAGCTGAAAAAGAGCTCGAATATTCGAGCTACTCGAATATTCGAGCTCTGCTGAGCACCACTACTTGTAAGGATGCGCCTTCCCCCCTCAAATTGGAAAGATCGACTTCTGCCACCTGAGGAAGTCATCTCACTTGGCATCATGGGTGGACTGGCCCTGCAAACGCCTTTGATACCTTGAATTCACTGACTTCCAAACAATCAGGCCCTGTAAGCAAATGTCAGGGAGCCAGGAGCGTAACTACAGGGGAGCATCCCCAGCGACCACAGGGGCCCCCGACTACTATGTCACAACCTCCGATAAAGGGGTATATCCTTTAGATCAGGTGTTTTTGTGGCTACACTTGTCATAAATGGGAAGATTATGACAGTGCTACAAAAGATGCTGGCACTATATAAATCAATATAAAATCAACCTCTAGGGCCCAACAAACCAGCTGCCGCCCCCAATCTCCACCCTTAACTCCTACATGCTCCTCAGGGCCCCTGCACAATACCAGCATTTGTATATCACCTGTCCCGGCGGCCAGCACGCTGCTCCGGTCTTCTTTCTGGTGTCTGCCTCTGGTGACCTGTGCATGTTATGTGTAAGCGTAATGACATGCACCGGTCACAAGAGGCAGGCAGCAGGGAGAAGACCGGAAGCACAAAGGAACAGAACAGCGTGTTGGACTTGGCCAAGGGGACAGGTGAGATACCAATGCTGCTATTGTACAGGGGCCCTGGGGAGCACGTAACAGTTAAGGGGGAGGTCAAGGGCCCAGCAGTGCTTGGGTGCCAGGGGCAATTGCCCCCCTTGTCTTAATGAAAGCGCCAACCCTGTTTGTAGTTACCACCCTGCAGGAGCGATTTTGTGAGGCAATACCAGCTTACTCCAGCCACGCCATTGCTAGTGCTACCAACAGGATAATCCTCAGCTGCATACCATCGATAGCTGTTACAGCCTTGGTATTTACTTATATACACAGGCCACCTGGCCTAAAGCCAGTGTCCCAGTGGATATACTTAGGCCTCATTCACACTAGTGTGCTTCTGTCTTCTTCTGTCCACTTTTCAGCAACATGTATCAATCTGTAGCATTGATGTGCTGAAAAAAAGGGGACAGAAGTGCACAAAGTGTGAATGAGATTGTAAGCCTTTGGGCAGGGTCCTCCTCCTTTTGTGTCCTACCTGATCATGCACCTTCATTACTGTGGACCCATGCTATGCATCTGAGTGAACCTAACTTGCCTAATCTCCATGCTCCATCCAGTGACTGACTAAGCATTACCTGGTACTCGTACTGTGCTGTGTGATCTGGATTTCTTGTATTCCTGTATTGTCATATTGCTGTATGTCACCCCTAAATATTGTCTGTAACCTAAATCAATGTTCAGCGCTGCGTAATATGTTGGCGCTTTATAAATACAATAAATAATAATAATGAGGCCCAAGTGTTTGTACATTTAGTCATTTGGCTGGCCAGATGACGTGGATGCCTGGAGCATTTGAGCCATTATGATGTATACTATACTGTGATGGTTTTTTTAAAACTACCATTTGTCACAACTTTTGAAATGCAACAGATTGTCTCTGAAGAAGCGGCTAAGCCAATTACTACAGTATATATTGATATGACACATGGGGCCATATGCAATTCACTTTTTCACCTGAGTTTTCCCCTAGGAGATAATTTTTAATCTTCAAATTAAAATAACTTTCCAGCACTATTCAACTAAAAAAAGTACCAAAAAGCAAATGAAAAAGTACTATCAAAATTATTTTGCGCATTTTCTTGCTTTCTGATGGCTTAAAATGCGTTTTGTCGACACATTTAAAATGATCACCCAGCAGAAAACTGGAGAAAATGAGAATTGCATATGGGCCCTGGACTTTTATCATGTTTGTCATGTATAATGTCTACTGTTTAAAATTAACATCTTACAATCACTGTATTATTACTTATGGGCCTCTAAACCCTCATTACTTTGTTTTTTGTTTGTTTAGTATTATGCCATTTATCTGGAGATAGCCAGCCTACTACTGTGAATGTATTATACAGCAATACCAGTATTGCCAAAAAGATGGCAGTAGTGCATTGACCTATGGGGCATTATGTGGAACACAGACACTGAATTGTGACCTGAGTGCTCTGCGCATCAGCAGCCACATCATCCAGGTGAGTCTGAATCATTTCTGGATGTATCATATCTGTAGCATTATTGACTAGAGCCCCATTTTAAGACATTTGAACCAATATTCTCAAATGCATTTATGGCTTAAAAGGAACCTTAAAGAGGAACTTTAACCAAGAATTGAACTTCATCCCAATCAGTAGTGGATACCCCCTTTCCCATGAGAAATCTTTACTTTTCTCGATTAGATCATCAGGGGTCTCTGTATGGCTGATATTGTGGTGAAACCCCTCCCACAGTGTGATGTCAGGACCATGGTTCTGACAGTTTGCGCTCTGTGAACCTTGTTGCATTGTGGGAAATAATGGCTCTTTTCAACTGCTAAGGGCTCTTTCACACTACAGGGAGTGCAGAATTATTAGGCAAGTTGTATTTTTGAGGAATAATTTTATTATTGAACAACAACCATGTTCTCAATGAACCCAAAAAACTCATTAATATCAAAGCTGAATATTTTGAAAGTAGTTTTTAGTTTGTTTTTAGTTTTAGCTACTTTAGGGGGATATCTGTGTGTGCAGGTGACTATTACTGTGCATAATTATTAGGCAACTTAACAAAAAACAAATATATACCCATTTCAATTATTTATTTTTACCAGTGAAACCAATATAACATCTCAACATTCACAAATATACATTTCTGACATTCAAAAACAAAACAAAAACAAATCAGTGACCAATATAGCCATCTTTCTTTGCAAGGACACTCAAAAGCCTGCCATCCATGGATTCTGTCAGTGTTTTGATCTGTTCACCATCAACATTGCATGCAGCAGCAACCACAGCCTCCCAGACACTGTTCAGAGAGGTGTACTGTTTTCCCTCCTTGTAAATCTCACATTTTATGATGGACCACAGGTTCTCAATGGGGTTCAGATCTAGTGAACAAGGAGGCCATGTCATTAGTTTTTCTTCTTTTATACCCTTTCTTGCCAGCCACGCTGTGGAGTACTTGGACGCGTGTGATGGAGCATTGTCCTGCATGAAAATCATGTTTTTCTTGAAGGATGCAGACTTCTTCCTGTACCACTGCTTGAAGAAGGTGTCTTCCACAAACTGGCAGTAGGACTGGGAGTTGAGCTTGACTCCATCCTCAACCCGAAAAGGCCCCACAAGCTCATCTTTGATGATACCAGCCCAAACCAGTACTCCACCTCCACCTTGCTGGCGTCTGAGTCGGAATGGAGCTCTCTGCCCTTTACCAATCCAGCCACGGGCCCATCCATCTGGCCCATCAAGACTCACTCTAATTTTATCAGTCCATAAAACTTTAGAAAAATCAGTCTTGAGATATTTCTTGGCCCAGTCTTGACGTTTCAGCTTGTGTGTCTTGTTCAGTGGTGGTCGTCTTTCAGCCTTTCTTACCTTGGCCATGTCTCTGAGTATTGCACACCTTGTGCTTTTGGGCACTCCAGTGATGTTGCAGCTCTGAATTATGGCCAAAATGGTGGCAAGAGGCATCTTGGCAGCTGCACGCTTGACTTTTCTCAGTTCATGGGCAGTTATTTTGCGCCTTGGTTTTTCCACACTCTTCTTGCGACCCTGTTGACTATTTTGAATGAAACGCTTGATTGTTCGATGATCACGCTTCAGAAGCTTTGCAATTTTAAGAGTGCTGCATCCCTCTGCAAGATATCTCACTATTTATAACTTTTCTGAGCCTGTCAAGTCCTTCTTTTGACCCATTTTGCCAAAGGAAAGGAAGTTGCCTAATAATTATGCACACCTGATATAGGGTGTTGATGTCATTAGACCACACCCCTTCTCATTACAGAAATGCACATCACCTAATATGCTTAATTGGTAGTAGGCTTTCGAGCCTATACAGCTTGGAGTAAGACAACATGCATAAAGAGGATGATGTGGTCAAAATACTCATTTGCCTAATAATTCTGCACTCTCTGTAGAGGCCTTTTTCAGCGTTTTACCGCCGCGGCCATAGTTAGCGTTTTCCATGGTAAAATGAAAGTCCATAGACTTTCATATTACCTTTCACACTTACCGCCGCGTTTGAGTGTTGTGTTTTGAAGCTCCCCGGCACTTTTTCAGGGCCGACCGCTGCGTTTCTCATTTCAATTGATAGTCATGTATTGGCGTTAAAACACCTTCAAAAAGCACCAAAACGCTGACAGCAAAAGGCAGCGTTTTAGCCTTTTCTACAGCTGCCAATAGTGTGAAAGAGCCCTTAGCAAGCAGTATCTCTCTGACTCCCTCTGTGCATAAAACTCTCAGTAACGAACATTCCAGACAGATCACCTGGCAGAATTAGAGATGTCACCACCAGGTATACATTTCAGAATGTAAATTTTAAACAAAGGAAGTATTTTACAATGGGCAAATACTGACTAAATAACTTATAAATGAATATAGTAAAAAATAAGTATTCATTACGATATTTTCACTACAATCGCTCTTTAAGTGACATGCGATAGACGTGTATGTACAGTGCATAGCACACAAATATGCTGTGATGCTTTTCTACGTTCTCTGCCTGAAAGAGTTAATAGTCTACTATGCAACTGACAGTTTTTCTCCAGTGGGGACCCAGTCAGACTACTGAAAAGGAATTTCAGCCATAAAATACTTTACTCTAGGAACGCCATTTCTCTGCCAGGAGAGGAAAGATAAAAAAAAAAAGTCAATAGTTTATATATTTGATCACTCTGAGACACAGGGACAGACTGTTACATTCAGTTAAGACAAAACGATACATCTTTTTAAGTTTTTAAACATAGCATACAACTGTGGGATATCTAACAGTCATTTTTAGGAGTAGGAGGATAAATGCAATTGTTTTCACTTATGTATCACTATAATGCACATAATGGAAACACAATATGGATTCTAGCTTTCCATATCATAGTACAGAACATATAAGCCTACCAAAATGGATTTTGAACTTTAAGCTATGTTCATCCAGTGACATGCTGCTATGGGGGCAGACCACTGCCTTTTACTTCTGGCTTTATGATGGAAACCTATGCATTATCTCAGAGGTTTCCAGAATCTAGGACCTGCCTGCAATACTCCACTGCAACTGTAGTAGTTACAAGATGCCTGCACCAGACCATACCATTTTAGGACCCCCCTCCCCCCATTTGGCACTATCACCTGGCAGACACATCCATCTACTCTTACATCTTCTAATTTATTTAGGATTTTGCTAACCTCACCTAATCTCATGATTCACTAACATTTAAAAACAAGTGACACCCATGCAAACCTAGAAATAAAAAACACATATATAAGTAGATAAATACTAGTTCTACTTACATAACCAATGTATTGCACTGTCCACGTTATGATTCTTGTGAATTTTATAAAGGAGAAGCAGAGAATCCTATTCTAGACAGTTTCCATCTTGGTTACCTTTGACCTCCTGACATAATTTTTTTACTCCTTGCTAATTGTGTATTCGTTACCTGCCACTGGCGTAACAATAGGGGATGCGACCCCTGCTATTGCGGGGGGGCCCGGGGCCCCCCTAGGGCCCGCTCAGGGACTTTTGGGGGGCACATGGGGTCGCAGCATAAGAAGAGAGTATGGCAGATCCGTGGGGAGGGGGGAAATTCCCCCCCCCCTCACCTCGGGCTCTCCTCTCAGCGCTCCCCTCCTGCAATCCATTGGTGGCAGCAGGCTGAATACATTACCTCCTTCTCGCCGGAGCTCTTCTGTTCTCTAAGAGCTTCATGCAACTTCCTGTGTAAACAGGAAGTTGCTCTTAGAGAACGGAAGAGCTCCGACGAGAAGGAGGTAATGTATTCAGCCTGCTGCCACCGGTGCTGCTGCCCGCTGCCACCAATGATTGCAGGAGGGGGAGCGCTGAGAGGAGGGAATTTCCCCCCTCCCCAACGATCTGCCACACTCTCCTCTTATGCTGCGACCCCTCCTGCCCCCCAAAAGTCCCTGAGCGGGGGTGGGGGGCGGATTTTTTTTTTTTTTTGCAGGGCCCAGGGATTTCTAGGTACGCCCCTGTTACCTGCCCTCCTCCCAGAGTCTTCAGACACTCCCACTGAAGTCTATACTTGTGCACTGTCTTATGTCATTAGAAGGAGGGGGAAATAAAAGCAAGAGGAGGAATATATTATAGATAAAAAGAAACCCCAGCATGCAACTGTTTGGCAATGGCAATTAAAGGGCCAGTGCTCCTAAGGTATGTGAAAACTCCAAAACATGACAGCAGAAAAAGTTTTAAAAGTTTTGAATGCAGGAATAACATCTTTATCACGTAATACACTCAGACCAGTTGCTGTTGAAATTTGATTTTTATGGTGACAATCCCGCTTTAAAGTGTAACTGTCGAGCATAAAATCAAAAATCAATCCTTTATTTTTATCTGGTAAACAATTAAGTAATAAGGATGCTAACCAGGCAATCCAAAAGTTAAAATCACTATTACTTTTCTTGTTGATAAATTATCATTCCCCGGTTTACCTGACTCTTATTTGGTGCACACAAAATTTGGTACACAAAAAGTTAGTTGCAAGGCATGCTGGGTTGTCCTTTTTTGCTTCTCTACTTCTCCTCAGACTTAACTAATGCAGCCTGATTGGTTGAAGCCTCTTTCCCTCCTATTTTCCCCTCCCACACCTCTGTTCCTCTCTAATTGGCCAATATTTCTCATGCTGAGACAATGCACTTTCTACTGCAGACCTGGGTGGGAGTACCTGAAGACTGGGAGGAGGGCCAGCAGTGCATACACAATCAGGCAGAGGAGAGTAAGGGCCCGTTTCCACTATCGCGGTTTCCGCCGCGATTCCGCAGAGTTTCCCCGCACATGAATCGCACGGGGAAACTCTGCCATAGGGGATAACGGGGCCGCGGCCGAATCGCTTGCGGGAGCGATTCGGCCGGAACCCCCCGCAGATAGCCACAGTTAAAGTGGGAAATGCTCAGAAGGATTTTCTCTTTTATTACTGTAGAAAAATCACTAAAATCTAAACGTGGGCAGTGCAATACATATGTTATGTAAGTAGAGCAAGTATTTATCTACTTATAATATGTGTTTTTTTTCTGATATAGTATGGCTGACAGCTCCTCTTTAACACCTAGGGGAAACATTTTACATCAAAACTGTGTCTGATTATGCGTATAAATTAATAAGTGTACAGAAAAATTACAATTAAAATTTTATCACCTTGTTTCATGTGTGAATCACAACAGCTTTTTAACTTTTTCTTTTGCGATAATTTATGACCAGCCTAAGGCAGGTGTTCACTGTTAATGCATATATAAGTATTGAATAATATCTGTCCATATAAGTTGTTGTTTGTGTGTGTGTTTTTAAGTGAAAAATATGGTGTGTGGTCCCCTGCATAAAGCAGAAGCATCCCATCTTTTGCCTCTTAAACAGTTGTAAGACAAAAATATGGACATGCACTCCTAAATAACATGCGGTGTGCTAGCACCAGGGATTGTGGCAAACCATTTTCACAAATAGAGAGAAAGATCCCTGGTATGAAACTGCTGCACCACCATTTATAATACAAAAGAGTTTTATTGAAAATGCTGAACAAGTCTAAAAACATTTAAAACCAAAGCAATCCACAACACAGTCATGTGGAAATCAAGAACATATAAATAATCACAAGTGCCTCACCTCCAAAAGTAAATGGGTAAGCCCTAATGGCTGCTATACTTATCCAACTTGGTTCATGTGAACCAATAATGGAATAATGGGACCCGGGTCCTGGGTAAAGTTAACTGCCAAAGCTAAAGTGCTAAAAAAGTACAAGCAGGTGCAAGAATGCAAAATACAGTGTATAGCAGGGGTCTCAAACTCGCGGCCCGTGGGCCATTTGCGGCCCTCGATACAATATTTTGTGGCCCGCGCTGGCAAAAGCTTCCTTATAGTTCGCTTCAGTGCTCCCAAGTAATCTGCTGCATCCCCGCCGCTAAACGAGGGCTGCAGAGCCCCCAAATCGCCCGGGGGGGGGGGGGCAATCCGCCGGCATTTCCTGTAAGGGGCAGAGCTTTCAGCTCTGCCCCTCCTGACGTCAATCGCGGTGTATTGCCGCCTCTGCCCGCCCCTCTCACTCTTCCTTCACAGAGAGGGGCGGGGAGAGGCGGCGATGCGCCGCGATTGACGTCAGGAGGGGCAGAGCTGAAGCTGGAGCTGCTGATTGACCATTTTTGTGAAATCCCTTATGCGGCCCAGCCTCATCCTGACTTTGCCTCCTGCAGCCCCCGGGTAAATTGAGTTTGAGACCCGTGGTGTATAGTATATAGGGCAATATGCTCATGAGCATTTGACCAAAGTGACCAAACATAAAGTGCATGACGTATGGACAAGCTTATACAGACCAAACAATGCCAGTATAATAAAGTGATACATACATAGTCCTGGGCAGGGTCCCCTAGTGTGTGATTAGGCAGCCGCAAGAGTAAGAGCGGAGGGAGGCACAGCAAATGCTATACTATACACTGTATTTTGCATTCTTGCACCTGCTTGTACCTTTTTAGCACTTTAGCTTTGGCACTTGCCTCTCAAACATAGGAGCTCAAAATGGGCAGCGAAAGACTCAGTGAGTACGTGGGTCCCCCCTCAATTCTAGTTGCAGTGCACCATATATGTCCGTAGTGAAGGGTCCTCTGCAAGGATGTGGGGGATGGCTTTTTGGATCCTTTTTCCAGCCCAGAGGGATACCAAGTATTACGAGCAAGAAGTCTATGGTGTTATTGAATTAATCCATTAAAGCACACCTCGGGCTTGATTCACTAAACCATGATAACTCAAATATCACACCTTATCAAAGATATCGCACCTTATCAAAGTTAACACGCCTTATCAGAGTAGCATAGTGAGCGATACGAACTGATGCCTGCTAATTGGCAATGGCACTCGTCCTGCCCTTAGCCCCTGTGGGTTCGTAGCGCTCTGATAAGGCGTGTTAACTTTGATAAGGTGTGATATCTTTGATAAGGTGTGATATTTGAGTTATCACGGTTTAGTGAATCAAGTCCCTGAAGTGAGAGGGATATTGAGGCTGCCATATTTATTTTCCTTTTAAATACTGCAAATTGCCTGGCTGTCCTGCTGATCCTCTGCCTCCAATGCTTTGCTTTTAGCCATAGACCCTGAACAAGCATGCAGATAAGGTGCTCTGCCTGAAGTCTGACTGGATTAGTTGCACGCTTGTTTCAGGTGTGTGATTGAGACAATACTGATGCCGTGACGATCAGCAGGACTGCTAGGCAACTGGTAGTTTTTAAAAGGAATTAACTCTGGCAGCCTCCATATCCCGCTCACTTTAGGTGTAGTTTAATGAAACCGTAAGATAAGTATGCCATGCTAGCTAATGAATATAGTGTACTTCTAACACACCATGAATCCACTTGCTAATAGTGTGCCTGAACAGGTCATGTGCGATGCTGTAGTAAGCATGGTGCCTTGTCAGGATGGGTGGGGCTATTTTCTGCCTCCAGGTTGCAAGGTGTCCATCCCACACTGATGAGAGGCATATGGTGCTGGTAACCAGATGAGGGTCTCTATCTACTTGTTTCCGACCTACAGTATATGCCTGGGAAGATAAAGGTGGGAGGGAGCAGGGACTGCACACCCCCATGCATTTATCATTTTAACCTTTCCCAGTGGTGATACTGCTCAGCACCTTGTAATCTTCTGCTCCTGGGGTAACTGAGTCACTAGACTAAAGCAATGTACAGTACATTCTTGTGATAAATGTCGCCTATCGAGGCTCAGGAAACGATCCCTCAGGCAACTAAATAGGGACCGGTGCTGTGCAGACACACCTCTAGCCTTCAAGCTAGCAATGCATTCTGTTGCTATGGAGGAGGAGGAAGGGATGACGACCAGTGCATGATGGAGCGGCTTCCCGTGGTCAAGAGGAATGAAAACTGCACAGGTATGCTTGGGCGTCATTAAGGATCCAACATCGAGGTCAACTGTACATCGTACATACAGTACACTAGAAAAGCCAACAAGCGTCCGGTCATCATCGGCCATTTCGGCTAACCTTTATCCAATGTGTGTGCCAGTGGCATCATTACAATTCAAGCTCCCCCCCCCCCCCCCCCCAGAAAAACTTTGATAGGACCCTCCACAGTGTTCACATACCATCCCTTGCTTCCCTTTGGTGCCCTTCACTGTTTAGGAGCCCATCTTGCAAGGGCCATAAAATAAGTGTGACTATTATAAGCTTCACATACATAACAAGTGTAGCCACAAAAAGACCTGATCTGAGGGATAGTCCCCTGCATCAGAGGGAGGGAACATTAATAGTTTGGGGGGAAGGCACAGCTTTGGGCCCCTTTGCATTTGCAGGGGCTGCTCCCCTATAGTAACGCCCCTGGTGTGTATATACATTTAGATTGCAGCATGAATGGCTGCTTCAGATTGGCCCTGAGGGTTACTCTCCTGCGATAACCAGCAGTAATTTATACCCTTGTTATAGCATCCTTACTGATGTTTAATGAATCAATCCCTGAAGGTGGCTACACACCATACAATTTTTTAAATATCTGTTAAATTTAAGAATTGCAATAATTTTTTCTGACTGATTGTAACATTTTAAAAATATGACCAATGCACCACACACGTATGTAAAATTTTTCCCCAATTATGATAAAAATAATTGAAAACTCTGACAAAATTGCTATGGTGTGTATATTAATAATTGGACAATCCAACACACACCATACAATCTTTAGAAAGATTGAAGAAAAATATCTGGCATTCCGGATCGATTAAAATCGAATAAAACGGGAAATCCGATCAGATTTTTCAGTCGAATGAAAAAAAAGCTTTCGATTTTTTCGAGAGATCCGATGGTTTTTATCGAATTAACGTAAAATCGGATCATTTTATTGTATCGTGTGTGGCCACCTTAAGTCTCCTTTAAGTATAAGCGGTGGCATAGCTAGGGTATTGGACACCCGATGCTCTTCTGTTACTTACTGGATGGGGGTTGTGTGGGCGGGCTTGCTGGCTGCCCCTCTCTCATTGGCTGGAGAGAGACACCAGCAGGAAAAAGAGGGTAATTGTGGGGTGTGAGGGATGCAATAAAGAAAAGCCTGTACATCTTACAGCGCGGTCGCTTGAGGACACAGCTGCCTGTAGCTGCAGTGCACTCATGAGCTCACAAACCTTGGCCTGTGTCACCCCCTCTGATGGTGACACCCGGGGCGGATCGCGCTCCATGCACCTGGCTTGCTACGCCACTGATGCTAAAGTTGTAACAACACAGAAAATGGATGAAATGAGAACAATGAAGAAGTGTATTAACTGCATAATAAAATAATGATAATATCTAGAAATTACAAAGGTCTACCGTATACAGTAGCAGTTAAAGTTAATTCATTGTTTGATGTGGGAGGCCAGCGTGTAATAATCGCTAGTGCACACAGGCCCGCGCTCTCTCAGCATGGATTAAGCATTAAAGTAGCAGTGCTCTAATTAAATAAATCTGATGTGGGAAATTAATGTACTGTAAAGTTATACAGGTTGAGAACTTCACAGTACTTCACCGTCCAGTCTTATTTTTCATTTATAGAGCACTTCATTAAGAGCATTATCCGTGGCCTATTTTCATTCAGAGCGCATCAAACGCACCCAAACCATCCACAATCCATTTGCTTATTTTATTTATTAGCCAGCTGGATTGTTATTTTGTGTGTGATGAGGTTTAGTAGGAAAGTGTTTTATTATATCACTCGGCCCACATAACCAAATGACAAAACGCATGTAGATCACAATAAATTGCACGGTAATGCTTGAATCCAGGCACAAATAATTTCCCAGCCCAGTGTAGGCACTTAAAGGGAACCTGAAGTGAGAAGTCTATGCAGGATTCCATTATTATTATTTCCTTTTAAACAATACCAGTTGCCTGGCAGCCCTTGTTGATCTATTTGGCTGCAGTAGTGTCTGAATTACACCAGAAACAAGCATGCAGCTAATCTTGTCAGATCTGACAATATTGTCAGGAACACCTTGGGCCTGATTCACAAAGCGGTGCTAACAGTTAGCACCCTGGTGAAAATCCCTTTATCATGCCTAAACTCAGTTTAGGCATGATAAGTTTAGGTGTGATAAGTTTAGGTGTGATAAGTTTAGGCATGATAAGTTTAGGTGTGATAAGTTTAGGCATGATAAGTTTAAGCGCCAACTGCGTTAGCACCGCAGTGCACAGGTGATCAAAAGTTTTACGCTAGCAAAGTCTGGTGCACTTTGTATAAAGATGAATGGCGCTGCTTTGCGTGCGGGACTTTGCAAGCGATCTAAACTTATCTAAACTTATCATGCCTAAACTTATCACACCTAAACTTATCATGCCTAAACTTATCACACCTAAACTGGCTTTTCACCAGAGTGGTGCAATGGTTATCATGCCTAAAGTCTTTTAGGCGTGATAACTGAGTTATCACCGCTTTGTGAATCGAGCCCCTTATCTGCTGCATGCTTGTTCAGGGGCTATGGCTAAAGAATTAGAGGCAGAGGATCACCAGGACTGTCAGCTGGTATTGCTTAAAAGGAAATAAATATGGCAGCCATTATATCCCCCTCAGCAGTGGCGTAGCTAAGGAGCTTTGGACCCCAGTGAAAGTTTTACATTGGGTTCCCCAATCCCCAAGCATTCTATACATAACTATTCATATGGCTTACAAAACCTGTCAAGGACATCCACAGTATGAGAGGTGTAAGCAGAGGGGGAACATACTGAAAACTGTGGTAGAGGCGCCTGGTTTATCTAAAGCTATATGCTGTATATGCTCCTAGTAGGTAAGAAGAGGCAATCGCATGCCTCTCCAGATGACACCAGCATATTGGAAAAGATTTTATTCAACATAAACTGGTATGACAACACGTTTCATGAGTACTGGCCCGCTTCCTCAGGTCAATTAAAAAAGTGTGGTGCCAGAATTGGTAGTAGCAGTGAGTGCCTCTAATAGAGTTTGCCTGGACAAACGAGCTGGGATGGTTATTTCTCCTGCAAGCACATATGGTGTTTGCAAGGATTGCAACCTACCTTTGTGAGTATATTATATTATATATTACAGCCTGCTCCTATACCTAACAGTACTGCACCACTGGGCTCCCAGTCGCTCTCATTTTCTCTAGGGGGCACCACGTCCATCCTAGAATCCCTAGCAGTGGCATAGCTAAGGAGCTGTGGGCCCTGATGCAAGTTTTACAATAGGGCCCCCCAAACACTCTGTACATAACAATTGATACGGTGCACCAAAACCTGCCAATGGTAACTACAGTGTTAGAGGTGCAAGAAGGGGATGGGGAAGAGCTTGTTAATGATTACCACTATTCAAAGTATCTATAGAAGTGATCATTACCAACACAGAGCTAATACTACAGTTGAGGGAGAGCTTATGGGGCCCCTCTGGCCCAAGGGCCCCGATGTGGTCGCTACCTCTGCACCCCCCTATTGCTACGCCCCTGATCCCTAGATATTTGTTGAGGAGAGGAACAGTTTGTTAATGATTACCACTAATAAAAGCATATATAAATGAGATCATTACCGACATAGCGCCATTAAAGATCTAATACTGTGGTTGAGAGAGGATCCCTAGTGGCCTACTCTGGTCCAAGGGCCCTGGTGCGGTCGCAACCTCCGCATCACCTATTGCTACGCCACTGTCTCTCAGTTCAGGTGTACTTAACTACTTAAAGACCACGCTAATTGAAATCTACGCCCTGTTTTGATGCTGATCTGGCTGCCAGGACCTAGATTTTAATTCACTGCCGAAGCGCGCATCCACTGTTTTCGTCACTCCCGACGATCTCGGCGCTGTCTCCCTGCCATCTCCTGTCGCAGCTCACTCGCCCAGACAGTCTCTATGACTGCAGAGCCCTGTGAGCTGGTCAGGAGCCGATTTCATTGGCTCCTGGCCGTGCCTATTAATGCAAGCCACTCCCATGGGCTTACATTGATAGACAGGGTCAGGAGCCAATGAAAGCGGCTCCTGACCGGCTCACAAGACTCTGTCATCACAGAGACGGCAAAGTGGGTGCCCTGAGGATCCTGGCGTGGATGGCGGTTTGCGGGTGGCGAGTGCAGCGATTCGTTTGTATTCCGTCGTTATTGTACCAGCGGTCTCTGGTCCTTAAGGGGGCAGAGACCGCTGGTACTTAAGTGGTTAAAGAGGAAGTGTAGTAAAAAATAACCTAATGAATACAATTAATTGATTTTTGAAAAAAAATATTTATAGTTTATTTAGTCAGTGTTTGCCCATTGTAAAATCTTTTCTCTCCCTGATTTACATTCTGGAATGTATCACTAGTGGTGACATCTTTAGTTCTGCCAAGTGGTCTGTACAGGATATGTTACTGAGCGGGTTTCATCTACAGATTGGGATGAAGTTCAATCCTTGGTTAAAGTTCCTCTTTAAATGGCAGAGCTTGTTTTGACTGTCAATTGGGATCATTGGTGAAGAACTGGGTGACCTGCTATATGCAGAGGTTAACGTGTACCCGAGGAAAGTGCTGGATTTCGGTACTTACCTCAATAGATGGAAGTCTCTGGATAATCAAGAGGTTTCCTCATCCCCCTCTACCTTGCCTTGCCTGCGCTGGGTCCCCTCAAAGCTCATTGACAAGCCCTTGTTGATGGTGCACGACCTCTCTGCACAGACGGTGGCTCCGTGCAGCAGCCTTCCTATGCCTCCGCAGTGCAGCCGAGCTTCCATCTACAGAGGTAAGTATCTGAATTTCTCTTCTTACAATCTCACTGGTTTTCTTTAAGTTGGCCATACACTGGCACATGACCACCCGATGTGCCAACATATATGCTGATCTCATCAAGGAGGGATCTGTTTATACCACACACTGCACATCACTCTACTGAACCGCTGCAGCAGAGCTGGCTGATGGACCCCCCAGGACGCCCTCCTTCTAATAGCAAAGTGCACTCATCTGGGCACCAACATGCTCCATCCTTTGTCCCTCCTATTAGATAGGGTGAAACCTGGGGGGGAGGGGGTCTCGATGTGTCACCACTACCATCGCACCCCCACCCAGAACGTCTCAAGTGACATCTTTCCATCCAGAGTGATTCATATCTGAAAATGATTTTGGGCAGAAAGCGATCAAAATTACAATCTGGCAGCCATCCCGAGCAACAGGAGGTTGCTTTCGTTACATATGTTGATGAATCAAGCCCATAGATTCTCATTGGTGTAGCGTTGGCCTGAGAATGATACGTTGTCCTAACTCCATTAAAATCAAACCTGGCAATTTTACCATTCCTCTCTGTGACAAGCTTGTGCACGTGGCTCATGGTGGTTCACCGTCCAAAAAGGAGGAAATCTCTGAGGATGCCCATGGTTATATTTTTGACTCCCCTTTAGGGATGGTCGGACATGCTGATTTCCTATTCCGACTAAATTCTGATTTCCGCAAATGCCAATTACCGATACTGCAACATTCTGACGGATTTCCAAGTTCTGCAGAAAATGTTGTTTTTTTGCTATATTTATGAATAAAGTTAGGTAATTTAAAAACAAGTTTGTATTTTTTTTTAATGGAATCTGTTGTAATAGCAGATATCCGCAAAATATTACGGATTCCATGAAACAACCTTTTTACGGTATACTTCTCAATGCTCTGATTGGCCAAATACTTGAGAGCCGGAAGCATTGGGCCAGTCACAGAATGCAGAGTTTTTCCGTGGAAATCAGATCTCTGCAGTCATTTTAGACTAGTCACAAGAATCGGATACTACCGAGTTTTTCTCAATTTTGTTACTGGTTCAAAATTTCCAAAGTTTCCGATTTCTGCGGTAAAGTTTTCCATTCTCTGATTGGTCCAATAATACAGAGTATTTCCGAATTTCGGGTCTGACTCTGAAATACTCGGTAGTATAGGAGCAATCAGAGATTGCAAGGCTTAACCACAGGAATTGAAAAACCACAGAAATTTTGAACCAATCACAAGACTCGGAAAAACAATCACAAGACTCGGAAAAACTTGGTAGTGTCCGAGTCTTGTGATTGGTCTAAAACTACAGCAGAAATCCAATTTTCACTGAAAAATCCTGCATTCTCTGATTGGTCCAATGCTTCTGAGTTGTGGTAATGCGGCATTACAACGGATTTCTGATTACCACTGTGGAAAGCCAATTACTGATTAGAAACACAGAAATCGGCTTCCTGCCGGAATTTTCAGGCCATCCCTAATATGGGGCCTGTTTTTTTCCCCTGCTGTGCTTGTGATACAATTACTGTGGCAGGCTGGCTTTCTGAGTATACTGTCAGACGATCATGCGCGCGATAGTCATTAGAACAAAAAATGTGTTGTACCTTTGTAAACAAAGTTATTTTATTGGACTTGTCACTTCTCGTCTGCCTGTGGAAGTCATTAGCATAATTCTGCGTTTTCTGTGTCTGAGATTTTGTCTAAACTCCAAAAACCACGCATTGTGCATCGCAAGTGAAAGGGAAACTTAACGCATCAATGAGGACTGTGTCTGTGGGATAAATGAAGCCGGCAAATAAGATATTAAGAAGCAAATACTGACTTATGAAGAAAATATAATGAGCTTTTGACTTCCACAGGGCTGTCACACAGAAAGCATTGCATTTTTCTTAGAAAAACAAAATTGTTCTGTAGCTCTTATTACTGCACATTGCTTGCTTTATCGTCTACACAATAACTACAGCCACTGACTGACCCCTCTCAGGGGAGGGGCACTGTTATAGAGGGGTGGAAGCAGCATTGTGGGATTCATGCAGGGGCTTCTGGGATACACTGCATGAGGAAAGTAAGGAGACTCAGCCATGAAGATGTGTTCCCGGAATTATTATTAATTGTAAAGCGCTAAGCCGCTAACATATTACGCTGCACTGGACAATAAATACATACAATGATACGAAGGATGACAGACGTAACAAGGTTATACAGCATAGAACAAAGCTATACAAGGCAAATGGTACAAAATACATGATCATTCGATTTTGGGCTGGTTAAGTAGTCCCAGTAATACAAGTACGAGGTGGTTATAGGAAAGGAGCACAATGATGGGGGCACACAGTCATGTAGAATACACTAGGGAGGGGAGGACCCTGCCAAAGGTTTACAATCTTAAGGGGATGGGAGGTGGACACACTAGGTAGGGCTGTAGAATAAGTAATCAGTAGAGAGTTACTGTGTGGTAGGGAGTGGGTAGGTCATCTTAAAGAGAACCAGAACTGTAAATAAAAAGTCAAAATAACCATACACCGGTCATACTTACCTCCGGTGTGTTCTACTCAATATATTTCTCCTCTCCTGCGTCCCGTTTGTCCACTGGGATCAATGGAATTCTCCATCCTCCATTTTAAAATTGGCCATTACCCTATAACAGCTTCCTGGTCAGCACACTGTTAAGCTGTAATATCATCCACTTGAGCCATAGGGAAATATGGACATTACCTTGCACATTCAGTTGTAACTGCTGCTGATATATAACTGACAACAACTGGTTTATTTCAGTTCTGACAAAATATTGTCAGAACTGGAAGGGATCATTGTAAGAAGAAAATGGTGAGCTTCTGAGAAGAACTTATGGTGAGGTAAGTGTGTAATATTCATTTGCAGCTACATTATGTGTTTATTTTAAATAATTTTCCCTTTAACCTCCCTGGCGGTAAGCCCGTGCTGAGCACGGGCTATGCCGCCGGGAGGCACCGCTCAGGCCCCGCTGGGCCGATTTGCATAATTTTTTTTTTGCTACACGCAGCTAGCACTTTGCTAGCTGCGTGTAGCATCTGATCGCCGCCGCTACCCGCCGATCCGCCGCAATTCCTCTCGCCGCGGCCGCCCCCCCCCCCAGACCCCGTGCGCTGCCTGGCCAATCAGTGCCAGGCAGCGCTATGGGGCAGATCGGAGTCCCCTCTGACGTCACGACGTCGATGACGTCGGTGACGTCATCCCGCCCGTCGCCATGGCGACGGGGGAAGCCCTCCAGGAGATCCCGTTCTTTGAACGGGATCTCCTGATCTCCGATCGCCGGCGGCGATCGGAGGGGCTGGGGGGATGCCGCTGAGCAGCGGCTATCATGTAGCGAGACTTTGTCTCGCTACATGAAAAAAAAAAAAAAAAAATTAAAAAAAAAGATTTGCTGCCCCCTGGCGGATTTTTTGCAAACCGCCAGGGGGGTTAAATAAGGTTTCCTTTAAACAGGTGGGTTTTCAGGGCTTGCTTGAATATGTTAAGGTCTGGTGGGTGGTGGAAGTGGGTTCCAGAGGGTCGGAGTGGCTCTTGGTAAATCCTGCAGGCGCACATGGGCGTGGGAAATGCACAGGCAGTTAGACGAAGGTCATTGGAGGACCGAAGGGGGCGGCTTGGTACATACCTGTGAACAAGCTTCGAGATGTAGGTGCGGCAGGTTTAATGCACAAATTTATAGGCCAAACATAGAATCTTGAATCTTGAATTCTGAATCGGATAGGGAGCCAGTGCAGGGTTTTACAGAGGGGTATGTGGATGCGGAGCAGTGAGAAGAATGGATGAGTCTCGTAGCAGAGTTCATAACTGACTGAAGGGGGCAAAGCGGTTCAAGGGGAGGCCAGACAGAAGCTAATCAAGGCGGGAGATGATGAGGGCATGCATGAGCAGCTTGGTAGTGTCTGGGGTCAGAAAGGAGGACAGGGTAGGGTTTTCCAGATACTGAAGAGGAAATAGAGGGGAGATGGGGCATAGTGTGGACTACAGCATAATCTTGTTGTGGTAAACTCTGATGTAGAAGAACTTCAGGTATAGTAAACTGAATGTCCTGGTCTGGGCAAGTGCCAATATGAGTATATGGGGGTAACACCTTGTATAGGAAACCTGGATATAATAGAACTTCAGTTATAGTTAACCTGATTTTTGGCCCCTGTGGTATTCTGTATCCCGCTAAAGTGGAAAGTGGCCAGGCACATGTGTCATACGTCAGCCGGAGACCCGTGAGACGTGATAAGTGGGTGGGCTGTCATGCTACTCTGGGCCTGCGTGGATAACCTCAAAAGCATCGGAGCATGGGCTAAAAACCACAAGCTGCATCAACTGGCGAGATCTATGCTTCCTGTGCAAGCTGCTGCCTAATTGCTAAGGGAATCGCCTATAAACTGTGACTTGCTTGTGCATGGCTGCCAGGCTACAAGCTGCACAGAAATGTGGACAGAGGAGCACACTATCAGTACGGTACCCGAATTCACTAATAAGACCTATGCTTCCTGTGCAAGCTGGTGTGTGATTGTTGCATGCCAATCCCTGCATATTGAGCACTGTGCATTGTGATCTAACTGATGCTGGGAATACAGGATGAGATTTTTCAGCAGATTTACTGTTCGATCGATCTTCCGATCGTTTTTCTGATCGATTTCCATTAACTTCTATGATAAATCGATCAGAGACACAATCAAAAATAAGATCGAACCTGTTGGAAATCATCTATCGAACCATCTATCTGCCAATAAATCTCATGGTGTATTCCCAGCTTAAGACACGGTTTGTGCTTGCTTGTTGAATAATTAAAAAGAAAGAAAGTCTTTCAATTATTAAAGGGGGACTGAAGTAAGAGGTATACGGAGGCTGCCATATGTTTTTCCTTTTAATCAATACCAGTTGCCTGGCAGCCCTGCTGGTCTATTTCTCTGCAGTAGTATCTGAATAAAACCAGAAACAAGCATACAGCTAGTCTTGTCAGATCTGACTTTAAAGTCAGAGACACCTGATCTGCTGCATGCTTGTTCAGGGGCTATGGCTAATAGCATTAGAGGCAGAGGATCAGCAGGGCTGCCAGGCAACTGGTATTGCATAAAGAGACTCTGTAACATTAAAAAGATCCCCTGGGGGGTACTCTCCTCGGGTGGGGGAAGCCTCCGGATCCTAATGAGGCTTCCCACGCCGTCCTCTGTCCCACGGGGGTCTCGCCGCAGCCCTCCGAACAGCCGGCGACTGTGCAGACTGTCAGTTCAATATTTACCTTTGCTGGCTCCAGCGGGGGCGCTGTGGCGGCTTTCCGTTCCGAACTACACGGAAATACCTGATCTCATTCGGGTCCGCTGTACTGCGCAGGCGCAGGAAACTTGCGCCAGCGCAGTAGAGCAGATTCGACGGCGATCGGGTATTTCCGTGTAGTTCGGAGCCGACAGCCGCCAGAGCGCCTGCGCAGGAGCCAGGAAGGTAAATATTGACGTCACCGCTGCACGGACTCCACGGAGGGCTGCAGCGAGACCCCTGACGGATGGAGGACGGCGTGGGAAGCCTCATTAGGATCCGGAGGCTTCCCCCACCCGAGGTGAGTACCCCCCAGGGGATCTTTTCATGTTACAGATCCTCTTTAAAAGGAAATAAACATGACAGCCTCCATATACCTCTCTCTTCAGTTGTCCTTTAACTGAATTAAGATACAGTACTGTGGTGTATACTTTATCTGCTTGAGTGTGACAATTTCTGAAATAGTAAACTACTGGCCAGGTCCCTTGGAGTTTTCCATAAAGGGATTCTACTGTACTTGGAGAGGTGGATAGCATGCGCCCTTGAAATTAAGGACCCCCACAGGTGAGTAGAAATGAGGTATAAATGTGATAACAGGTGGCATTACACCATAGAAGCAGAATGCCTGGAAGGAGAAAGAAGTGTCACGTGGATCCTGGAGAGGTGAGTTACTTCACCCTTCTGCTGTGCACTCTACATGCGACGTTCCTCCTTACCGACCTCGGTAAACTCGTTCTGGGTAGCACACTGGTGAACGTTACAAGTGCCCACAGAGAGGACCCTGAGAGCCCTTTGTGGCACACTTGCCATAGGTTCACCACCACTGCCCTATAGTATGTTCTCAGTTTTGCAGTACTTAATAGCTATGGGTAGAGGCACTGATCACCTAGACCAGACATTATGGCCATCTATGACTGCTGACTAACAGAATGTATACATAGAATTAGAAAAGCAATCAAATTGTAAAAAAGTCTGTCACGCGCTAAATCCAATTAATTTAGATCTTCTCTTTATTAAATAAAATTCCTTAATATGCTCTCCAAACCAATTATAGCACACTATTTCTACCTATCACAAACTCCCATTCACACTCAAGAAGGGCCCTTCTAAAAAAACATACAGTTCAAAATAGATCCCTTTAAAATTCAAATGGATCAAAAAACCTGTAGAAGACATCCAGAATTGTCCATAAAAAATCAATAGCATCAATAAAAGTATTACCAAAGACTCAAAGAGGCAAAATGAGAAATGAATAGATCTGCTTTCTCACATGAAAAACATTATTGACTGTCCTTCTTATGGTGTTACCTCAGGAGATGTCCTATACATGTAGAAAGTCTCTATCGCAGCGTTAGCTGATTTTATCCTCCAGCCCTGAATGTTCGCTCTGATAAATACAGATTATATACACCACACTCACGGTTTCGTTTGCCTCTGTCTTCAGGTGTTATTACACACCTTCCTCATCCGTTACTATCACGGGACCGGGACCGTCTGATTTCAGACTCCTCTCATACTGTTAGTCACACTGGTCTCCAAGCGCCGCCTACGTCACTTCCGCGTATAGACACAGTGGTACGCTCGCAGCACTTCCAGTCGCTCCTCACTCTTGTTGGGTATATTCAGGTGACGTCACCACCATAGAGTCTGCTGGAACTTGCTCTCAGGATACCGCTGCGCGCTTTGCGGATAAACCTAGTTGAAGCGTTCTCTCCAATCTTAGAGTATAAATTAAAGGGAAAAACCTCAATGCATTTCAGCCACTTCATGGTGGCCTTCCTCAGGAGGATTTTGTAAAGCAAAATTAGAATTAGAAAAGCACTTGTATCAGAAGACCTTTATAATTGGGCAGAGTTACACTGAAGGTGAATACAGACATTTGACATTTCACGGGTGAAATGATTGTAATCGCTTGATTTCTCTACAGTCCCCCCCCCCCCCCCCTTTCCTTTTTGCTTGTTAAAGTGAGCCTCCAGACTAAAAAATCTACTCAGCAGCACTGAAAAGGCTTGGTGTTTCTTTAACAGTTTCATGCCATCAGAACTTTGTTTTTCTTACCCAAGCCTCATTTTTAGCTGCACAGAAGAAAACTGCCCGGGCATTTTTCCACTCATGCTGTGCACAGGATGATGGGATTTCTGAGGTTGTTGTTCTCTTTCTGCTGTTTTGGCGCAAATTTATTTTTTCAAATTTGGAATTTGTGATTTAAAGCCTAGCGTGCGCAACTGGGAGGGGGGAAGCAGGAAATTTGGGCACCTGAGGCAGGTGGACAAAAAGGGCGCCACTATTGACTCCCATATTAAATATCGTTTAACAGGCGCCAAACAGGCAAAAAGGGCGCCCGTGATAATTTATGTTTTCAAACTGTTTCCCAACTTCGCCGGCAAACAGTAACGTTTACACAAATAAAATAGATGAACTAGAGTTCATTCTGAATGACAAAGGCTATGACATTGTGGGAATAACCGAGACATGGATGGATGAAAGTCATGACTGGATAGCCAATTTAAAAGGATACAATGTGTTCAGGAGGGATAGAACAGGAAAAAAAGGTGGAGGGGTTTGTCTCTTTGTTAAGAATTCTTTTACAGCTGTCCTCAACGATGAGATGGAGGAAGATTGCGAAGATGTGGAGTCCGTTTGGGTAAATATTCATGGTGGAAATAAAAGTTGCCAATTGCTTATTGGGGTATGCTACAGACCACCTCATATTAATGAAGCTGCAGAACTGCAATTACTACAGCAAATTGAAAAAGCGGCAAGTAAAAATGAGGTCATAGTTATGGGCGACTTCAACTTTCCAGACATTGACTGGGGTATTGAGGCTACCCATTCTGGTAAAAGCAGCAGATTTCTGGCAGCACTACAGGACAATTACTTGACTCAAATGGTAACGGAACCAACTAGGGGGAATGCGTTACTGGATCTGATCATTTCGAATAGACCAGATAATGTATCAAATGTGCAGGTTCAAGAACATTTGGGAAATAGTGATCACAACATGATAACGTTTGATCTGGTGACTGATAGGCCACGGGGCAGCGGGACCACTAAAACTATGAATTTTAGAAAAGCAAAGTTCAATCAAATCAGGCAGGCACTAAGTTTGGTGAACTGGGATAATATACTACAAGGGGAGGACACTGAAGGGAAATGGCAAGCTTTTAAACGTATTCTCAATCAATATTGTAGTATGTATATCCCATATGGAAACAAAATGTCTAGGAATAAAAAAAGGCCTCTATGGATGAATAGAAAGGTTAAAGATAAAATGAAGAGGAAAAAGAATGCCTATAAGGTCCTAAAACAGGAGGGGACCGAGGCTGCACTAAGCAATTATAAGGAGTGCAATAAAAATTGTAAAAAAGAAATTAGGCTGGCAAAGATCGAAGCTGAAAATCAAATCGCTAGGGATATCAAATCTAACCCAAAAAAGTTTTACAAGTACATCAACTCTAAAAAAAGAAAGGTTGACTGTATAGGACTCCTAAAGGATGAGGGTGGGAACTCAATGGTGGATGACCAAGGTAAGGCAGAGTTATTAAATGCTTTCTTTGCTTCTGTCTTTGCAAAGGAAACAGCACTGTTGCAAATTACAGAGGCGGAAGAGTCTCAATCTTCTAACTGTAATATTAAATACTTAACGCAGGAAGAAGTAAAGGCAAGACTAAATAAATTAAAAATAGACAAGGCACCTGGCCCGGATGGCATGCATCCTCGGGTCCTAAGGGAATTAAGTTCAGTTATAGATAAACCCCTTTATCTTATCTTTTGTGACTCTCTTGCAACTGGCAGAGTCCCAGTGGATTGGCGTACAGCCCACGTTTTCCCATTATTTAAGAAGGGCAAAAAATCAGATCCAGGAAATTATAGACCTGTAAGCTTAACATCAGTTGTATGCAAACTATTTGAGGGGTTACTAAGAGATACTATACATGACTTCATAGTAGAAAATAATCTTATTTCTCAGCATCAACATGGGTTTACTAAAGACAGGTCCTGTTTGACTAACATGCTCAGCTTTTATGAGGTAGTGAATGCTAATATGGATATTGGGAATGCTGTAGATGTGATATACTTAGACTTTGCTAAGGCATTCGACACTGTTCCCCACAAAAGTCTGGTGCAAAAGATGAGGATGCAAGGACTGGGGAAGAGTCTGTGTGCTTGGATAGGGAACTGGCTAATGGACAGAAAACAAAGAGTTGTGGTCAATGGATCATACTCAAAATGGGAGACTGTTAGCAGTGGGGTCCCACAGGGGTCTGTACTGGGTCCAGTGCTCTTCAATTTATTTATTAATGACCTAGTGGATACAGTAGTGAGCAATGTTGCTATTTTTGCAGATGATACAAAATTGTGCAGAATCATCAACTCTAAGGAAGATAGTGTTATATTGCAACAGGATCTGGATAGGATGGCTATATGGGCACATACATGGCAGATGAAATTCAATGTTGACAAATGTAAAGTCATGCATTTTGGTCGTACCAGTGGTCTAACACCATACAAAATAAATGGGATACAGTTGGGGACATCAAACTTGGAGAAGGACTTAGGAGTACTCATCGACAACAAGTTAAATAATCGTACTCAATGCCAAGCCGCTGCAGCTAAAGCTAACAAAATTTTGGGATGCATTAAAAGGGAAATAAAAACTCGAGATGCTAGCATAATATTGCCCCTGTTTAACTCTCTAGTAAGGCCACATCTGGAATATGGAATTCAGTTCTGGGCACCACATTACAAAAAAGATATTGCAGTTTTAGAGCAGGTGCAGAGACGAGCAACAAAATTGATACGTGGGATGGAAGGTCTCACTTACCAAGAAAGGTTAGATAAACTGGGTTTATTTAGTCTAGAGAAAAGACGCCTTAGAGGAGATCTAATTAACATGTATAAATACATCAGAGGGCAATATAATAGCTTGGCGGATGAGCTTTTTGTCCCTAGGCCTTCTCAAAGGACTAGAGGACATGATCTGCGCATGGAGGAAAAACGTTTTAGCCATTTATTTAGGAAAGGGTTCTTTACAGTAAGAGTGATTAAGATGTGGAATGCATTGCCACAGGAAGTCGTTATGGCAAACTCTATACCTGCATTTAAAGGGGGCTTAGATGCTTTCCTTGCGTTGAATGACATCCATGGCTACAATTACTAGGTAATGCCAATGATGTTAATCCAGGGATTTTATGATCAACAGGGATATGTGAGGGAGCAGGCTGGAGTTGTACTTTGTACTGGTTGAACTCGATGGACGTATGTCTTTTTTCAACCAAAGTAACTATGTAACTATGTATAGTTTTGAGTTAAAACGTAATGTAATATTTAAATAATCACTTTTCATAAATCATTATTTTCAACATATAAAGCTGTCAACAAATAAATCGTAATATACTTTTTTTTTTTTTATTAACACTCTGTAAAACATTATTATCCACCAAATAAACTGCGCAACAACAAAATCATAATATATATCGTTTTATACACTTAATACTTATAAAACACTATTATTCATCTGATAAACCGAGGAATAGCTAAATCTGACGAATAATGGTTACAAACATACTAAACATATCTATCGTATTTAACTAAAACGTTATTTAAAATGTTATCACTTACTCTTTGTAAAACATTATTATCCATATAATCAAGCGATCAGTAAGTACATTGTAATATATTTTCTACAGTCTGTAGTTGTAAAACATTATTATTCACACAATAAAGTGATCACTAAGGGGGGATTTAGGGTTAGGCACCACCAGGGAGGATTTAGGGTTAGGTACCACCAGGGGAGTCTAAAGGTGGCCATACACTGGTCGATTTGCCATCAGATTCGACCAACAGATAGATCCCTCTCTGATCGAATCTGATCAGAGAGGGATCGTATGGCCACCTTTACTGCAAACAGATTGTGAATCAATTTCAGCCCCCCCCCCCCCCCCCCTCATACATTACCGGTTCCGTCCGGCGCGAGTCCCCGCGGTCTTCACCTCCGCTCCGCTCCGACTACTGATCTTCCTGTCCAGGGGAAGTATAAACAGTAGAGGGCGCTCTACTGTTTAAACTTCCTGCCGGGACAGGAAGTTCTGTGTAGCTCTGGAGCCCGAAGCGGAGAAGAAACGGTCTGGAGCCCAAAGCGGAGAAGACCAGGGGACTCGCGCCGGCCGGAGCAGGTAATGTATACCCGCTGTATTGCGTCAGTCGTCGGGCATTCGAACGCCGCTAACGACGCACTCCCGACCCGCCAGCGACCGAGAAAAATCTTCCGCACGGATGGGTCGACGGGAATCGACGGGAACGATAGATTTCGGATGGAAATTGATTGTTCTGTCAGCGGTGTGCGCGGAGATTTCACAGCCGTTTTGATCAATGTGATCGAAACGGCTGTATATCGGCGGGAAAATCGTTAGGTGTATAGGCCCCTTTAGGGTTAGGCACCACTAGGGGAGATTTAGGGTTAGGCACCACCAGGGGGGACTTAGGGTTTGGCACCACCAGGGGGGGGGTCTTAGGGTTAGGCACCACCAGGGGAGATTTAGGGTTAGGCACCACCAGGGGAGATTTAGTTAGGCACCACCAGGGGAGATTTAGGGTTAGGCACCACCAGGGGGGTCTTAGGGTTAGGCACCACCAGGGGGGGGGGTCTTAGGGTTAGGCACAACTAGGGAAGATTTAGGGTTAGGCATCACCAGGGAAAATTTAGGGTTAAGCACCACCAGGGTGGGTCTTAGGTTTAGGCACCACCAGGGTGATCTTAGGGTTAGGCACCACCATGGGGAATCTTAGGTTTAGGCACCACCAGGGTGATCTTAGGGTTAGGCACCACCATGGGGGATCTTAGGGTTAGGCACCACCTGGGGGGTCTTAGGGTTAGGGATAGGTAGAGGGAGGGTTCTGTGTGAGAATAGGGTTAGGTTTAGTTGTCGTAAAATATTAGTAATATTTACTAATGTTTTACTACAGTTATTACGAACGTACTTATATTTTTTTATGATTTTATTTTTTTTAAATATGTGAATTAAGTTTCTGTACTAAATGACTTTTTAAAAGTTAATCAATTTTATAATAAAAATTGTTACAAAATATCATTTAGAAACTTTATAGTAGTATAACATGTAAAGATATGTTTTTGGATCCTGATCTGGTTAACTCATAAAAAAATAAAAATAAATAATAAACAGTACTTAAACATTGTTTATGTAAAATCCGTTTTAAATCATAATAATTATAATCATAATTGTGAATATACAAACTTTATTGTAATTTTCTGTCTAATTACAGAGAATAGTGTTTTACCAATACAACATTTCATAGACATTATTTAATAATTTGAATTTGTAAAACATTATTCTAAACGAAATATTAAAATATAATTGTTTTATAAACGATATTTCAGATTAAACGTTTACACCAGGCACTCTTTTTTTCAGGACACAGGACTGTTGGAACTGTGTTTCATGCTCCCTGTCACCTCCTTTCAACCAAAAAGATGGCTGCCCCCATGAAATCACAAACATTTGCCTGTTCTTTTGAAACAGGGTGGGTAAGAGATTATATTACCTATTTATTTTAATTAACATAACTAATGTAACTTAATGACAGTGGGCTTGATTCACAAAAGAGTGCTAACTGTTAGCACGGGCATTTTCACGCAAATTTTTGCGTTTGCGCGCGATTCGCAAACGCGAAAATGGTCGTGCTAACAGTTAGCACTCTTTCGTGAATCAAGCCCACTATGTTTGTTTAGGCTGAAGTTCCCCTTTAACCCTTTCGGGACCGACTGCCTAACCCCCGTAAGGACAAGGTATTTTTGCTGAAAGGAGAGGGGGGGGCGATTTTGGGGGGTTAGGGCAACCGGATCCCTGCAGAGTCTTGCTGGGCAGTGTCCTCCCATGGTGGCAAGGTGTCCCCCCTTCATGCAGACCCCATCACTCACCTTCCAGGCTCCAGCGACGAGCCGCAGCTGACCCCTCTACTCCGGCTGGCAGCTCTGCTACTACTACCGCTCAGTTCTGGGTCGCGGCTTGATGACGTCATCAAGCTGGAACCCAGCGCTGACGTCAGAAGGAGCAGAGATGCCGGCAAGAGTGTTTTTTCAAATTTTGATTTTTTTTACTTGGTAGCGCACCCAGGCTATGCATATACATAATTTAGGATTAGTTAGTGTTAGGGCCCCTCCCATGGAGGATTGACTTCTTCGCAGTGGGAAGGACAAGTACTTAATAGGTTGCATGCCAGCTGTTACAGGAAACCAACATCCTCCAGTGGTAGACAGGTGCATTTTATTTGAATGCTGTGTGTGTATTTTATCCCACTAGTGGGGCTTGCACTCTCAAGTAGGTAGTCAAAGGATGCAATTTGTTTTTAAGTAGCGCTGTTCCTTTCCTCGCCATGTACAAATGTAAGTAACTTTGGTCAGCTGCTCCCACGTAATAGCATTGCTTATCGATGTTTATGCAGAGCTTCTGTTTGGTTTCAAGGTGCGTTTTTAGTCTCAAGGGGGGGCTCAGTGCACCTCTGGTGGCCATTTGGAGGCGGCCCGGTGATGCGCTGATCCACTTTTGTGCAATTTCAAATTTTGAATTTTTTTACTTGGTAGCGCACCCAGGCTATGCATATACATAATTTAGGATTAGTTAGTGTTAGGGCCCCTCCCATGGAGGATTGACTTCTTCGCAATGGGAGGGACAAGTACTTAATAGGTTGCATGCCAGCTGTTACAGGAAACCAACATCCTCCAGTGGTAGACAGGTGCATTTTATTTGAATGCTGTGTGTGTATTTTATCCCACTAGTGGGACTTGCACTCTCAAGCAGGTAGTCAAAGGATGCAATTTGTTTTTAAGTAGCGATGTTCCTTTCCTCGCCATGCCGGCAAGAGCGGTGGGGAGTGCCGATCGTCGGGGGAATGGAAGGGAGGTGATTGGATCCTCTTCTTTCCACCCTACTGCCGCAGCTGTCAAATTGATCACTACGATCCGCCGGCGATCGCAGTGATCAGGTGATCAGCAGCCATACGCGATGGCTGCTGATCACTAAGGGGAGATGTCAGCTGTCATATGACAGCTTAATCTCCCCTCTCCGGTGCGCACAATCGCATCGGGACGGTTCGTTAGCACGGACGTTGAATCAACGTCCAGTCAGGGCGGCAGCTCCACCTGCTGGACGTAGATTCGACCTATGACGGTCCCAAAAAGTTTAAAGATCAGCAGGTTTATTGTTGTTGTGTTTTTTTTTTATATATACCTAATTGCATTGTCCTTATATGTAGCAAGGAGACATATGCTTTTCTTTCCCCTCCCATCTTCATAGTGCAGAACTTGCAGCCGGCCAAGTCACCAGCTGCAGGCTGTCTCAGCTAAAACAATCACAAATGATTGAATCATGTGGCGAAAGCCTACTGTCTGTAGGGGGTCTTGCAAATCTTTACAAATAACAGTCCTACACTGACAGCTGTCTGTTAGCATTCATCACCACCACTGAGCTGGCCTTATGACATTGTAGACCTCAAGTATGTTCTTTTCTGCTTCTTACACTACGAGAAGCATCTAGGTCATTCCAAACACACTGCGAGGTATAGCAATATTTCCATCGATTATTTTCTCCTTAATTACAGTAGAATTGATGTCACCAAATGTGCAACCACAACACCTGATCTGCATACATTGGGCTCGATTCACAAAGGTGTGCTAAGTGTTAGCACGCCTGTGAAAAGGCCCTTAGCACGCCTAAAGGGCTTTAGGACGCACAGAAGGAAAACAGAGAGAAACGCACCCTGTATGTATTTACAGAGTTTAGCTTGTCTAATTCCCCCTCATCTGTGAATAATCACAAGGGTAATTTTATCCCTCAGCTGTGTCAGTTGGCTGCCTCTGCAGAGCAGCTAATTTGTAAACACAGGATGTTAACCCTATGTCTGCTTTCATGAAAGCAGGAAGTAGACACACTGCAGATTTATTGCAGAATTTGTATCAGCTGTAAGAAGTTTTTCTTTATATGTTATTATGCTGTTGCTTATCTTTTAGGGCAAAGAGGAAGTTCTCAATTCAGGCCCGCTTTAAATTGACATTTACTTAAAAAATTGGTTGTGACAAAAAATATTTTCTATTCCAATGTGGACAGTTAGCTATGAATGTGTAAGAGGGTCTGTAAGCTCAAATAGCAAGTTTTTTTTCCCAGCTGAATTTCAATGCAGTCTCTAAAGTACATTGTGCCCAGGAACACTCCAGTTGTACACTCAAAAAGGATGGGCGCTGGGGATAGCCGCTAGTGGAATATAGGTAGATTACCAATATACTACTATTGAGCTGAAGCTAATTCCGATTCATTTTTAAGGATATTTTGCTTATCGTCTAACTAACCTGACCATTTTCTCTCTTGAACCCTCCGTCTAACAATGCCTAACCCTAATCTTCCCCCCCTGCGCTGCTATCTCCGCCAATATATAACCCCTGCCTACTTATGATAATTATCGGGCATCTTCAAAAAAATGCAATCCTTATTCAAAATAGTGCAAACTTATCTTTCCATTTAAGGTGATTTAACCACTTTCTCCTCCTTGACGTAGAGCTACGTCCAGAAGGCCATGTGCACTCCCGCGCGTTCCCGCGAGCGTGCACGCGCGCCCCCGGCCGCGGATCGTAGCCCAGGAATCAATAAATTGGGCCATGGTGCCCGATCACTGATTCCTCTCCTCCGCAAAAAAAGCGTCAGCTTCTCTCGGAAGCCTCGCTTTTTCTGCATCCTACGCCCCCCTACGTCCCTCTAAGTGTACATGTTACGCTTAGAGTGACGTCATGTAAACAAACCTAAAAAGCCAAAAAAATAAAACTACATCTACATAAAAAAAAAAGAAATAAACATATATTTACATTAAAAAAAATTACTATTTACATCCCACCCTCCCAAAAATACCCAAATTGAATGTTTAATAATATTAAAAATAAACATTACAATAAAAAAAAATTAATATTTACCTAAGGGTCTACACTATTTAATTATCTATGTAAAGATTAAATATTTCTATTTTTTTTTCATTATAAGCTTGTAAATAGTGATGGATGCAAAACGGAAAAAATGCACTTTTATTTCCAAATAAAATATTGTCGCCATACATTGTGATAGGGACATAATTTAAACTGTGTAATAACCGGGACAAATGGGCAAATACAATACATGGGTTTTAATTATGGAGGCATGTATTATTATAAAACTATAATGGCTGAAAACTGAGAAATAATGCATTTTTTCTTATTCTTTCTGTTAAAATGCATTTACAGTAAGGTAGCTCTTAGCAAAATGTACCACCCAAAGAAAGCCTAATTGGTGGCAGAAAAAACAAGATGTACATCAGTTCATTGTGATAAGTAGTGATAAAGTTATAGGCTAATGAATGGGAGGTGAACATTGCTCGGACGCATAAAGTGAAAACGACTGAGGGCTGAAGTGGTTAATTATTGTTCTACATAATTGGCATGACGACACCTCTCTGTTTTGAGTATATTTTTTTTATTGAATACCTATTCAGATTTGTTTAGATATAGTTTAATTTTTTTTTTTTCATCTCAAAAAAACTTACTGTAATGAATTGACTGTGAAAAGGTCAAGTGCCCCCGAGCCTGTTATAAGTTATGAGCACCCCCTGCGATATGCATTGAGAAACTAGGTCCTATGCAACAAATTATCTGCACAGAGCAGGAAACATTCTCTCTGAAATAACCACCTGCAGTAATTAGCCAACTAACACACCTAGTAGCATTGTGTGGTTACCAATCCTGTAGCAGTGCTGTAGGTGTCTCTGCAGATAAAGGTACCCATACATCACACAATTTTGGCAGCCAATCGACTAATTAATAGATCTCCCTCAGATCTAATCTGATTGGGGAGAGATCTGTTGGGTGCCATAAACCTCAGATTCCGGAACGATTTCAGCACAAAATCTTTCATCAATAGGCCTAGTGACCCCGCCTCATTATTTCGCCGTCCCCGGCCGCTGTCCCGCTTAGTGTTCTTTACTCTTCGCACGACGCTAGTGTTGGGCGAACAGTGTTCGCCACTGTTCGGGTTCTGCAGAACATCACCCTGTTCGGGTGATGTTCGAGTTCGGCCGAACACCTGATGGTGTTCGGAATTTTAAGTTCGGGTTCGCCCCGAACTACTAAATGGCCGCTGAACAGGGCCGAACAGGGCCCCTGTTCGGCCGAACAGGGCCCTGTTCGGCCGAATACTGCCCCCCTATGGGGTCGCAGGCATAAGGGGGGAGCATGCCCCGATCGCGGGGGGGGTCGGAAATTCCCCCCACCCCCTCCGCTAGCGCCCCCCCCTCTGCCCGCTTCCCCATACAAAAGTTTAAGCAAAGTACCTGTAATAGTGGATGGCCTGGCAGTGGCACTGTGGAGTGAGGAGGAGGAGTCCGGAGAGTGACGCGTTGAGGGAGGCCGGGCAGCGGGCGGTTCAACGGTAGTACCCTTGTGGTACTTCCGCCCTTTCTCTGACCTCACGCCCGCTGCCCGGCCTCCCTCAACGCGTCACTCTCCGGACTCCTCCTCCTCACTCCACAGTGCCACTGCCAGGCCATCCACTATTACAGGTACTTTGCTTAAACTTTTGTATGGGGAAGCGGGCAGAGGGGGGAGCGCTAGCGGAGGGGGTGGGGGGAATTTCTGACCCCCCCCCCGCGATCGGGGCATGCTCCCCCCTTATGCCTGCGACCCCATAGGGCCCCCAAAAGCAGGATGTTCGAGAAGTTCGGGGTTCGGCCCGAACATGCCGAACATCTCGGCCATGTTCGGCGAACTTTCCCGAACCCGAACATCCAGGTGTTCGCCCATCACTACACGACGCCCCATACAGTTTTATTTTACCTGCCGCCATGCGCCATTGTGTCCTCACTCCTTTTCCAAATTCAATGCGCCACCAACCACGTGAGGCGCAAGTTGGGAGGAAGAGTGTGCGGACACAGCGCTGGGCAGCAGACAGGTAAAGTATAACTGCGCAGGGCATGGGGAGGGGGGTTTTGGGATGGTACATGTATGTACACTAGGGGGGGACAGCCACCTGTGGTTTCCGTTGCGTTCATCATTAGCGATTATCACACGCTGGTACCACCGCGCACCCGATCAAGCATGTCGGCCTGAGATCTTCCAGCATGTAATGCTGGGAATACACGGCTCGTTTCTGCCATGCGTTTCTCCTCTCTACCGTTTTTGCCGCTTGATTCTGCAGTGGATTCTCGTATCTTCCGCTCATTTTTCGTATCTTTTTCCATTCACTTCTATCAGAAATCGAGTGGTGAAAGAGTCAAAAGGGAGATCGGACATGTTGGAAATTATCTATCGAACCATCTAATCACCTAAAAAAATAACCGTGTATTCCCAGCATAAGATCGATACTTGCAACCAATTTTAGCTTGAAATTGGTTGCATCGTTGATCGGGCATGCTAATTATCACATCAGATAGTCGACCAACCACCAAATCTATAGATGTATGGCCATCTTAATACAAATGAAAGACGTCTAAAAAGATTTTTATATAATAATAAGCTAAGTGCCTCAACCTTCAACCACGAAGAAGACGTAGCGCCCTGCCCCCAGGGCCGATCCAAGCAAGAAGAAGGGGCCGGTCCAAGCAAGAAGAAGAAGTAGCGCCCTGCCCCCAGGGGCGGTCCTACACTTGCCGCCGAGCTGGAGGGGGTAGTGGGCAAGAAGGGGGTATTGGGCACAGCGGCGGGAAGCCCCCCCTCCCTCACCTGGGTCCCCCATCAGCGCTCCCCCTCTAGCTTAATTTCAGCAGCAGCCGCCGCTATTAGTAAGAGGCAGCGGGCAGGGATGACTCGCCTCTTCCGCGTTCCAGCGTTCCACTGTCGTCACTTCCTGCAATTCCGTCCTCTTACAATACAGTGGGCGGCATTGCACGAAGTGACGACAGTGGAACGCAGAAGAGGTGAGTTATCCCCGCCCGCTGCCTCTTACTAATAGCGGCGGCTGCTGCTGAGCTTAAACTGGAGGGGGAGCCCAGATGGGGGACCCAGGTGAGGGAGGGGGGGTCCGACCCCCTCCCCGCCGCTGTGCCCAATACCCCCTTCCTGCCCGCTACCCTCTTATGTGGCGTATGCTACGCCGCGGGTCCGCTAGTTTTTATATAATTCCCTGAAAAGTATAGATCCAAACGGAGGTTGCTGCTTTGTTTGCTAACAAAAATGGAATGTGACTTAAAAAGCAAAAGATCAGCATGAACCTTCCTCAAGTATTATTCTCAGAATACTAAGACAATGCTTTCCATATCGCTCTCTGTTCAGGTTTCTCTTACCTTCACTACGGAAGCCATTGTGCAACCCAAATCTCACCAATGGAAAATGCTGAGCCAAAAGCAAAACAATTAACTCACTGCTAACGTAAACAGGAACATTTACCATTTGTTTTGTATTTACAAATGAAAACCACATATTTACTACTGCGCTCTGTGTGTGCATTTTGCAATTGCCTTTTCAAACGAAATCCAGCTGTCAGAAATCGGAATTTACCTGGTTCGCTGCGTTCCCGCTATGCTCTTCACTGCATGGAGAGCTGGCAGGAGTGCTGCTGTCACCCAGTGACAGCACTAGTAACAGTGGCTTAGCAATAGGGGATGCAGAGGTTGTAACCGCAATGGGGCCCTTCTTTTAATATGTGCATTGCATAGTAGTAATCCTTAAAGGACTACTGTAAGGAGGTAGGGGGGAAAAGAGTTGAACTCTGGATTGTAAGCCTTCGGGCAGGGTCCTCCTCCTTTTGTGTCCTACCTGATCATGCACCTCTATTACTGTGCACCCATGCTATGCATTTGAGTGAACTCAACTTGCCTAATCTCCATGCTCCATCCAGTGACTGACTAAAACTCAACACACACCATACAATCTTGGTTGTACAGATTTACCAAATCTATGTAGTATAAGGGCCAACAGATTGAAAATACCTTGAATTAGTGATTGGATAAGCTCTTATACTACATGAAAGTGGTAAGATTGAACAACCAAGATTGTATGGTGTGTGTTGAGCCTAAGCATTACCTTGTCCTCCTACTGTGCTGCGTGATCTGTTTTTTCTTGTTTTCCTGTATTGTCGTATTGCTGTATGTCCCGGTCCTTGGTGGCGTGGAAACCGATGACTTGGGCATGCTGATGCTGCTATCTGGGCCAGTTCTAGACTTTTTGCCACCTGAAGCAATACACATCGGGCTGTGCATTGCAGGCACTGGTTCTACGCTTATCTCCCTCTGCTTCCCTACCTCTCCTCCCTGCTGGCCGCAGCATCTGATCTCCAGGATGCCGGATATGTGCTGCACCGGTGCCGCATCACTTTATCCGCTCTCAGCTGATTTGCGATGGGTTCACCAGACACATGTGAAGTCATACTGCACCTCTGCTTCATGTGACCCAGCAGCACCTAACAGGTCAGATGAGGCAGCGCTGTAACCATGGATACAGGACGATGAATGGGTGGATTGAGAACCCATTGCTGGAACGATGAGAGCAGGTGAGTGAAGCATGCCGCACATCTAGGTGACAGGGAGCGCGAGGAGGAGGACATTTAGGGAGGTGAGCCGCCTCTTGTTCATGCAATCATTGAAGAACCGCCCCTGCCTGCTATACATGGGTGCTTCTCAGATCGTGTTTTGGCTTGTTGGTCCTTTGACATTTGTATGCAATGGGCTGCTTTCCTGATATAACTTAGTTCTGCTTTATGCAGTTTCAGTCGTGGTGGTGACAGCAGGATTCCTAAATGCGTACAAAACCTCTGCAGTGCTTCTACAGTAAATTACACATTTTATTCAATCCGCAGGCTTTAATACCTTCCTGTAAAGTGCGGGTCAGGAGGAACTATATTGCAGAGAGGTACACGCCAGTCATATTACAATATCTAGGGGATTACGCTACTGAAAGGGAGATATTAAAGCAGCGCTGATTCTGCTGACTGACACAAGCTGTGTTGAGACACACTCACACCTGGAGCTGTCAATCAAGGAAACCGCGCTCTGCAGTCAATATACCCGCTTCGTGACGACCTCCATAGAACAGGAAGAAACACGCATTACTCGATTTCATTAGAAAATCACGTTTCAGTCAAAACGCAGCAGTCCGATGGGAGGAATATGTTCTGCCTATGGTTTTCATAAAGAAGGTGCTTCAGTGATGTATGGATAACATAACTGAACACAAGGACACAAAGACTCTTTATTTAATGGGGAGTTCTAGGATCATAAATCAGAAAACAGGACTACACCAAAAAAAGATCATAAAGGGCCTGATTTATTAGTATTGTTTTTTTTTTTGTTTGTTCCAAGTATTGCAATGGCCTTATAGTCCATGTACACCTAGCTGCACTTTGAAAGGCTTTGTGGATCCCCGTTGCCTCCTGTGGCTCAGTGCCCGTGCTTTCACATTGCCCATGCTTGCGATGAGGTCATCACATACACCTACAGGAAGTGCTAAGGATTGCCTGGCTTCTATGGTATGTCTGCTCCTTCCTCACTTTTTCCTTTGTATAGGGTACGTGTCATTACGCCCCAGGGCAGCTTGGCACAGGGTGAGCCAAATTAGGAGAGTTGCTGAATTTCAGATCCAGGCCGTGCTCCTCTTCATGCACGACTGAGGGAATGCTGTGAAGAGGAGGTGACTGTAAACCTTGGAAAGGTAGCACAGAGACAATGGGACCCCAAATAGCGCAATATGTCACCAAATCAAAATGACCAAAGGGAAGGAAGAGTAATACTCACGAAGGCGGGATGCAATGAGGGCAACCAACCACATGAGGCAAGTGGAGATTCACAACTTCAACTCCACAATTGGCCTGAGGAAGTGGGCTCAAACCCATGAAATGCGTTGCCAGTGCATAATTCATTTCATTGGTATACTAAGTTTTAATTATTGAATAAGCCACCTTCCCTTTTTCTCAAGTTGTTTTTAACTTCATTTTATACATCCTTGGTCCCCACTTTCCCCCTTTTTGCAGCCAGACCGTTCCTGTGCAAGTATGGCTATGCCTGCAAAGTATGCCAGAGACGTTTGTGCAAAAAAGGTGCTACTGCATAACTGCAGGCACAGCCATGCTTGTGTGGGTGCAGCAGGAAGAAGACCTAAATCTACAAGAAGAAGACCTAAATCTTCTAGAGGCTCCCGGCAAGTGGCGGTAAGGGCGAGGAAGACTTAAAAAGCCTCTGGCTACCCTCTTTCTGAACCCAACAACCCTCACCCCTTCCTTACCTTCTAATTTTTAAAACGGTACATTTCAAAACGATAATTTTCAAAAGATGAAAAATATTTTACACAAACTAACTTTCTAATTTTCAAAATGATAAAAATTTCAAAAACTATTAAGTTCTAATGTTCTCAAAACAATAAAAATTACAAAAACTATAACTTTCTCATTTTCAAAACATTTATTGGGCGCCCAAATTTCTGCTCTCAGCGTCATCCATTATCCATGGGTGCCCCAATTTTCAGCTTCTCACAATCAGGCTGATTCATCAACCTGCGCTGCTGTAGCAGAGCAAGTTAAAAAACAACTTGTTTGGGCTATGTGTGCTACGCACGGCCGTGCTGTGTATTATGCGGTTCCTAGTTATGCGGGTAGTTTACCTAATTTCATGCGCTCCTTTAAATGCTGCGCGCTCTGAAGTTTTGCGACCGTGGTACTTTAGTAGCACGGTCGCTACTACGTTAATTAACATAGTAGTGACGGCGCTAGTGACGTATCGCTATCGCGGTACTTCACAGCGCGTGGCATTAAAAGGAGCATGTGTGACTAGGTAAACAACATGCATAACTAGGGACAGCACGCTATGCAGCATGGCCCTGTGTATTGTGCGTAGCGCGAGCAAGTTATTTTTTTTACTTGCGGTGCAAGTTGATGAATCAACCTAAAAATGAGCCTGTTGCATTAAAACAAGGAACACCAAGAGCCCCAATAGTGTAATATGTACTGGTAAATGGTTACTAGATAGAGTAAATATTAATACTCACAAACCAGGGTTACCATTAGGCAACCACTGTAAAGGCAGGTGGGGAGATTTTCCTGACCCCACTCAGGAATAAGAAGTTGCTCTCTGTAGATGAGAAAAAGGGGGGTTCAACCCTCCACCAAGGGTGGACTCCATATTATGCAGGCGAACAGAAGCGCCAAAAGGATAAAAGGAAGCTAAATGAGCTTAAAAACCATATTCTTGGTAAATAGAGGAGGTAGGCATGGACTTACCTCCTCCAAGTAGACACACAACGACTGTAGTAAAGACAGTCAATATATTTTATTTATGAACTCCAAATATGCAACGCGTTTCGCATGTTTGATCCCGCTTCATCAGGCAATAACAACGGAGTAATAGCATATGTGGTCAGTAGAAGAGCCAGGCACCTCTGTGAATAAAAATGAGTCTGTTGCATTACAGGAATGTTCAATTAAGTGATTTTTTTATTTTATAACATTTAGATTTTTTCTACAATTCTCTTTTATGACAACAGTTTAACATTTCGGTATAACCACCTCTGTACGTTCCAAATAAATGCATTCTTTCAAGATAATGCTGCTTTTGCTTTTTCTAGTCCTTTCCTATTTTAGGGAGACAGAATTATGATATTGACACTGACTACAGAACTATTCTGAAAACCTTTCTGCAGTGAGATTACTCTGATGAAGTCCGCCAAAGGTCCTCATTAACCTTGACCGCAGAGCTAAATAAATATTTTCTAAATGGCGCTACTTAACAGGTCACAGCAGCTAAGAAGCTCAACACTTTATCAAGGTTTATTAACATTAAAACACGGGATAAACACAAAGCTTGCTGCTTAGCGCTGAACCTACAACCTTCTGTAAACAGTGAAAGCAACATTCAGTAAAATGGAGGTTTGCTTACATGTCTATGACCAGAGGCTCATCAGGCAAGAATGCCAAGGTCATCAGCACACCTGCTGTGAGGCAAACACCAGCTATTTTCCCATCTAACAAAATCTAGTAGCCGTGACACTACATCAAGTAGAGCAAGGAACCTTCCCCTCACTCTGCCTCTGGCACTACCTAGTAAATTAAATGATCAACAAAAAGTAAGAAAACTCAGCTTTACTGCTAGTACAGTAAAACACACACACACACCGAGGGCCTGCTCTGCTAAAGCCGATGCTCGGAATGATGCACATTATTACATGGTCCATCAGAGGGGCTAGTGAGGAGCACAGATCGATAACAAATAATTCCAGACTGCCTGGCAATTTAGAAAGCGCCGCCATTGACCACAATATTAATTGCATCTATAGCTGCACCCAGTGGACAATGTGGGCACTGGAGGCGGTGGATATAGCCAAAGTGTAGGGGTGGCACAGGAACTAATAGCGGTAGAGATTGGGGTGAATGATAGTGGTGGTGAGGGTAAGTTACAATTGATTGTATTAACCATAGGTCTGTTTGGGGAGTAGGGAGGGGTAGGGTAGTGTTAGGGGTAGGTAGGGGTTGTGTTGGGCTTAGGTAGCAGTAGGTTAAAGGGTATCGGAGGTGTCATGATGAGATAGACATGTGTATGTACGGTGTCAAACACACAAATGACTCTGCTGTGTTCCTTTCCTTCTTTTTCAAAGATACTGTTATCTCCAGTTTGGATGCGGATTGGAAGCTTAATAGCAGGACAAAGTGCTTTGTTTAACCATTTCAGTGATGTTCTGCTAAAAACATTTCTGGTATAGTAGCTTTCAAGCTGTGAGGAATCTTTTAGAGCAAAGTAGAAATGCTGTCTTTCAGACCACTTTAATGCTACAATCCTTTGTTAGGAACAAAACATACCCATTCAGATAATAATTATTACCATGCATGGGGTGACATATGACTTTGCCATCACACACACAATTCAGAACGTAGTTTCTAGTCATTGTTATGGTCTCTAGTGATGGAAGAAAATCAGATGGTGAAGTTTGCCAGTGAATGGCGAACACACACAGGCCTTATTGCCAAACGCAAATCCAATTGCAAATGTATGATCGCACATGAACCCGCCATAAATACTTGAGCACATGCACATGGGACCTCGATTTCTATTAGCCATTGCAGCACAGCTCACCTTAGTTGAAGGGTCTTGCTGGGCAGTGTGAGAAAATATGTTTGCCGCAGGCAAACAATGCCAAATGTTCACATTCGCCAGCAGTTAGTAACTCCAGACACAAATGTGCAGTCACGAGTGTGCAGCACCTTCCCTTATGGTCTTAGAACTCAGACAATGGCTGCAGTTACCACCAGCAAAGAGTCAGGCTAGGTTCACAGTAGGACGTTGCAGTGCTGCGTTATAAAGACTTAAAATGCAGCTTACCACACTGCAATAAGAAGTCTTTGTGGCGCTCACAGTGCAACGTTAGCGTCACCTTGTAACTTGTGGCATTACGGTAACTCACTGCTGCAGTGCGTTACCTCTAAACACATACGTTACCAGGTATAGGAAAACATACTTTTCATTGCCTGCGTGCTTCACTGTACCTACTTGAAGGACCTCTGTCATGAAAATCTTAAAATTCAAAATATATGTAAACTTATACAGTTAAGAATTACGTTTCTTCCAGAGTAAAATGAGCCATAAATTACTTTTCTCCTATGTTGCTGTCACTTACAGTAGGTAGTAGAAATCTGACAGAACTGACAGGTTTTGAACTAGCCTATCTCCTCATGGGGGGTTCACAGAGATTTCTTTATTTTCAAAATGCACTTAGTGAATGGCAGTTGCTCCATCCAACTTCCAAAAAAAGTGTACGGTGAGCAGGGAGGCTGCCCAGCATCTTTGTATACATCTTTTTCAGAGGGTGTCTTTACTAAGAATAAAGGCCATGCTGAGAATCCCCTAGGGAGAGATGGACTAGCCCAAAACCTGTCAGTAATGTCAGATTTCTACTACCTACTGTAAGTGACAGCAACATAGGAAAAAAGTAATTTATGGCTCATTTTACTCAGAAAGAAACGTACTTCTTATTTGTATGTTAAGATTTTCGCGACAGTTCCTCTTTAACCTCCTTGACGGTATGGACGAGTATACCCGTCCATTACCGCCGGAGGTCGCCGCTCAGGCCCTGCTGGGCCGATTTTTATGAAATAAAAAGCAGCACACGCAGCCGGCACTTTGCCAGCCGCGTGTGCTGCCTGATCGCCGCCGCTCTGCGGCGATCCGCCGCGAGCAGCGGCGAAAGAGGGTCCCCCCAGCCGCCCGAGCCCTGCGCAGCCGGAACATATAGTTCCGGCCAGCGCTAAGGGCTGGATCGGAGGCGGAGGACGTCGGCTGACGTCCATGACGTCACTCCGCTCGTCGCTATGGCGACGATATAAGCAAAACAAGGAAGGCTGCTCATTGCAGCCTTCCTTGTTTATTCTAGGCGCCGGAGGCGATCGAAAGAACGCCTCGAGCGCCATCTAGTGGGCTTTCATGCAGCCAACTTTAAGTTGGCTGCATGAAATAGTTTTTTTTTTATAAGAAAAAAACCCTCCCGCAGCCTCCCTGGCGATTTTAATAGAACGCCAGGGAGGTTAATGTGACGTAATGCAGCGTTAATGTGCATTACCACTTTTTTTTGTTGCGTTGTACAGTAATGTTGCGTGGCGACTTTAACGTCGCATCACACCGCAATGTCCTACTGTGAACCTGGCTTAAGCAATGCTGTGTTTTGTATAGAATTACATTCTTCACACAATACTGTGGCCTTAAATCATTTTTATATTCATAGTGAAATATTTTAAAACTGTAATTATGCCGTGATAAAGAGATTAAAGTGTCTACTGTCACTTTGTTCCAACTTTTCCTTTTTTCACAGCAGTACCTACCGTAATTATTCAAATTTATTTTTATAAATATCCTTTACTCGGTAGAGCATCAGCACTTCTCTCTATCACTTTTGTAAGAATTATTGTGATGAAATATATATGTGACATTTTCAAATAAAACTATCACTTGAAAATCACTTATTATTAAGAAGCTATTTCTTATAGTGCCGAGGTGTGTTTTGAAGCCTAAGAACAAGATAAGTTCCACAAAAAATGTAGTCATTTAAAGAGAGTCTGAAGCCATTTCATTTACCTCTTTTTATTGCCCAGTTATCCTAAAGAGACTCTGTAACATCCCCTGGGGGGTACTCTCCTCGGGAGTGGGAAGCCTCAGGGTCCCAATGAGGCTTCCCCCTCCCCTGTAGCTGCAGGCAATCCAGCGCTGGCTCCCCCGAAGTGTCCCGGAATCCTCCCCCGACAAGCCTGACAAGCGCTGATTTATTTACCTTGCCGGGATCCAGAGCAGGTGCAGTAGCAGCTCTTCATTCGGGTGACGCGGAAATAACCGAACCCGATCGTATCCACTCTACTGTACAGACGCAAGAGGACTCGCGTCTGCGCAGTAGAGCAGATCGTTCGGGTTCGGCTATTTCTGCCTTATCCTGAAGGGAGATCCGCTAGTACGCCTGCGCTGGATTCCGGGAGGTAAATATTTACATCTCTGCACTTCGGGGGCTGCAGCTGGACAACAGAGGGACAGAGAAGAACGGGGGAAGCCTCATTAGGATCCAGAGGATTCCCCTCACGAGGTAAGTACCCGCCAGGGGACTTTTTCTTCATTACAGGTTTTCTTTAAGCATTAAAATCTAAGCTGATTTGCCGCATCCCTGCAGCAGAACGAGGTATTTATTCCCCCGAAATCCCAGGGACAAAATTCTGCAATCACAGAATTTTGCTTCCTGGAAGAGGGAGAGCTTTGCGCATCCGCTGTGCCTCTGCTCCTGTCAATCTCCACTGATCTTCACCTCTCCCCGCCCCTCTGTCTTCCTTCCCTGAGAGGGCGGGTAAAGGCGGAGAATGACTGGACTGGAGGCAGAGCTACTGCACACATCTCTGCCTCCCCCAAGCAGCAAAATCTACGACCTGGAAAGTCATGGAATTTTGCCCTGGGATTTTGGGGGATAAATACTGTTTTGCTGCAGGAATGAGGCAAATCAGCTTTGATCTTAATGCTTAAGATAACTGGGCAATGAAAAGAGCTAAATGAAGTGGCTTCAGACTCTCTTTAAAGCAAGCCTTAAAGGATATCCGAGGTGAATGAAATAAGCTAGCTTTACTTACCTTGGTCTTCTTTGGCTCAGATATCCTTTAAGTGAAAAATAAAGTGATGCTAAACAATTGAATCTCTAGTGCCAATCCTAAACAGGGCTTTCCTGAAACCCCATAGTTTTATTTTGGTATTAAAGGTTAAAAATCTCAGTTTTAAGTTTTGTTTGTCTCAGGCGAATGATAATGTTTGTTCCTTACACTAACACGTGTTTTTCTTAACAATTCATGAGTTGTATGACCTTTAATTAATTACCAGAGACGAGAAAGAATTGCTATCATCATCTGGCTTTGGGACCTGGATTTTAAAAGGGGAAGCATGTGCAGAGGGCAGTGGTTTGGGAGGGAAGTGATTGAAATTCAAATTGAAAATTCAAACTAGTCCTCATAAATGACCACTTTTACCTACTTACCTGGTAGTGTGTGTGAATTAGGAAAAGCATCCAGGTTTCACATAAGACCCCCCCCCCCATGCCCCCTTGTGCCCTGAGCACTGGAGATGGGGATGATGGGTACGCTAGAAAAGGGTGTCCCTATATTTGGGCACTGGAGGATACCGATAGTAGATATTACCAACACTCTACTATTGTTTTACTTTACCTTCATCTCACACTAACCCACTCTTCTACCTCCTCCTAACTCTAACCTACCCCTACCTACACTTAAAGGGGTTCTGTGGAGTCCTGCAATAAACATAAACAGACACTTACCTGGGGCTTCTATCAGTCCCCTGTAGCTGTTATGTCCCACACCATCCTCATCCGATCACTCGTTCCCTGCCGCCAGCACCGGGCAATTATTTGTCTAATAGGACGAATAAGGCGCGTCCCGCTTGCGTCTCCGGGAGCTTACTGTGCAGGCCCAGTATGAGTTTTTCTTGTACTTTGCCTGCGCAGTAAGCTCCCGGAGACACGAGCGGAAGTGCACGGCCATGGCTGCGCAGACGCGTACATGTGTAATTGGACCGGGGACCGGCAGCGGGGAACGAGTGATCGGAGGAGGACGGCGCGGGACATTATAGCTACAGGGGACTGATAGAAGCCCCAGGTAAGTGTCTGTTTATGTTTATTGCAGGACTCCACAGAATCCTTTAAGGCCTCAGACGATACACACTGCCATGCGCATTTCGGCAGCGTGTATAGAGTGCGACACGCAAGAACAGTAGAAGTGAATACACAGTCCTTTTACCGTTCCCATCATATACGCTGCGCAGCAGTGCGATGCGCAATCGCACTGCTGCATGCATTTTTCAAGAATCGCAGCGATGACCCATTCACTGTAGGGAATAGGGGCAGAAGCACAGTTCATAGCATAGAGCAGATGGCGTGCGATTGTTCATGTTGCGTTCCGATCACACAGCCATATGCGCTAATTGATGTGAATGAGGCCTAACACTTAGCCCCTCCACCAACACCTCCTATATCTATCACTGCTGTTTATGAATTATCCCCCTAATATAATATCCAGAACACCATTCATTGTTAAGCTGTTTCTTTCTTTATGGAGTTTGGCTATGACCAGCACCTCCGGGGCCTAAATATTATACTGGGTGCCACTATAGCTACAATTAACATTGCAATCTAAGGCTGCACCCAAATTACCAGGTAGAACCCAAATGTACTGCATCGGGTGATGAGCCCCTTATCCTAAGCATGCAGGACTTGAATAACTGATTAGAGGAGAACAAAAGTGAAGAGACAAGAATTAAAGAGGAACTTTGACCAAGGATTGAACTTTATCTTAATCAGTAGCTGATACCCCCTTTTTCATCAGAAATCTTTTCCTTCTCTCAAATAGATCATTCGGGGGTCAGTGTGGCTTATATTGTGGTGAAACCCCTCCTACAGTGTGATGTCAGCACCTAGGTCTTGACAGTTTGCTGTCTGTGAACCTCGATGCATTGTGGGAAATAACAGCTTTTTCCAACTGCCAAGTAAGCAGCATCTCCCTCTGTTCATAGAACTCAGATTAAATGAACAAAGTGGTGGTGACATCTTTAGTTCTGCCAGGTGACCTGTACGGATCTGTACTGAATGTACAGATCACCTGGCAGAAGTACAGATGTCACCACCAGTGATACATTTCAGAATGTAAATCGGGGGGAGGAATGATTTTACAACGGGCAAACACTGACTAAATAATCTATAAATTAATATTGTAAAAAAAATAACCAGTTTTATTCATTATGTTATATTCACTACAGTCCCTCTTTAAAGATAGAGAAAGAGACAACAGATGGAGTGTGAATGGCCCTTGGACTTTTACAACATGTGTGTCGGAGTGCTCACGCAATGCTGCAAAAGGTGCGTGATTTGTGCAAATGTGTGCCCAGCCTTACCTTTGTACCATACATCAAATCAAGAATAAAGGGCACAGGAGCCCTTATGGAAATGATTGGTGCTGCCATAGGCTGCGAATAGCAGCAAAGAACAGAAATTTGGGTGCATGGCGGCACACGTTATCGTGCACATCCGGGCGCCAAAAATTACCTTCTTTGCCGCAAATTGTGGTTTTTATAATCATTTATATAAAGGTAAATTTCAGCAGGCTCAGAAGTATCGCCCATTAGCAGCAAGCAAGGTAAATGTCAGCATTTGAGGCCTGCTATGCAATGCTGCAATTTGCATTTTTGCACACCGGTTACCCACAATTGTATCAGGGCAGCGAAATTTCCCTTCTTTGCCACTTATCCGGTGTCCCCGGGTGCCAAAATATTCCTTCTTTTCTCCATATCATGCCCTTACGGCGTGTGTGTGTGTGGGGGGGGGGGTGTTAAGGTTCAGGAGGGTGGTAGAGTTAAGCACCACTGGGGGGGGGGTCTTAGGGTCGGACGCCACCTCCCCTTAGAGTTAGGTATCGGTAGAGGGAGGTCCTAGCGTTAGGCAACACCGGGTTGGGGGGGGTCTTAGGGTTAGGTACCACCTGGAGTGGTCTTAGGTTTAGGTACCACCGGGGTTTAGGGTTAGGCACCCTCTGGGGGGATGGGGGTTTGGTCAGGAATTGGTAACGGGAGGGTTCTGTATGAGCGTAGGGTTAGGTTTAGCCATCCTACCTAAAAAAAAAATACAAGTGTCCCTTCATCCCATGTCCCTGTGTCAGTGCTTTTGCGCTACTGCGCAGTCCTGCACTGACACAGCCGCTGGAACAGGACGCAGGGCCGACCAGCCGTGCGCATGGTGGGCAGGAGGGTGCACGCGTGTGTGGCGGTGACAGACCTAGAGCCCATTTTCAAACGGGCTTAGGTCACTTTACTATTTACAATTTACTATTGGAATCGGATCCAGCAGTAGAATATTACTAATTTTAGCGATTTTCTACTACCGGCAATCCCCTGCGCCCTTTCCTCCAGGCTCCTTTTTTCCATGTATGCACTGTACATACCTATGTTTGTCTCATCCCGTCATTACAGGTACACTTCAAGGGAGCCTGAGCAGTCCAAAAAAATGGAACTGGTAGTTACTTGGGGCTTACTCCAGCCCATTGTAGGCCGCGAGGTCCTTGGAGTCCTCCTTGATCCTCTCCCAGTCCTGCACATGCACAGGACTGTTACATCGGCTGGTGCGATGACGCGTAGTGGGTGGCGTAATGACACAGACCTTTAGCCCCAAAGTCGCCGGTAACGGTGCCGCCAGTGGGACCAGGAGAGAGGAGCAAGGACCACGAGACCTACGATGGGCTGGAGGAAGCCCCAGGTAAGTAACCGTTTCATTTTTTGGGACTGCTCAGGGTCCCTTTAAATGAACTGTGCCCTATCTTTTCTATCAATGGCCTTTCTATACAGTCTTGTACTCCATGGAAGGCGATTTTTATTTTTTTAGTTTAAGAAATTGACAGGAAAATAAGCAGCGAAGCCCAACAACATCTCCATAATCTAGACCTATACTGTAATAAATCCCTACTTTGCCCTGAAAAGAAAAGGCTTTGGCAGGACTCTCACTTTAATTACCAAAGCGAAATGCAGCAGCAATAGGTAAGATGCCAGTAATAACTCCCTTAGGTGTGATTGTTGGTGTTACTGACAGCAGCATTCCGTGTAACACGGACTTATAGCCGACCGTTATAATTTACCGTCCGCAATATCGCAGACAGTAATTCACACTAATATCACAAAATGAATTATCGGGACGTAGACTTTGGAATTAAAAAATGCCAAATCCTTACAGTTTTACGCCTGGAAACAGGAGGCAGGAGTCTGTCTAATGAACTGCTTATTAGTTTCCCACAGAATTATGTCTATATCAGCAGTTACAACATCTGTCTAAGCATTTCTAATTTATTTAGGACTAAACCTTTAAGTGAATGTGATGTTCTCATTCCAGGAAAGGCACGCGGCTCCAAAGCTACAGATAATTTAATTGAGTGTTTATTTATAAATCATTCTATAAGAAAACTGACTGCATGAGTTATGTTATAAGAACAGAAAGCATATTGCATTTCCTAGGCTATGTAATGTGCCAGTGGTAGTACTTAAATAAAATCTAAATCCGGTTGAAAAAAAAAATGGGGATGTGGGGGTGTTGTTCAACAGTGCTCAAGGTCAGGCAGGCGTAAAGCATACTTGAAGTGGCATGTGACATAATGAGATTAACATAGGTGTGTATAGTACTAGACCTAGTAAGAAATTGTCTGAAGTCCCTTTTTTGTTTTCCAGTACACCAAGTGCTCAAAAAACTTAAAGGGACCCTGAGCTGTAGATAAAAATGAAATCGGTACTTACCTGGGGCTTCCTCCAGCTCACCGTAGGCCGCGAGGTCCCCTGCTGTCCTCCTGGTCCCGCTGACGACTTTATTACCATCGACACCCGGGTCGAGTGTTGGCCCAACACTTGCGCACGGTTAACGCTCTATGTCGTCACGCTGGCCACTACGCATCATCGCAGCGGCCAGCATGACAGTTCTGCGCATGCGCAATTCAGAGTTAGAAATCCGCGCATGCGCAGGGCTGTCACGCCGGCCACCGTGATGAGGTGTAGCGGCCAGCATGATGACACAGAGCGTCACCGGTGAGGAAGTGTTGGGCTGACATTTGGGCCTGGGGTCGCTGGTAATAAAGTCGCCAGCGGGAACAGGAGAGGAGCCAGGAGGACGGCGGGAGACCTCGCGGCCTATGGTGAGCTGGTGGAAGCCCCAGGTAAGTACCAATTTCATTTTTATCTACATCTCAGGATCCCTTCAAGTTGTTATCTATGCAGAGCTTGTTAAACAGCTTGTCAAATTCAGTCCAGTTTCCTGAAAAGTAAAGTAAGGTGTTACAAATTCACACATATGAAACATGAGTGTTAAACTGTAAAGTATGACTGAGAACATGTATTGCTCAGCAGCTGTATGTGGGATTTGTGTGAAAATCTATCATTGTGTGTGTCAGACTGACCTTACCGGTTCCTGATAACATGGTTCTGTTAGCATATTTGCAGTGACTAGAAAACCATGAAATTAAATAATTAACTCTGTGTTCAGCGTGTGCAGTGTAACCCTTTACTACCCACTGTATAAAAGCTGTGATGCATTTGATATGAAGAAATATTGAATGCTTCACACCCGGGTACAATAAAGTGCTTGCATTAGTGCTATAGAACATATAATCATATAACATTATCTATTAAATGCAAAAATAGTGAATAAAGTGCATATGAAACATTTAAATGACATCAACACATAAAGCTCAAAAACCACAAAGTGCCACAACTAGTGGAATGCCATAGAGGTGCATACAAATGGGCAAGGAGATACTACATCGGGCACAGGATACTGCGTTCTGAGGTCCCCAAAGCAGAGTAGAACAGGAGGTTAAGAAACCCCTATGACAGGCTCCACATGTGGTGCGGGAAGTGTGTCCTGCAACCTCAAGAGTTGTATATTATCCGTAGCACACATTGCAAAACCTGTGTTACAGATAGAGTGGGGCCGAACCTCCGATTTTAGGTTCGCGAACCGGGTTCGCGAACTTCTGCGTAAGGTTCGGTTCGCGTAAAAGTTCGCGAACCGCAAAAGACTTCAATGGGGATGCAAACTTTGAAAAAAAAAAATTATGCTGGCCACAAAAGTGATGGAAAAGATGTTTCAAGGGGTCTAACACCTGGACCCCCAGGTGGAGGAGTGGGATACCTGCCAAAAGTCCCCGGGAAAAATCAGGATTTGACGCAAAGCAGCGTTTTAAGGGCAGAAATCACATTGAATGCTAAATGACAGGCCTAAAGTGCTTTAAAACATCTTGCATGTGTATACATCAATCAGGTAGTGTAATTAAGGTACTGCTTCACACTGACACACCGTTCACTGAACACAACAGGTATGCAGTGGCGGGTTCACTGAACAGAACAGGTATGCAGTGGTGGGTTCACAGAACAGGTATGCAGTGGCGGGTTAACTGAACAGGTATACAGTGGCGGGTTCACTGAACAGAACAGGTATGCAGTGGTGGGTTCACAGAACAGGTATGCAGTGGCAGGTTCACTGAACAGGTATACAGTGGCGGGTTCACTGAACACAACAGGTATTCAGTGGCGGGTTCACTGAACAGTACAGGTATGCAGTGGCAGGTTCACTGAACAGGTATGCAGTGGTGGGTTCACTGAACAGGTATGCAGTGGTGGGTTCACTGAACAGGTATGCAGTGGTGGGTTCACTGAACAGGTATGCAGTGGTGGGTTCACTGAACAGGTATGCAGTGGTGGGTTCACTGAACAGATATGCAGTGGTGGGTTCACTGAACAGGTATGCAGTGGTGGGTTCACTGAACAGGTATGCAGTGTTGGGTTCACAGTACAGGTATGCAGTGGTGGGTTCACAGAACAGGTATGCAATGGCAGGTTCACTGAACAGGTATGCAGTGGTGGGTTCACAGAACAGGTATGCAGTGGTGGGTTCACAGAACAGGTATGCAGTGGCGGGTTCACTGAACAGGTATGCAGTGGTGGGTTCACAGAACAGGTATGCAGTGGCGGGTTCACTGAACAGGTATGCAGTGGTGGGTTCACTGAACAGGTATGCAGTGGTGGGTTCACTGAACAGGTATGCAGTGGTGGGTTCACAGAACAGGTATGCAGTGGCAGGTTCACTGAACAGGTATGCAGTGGTGGGTTCACAGTACAGGTATGCAGTTGTGGGTTCACAGAACAGGTATGCAGTGGCAGGTTCACTGAACAGGTATGCAGGTATCCAGTGGGCTCACTGAACAGAACAGGTATGGTGGGCTCACTGAACAGAACAGGTATGCAGCCAGGAACAAGCTAAGCCTAACTAATCTTTCCCTATGAGAGACAGTCTGCAGCAGCTCGCCCTACTCTCACTAACGCAGGCACACGAGTGAGTGTAATGGCCGCCGCTGCCTGCCTTTTATTAGGGGGGGAGTGGCTCCAGGGGCTAGTGTAGCCTAATTGGCTACACTGGGCCTGCTGACTGTGATGTAGAGGGTCAAAGTTGACCCTCATGGTGCATTATAGGGCGAACCGAACTTCCGCAAAAGTTCGCCTGCGGGACGCGAACGCGAACCACTGAAGTTCGCATGGAACCGTTCGCAGGCGAACCGTTCGGCCCAACTCTAGTTACAGAGGGAACTCGAACATTGCTAGGGTAATGTGTGCTACTGACATATCATAGTGTATACTCCAGCAGCATACCTTCAATGAAAGGTTTACCCAGTGGTGCTGCTCATCCTCTCTCTTCATACTTTTAGAAGCAGTATGAATCCCATATGTATCTATAATGAATATTATTATTGTTGATTGTATAAGCAATTTCCTGCAGCTGAATCTATATGCAAAAGTGTGTGAGTGCATAGATGTCTGTACAGTGGGAGTATAAACATGCTAAGTAGCAAAGTTTGCATCAGTTTGAAAGAACTGGATGGGTGCCTATCCACTGGTTAAAGAAAACCTGAACTGAAAATTAAGTCAAAATAAACCTACACAAGTCATACTTACCTCCCGCATAGTCTAGTCATCAATCGCTTTCTCCTCTCGTGTGTCCCATTTATCCACTGTGATCAATGGAATTCTTCATCCTCCATTTTAAAAATGGCCATTACCCCATAACCGCTTTCTGGTCAGCACACTGTTAATCTGTAACATCACCCACTTGAGCCATAGGGAAACATGGACATTACTAGCGCATCCATTGACCTCTCCCTATAACTGACAGCAACTGATATATAACTGACAGCAACTGATATATTTCAGTTCTGACAAAATGTTGTCAGAACTGGAAGGAATTGTTGTCAGAAGAAAATGGTGAGCTTCTGAGAGGAACTGATGGCAAGGTAACTATGTAATGTTCGTTTGAAGTTACCTCATGTGTTTATTTTAAATAATTTTACTCAGTACAGGTTCACTTTAAGCTATGCACCAAAGTTTGGCAGGAAAGTGGCAGTAGGTAGTTTGTGTACTGTTATGCCTAAGGCCTACTGGCATCGCTTGCTGATTGCCAGTGATCCACAAAGCGCTGCAACAGTGGAACCCTATGGGGATGGTTCCACTTGCAGCATTGCGAGCACGCAGCAATCGCTAAGCACTTCATGCGGCATTTTGGGAGTCATTCTGAAGCAATCACATTTAATGGCTGCAGAGACAATGATTTCTCTGGGAATCATATTTAAAATTGTGGAACTTCCTCAATTTGGAAAGCGCTGCCAATGGGCTCCAGGCCTTACCATGAAGGAATTTCCCACTAAAAGTGTCAAATCCCTTTAAAGAGAACCCAAGGTGGGGTTCTAAGAATGATATCTGCACACAGAGGCTGGGTCTGCCTATACTGCCCAGCCTCTGTTGCTATCTCAATCCCCCCTAAGTTCCCCCTGCGCTCTGCTGTCCCCCATAAATCACAGTCGCGCTGTTGACACGCAGCGGGTTGTGTTTACCTATGTAGTGTCACTCTCGCCGCTCCCCCCGCCTCCTGCATAGCTCCGGTCTCTGCCCGCATCCCTTCCCTCCCCGCTGATTGGAGGGAAGGGACACGGGCGGGGACCGGAGCTATGCAGGAGGCGGGGGGAGCGGCGAGAGTGACACTACATAGGTAAACACAACCCGCTGCGTGTCAACAGCGCGGCTGTGATTTATGGGGGACAGCAGAGTGCAGGGGGAACTTAGGGGGGATTGAGATAGCAACAGAGAATGAGCAGTATAGGCAGACCCAGCCTCTGTGTGCAGATATTCTTAGAACCCCACCTCGGGTTCTCTTTAAACAAGAACATTCCATTCCTTTCAAGGCAGCTCCAACAACATTGAGAACTTTTTAAGAAGATTAACTATAAATTGGTTTATTTAGGTCACCTTGAATGCTTGTCTGAGTGAAGGTATAAAAAGATGTTTCATTAGATGAAGATCAATGCCGGTGTTAATAAACACCTTTTAATGTATTTCACTGAGTCTATGAGTTTTCTTTTAATTATGTGGTCTGGAAATGAAAACGTCAAGTCAGTTAAAAGGCGAAGGTATCTCTGTTTATGTGCCTAATCCTCCCTCTCAGTTCATTAAAATGAAAATGATTGTTTCACATTTCATGCTTATCAACAGTTCATACAACCTACATCAAAAGCTAATCTTTCTTCACCCAGGTCAGAGGGCAAAAATTAACTAGTAAAAATGTCTGAGTTAGAAATAAAGTATTGACTCTAATGCATTCTGGTGTAAGGTTTCCAGGCAATCGCCCTTCAGATTTTATGTCCCTATCTTCACCACGCTCTTCACCTAGTAGACTGAACACATCTTCCTGACTTTTGTTGCTCCAAGAACTTTTGCGTGCCTATATATAGAATGTAAGGCCAAGGAGACCAATGAGGTACCTGAAAGTCAAACAGTGATCGAGTCCAGGAACTAGGCCAAAGGTCAATACTGGAGGGCAGATGACTGTATAACCAGAGGTCAAGCAAACTCAAAACCAGGGATAAGACCAGAAACAAAGGCAATCTAGCAAAGGTAAAAAGAGATGGTAATCCAAAATTATAGTCAAAGGCCAAACAAAAGTCCTAACCGTGAACAGTACGAATCCCGTCCAGCAGCTATAGCACTAAGGCCCGGTTCACATTAGTGTTCAGAGCCAAAAGGATCCGGTGAGCGGATCCAGTCTCCGCTTCACCAGATCTGGATGGCTCTGTCCGTGGCCTGGTTAACACAGTGGCAGACACAGGCAGCAGTGGGCCCCTGTGCAAAATATCAATTGTGGGCCCCCCTGACCTGCGCCGCGTCAAAAAATGGGTGCGGCTACGCGGCAAAAAATGGGCGTGGACAGAAATGGGCGTGGCAATGACCGGATAAGGGCGGAGCTAACTGTAATTTAAAGTGATCCCGGGGTGAGAGTGATATGAAGGCTGCCATATTTATTTCCTTTTAAACAATACTAGTTGCCTGGCGGCCCTGCTGATCTATTTGGCTGCAGTAATAAACTGAATTACACCAGCAACAAGCATGCAGCTTAATCTTCTCAGTTCTGACAATATTGTCAGAAACCCCTGACCTGCTGCATGCTTGTTCAGGGTCTATGGTTGAAAGAATAAGAGGCAGAGGACCAGAACGGCAACCAGGCAACTGGTATTGCTTAAAAGGAGAGAAATATGGCAGCCTCAATATTATTCTCACCTCAGGTTCCCTTGAAAAGTGCAACGCAAAGACAGTGGGCCCAAGTTTTGGTGACCCTTTCCCCAGAAAATTCACATAATTGTGCAGGTTTTCTCAAGAAAATACACATAATGTGAGCAGATTTGCCCAGAAAATACATTCAATCATGTCGGCAGATTTGCCCAGAAAATACATTCAATCATGTTGGCAGATTTGCCCAGAAAATACATTCAATCATGTCGGCAGATATGCCCAGAAAATACGTGCAATGATGTTGGCAGATATGCCCAGAAAATACGTGCAATGATGTCGGCAGATATGCCCAGAAAATACGTGCAATGATGTCGGCAGATATGCCCAGAAAATACGTGCAATGATGTCGGCAGATATGCCCAGAAAATACGTGCAATGATGTCGGCAGATATGCCCAGAAAATACGTGCAATGATGTCGGCAGATATGCCCAGAAAATACGTGCAATCATGTCGGCAGATATGCCCAGAAAATACGTGCAATCATGTCGGCAGATATGCCCAGAAAATACCTGCAATCATGTCGGCAGATATGCCCAGAAAATACCTGCAATCATGTCGGCAGATATGCCCAGAAAATACCTGCAATCATGTCGGCAGATATGCCCAGAAAATACCTGCAATCATGTCGGCAGATTTGCCCAGAAAACACATGCAATCATGTAGCAAATTTGCCCAGAACATACATGCAATCATGTGACAGACCTGCCCAGAACATACACGCAATCATGTGGCAGACCTGCCCAGAACATACACCTGCTAAAATAAATAATAAAAAAAAACATTTACTCACCTGCAGCAGCAGACCTCCTGTCCCAGCCTCCATCCGGCGCGCAGCTCCCATGGGTGGTTGAGTGGATAGGTAGCCTGGTGGGTAGGTAGGTAGGCAGCCGGGTGGGTAGGTAGGTAGCCCTTAGCCGGGTGGGTAAGTAGCCTGGTGGGTGGCTGGGTAGCCTGGTGGGTGGCTGGGTAGGCGGGTGGGTAGGTAGCCTGGTGGGTGGGTAGGTGGGTGGTTAGGTAGCTGGGTGGGTGGGTAGGTAGCCTGGTGGGTCTTTAGGTAGGTAGCCTGGTGGGTTGGTAGGTAGCCGGGTAGGTAGGTAGGTAGCCTGGTGGGTAGGTAGCCGGGTGGGTGTGTAGGTAGCCGGGTAGGTAGCCGGGTGGGTGGTTAGGTAGCCGGGTAGGTAGCCGGGTGGGTGGTTAGGTAGCCGGGTAGGTAGCCGGGTGGGTGGCTAGGTAGCCGGGTGGGTAGGTAGCCGGGTGGGTGGGTAGGTAGCCGGGTAGGTAGCCGGGTGGGTGTGTAGGTATCCGGGTGGGTAGGTAGCCGGGTAGGTAGGTAACCGGCAGGGTGGTTAGGTAGCCGGGTGGGTAGGTAGCCGGGTGGGTGGTTAGGTAGCCAGATGGGTGGGTAGGTAGCCGGGTGGGTGTGTAGGTAGCCGGGTGGGTGGGTAGGTAGCCGGGTGGGTAGGTAGCCGGCAGGGTGGGTAGGTAGCCGGGTGGGTAGCTAGGTAGCCGGGTGGGTAGGTAGCCGGGTGGGTGGGTAGGTAGCCGGCAGGGTGGGTAGGTAGCCGGGTGGGTGGGTAGGTAGCCGGCAGGGTGGGTAGGTAGCCGGGTGGGTGGGTAGGTAGCCGGTTGGGTGGTTAGGTATCCGGGTGGGTGGGTAGGTAGCCGGGTGGGTGTGTAGGTGGGTGGGTAGGTAGCCGGGTAGGTAGGTAGCCGGCAGGGTGGGTAGGTAGCCGGGTGGGTAGGTAGCCGGGTGGGTTTTTTAGGTAGCCGGGTAGGTAGCCGGCAGGGTGGTTAGGTAGCCGGGTGGGTAGCTAGGTAGCCGGGTGGGTAGGTAGCCGGGTGGGTGGGTAGGTAGCCGGCAGGGTGGGTAGGTAGCCGGGTGGGTGGGTAGGTAGCCGGGTGGGTGGTTAGGTATCCGGGTGGGTGTGTAGGTAGGTAGCCGGGTAGGTAGGTAGCCGGGTGGGTAGCTAGATAGCCAGGTGGGTAGGTAGCCGGGTGGGTGGGTAGGTAGCCGGGTAGGTAGCCGGCAGGGTGGTTAGGTAGCCGGGTGGGTAGCTAGGTAGCCGGATGGGTAGGTAGCCGGGTGGGTAGGTAGCCGGCAGGGTGGTTAGGTAGCCGGGTGGGTGGTTAGGTAGCCGGGTGGGTAGCTAGGTAGCCGGGTGGGTAGGTAGCCGGGTGGGTGGGTAGGTAGCCGGGTAGGTAGCCGGTAGGGTGGTTAGGTAGCCGGGTGGGTAGGTAGCCGGGTGGGTGGGTAGGTAGCCGGCAGGGTGGTTAGGTAGCCGGGTAGGTAGCCAGGTGGGTGGTTAGGTAGCGGGGTAGGTAGCCGGGTGGGTGGGTAAGGTAGCCGGGTGGGGGGCCCTACTCCTATCCTCCCTCACTCACCTCGGGGCCCCCCTCCCGGTATGCGCGGCGGCCGGCGGGAGAGCAGAAAGTACAGGAAGTCTCCGGCCGGGGCTGCAGCAGACGCTAGAGGCAGCTGCTGCTTAGTTTCCGATATGTCTCCAAGTTGGAGACCAAGCGGCAGCTGCCGGCCGCCCTCTAGCGTCTGCTGCAGCCCCGGCCGGAGACTTCCTGTATTTTCCGCTCTCCCGTCGCATGAGGGGGGGGGGGCCCGAGGTGAGGGGGGAGGACAGGAGTCGGGGCCCCCCAGGTTAAAAAAATAAAAGATAAAAAAAAAAAAACCTGCAATACTTAATGGGCCCCTGAAGCAGCGGAACTTCAGGGGCCCTCGTGCGGCGGCACGGCCTGCACGGCCGTATGTCCGCCACTGGGTTAACATAGTGAAAACCAATCATAGCCAATCATAGCGCTGGATTATCGGCATGTTGAAAACACTAGCCATGAGATGATGTTTGGGGGCGGAACCCTGGGCGTGAATAGCCGTGGCTGGCCTCCCAATGGAAGTGCAGCGGGCGGACTGCAATGACGGGGCTGACCCTTGCTGACATGGCAATTTCTCATAGGCTGTTGAGAGGGATGGTGCAGGGCGGAAGTATTCCGGCGGCCATCTCGAGAAAGGGAAACTGGCTATTGGATGATGGGAGGGAAGTAAGAGTATTTTAAGACGCTGGCTGGTCATGCGCCTCAAGCCCCTGATGAGTGCGCATGCACGAAACGCGTAGGGCGGAGCTACGGGCGGACTGAGCTGGCGTGGAGGATTGTACTGAAATGCTTGATTTTACTGGAAACTTGTGAGTGCAGTACTTTTAAATATTTTATTAAAGTTAATGGTTTTACACTATGTGGAGCTTCTCAGTTATTAGGCTGATGTGAGACTCCTGTTCCTATGGAATCATCTACTCGAGGCTGGCAGTGAGAGATCCGTTGGGTGTTTGAGTGCAGTTGCTGTCTTATAATTTGGGCAGCAAAACAGAAGGTGAGAGGCCACGCATGCTGGTGGTGGTGTTAAGCCTGAGGAAACGTGCACGGGTTGTAAAGTGTAAAGGTCCTAAAGTTGCTGTCTGTGGTTGGCGGCCATACTACATGGTGAGGACCTGTGTGACCTGGTGACCTGTGGTGGATAATTGGGCAGAGCTCACGACCAAATTCCTGGCACTGGGTGTGAGGGATGTGGCACTGTTGCAATACAGTATTATGCTATGTTTTTATTTTTATTTTTCATTTGAGTGACACAACTGTATGAAGATTCAATTACATGTGAGCGCAGCATCGCAAAAGGAATACATAGGGTACACATCCTGCCGCTCCCAGAGGCCCAAATGGAGGCATGCATATGCCGGGGCGCAGGATGCCCCCATCGACGTGCCCCTGGCCTGGCGGTAGAACCGCCCGTTAAAGGCAAAGCAGTTGTAGTTCAAAAGCAGTTCAAGGGCTTCAAACAGAAATTGGTTGTGCAAGGGTGAGTCTGGGAAGTGTTCTTTCAGGTAGAAAGTAGTCACATGACGTGGAAGAAGACGGAAGCCTCTACCGTCGGCTGGTACAGAAGACTAGGTATGTATAAACCCTCTCTCATCCACCCGCCTTGCTGCTGCACCCTCCTGTCGCTCAGGTTCAAATCAGAACATGCCCCCCCCCCCCCCCCCGGTCCTGAAAATTAGGGCCTGCAGCAATTTTTAGATCCGGGAACTGGAACTTGCGGAACGTATCCGTACCAACGGATGCATGTGAATGGATCCATAGGTAGAGATGGCCCGAATGGTTCGCCGGCGAACGGTTCCCGGCGAACTTCCGTGGTTCGCGATCGCAGAGAACCGCAAACTTTTCCGGAAGCTCAGTTTGCCCCCATAGTGCATCATGAGGGTCAACTTTGACCCTCTACATCACAGTCAGCAGGCACATTGTAGCCAATTAGGCTACACGCCCTCCTGGAGCCCCACCCCCCCTTATAAAAGGCAGGCAGCGTCAGGCATTGGACTCACTTGTGTTCCTGCATTAATTAGAGAAGGGATAGCTGTTGCATAGAGAGCTATAGGGAAAGCTTAGTTAGGCTCTTGTAGGCTTCTTAGCTTGCTCCTTGCTGAGTCTTGTTGCTAAATAAGCACCCCTCAACAGCTCTTTTGAGAGCTAATCTTGTTCTTGTGATCTGTTTTTTTTTTTTGTGTGTGTTTGTGTGTGTCCCATTGACACTTGTGTTGCATAGACAGCCTTGGTAATTCCTACTGTGTGTGCCACTGCCAGGCCCAGCACATTCACTGACTACCTGTGTGTGTGACAGGTGCACATTGTAATACCCATCACTGCATATACCTACATACCTGTAGTTCACAGTGCACCCACCTACCTACATGAGTGCACGCAGTGTCACTGTGCCTGTCCGGTACCTTTCTGTGTGTGACAGGTGCACATTGTAATACCCATCACTGCATATACCTACCTACCTCTTGTTCACAGTGCACCCACCTACCTACATGAGCGCACGCAGTGTCACTGTGCCTGTCCGGTACCTGTGTGTGTGTGTGTGTGACAGGTGCACATTGTAATACCCATCACTGCATATACCTACTACCTGTTGTTCACTGTGCACCCACCTACCCACGTGAGTGCACGCAGTGTCACTGCGCCTGTCTGGTACCTGTCTGTGTGTGACAGGTGCACATTGTAATACCCATCACTGCACATACCTACTACCTGTTGTTTACTTTGCACCCACCTACCCACGTGAGCGCACGCAGTGTCACTGTGCCTGTCCGGTACCTGTCTGTGTGTGACAGGTGCACATTGTAATACCCATCACTGCATATACCTCCTACCTGTTGTTCACTTCAGTGCACCCACCTACCTACGTGAGCGCACGCAGTGTCACTGTGCCTGTCCGGTACCTGTGTGTGTGTGTGTGACAGATGCACATTTGTAATATCAGTCATTGCATAATTGTTCACAGTACCTGTGTGAACGCACACTGTGTAATATACCACTCTGAGCATACCTGTTAACTCCACCTGTGTGACAGCTGCACATTGTATTGTAATACCAGTCACTGCATACCTTTCACTGCATCTGTGACTGCACATTGTATTATACCTGGCAGTCGTTGTGTACCTTTCACTTGAATGGATGGCAGACTTGCCCTCCATAACAGATTCTCTTTAAAAGTAGTAAAGTCGATTAGTAGTGTCATATACAGCAGGGCCTCGAAAGTCCTCCTGTATTGTTATTTTTTGTCACTACCTCGGGACTTGCATGCCATGCCTGCTGCCTTCCTTGGATGTGTGGTGGTAGCTGTTTCTTAGGCTCCAACTCCGGACCGGAATCGAACCCTGACTCCCCAGCCGTGCGCTTTCTTTAACAATTGTAGAGAAAGAACCATCGACAGTATGAGCAGCGTCTTTTGGAAGTGTCAGAGTTTCCATTGGAGCACTGGTGAGGTATGTTTGTGACAACCGGAAGGAACTATAGCAAATGCTATGTTCTTGGCTGGGTTGGCCCTGCATGGTCCACTTTGGCCAAGTTTCATTTAAGTGCCCCACAAGGTTGCTTTGAAATCCATCATGTTGGATCTTTAAGAGAGATCTATAAACAAGCACATTGTGCCACTCCTTACGCCACCTTCTATAGTCCCTCCTCCTCTTTTCATGGAAACAGTTCGTTGTATCGTTGTCCTTAATCCTTTCAGGCAGCACTTATTGCACCTTATGTCTCATGCCCAATCAGAAATGTGATGGGTGGGGGGAGTGAACAGAGCATCAGCCTGTCTACACCTGACAGTGGGGAGGAGAGGGGGATGCACTTTGGCATCTCAGCTTCTGGTGCTGGAGGACATTGCCCTGGACCAATGTACCTGTGGTGCAAGTAAAGTCACAAAAAATTGTATTCTGTACAGAAAATGATGGTGCTTTATAAATAAAGCAATATTGATATTACATAATGATGCCAAAAGGTTCTCTGAAAAGACATTAATGATACTCACCATTTCCATGAAAGATAAATCCTATTCCTTTAAGCACACCATTTTTGACAATCCAGGAAGGTTTGTAGGCTAGGCTTGTCAATCAAAGGGTGATGGGACACGGGTGGTATAAGCAGCAGGGAGTGTGCAGGATCCACCCTGTGTAGCAACAGCGACCTTGTAGCGAATAAAGTATTTTTTTTTATCTGCGTGATTCCTTAAAGAGGAACTGTAACCCAGGATTGAACTTCATCCCAATCAGTAGATGATACCCCCTTTCCCACGAGAAATCTTTACCTTTTCCCAAATAGATCATCAGGGGATGATGAAGCCTAGCAGGTAGTATTTCCCTCTATGCATATGTATATCTATAAAAAAAAAACAACAATCTTTTAGCCTATTGCATTGTTAGTGGGTGTGGTTATAGATAACGGCAGTTGGTACTTTTTTCATGTTTGCCAGTAGTGAAGATGATGACATGCAGGCTGATTGTGGATCAAACAATATGAACAAATTACAGGGTGACTATCAATGAGTTCTTAAAGAAAAGCTGTTAGGTATAGGGTCTCAGAGAAAAAAAACACATATATCAGTAGCTAAATATTGGCTGTACTTACATTACATATGCATTTCACTGTCCACGTTTGGATTTCACAGAATTTTCATATAGTATTTGCAGAGATTGATGCTCCTGACAGCTCATGGCAGGTTCCATGTTTGTCTGTCTTGTATGAAGCCAATTGTGATGTCATATCCTCCCTTACCCTGCTTCCTGATGATTCGTCTCACAAAAAAGATCAGGATCAAAGATCCTAATGGTTCATGATCCAGACAACACTACTGTGCAGTGAATATTAATTAGCCATGTGGCTAGGAACAATAGCGACTCATGCAGTATACTCTAACCGAACATGTGCCCTGTGAACAGCACATTGATTTTTCAGTGCTGTGAGTTTAGGCTGCTGTTAGAAGCTGCTGTAACATGAGCCTGTAACTTCCCACTGTGAAAGCAGCCTTAGGGCGGCATAGGGAAATGAAGGGGAGGACCAAGGGAGTGCACTGGGGAGAAGAAGCAGCCCCAGAATGCTTTGCAGTATCTGTTATGCGTCCTGCCGGCCTCCTTAGGAGCTTGGGAATACAGAGCCTTGCTGTCCAGCAAACATCAAAGTAATGATGGCCATACATGGTACAATTTTTTCATACAATCTTACCATTTCTATGTAATATAAGGGAACTACCTAAATTATCCTTTCGGTATATTCACTTAATTTACCCTTATACTACATAGAAATGGTAAAATTGTATGAAAAAATTGTACCGTGTATGGCCACCATAAGAGAGATTTTTAACTTCAGTATTGCCTTTTTGGCTTCCTTCTAAACTGTTTAACACTGGAGAATAGAAGTTTAAATTAGCTTTTGCAGCCTGACAGTTACTCTTTAATATCTCTTCTATTTTGTAACGTCTCACTTTGCAATGTATTGATTGAATTTTCTTACACTTCTCGCTACAGTTCCTCTTTAAAACCCTAAATTTGGTGTTTTAAGGAGTCGTGCGGATGAAAGACTTCATAGGCTAGGCTTGTGTCAGCTTCCAAAGTTTCTTCCATATCATTCCTGAGTGATGAATGGCGCAGTCCTCGAATAACTCCCCATTTCAGAGTGATTACATTCTTCCCATGTTGTAAACAATCACATCTATTCCTCTGATCCATTAATTACACAGAGTACCAGGAACAATGCCTGGCTAATTATCAACACTTATTTAATCTAAGCATTTCATAGTACAAGGCAAATGAAAGGAAAGATTAGAGAAATAATTTGACATTAGCGTAGATACTTAAAAAGGATAATCAGGAGCAGGCAGCGAAAAAGAAAAGGATGCACAAAGGTGAAAAGGAAAATCACAGGGACTGATTTACAAAGACAGATGCAAAGAAAATTGGAGCCACAGCTGAGGGGTTGCTCAAAGAAAGTATTTAGTATCTTCATTTAATGTAATGCCGATCTCCACAATAATTTGAGTTTTCTTCCCTCTTGCCCCCACCGGTCACAAATACAGTAAGAGCCCTTCAGCCTTGAAAAAACACTCCTCAAACTCACAGATAGTGTTGATGTTTGAATTCGGCATATCAACATCGGAACCCCTAAATACTGCTGAACACAATATTTCAGCTCCATTCCCGACTACGAAACAAGCGGACAAGATCAGGAGTAGTACAAGAAGTCTGGGTACTTACGGATTATCCCGTCTGGAAAGTTTGGCAGCTTTATGTTAAAGTTCTGTTTGACCCCCTAGCCAGATCTAACTATTTTTGGAAAGCAGAAAGTCGTGGCTTTCCTTTGTCCTGAGTCAATGCGATGCCCCATTCCCAAGTTGGGGGGGTGGTTTGGGGACGGATGTCCCCTGCATTTTACTGCAGAGAGCACAGTGGAATTGAGTCTCCGGCCCATGCCAGTAAGACAGAGAGGAGCTGAGGGTGCACAGCTATGCTGCTCCTTCATCTGTAATGAGAGACCCAGGGCACTTGACATAAGTTTTGAAGATGCAGATTTATGCTGAGAAGGAAGAAGAAGACCTACCAGGTGTGCTGCTTCTCATCATGTCAGGTTCGTCCTGTACTTCTGTAATTGCACTTTCTGCAGCCAAGTTCAGGGGACACCCCTCCTTCAAAATCCCATAACTTGGGAACTGAGCATCATACCGACTCGGGACCCGGTGCAACAGAAAGCCAGGACTCTCAGCTTTCAAAAAAATTGTCAGATCTTCCTGGGGAGCAAAAAGCTGCCAAACTTTCTTGATGGGATAATACGTAAGTACCATAATGTTGGTGTTTGAATTCGGCATATTGTAGCTGGATAGTGTAATAACTCAGTACCCAACAAGCAGACAGGGTAAGGGGGGGATCAATTACTTACGCTTCACGGGGCATTTCATGTGATTCCGATGCTTCCTCCTTCCAGCTGAAAGGAGGAGGTATTGGAGTCACTTAAAAAATGCCGTGAAGCACAAATAAGTGGACTCCTCCTAAACTTGTCCACTTGTTCGGTACTGAAACGGTGCTGAAAGTGGACCTGAACACTCGACCGGACACAAGGAAAACAGAGAGAAATGCACCCTGTGTGCTTTTAGAGAGAAGAGCCTGTCTAATTCCCCCTAATCTTCAAGTAATCACAAGTGTAATTTGATCTCTCAGCTGTGTCAGCGCAGAAATTCATCAATCCTGCTAAACACAGGATATTAACCCTTTGTCTGCTTCGATGAAAGCAGGAAGTAGACATACTGCAGATTTATTGCAGTAGTCCTGTAAGCTTTACCAAGAATTTTTTTTCTTTAAAGGTTATTATGCTGTTGCTTATATTTTAGAGCAGAGAGGAAGTTCTGAGTTCAGGTCCAACTGATGTGTGATATTTGGCAGCATTCGGGTGTTCTATATTTTCGATAAGCCGAGTTGGAACACCAACACTATTCACAAACTTCTTGGACTAATTCTGATGGCTTCTGGAGGAGGACTGCTACATTATTATAGTGGTCTCACCTCTCCTTTGGAAGGGGGCATGGCAAAGCCTTTCATTGTGGCGTGATCAGTGCGCAGATAAGGAACTATGGGCGAGTTTTACATTGAGCCCCCCAAACATTCTATACATAACAATTCTTCCATAGGATGTTAGTTTGGGTTACAACCTTTTGCTATTACATAGCTGGAAATGCTGGCCGTGATAATTTCAACAAACGATATAAATAAAGACAGACATGCAAATCCATCTCATAGCATCTTCATGTAATATACGCATGGCCAAAACTGGGTACTTCTCCAAACGATACTGAATCTCCCCATGCAGCAATAAACTTCTATAAGTATGCATGATGTAGCACAAACCATGCTAGTGTAAGCCAATTAATAAGGATACTCTATTCATGTTTTTCTTTGGGGGTTGTGCTGCCTAATAACGTAGTTTGAAGGACACTGCCTAATTATGTTAGGAAGGATACTCTGTTGATTCATGTTTTGGAAATACTCTCTCTAATTGTACTTCTTGGTGGGACACTCTACCGAATTATGTTATTTCGGGAGGGCAATGTCTAATTATGTTGTTTAGGATGATATGTTGCCTAATTATGTTGTTTAGGGACATAGGCTGCCTAATTGTTGTTTGACGGACACATACTAATTTAATGAATCTAAGATTCTAGAAGTGGATGTTGTTAAGAACAATACATACATTCACTATTTTATTAGATCTCATATGGATGTTTTTACAATAGTTACTTCCTAATTGTGCATTTGAGGAAAATACTTTTTTTGCAGGAGGAAAGTATGCCCACACGGCGTATGCTACACTGTATGTTCTTATATTGGTGCTCAGAGTTGCCCTGGATCTTAAAGCAGCAGGGACAACCATACTACTCCAGGAAAAAAAAACACATATATAAGACGATAAATACAGTACTTGTTCTAATTACATAACATATTGTACTGTCATCCTTTTGATTTCAGTGAATTTTATATAGTAAGTAAAGAGAAAACTGCCTCAGGCATTTTCCATCTTTACTGCCTCTGACTGAAGCCAATCCTGATGTAAACTCCTCCCTTACTGTTTCCTCCTAGAAACTGCACTGTGATATCTAGCTTGCTTTGTAAACACATGTGAACGCAGCATTGATCGCATTTCAGCAGCTTCTGGTAGAGGGGTGAGGTGTATTTCACTTCTCAGCCTCAGCCTGTCACACTAAACTGCTCTCAGCCAATAAATGAGGTACAGGAATTTGGGAGGAGGGATAACAAGCTTCCCTCTCCTCGGCAATGTACCAGAATAGAGCAAGGCTGACTGAGATAAGATTCATAACAGCAGAAACATTTATGATTGTATTGGAATGCTTGCAATGTAGACTGCATGTAGACTACATAATGAACAGAGCAGTGAGTAAATGGAATTTGATTTTGTGGAGTACAATCCCGCTTTAAAGGATTCTAGCAACCCCCTGTTGCTTGATATTTTTAATATTAAAGAGACACTGAAGCGAAAAAAAAAATATGATATTATGATTTGTATGTGTAGCACAGATAAGAAATAAAACTTTAAGATCAGATACATCAGTGTAATTGTTTCCAGTACAGGAAGAGTTAAGAAACTCCAGTTGTTATCTCTATGCAAAAAAGTCATTAATCTCTACGACTTTCAAAGTCGTGGAGAGGACTGTCTTCTGACTTTTATTATCTCAACTGTAAGTAAACAGTTTTCTTTTTATCTGCCAGAGGAGAGGTCATTACTTCACAGACTGCTCTGAAAGAATCATTTTGAATGCTGAGTGTTGTGTAATCTGCACATATTAGAGAATGATGCAATGTTAGAAAACACACTATATACCTGAAAATAAAAATATGAGAATATTTTCTTTGCTGCTAATCTTCTAGTAATTATTCATAGTACACAACCAATTAATTATATTATATTTTTTTTCCGCTTCAGTGTCTCTTTAAGTACGCTTAGCTCTATCTTATATACAATTGGCAACTAAAGAAGGGGGGACCTGCCTGGGCCCTTAAAAGCTGAGGACTTGCCAAGGTCGCTACACCCGTGACTTCTATTTTTAGACCGCTGTGGCCACATTTTATCTCCTGCGACTCACTAGCAAAGAGTGCATTTTAAATAGTGCTTCATGCTTAATGTTACATTATTCACACCGTCCTGCTTCTCCCACTACATAAATCCTTTAAACACTAAATGAACATGATGGCTAATTCTACATTTCAGGAATATATCTGTGTTTTCTTTGACAGCATGAAATGAGCTGTGAAGTCTCATCTTTCGGGTAATATTGAAAGACATGTAAGCGGTGAAGTCATTCAGACGCACGGCCATTTTTTATTGACCAGAGAAGACGTATTCTGATTATGACAAGTAATAATGTGCTCCGTTGCTGAAAAGACAAGGTTACCTGAAAATAATCTGCGCCAAGGTTTTTACATTTTTGGTTCCTATCCGCCGTCTACACTCCGAATAAATCTTTAAACAAAATTCCACTTTTTGTTTTGAAAAAGAAATGTTATAAAACATATCAGGATTAGTACCAGGGGCGTAACTAAGAACCCCCGTGCCCACCTGCAGAAATTGTGAGCGGGCCCCCCTCCCCCAGGGCCCGCTCGTGGCTGTTTTGGGGGGCTGGAGGGGTCGCACCATGAGGGGAAAGCTATGGCCACACTCGGCGGGGAGGGGGGAAGGTCCTCCCCTCCCTTCACCTCGGGCTTTCCCCTCTGTGCTCCCCTCCAGCTTCTAGCTATACAAGTGCAGCGAGCGGAGCGGCAGACAGCGGCAGGCAAACATACATTCCGTGCGTCCGGATGCTTCTCGCTCTAGTGAATGACGCGACTTCCTGTTTTATACAGGAAGTCATGTCAGTCACTAGAGCGAGAAGTGTCCGCGCTGGAACACACGGAAGGTTTGTTTGCTTGCCGCTGCCCGCCGCTCCGCTCGCTGCACTTGTATAGCTAGTAGCTGGAGGGGAGCACAGAGGGGATAGCCCGAGGTGAGGCCATAGCTTTCCCCTCATGGTGCGACCCCTCCAGCTCCCCCAAACGGCCACGAGCCCCCCCCCCCCCCCCCGCGGGCGCATGGGCTGCATCCCCTATTGCTACACCCATGAGGACTACACAAGTTACTCAAATAGCATTTTTGCTATTTTTGTCTCAAGCCATTGCAACATTACACCAGTTGATCTCCTTAGATTACAGACTGTATAGTAACTCCCATCTTTATGCATGAGCAATACTTTTTTAATACTAGCCAGGGGCGTAGCAATAGGGGGTGCAGAGGTTGTGACCGACTCGGGGCCCTTGGGCGAGAGGGGCCCCAAGGGGCCCTCACTCAACTGCAGTATTAGCTCTCTATTGGTCCTGTGCTCATAATAATCACTTTTATAGATACTTTGAATAGTGGTAATCATTACCAAACTGCTCCCCATTCCCTTCTTGCACCTCTGACACTGTATTTGCCATTGGTAGGTTTTGGTGCGCCGTATCATTTGTTATGTATAGAGTGCTTGGGGGACCCCAATGTAAAACTTGCATCAGGGCCCACAGCTCCTTAGCTACGCCACTGATACTAGCTGATGACCCAGTGTTGCTCTGGTATGTATTTGGTTAATGACTCCTGCCACATTGTGTAACCTTGACACACATTCACTCAATGACCAAGTTTGTGAGCTTTGCTGTCCTTGGCATCAATAATGTGAGAATGGAATCCGCCCCCTTTTCTGAATTGAGAACTTTGCCATCAGCAGTTTGAGAATGGCAGCAATTTAAATATTCTCCTTGCAAATCAACAGGTGAATTTTGATAGGCAGTTGTAGGCTCCACCCATCTTCCTGTATAATAATCCCAGTCACCCAATAACCAAGTGTGCCAAGATTAATTTGAGCAGCCAGCTCTCTCTAATCTGTGCCAAGGTTTGTGCTGTTCAGACAGGCTATATGTAAACACAGGGGGTTAACAACTTCTTTGCTCCCATGAATCCAGGAAGTAACTACTCTGCAGAATCTTAGTAGGAGTTCTGTGAGCTGTAACAAAGAAATGTTTTCTTCTGTAAATATTATTGTGCTATTGCTTATTTTTAGAGCAGAAAGGCATGACTTGTTTTCAGGCAAGGCCGCAAAGGCTATGGCCTAGGGCTCCAGGAAAGCAAGGGGCGGGCTGCAGACAGCTGCAATTAGCCTTCTGAACACTCATCCTGCTACACAGAGGTTGCACATATCAGTGGGTGGCTACCAACAGCCAGCACTCGGGTGGATGTAGGGGCAGCGAACGGACACTAAGGCCCAGTGCACACCAAAACCGCTAGCAGATCGTCAAAACGCTAGCGGTTTTGGGAGCAGAGAGCAGATATTTGGCCGGGTGCACACCAAGCGGATTTTGTATGCGATCCACCAGCCGCATCAGCCAGTGAAAACGCTTGGCTATTGTATTTCAATGTGTGGTGCACACCGGCGGTTTGAGGTTTTTTAGCAAACCGCAAACGCGCAGCAGGAGGCGCGTTTGCGGCTTGGCAAAAACCTCAAACCGCCGGTGTGCACAATCCCATTGCAATACATTAGCCAAGCATTTTTCCAGGCGGATGCGGCCGGCGGATCGCTCCAAAAAACGCTCGGTGTGCACTGGGCCTTACAGTGATATCTGAGCTGCCTGTCACTCACCAAATGTGGTGCTCACCAAGGAGCTTACAATCTAATCCCTGCCATCACTTCACTAACTGTCCTCAGAGGAGCCTATAATGTAATCCCTTCCATCACTTCACTAACTGTCCACAGAGGAGCCTATAATGTAATCCCTTCAATCACTTCACTAACTGTCCACAGAGGAGCCTATAATGTAATCCCCTCCATCACTTCACTAACTGTCCTCAGAGGAGCCTATAATGTAATCCCTGCCATCACTTCACTAACTGTCCTCAGAAGAGCCTACAATATAATCCCTACCACGTTGGGGGGTTGTTGGGATGCTTTCAGTCTGGGGGCAGCTGGTGATAGTGAGCTTTGGGCGGTAGAAAGTACAAATCCAACCCTGCAGAGAGGAAGTCCTGGGTTTAGGTCCACTTTAAGTAGATCAGACTCATTGTATAAATCTACATAAATTCTCATTTATTTGAGAAACATTATTCGCAGTCTGTTGGTCCTTTCTGTTTTTATTTTGCGCTATTTATTATACAGAGCATACAAAGGATACATGAATGTGTTCTGGACCTCACTTGACTGGGCAGAGATACTTTATGGTAGATAATAAACGTGACCTGCTTTTTTTTCTTTGTCCCTGAGTCACATAACCCATAAAATATAAACATGCATCGGTAAAAACAAGCAATAAAATGTTTTGGCGAATACTTCTCGCCGTCACGACGAAGAGGTCACATCCCCAATCAATTGCTTTTAACAAACTATTATTTAAAGTACAATTTTAAACTGAGAATAAAGCTATTAGCATATGAATGAAGACATCCTTGTGAGACAAATTAGAATCTATTCAGCAAACTGGGACAGGTGGTAACCTACATTTTCAGTTACACAACACTGTTTAAGGACAGAACATGCACAAAATTAATAAGGATGGAAATAATCAATTTGCATCCACATAAGTGGCAGAGAGAGGTAGGAGAGGGGGCAGCCTGGGTTGCTTGTTTGAAGTACAACTCCAGTAAAATAAATATTTTAGGTGAAACGGAAAGGACTTAGCACCTGTTTAGCATGTACTGCTATTTGTGTCCCTGGGGGAAAAATCTTAGTGTCTGTCCCTGGACCATGTCCTAGATTTACCATAAGTGTTGGTGGTCTTACGGGCACAGCAGTCTGGCATTTTACTCTTCCACTTGGACAATATTCTTGTTCCACACCGCCTCTTCCATGTGCTGTAACCTTCCCATGTGAAGCAAAGGCCCTCCATTCCACACTGTGGCGTATCTGGGGGGGTGCAAACATGGCTCATGCCATGGGCGCACCAGCACCATACCTGACACTGTGCTGCCATGCCTGCCCTTGTGCCTCTCTATCACGCAGACCAGATTAATTCTGTTAACCAGCGAACATGGCTACTTCATTTATCTATATAGGGTACAGTTGGCTATTTAATTATTTTATCTTAATGCATCTGGCTATTTAATTGGTTTATTGTGAGGCACTTGATTATACTTGATTATTTTAACTGGAGGTGTTTAACTACATACAGTAACTATTTTATGTGGATGCTTGTGACTACCGTACTTAATATTTTATTGGTGGGCATGTGACTACTTGATGAATTATCTGGAGGCATGTGACTACTTGATGAATTATCTGGTGGCATGTGACTACTTGATGAATTATCTGGTGGCATGTGACTACTTGATGAATTATCTGGAGGCATGTGACTACTTGATGAATTATCTGGAGGCATGTGACTACTTGATGAATTATCTGGAGGCATGTGACTACTTGATGAATTATCTGGAGGCATGTGACTACTTGATGAATTATCTGGTGGCATGTGACTACTTGATTAATTATCTGGAGGCATGTGACTACTTGATTATTTTATCAGGAGGCATGGAAATATTTGATTATTTTATCTGGAATCACGTGACGACTTTATTCTTTTATCTGGAAGCATGTGACTAAAAATTGTGAGGAACATGGTTACTTAATTTTAATGTCTAGGGGACCATGGCTTCTCAATGTATGTATTTGGGGGCATAATAAACTCTGGTATTTGGGTAACCCTGCTGCCTAATTTTGTTATCTAGGGACAACAAATTATCTTACAACAGTAGCAGATAAAAGTGAAACTGCCTCTCTGGCAGTATTGAATTGTGGTATCCTGTTGTTTGTTGGACTGAGATGTTCCAACTTACCTTAACACCCTTTCAGCCGATAAACAGGTAAAAGGCAAAAATTAATTGGTCTTCCTGAGACCCTGTATGGTCTTAATCCATATCCGATGCTCAACTAATTAGCTGTAACTGAGGAGAAAGGTTAGGGTTAGGAGTAGAGGAGGGAGGCTAGTGTTATCAGTCAAAAGGGGAAGGTTAGGATCAGAGTGGGAGATTTGTGTTAGTTGTTAAAAGAGGGGAAGGTCAGTGTTAGAATAGAGTGCAGAGAGGGAATTATAAGAGGGATTTCCCCCCCAAAAAGTACCATAACTTCAGCAGTATCCAGAGCCAGAAAACACAGGCAACCATAACAAATGTACGGTGGAAAGGATGCTATTGTTAGAGGGGAAGGGGGCTCTGACCAGGGATGGGGGGGGGGGGGGAACAAACTCTGACTGGGTGGTGCAATTTTAGTTTTTGCCACAGGCACTATATTATTTAGATACGCCCCTGATTCCATGTACCTCCCACCTTTACGTGAAGCAGCCCCTTGTTATGATCATGTCTGCAGCGTTTACTGCTGGCTGCAGTGGTATTGTAACCCAAGCAGTTCTGATGTCATTACATGCATTTTCTTGCATAGTTTGGTTTGCACTTAAACTAGTTGCTGATTCCATCTGCAGTCGCTCTGAAGTTAATGACAGTTTAATATGCTTTTGTGTAAACAAACATTGTCTGCTGCAATGGAGGGGCAATCCCTTTCCTGCAGGCTGCATATCATTGTCTGCCTTTTCCTGCTGTCAGCCTGTGATTAATTACAATTCACTTGTGTGGGAATCTGCAGGTCTGCTCCCATTGGATGACCTCAGTATAAAGAACTGCTTCCTACAATGCTTGATGGGCTACCATAGTCTCAGATTCTGTCTGTTACTCTGCTCGTGCCCCACCTCGTTCCTAGTCCGTGTGGACTGCGCTGACTCCTGCGAAGGGGTCAGCGAGTCCTCCTAGTTCTGCTCTTGTTCTAGAAGTTGTTACTCTGCTTGTCTTGTGTCATATATTGGTTCATCGCCAATATATACGCATACTTGCGCATTTTGTTATTTTCCTTGTATTCGTGTTACGTTGATACATCAGTGTCACTGATATATACGTACACGAACTGTTTATTTCCTGTGTTCAGTTAGTCAGCCTTCCAGCACGTTTTGGTAGTTTGCGCGTATCGTGATCACCCGTGCTGAGCTAGTATCCTGCTCCTGGTCCTGTTTGTGGATTGCGTTCATCTCTGCGAGGAGATAACGAATCCTTCTGAATCCTGTCCTGTTACCGTTTGTGGATTGCGTTCATCTCTGCGAAGAGATAGCGAATCCTTCTGAGTCCTGTTCCCTGTATTGCTCCAGTGCTAGTCAGTGTTCCTGCTTATGTCATATATCGGTTCATTGCCGATATATACATATGTTAGTCAGACGTTACAAATAGTTTCATTGATAGCTGTAATTGTAATACGCTAGGAAAACATACTTATTGTATTGTTGTCTGTGTTACGTTCATCTATCTTAATCCTCCTATTTCCTGGCTATCCTGTCCTGTCTTTGTGAGGCACGCCATCGCTGCTACACATTGGCTGCCTCATTCCAGTCTGTCTTGTTGTGGACGCTTGCTGTCACTAAGTAGTGGCTAGTTAAGCAGGCGTTCATTCTGTCTACCTGTCCTGATCTCCTCAGTCCTGGTTTATGCTCTCAGCGCTACTTTGCGCTGAGACGTTATTACGAAAGTGTTGTTTGTGGCTGTTCAGATCTGCACCGGCTCTGTGCACCACAATCTCCTATTGGAGTCAGTCCTCTCCTCCACTAAACTGGGGATATCCTGATTCCTTGTGCTGGTGTGTGTACCTCCTTCACGTCAGCTTATGTGTTGCATGCTGACTGTGGAGATTACACCTCCAAGCTTAACACCCCTTTATCAATGTACAGCAGGTCCCGTCTTTCATGTGAATACTGGTTTAACCATTAGGTAGAAGCCCCTGTGGGGGGGAGGGGTTGGACAGAGGAGAGAAGGGGTCCAGACAGGCCCCCCATCCTGTGCTTCCCTGGTTGTGTCCTTTCTTCCATACCAACGGCTTAACTACAGGGCTTACCTCTTCCCCAGCAGGTCTCTTTAGCACTATCACAGCAGCCAGGTGTCACTGTTCTCTCTGGCCTTCCTCTCGGTCTTCATGTGACTTCACATGACGTGCAGAGAAATGTAGAGAGTACAGTAACACCTAGTGACTGCAGAGGGAGCACTGGAGGGACCCAATGGGGGAAGAAGTAAGCCCGTCAGGCCCCTTCTCCACACTGGGCATGGGGGTAAAGAAGGTGGGTCTGTATGTTGGAAGGGGGGCCCCATAAATGTTTTTCGGGAGGCCCATCAGGCATAGTTACGCCACTGCATGTGAAGCCCCTATTTTTCACAATTCCGTTTCCATATTTAATCTATTCTTCTGTATCCAGCAGCCCCCTTCACCACTTTCTCCCTTATGTTCAACTACCCCAATTTGAAATATATAAAGAACAGCGCTACAGATGTATTAAGAGTCCTTATTACACAGTTCAAATTTATAGGAATTACTATTTAATGTCCGGCAATTCATTCAAAATGAACTTGATCAAAGTTAAAGCCTGCGCTCTATATGGACCTTGGCCAGTCCTCTTCAAATCTTACAAATATAGATAGATAGCGCTCCGCTTCTGGGCTGTACATTAACTGTTCACCCCCACAGGAGTTGCACCAACCCGCCTGTTTGACCACTGGGAGATTGGTCAAAGATCGCTCAATGGGTGTCTAGCTCCCTTCTGCAAGGTGGCAGTAGTCCAGTCGTTGTTTCTCCTATGTGGGTCCAAGTACAGCTACTCCTGTATATAAGCAGCTCAGGGAAGAGGAAAGAAACCTCGCATAGCGTAATTCCGTATGATATAAAAAAAACACTTTATTTAAAATTGCACTCACAGACTTGTGCAGATTGACAACACTCAAGAGCTGTGGGTAACCACAGATGTTCATTTAAAGCTGAATTATTGCAAATACCTTCTATTTTTAGAAGGCAAACCACACTTATCTATTTGTTGTAGATTCTGTCCCTGTTACTATAGAAACAGTGGTGACATCTGCCACATGGGGACATGCCCAACAATGCAACCCAAAAAGGTTCTTATAACCCCTTTTCCTGCAATCGAAACCTGAAATAATGTGTTTCCTAGAGCTGTTTCAGAAGGGTTGTTTTTTTTTAGGATTTGCATAAATGAAGAATTGACTTAGCTTTTGGAACAGACAGGAAGTTCTGAGTTTAGATCCACTTTAAAGCCACACAAAAAGGAAATTGCATTGAGCTGAGCAAACAGATAGCCATGATTCTGTTAGTTATAGTAAAAGTCTTCCTACACAGTAACCCTCATCCTCTCATTCCCGTCAGCCCCAATTCCTTTTAAAAGGAAAGTGTAGGTTTTTTTTTTGTTTGTTTGTTTTTACTGTATGCAATGTTACTCTATACAGTACAGCACTTTGTAATAGATATTTTTCTATAAGGGTTTTTTGGATTGTTATTGAGTTTCCATGAATTCTTATGGGGAACTTTGCTTTGGAATACAAGCCTGTTACTGAGCTAATCATGCTTGCAAACCAAGATTCCACTAATATATATACACGGCCAACTTTTTTGAACAACTCGTTGTACGACTTGTTGTTCGAACGACAAGTCGGACGTGTGTAGGCGCTGTCGATTGACTGATAACAGACAGTTTGCCCGATTCGCTCAGCAGATCTGTTGGACCAACTGTCATTCGAACGACTGTTAGGTCAGTACTTGTGTACAAAAGACGTTTAGTCGTTTGTCCAACTGATATACATTCAAACAACAAGTCGTTTTATCAGTCATTTATTCTAGTCTATCCAGTCCATTGTCCATTATCAACTTTGTTAAACAACATGTAAATTAACATATTAGCCGCTTTGTTGGTCTGTGTGGGATACAGTTGGGGACATCAAACTTGGAGAAGGACTTAGGAGTACTCATCGACAACAAGTTATATAATCGTACTCAATGCCAAGCCGCTGCAGCTAAAGCGAACAAAATTTTGGGATGCATAAAAAGGGAAATAAAAACTCGAGATGCTAGCATAATATTGCCCCAGTTTAACTCAGTTCTGGGCACCACATTACAAAAAAGATATTGCAGTTTTAGAGCAGGTGCAGAGACGAGCTACAAAATTGATACGTGGGATGGAAGGTCTCGCTTACCAAGAAAGGTTAGATAAACTGGGTTTATTTAGTCTAGAGAAAAGACGCCTTAGAGGAGATCTAATTAACATGTATAAATACATCAGAGGGCAATATAATAGCTTGGCGGATGAGCTTTTTGTCCCTAGGCCTTCTCAAAGGACTAGAGGACATGATCAGCGCATGGAGGAAAAACGTTTTAGCCATTTATTTAGGAAAAGGTTCTTTACAGTAAGAGTGATTAAGATGTGGAATGCATTGCCACAGGAAGTTGTTATGGCAAACTCTATAGCTGCATTTAAAGGGGGCTTAGATGCTTTCCTTGCGTTGAAAGACATCCATGGCTCCAATTACTAGGTAATGCCTAATTATGTTGATCCAGGGATTTTATCTGATTGCCATCTGGAGTCGGGAAGGAATTTTTCCCTTTTGGGGCTAATTGGACCATGCCTTGTGGGGTTTTTTTCGCCTTCCTCTGGATCAACAAGGGTATGTGGGGGGCGGGCTGGAGTTGTACTTTGTACTGGTTGAACTCGATGGACGTATGTCTTTTTTCAACCAAAATAACTATGTAACTATGTGTGTACATGATGTCTGAACAACTTGTTGTTTGCACTTCAAGTTGTTCAAACGACCAGGGCCGGCCCGCTCATGAGGCGGGGTGAAACTTTTACTTCAGGCGGCATTTCTAGGGGGGCGGCAACCGCCCGTCCGTGGGTGCAGGGGGGGGGGGCGGCCACCGAGCTGGAGGGTAGCGGGCAGGAAGGGGGTATTGGGCCTAGCGGTGGGAAGGGGGTCGGATCCCCCCCTCCCTCGCTTGGGTCGCCTGATCTGCGCTCCACCTCCAGCTTTAAATATTTACGTAGCAGCCGATGGTAAGAGGGACGGGCGGGATCACTCACCTCTTCCGGTTCCAGCGTGCGCTCCACTGACGTCACTTCCTGCAACGCCGCCCACTGTATTGTAAGTGGAGTGCAGATCGGGGGACCCAGGTGAGGGAGGGGGGGATCTGACCCCCCTCCCCACCGCTAGGCCCAATATCCCCTTCCTGCCTCCTACCCCTCCAGCTCGGCGGCCGCCCCCCCCCCCCCCCCCCCACGGCTTGGAGGGGTCGGCAATTTTTTCTAAGTTTGCCTCAGGCGGCAAAAAGTCTAGGGACGGCCCTGCAAACGACCAGTTTAAACCACAATCAGGCGTAAAGTTGGACGTGTGTACACAGATTTAGGCAGGTGCCTGGGGCCTGGTGGGTGTTCAGGGGCCCAGCCGACACCTTTTCTGGACCCATTCCCTATCTTACCTCACTAACGAAGCCAGGTGGCCAGCAGGGGAAGCCACATTTGGTATCTTGCCTAGGGCCCCATTTTATGCTAATCCTTTTCTGTTCTGATCACCCAGAACTAGTAATTAGATTGAGTCCTTAATTAACCCGAGGAACTTTCATATCTGGCAGTAATATTGTCACTAATGTAGTATGATGATTAGTGACAGTGGATTTTACTTTTACCTTGAGGATTATAAAATATGAACACCGTGCTCAGAGTAAAGTTAATGAATGTTTTACAAGAATACGGCCTTTAAATTACAAAGACATTCTCTGTCATTCTCGAGTGAGATTCGGCATTATCCTGGATGGATAGAGAGGTCTCCCAGTTATCTTTCTTCTGCTTATTCTTCTGCAGATAAAGCAGAGAAAGTTGTGTCTAATACTATAGTACAGGCTTTGCTGATTCACACCATTTAACATCAACTTTTAAAATAGCTGTCAAGATCAAAATAACCTTGTGGCTCAATGTAAAATCCTGGCGTGAGTTTTTTGCCTTCCTGGGTGCTTAGAGTGGACTTGAACTCTTGCACAGGACAGAAGGAAAACATAGAGAAATGCACCCTGTATGTATTTAGAGAGTTTAGCCTGTCTTAAAGAGACTCTGTAACAAAAATTGCATCCTGTTTTTTATCATCCTACAAGTTCCAAAAGCTATTCTAATGTATTCTGGCTTACTGCAGCACTTTCTGCTATCACAGTCTCTGTAATAAATCAATGTATCTTTCCCTTGTCAGACTTGTCAGCCTGTGTCTGGAAGGCTGCCAAGTTCTTCAGTGTTGTGGTTCTGCTATGAACTCCCCCTTTCAGGCCCCTCTCTGCACACTGCCTGTGTATTATTTAGATTAGAGCAGCTTCTCTCTTCTCTCTTATCTTTTACAAGCTGGATAAATCGTCCTCTGAGCTGGCTGGGCTTTCACATACTGAAGAATTACAGACAAGGGCAAAGCTGTTTGCAGGAGAAAAAAAGAGCAGCCTGAAACTTCAGTGCATGAGAACTGCAGGGAGAAAGAAACACACAAATGATCTCTTGAGATTCAAAAGGAAGGCTGTATACAGCCTGCTTGTGTATGGTTGTATTTTCTATGTGTGGACATACAGTACATCAACCTACTTCCTGTTTTGGTGGCCATTTTGTTTGTTTATAAACAAACTTTTAAAAACTGTTTTTAACCACTTTTAATGCGGCGAGGAGCGGCAAAATTGTGACAGAGGGTAATAGGAGATGTCCCCTAACGCACTGGTATGTTTACTTTTGTGCGATTTTAACAAGACAGATTCTCTTTAATTTCCCCTCATCTGTGACTAATCACCACCATAATGTGATCTCTCAGCTGTGTCAGCTCAGGAATAGTGATGGGCCGAATATCAAATTTTGGTTATCTCCATAGACTTTAAAGTGAACCTCTGGACTAAAAATCGACTCAGCAGTACTGAAAAGGCCTGGTGTTTCTTTAACAGTTTCACAGCATCAGAACTTTGTTTCTCTTATACAAGCCTCATTTTTAACTGCACAGAAGAAAACTGCCCGGGCTTTTTCCCCTGATGCTGTGCAAAGCATGATGGGATTTCTGATTTTGTTGTTCTCATTCTGCTGTTTTGGTGCAATTTTTTATTTTTTACATTTTGAATTTGACATTTGAAGCCTAGGGCGTGCAGCTGGGAGGGGTTATCAGGACACAGGACAGTTGGAACTGTGTCTCCTGCTCCTTGTCACCTCCTTTCAACCAAAAAGATGGCTGCCCCCATGAATCACAAACATTTGCCTGTTCTTTTAAAACAGGGTGGGTAAGAGGTTATATTACCTATCTATTCTAATTAACATAACTAATGTAACTTAATGACAGTATGTTTGTTTAGGCTGAAGTTCCCCTTTAATGGTCAGGAGAATTTTAAAACCTACAAAGACTGTTTCTGGCCATAAAATTGATGGAAAAGTTGTTTCAAGGGGCCTAACACCTGGACTGTGGCATGCCGGAGGGGGATCTTTGGCATCCATTGACGCAGAGTCGTGTTTTAATCGCTAAGTGGATTATTGCAGGATTGTATCAGCTGTAACAAAAGAAGTGTTTTTCCTTAACGTTTATGCTGTTGCTTATCTTTTAGAGCAGAGAGGAAGTTCTGAGTTCAGGTCCGCTTTAAAATCAAAACCCCTTTTGTTAAAAATTTGCTATAAACATGCTGGTGCTGTGGAAGGTTTTTTTAGTGATGTAATCCAACTAAAATAATCTTCCTAGTTCCATTCCCAGCAAGCTACAGATTTGAGAAACTGAATTTAAACTTCAGTGTGATTTCTTTACAAGCAAAAAGTTTTAAATCAGGATATCATGAATTGGCTAACTTAGAAGAAAATGAGTAAGCTTTCGGCTGTGAAGCCTTCATCAGACTGATTCCTGAATAATGACAACATTTAGAACACAGCTTATATACACTGGACATTAAAAAGGAGATGCATTGTTATGCAACCATAAATAAATGTCATTGGGTGTTACATTTCAGCTCACAGTAACAGCGCCCCCTAGGGAAACGCAACGAACAGGAAGTAGTAAGTAGATGTTTCGGGGGATATTGTTACGTCCCTAGATAGAGAATAGTGTTAGATGTACGGTTAGTGTTAGATGTATGGTTTAATGTTAGATGAGGTAGGGTGGGTTAGTGTTAGAACATGGTAGTGGGCAATGTTGTTGGTAGAAAGCGACGGCAACAGGGCCATGGCAATTCATGACCCTAAGCCGTTATCTGTATATAATTAGCACAGTTCTCAACTATCCCTCTTTTGAAATGACAGTCCCTCTTTGGAAACCAAATCCCTCTGTCCCTTTCATTTACTTATGTGTCCCTCTTTCAGGACTGATGTTCAGATCTGTGTTAACCCCCCTGGCGCTATGATTCTTTCCGTATTTTAGGGTCTAAAAGCAGTGTAATTTTTTTGCAGGCTTTTAGACCCTAAAACCAGGAAAAAAAACGCACAGAGAGATCTGCAGCAGCCCCAGCACAGACTCACCTCACTGGTATCCAGCGATGCAGTCCTCCCTCTGTCCTCTGGGTGGCGCTGTAACCCTGTCGGGAGATCACCGTCCATTGTCACGATGACAAATAGCGATCTAACCCGAGGGATGTAGTGACTACGGGGACAGGAAGGAGAATGGCTGCCGGCGTCTGGATTCTGGGGGAGGTGATTTAAAATGCCAGATGCGCACTGTGCTCTGTACAGTCCTGCGGGCGGCTACCACGAGTCATGCTCGGGGTCACCGCTCCTGCCTTGTTTTTGTTTTTCCTACCCCAAGCCTGACTCGTGATAACCACCAAGAAGGTTAATATATGGATTTTTCTACTGAAAATGTCTTCACAGTGGCATAGCTAGAGATTTGGGGGCCCCACAGGGATGAGCAGAAACTAAGCCAGTGCTAATTTACGCATCGTAGTTCGCATCTACGCATCGTAGTTCGTAGGTGAAGTTTCAAAACTACGCTTACAAATTTACGCGTAGCGAAGTACCGCTACGCGTAGCTTACGCCCACTATGCGTAGTTAACATGAGTATTGCGTAGTGAACTACGAATGCGTTACTCGCATCTAATTTTCCGCGTGCGATTGTATGCTTACAAATTTACGCATTGGAAAGGGGAAGGTACGCATTGAAGAGTTCACGGTATAAGCAATTAAAGAGGAATTAATGCGTACAATTTTCTGCATGCGGGCATAAGCATCCGCATACACTACGCTTCCCACTATGCGTAATCGCGTATTTTAACGCGTAGTTTACGAAATGCATACAAAGCGAATATTTGATTTCGAAGACGTAGTTTGGCGAAGCGTAATTGCGTAAAACTACGCGTATTTCCAGTGTAGCGAAGTTGGCTGACTACGACCATCCCTGGGGCCCCATAGCAAAACTTTCATGGGATCATCAGATGCAGGCGCTCTTGAGCAATGCTGCCTGCCCCTGCCCTATGGGTATGAGTTATTTGGGCAATTTACATTCTTATGCTTTCTTCACAGTGTAGTCCAAGTTAGAGGGATAAGAAACACAAGGAAGTTAATAGTGAATATATCAAGTGCCACCTGGGTCCTCTGTGCTCAGGGGCCAGCTGCTATGGCTGTTGCTATGCCCCTGTGTCTTCAAATGGTTTTAAACTTTATTCCCATCCTTTAAATTGATTATATTTTTTTTCATGGAGAAAAATTAATGAAAACTAGTGGTGGTGGCGGGGTTAGAAGTGTGGCAGGGGTGTGTCTTTAAGTGTCCCTCTTCCTTATCTCAAAAGTTGGGAGGTATGCATTAGTGATATTCAAATTCAGGTGATACCCAGGACCCAAATTACCAAATGCAACTTTACATGGACACATCAGGGTACACTTGACGAGAGTAGCCCCATCGATCACAGGAGGTCCAGAGCAGTGGCGAACCCCAACTACTAACCTTCCCTTCCTCAAATACAGGGGACCAGCCTTCAGACCAGGTGTTTTAGTGGCTACACTTGTTATGGGTATGAAGATCATGATGGCCACACTTGTTTGATGACCTTTGTGAGATGTGCCCTCAGCCCATGAAGGGAACCAAGGGGAGGCAAGGGAAGGAGTGGGACCATTGGTGGGGCATGAAAGTTTGTAGTACCATGAATTGTAGTTATTCCCCTGCACTTGAGCGCTTTATAAGTAAAGCAATGCAGGGCTGCCATCAGAAATTTCTGGGCCCAATACTGGGAAAACCTACTGGCCCCCTTACTTCCCACACCCCTATATTTAAATGAATACTATCAATACCCAAGTGTTCTAAGATGACAATGTACAAATAATGTCTAAGTAGCTGTGTAAACATTTTCCTACTTTTCATGTTAAATATCAGAGGCAAAAGCTGTAATTTATTGAGGGTAGGATTTAGCTGTATTGGGACAAATCAACTGCAGAAGGGGTGTCTGCTTCAATGCACAGCCAGAGTTGCATATCAGACTACAGAAAGCAAATATCAAACATATCAAACTCTGAAAGCAAAAACAGTATGAAAAGCTGTGACAATTAGTTACATTTCCTCTGCTCTCTTCAGACACGTCAGTCAGAAACACAGGACACAGGAGCTGCAGCTGTTGGGAGCTCTCTTCTCTGTCACACACAGAGCTACACATAGAGTTAACTGATCAAGTGTGAGGGGAATTTTCCCTCTCCTCATGGCTCAGGTAGCCGTCAGTTTTGGCGTCAGTAAAGTTTGAAAGTATTTTGATAACAGTAAACAAAGAGGTTGCTACTAAAATGTATACACCAGTACTTGGCAGCACTTCCCAAACAATTCCTGTGTCAATTTAAAAAAATATGTGAATCGATAGTATTCCTTTAAAGTGAAGCCCCTATATTTAAGGTGATCGCCAGCAATCAGCAAAGCACTGTGACACATGTAATCCTGTGAGACTACTCTCACTGCAGTACTTGATCAGCCCTTCCAATTTGCAAGAGTCGCAAACGCTCTGCATGCACGCAGCATTTTCTCAGCCATTGCGATGCGATTCTCATTCACTGAAATGAGTATGGCAAAGCACAAGCAGCCCTGTTTCCAGGGGTGGGCGAGGTGGGTATGCGCCCGGAGCGCAGTGACGCAGCCAAACTGGGACTCAACCACGGTAAGGAAGGCGTGACTTCTCCCTGTGCTCCCCCCTCCACTGCAGATACGTGCAGCAGGAAGCCTCCTAGAAGAAGCAATTTATCTCCTTCCTGGCTGCAAGCAATGTTCACTTGAGCCAGACTCCTCTGTCTGCAGTGCCGCTTCCCTTACTCTCTCTACTTGCAGCATAAGTAGAGAGAGTAAGGGAAGCAGCGCTGCGGCTCCTCGCTCCATCACCTATATGGGGGCATCTACCTAGCTAACCTATAATGGCTGCACCTACACCTAGCGAGCCTGTACTGAGGGCACCTATACCTAGCTAACCTATAATGGCTGCACCTATACCTAGCTAACCTATATGGGGGACACCTATAGCTAGCTAACCTATAATGGCTGCACCTATACTACCTAGCTAACCTGTACTGAGGGCACCTATACCTAACTAACCTATAATGACGGCACCTATACCTTGCTAACCTATACTGGCTGCACCTATGCCTAGCTAGCCTGTATGCAATTTTTACACCCTCGCCCTGGGTGCAATTTAGCCTAGAAACTACTTTGAGCACAAGCATGGCAAAAAATCAAAAAATCCCAATGCAAAATCAGTTGGCCGAGGTGAACACAGCCACACTTACTGACAGTCTATACATTCTGTGACGGACTTGCAGCTGGGACCCATGTTTGTGGCATTTTTCACCGGGCCCCATACTGTAGTCCCACCTGTGATGCCCTAAAGGCGGCCCTGAAGCAGTGTTTCTGGTGAGCATCTTGTCATGTGAAGAAAAGCAGAGATTGATACTAAATGTCACTCCTTTCTCAGTCAGGTCTTTGTTGTCCCTTTAAACTTGATGTAGTGTATCCCGTAATGCGTTCTGTCACTGAACAAAGCCACAAACATCAGAATAAACACAGAGCAAATAACGAGATAATAAGTGTATACGCTTCCTCTCAAGCTTTGAGATGGAGGAGACATTTAGAACATTAATTAAGGAAACTATGTGCTCTTTCCTTGCGAGTCTCACACAAGCACTTGTTTACAATATTGAAGGTCAGACTGCTATTCTAATAATCCCTAATGTAGATCCTTGTAATAAAACATGACAGCCTCAATTTTCTCACAGTTGGAAGGTAGTATGAAATACAGGTCACAAAAACTGTATCTGAGTTGAATTCAGAACTAGTAAGGTACCCATACACTGAGCCGATTATCGGCCGATCGCAAATCAATTGACGATCAATCGATTGATTTGCGGCCGATTTCGATCGATCTGACATGCTGGAAAATCTAGGTTGATCTTTTGAGATTGCTTATCATTTTGCATTGGACCTAATGGAAATCTGATGGCAAACAAATTCAATAGATTTCATACTGAAATCTGTTCCTAGTAAAAAATGTTCCTAAACACATCAGATAGATCAGAGATCTATCTGATGATCTATCTGCTGCTAATCTAACGAGTGTATGGCCTGCTGTAGATATCAATGTAGAGCGCAGGTCTGAAGGTTGTATCGCACAGGCATTACATCGTCCGGTGTAGTAATCTCTAACATGGAATCACCGCATGCATTTATATTACAGCCACGGGTGCTGCTAGTGTCGCGAGCAATGCTGCTGGTGGACAGCATAGTGGCTAGCGCTCTCACCTGGCAGTGCTGGGTCTCTGGTTTGAATCCCAACCAGGGCAATATCTGCGAGAAGTTTGTATGTTCACCCCCCTGTATCTTTGTGGGTTTCCCTTGGGCACTCCAGTTTCCGCCCACATCCCCAAAACATATAGATAAGTTAAATGCCCCCCCTCCCCTAAATATTGGCCCTAGGCTATGATGGACACATGACAATGGTGGGGACTAGATTGTGAGCCCCTCTGAGGAACAATTAGTGACAAGACTATATATACTGTATGGTTCTCTGGCTTAAGCCAGTGTGTAAAACAGTAGGGGTGTTTGGGCAATGCTCCCTAATAATCCTCGTTTCCTGTGGAATGCTTCCTCCTAATCGGTCTCTGCTCTGGTGCTTTTAGTCCTCCAGGAGAAACGCGCAAGATGCATGTCTTGTCTACTCTGCAGAAAAAGGTTGTATATAATTAATTCTTGGAGCCTGGCAACTCCAATTCCATGCATGCAGCTGCATTAAGATGCTGCGCTACAGGCCTGTAGAAGCGGGGAGGTCCGGCGAAACATGCCATCATCTCTGGTGTCAATAAAACAAATTTCTATACCTTCAGTCTGAGGTAAGACTAAAAAACTGATTTCTGATTCTGGGGGAACCCCGCATTCTGACAAATGTCTTTCTGATTTCCACAGAATTCAGCGGTAACCTGAATTTCCGATGCCCAACTTTCCGATTTCCAAATTTGTTTTTGTTATTTTTTCAATAAAGTTACTTAATTGTTAAAAAATTTATTTTTTGCGGAATCCGCTATTTTTTGTGGATGTACGCCATTACAAGTAATCAGCCTTGGTAACCGCAGTGCACTTCAGCGCATTCTCTGATTAGCCTAACACTTCCGAGTCTTTTCCGCTGTACAATACTGATTTCCGCTGTACAATACTGATTCTCTGATTGGCCCAATACTTTGGAGTGTTTTGATTGACCTAAAATTTTTGAGTCTCGGTAATGCGGCATTCTTCAGAATTCCAATTTCCGCATACAAATTTTCACCCCGGGAAGCCAATTTGTAAGTCAGAATTCTGTGAAATTCGGAAGCTCATCCCTAATTTCAAGGACTCCTCTTCTTATGTTACCCAGACAGGCTTGCCCCATATACATCTCTATTGTGCATGTAGCCGTGTGGCTGAGCTTCAGTGTGCATTAGCCTATGTAAAGCTCTGCAGCCAGAAGAAACATATTGTGGAATTGTCACCCTGTGAACGATGGGGGCGGACAGCCTAAGTGAGGAAAATAGAGCAGGACATTCTGCCGGCTCCTGTAATTGAGTTCACTATAGTGTGTGCAGAGATTGAACCGAGTTTCAGGTCAAGTGAATGAGGATGTGGCGTTCACGCGTATGCCTCTGCATAATTGTGTAACGTTTCTGTGCCAGGGGATCCAAGCACAGAACAGCAGGCAGCAGCCCTTCTCTGGCAACAGTCAATTAACTCACATGAAAACAGTGTCATATTATTACCACTTAATCTAATGGAATTGTGTTAATATTCTCCATGTGAAATGAAAGAACGGAGGCGTGGAGGAAGAGCAGTGTGGATGCTCAGTTAGGTGTCATCAGGAAAAAGAAGACAAAAATCAGTACAACAAAGGAATGTAGAAAAAGACAACAGACGCAATTTTGTATATAAACATATTTTTGGGGGGATCCACACCTAAATCACCAGTAAGCCCAGCAAAACAGATGCCAACTTGCAAAGGAATTTATACCTGTGACTCTTCTCCAACTTACTTTCATTATTCTAGGTTGTGTGATGTCCCCTTATGAGGTGCTCATACGTTTGTCCTGTAGATGGCACTGTGCTACTTATAAAACTGATAAGATTATCTGTACTGTTGTGGGGCGTTGGTTCCTGTTTTCTGCCAGCTAGAAACATGGAAGTGAAAATGCTGCTTCACGTAGAGAGCTGCTGAAGCCTGTAGATAAACCTAGTTCCAGTTATCCTGCATCCATAACTACTAAATGCAACAAAAGGGTGACAAGGGTGGCATTACACTAGAGAACAGGAAGCAGAACTAACCAGACATACTCAAAGATTCAGAAGACCACCTGTGTGTGCCGCCCTGTGGGGGCACTAGAGTGCGACATTGCCGTACAGTAAAGGGTGCCATTTCCTCTACGGGCTCCCGTGTGAGCTGTGAAAGTTGTTGGAATTAGAGATGGTCAATGAGATGCTGATAATTCCAAGATGATGCACACTCATATAAATTTCAAATGAAATTTGATGCAGCTTGAAAATGGACCAATAACATTTTTTCCTTGGTGGGATTTGATTGGTCCTTTTTCAAACTGCATGTATTTGCATGCAAACTGTGCATAATCCTGCATTAACTAAGAATTATTAGCATCTCATTGGCCACTACTAGTTGATATGACCCATGGTGGGGTAGTGGTTAGCACTCTCACCTTGCAGTGCTGGTTTGATTCCTTGCCAGGGCACTATCTGCACGTAGTTTGTATGTTCTCCCTGTGTCTGTGTGGGTTTCCTCTGGGCACTCTGGTTTCTTCCCACGACCCAAAACCATTCAGATAAGTTTATTGGCTTCCCCCTAAAATTGGCCCTGGACTACAACGGACATATGACTATGATAGGGATTAGATTGTGAGCTCCTCTGAGCGACAGTCAAGTGACATGACTATAAACTCTTTACTGCGCTGCCAAAGATGTTAGCGCTATATAAATACTAAAGAATTCACAGCCTCACATGGGGAATTATATTACCATTCAATAAACGCCTGCTTTTATTCTACCATGTAAGAGAATGCACTCATCCATACGTGCATCAGGTATTAATAAATTAATGATTACAAATTCATACTTTCACTTATAATTACCTGGTTTTTAATGATTTTATTATGATTTTTATTTAGATTACTTTTTTTTATTTACAATTATTTTAAAATATTTTAAAGGTTTTGTCCAGTTTCACAGTAGTGCCCCTTTAAGACATTCAGTTGCTCTTCACACCTAGCAAGGGAATTGGTTAACATGTGATCTCAGCTTTTTTGACAATGGCATTATTGCTAGTGCCAGATGAGCTGATCTGAGTACTTCTATAATTGCTGATCTCTTGGGATTCTCAGGCACAACATTAACCAGAGTTTACTCACACAGGTTCATTGCATAGCAGTTCTGTGGATCCAAAAAGCCTCGTTGTAGAGAGGTCAGAGAGCAATGGCCAGGTAGGTTCGAGCTGAACAAGGCATTAGCAGCACAGATAACAATGTTGATGAGCAGAACAAATTTTAAAATTGCCCAACACACTGAACAACATTGGGGTTCACTGCCTGGCTAGAACAGAGTCCTGTAGTGGACACACAAGATCACTAAAACTGGGCATCTTAAGGCTAATTTCACACCAGGACGTTGCGTAAGAGGGGGCGTTAAGGTCGCATAACGTCCCCCTAACTTAACGCCTGGTGGTGCTGGATCTGGACGTCAGAGTGAGCCGCGTTGTGCAGCTCACTCTGGCGTCAGTGATGCGCACTCTTGTGCGCATGCGGCATCACGTGGTCCCGCCGGCCAATCGCCGCACAGAGCGGCTGCTCCAGGAAGTAAACACTGCACGTCATAACGTGCAGTGCATATTAATTAGCCATGTGCCTGGCCGCTCTCCGCTCCTCCCCAACATTACTGAGCATGTGCAAGCAGTCTAACGCGGCTCAGCCACGTCCAAAGTACTGCATGCAGTACGTTGTCTTGTGACGCAGCGTTACAATGTAACGCAACGTCCGCACTGTGAACAGCCCCATTGATTTTTCAGTACTGTGCGGTGGGCTGCGTTACAGGCTGCTCTAACGTGCGCCTGTAACGTCCCACTGTGAAACCAGCCTAAAAGTATAGCCTGAACTGTTGACTCTGCTAGGGCAAGAATCCACAGACCCACCCTGGCTTGTGTCAGCAGGGTAGGCTGGTGATGCTTTGACATGTGGCAGAACAGGACACCAGTACTGGTCCAAGCATTATCCCATAGAGCCATATCAATCCATATCATGCACTGATGTGGACCAATAAGTCCAAAACAGGCAGTATGTATGTTGGATGGATTGATCCCAGGGGCGTAACTAGAAATCCCTGGCCCCCCTGCAAAACTTTGGATGGTGCCCCTCCTGCCAAACCCTCCCTCCCCTTCCCCCGCTTTCTGCTAGGGATGACCGGAATGAGCAAATTCCCTTCCTCCGGAATTGCGGAATTCCGCCAGCGCTAAATTCCGTCGCCATTACATTTCCACTGAATTCCGCATTCCGGCGGAAAAATTAAAGTAATCGCAAATGAAACCTTGTTTATGCTAAATGGTAGCCCATGAGACCTAGTGGCTGTTCCCCCGGTCATTTTTTTTTTTGCAGCAGCAGCAGCAGCAGGAGGTGTCGCTTAAAGAGAACCCGAGGTGTGTTTAAAGAATGTTATCTGCATACAGAGTATACACAATAAATTTCCCTATTTTATTTAACCCTCCCACTGTCAGCTAATCAGGCTTCAGCCTATGACAGCAGATCACTTCTTTGCCGCCCAGGGGCTGTGTCACACGTCTGTCCCCAGTACAGCGCTGCCATAGATTGCAGCACTGTACAGAGTAAATAGACAGCAGTTTCGGCGGCTAACAGTCTCCTAGCGGCGTTCACCGCTGGGAGACTGATGATGGAGTGGTGCACGCGATCTCCTGCAAAACCCCGCCCCAGGACTTCACGCCAATTGGTGTGGAGTAGTCCTGGGGCTGCCGCCGCGTTCACGGAGTGGTCAGCAAGAAGTTAAATTGGCTCTAGACTATGATACATACACTACATGATACATACATAGACAAATGATTATGGTAGGGATTAGAGTGTGAACTCCTCTGAGCGGGGCAGTTAAGCGACAAGACAATATACTCTATATGTACAGAGTACATATACTCTGTATATGTACAGCGCTGTGGAAGATGTCAGTGCTATAAAAATACTAAAATAATAATAATTCAAATAAAATAAGTGACACTGAACCAAAAAAATTATGATATAATGAATTGGTTGTGTAGTACGGATAATTAATAGAACATTAGTAGCAAAGAAAATATTCTCATGTTTCTATTTACAGTTATATAGTTTGTTTTTTTATAACATTGCAGCATTCTCTAATATTTGCAGTTTACACAATACTCAGTATTGTAAATGATTTCACAGAGCAGGCTAGTGACCTTTTGACTTTCCTCAGCAGAAAAAAAAATACAGTGACATACACTTGAGATAATAAGCTTCAGGAGACAGAGCTCTCTGCTACTTTGAAAGTAGAGATCAGTGGCTCTATTACATCGATAACAACTGGAGTACTTCCTGTACTGGAAACAATAATAGACTCATGTCTCTGCTGCTAATGTTTTATCTCTTAGCTGTACTACACATACAAATCATTATATTGTAAGTTTATTTTCACTTCAGATTCCCTTTAAGGGGCCCTGCTTTTGCGTCTTGCAATTTGCAAAGCTACATCACAGATTGGATACAGGTTCATTTTAAAGCAATTTAGAGCGAGTGTAGACAGAGAAGAGCTAGCGTAGACAAGAGAATGTGTGTATATACTGTATATATATATATATATATATATATATATATATATACACTTTAATGTTCTTTTAGTGGTATTTAGCCCAAGTAAATGAGTTTGTCATTGTCTTTGTTCTTTGTGCTTCTTTCTTCCTGTATAAAACAATGATTAATGTAACATTAAAAGCGTTCCAATCTGATAAGCGTTAGACAATTTAATTTCATGGTCTTTTTTAACGTGTTATTAAACTTGAGAGCAATTTTCCTGTTTTATGTCTAAATTATAAGGGCTGCATGTCACACGATAAAATTGTTACGTATAAAGAAGACAGTGTTTACAATGTTATAAACATTATGAACGCTACCTTGAGCTTAGAAACACTAGAGACTGCATGGTCCTCAGAGGAACCGAGATACTTTATCTGCTAATATAAAATCACAAGGCGTGTAAGCCCTCTATGGCAACCAGGGGCCTTGGGTAATGATATGTAAATGAGCCACATCCAGAGTGTAACATTTTTACAGTGCGACTTTATGGGAGAGCGGCTTCACACATACTAGTATGGTGGAGCCAAACACTAGCAAATTACAGTTAGTCTCCAGTTAATAGGAATTGTAGGTCCATTTTTATCCTGAATCCGTTCTCTTTTGTCCCTCTTTGTATCACCTTAGTTTGTGCCTCTTTTGTATCATCTCATGTCCCCATCTCATCTCTGTTCTCCCTGTGCCTCTTTTGTCCTCCTCTGACATCTCTTGTCCCCCTCTGTTTTAGCTTGTCCGCCTGCCCTAGTCAGGTATAGGTGCCCCAAGTATAGGTATCCAGGCATAGGTGCCCCCAGTATAGGTAGCCCGGTAGAGGTGCTTCCAGTATAGGTAGCCATCTATAGATGGTGCCTCAGTAAAGGTAGCCTGGTATAGTTGGCCCTAGTATAGGTAGCCATCCTAGGTGGTGCCCCAGTATAGGAAACCTGGTATAGTTGCCCCCAGTATAGGTAACCCGGTATAGGTGCTTCCAGTATAGGTAACCATCTATGGGTGATGCCTCAGTAAAGGTAGCCTGGTATAGTTGCCCCCAGTATAGGTAGCCATCCTAGGTGGTGCCCCAATATAGGTAGCCTGGTATAGTTGCCCCCAGTATAGTTAGCCCGGTATAGGTGGTGCCCCACTATGGGCTAGCCAGGAACAGGTGCCCCCGGTATAAGTATCCAGCTATAGGTGGTGCCCCAGTATAAGTAAACTGGTATAGTTGCCCCCTGTATTGGTATCCTGGTATAGGTGGTACACCAGTATAAGTTAGCCAGGTACACGTGCCCCCAGTATAGGTAGTGAGTTATAGATGCCTCAGTATTGGTAATCATGTATAGGTGATGTCCCAGTATATGTAGCCAGGTAAAGGTGGTGCCCTCAGTATAGGAAGCCAGGTATATAGGTGGTGCCTCAGTATAGGAAACGATATACAGTGCAGTGTCACGGGGAGGCACAGATCAAGGAAGGAGGTTCATCAAGCCTCCATTATAATAACATCCATGCAAGTGCTTGACAAAGGGCATGTAGCCCGAAATGTTGTGCTCTACCGTTGTTGTATCACCGCATACTGATGAAATAAATTACTTCTACGAAGGGTCGAGACCAGATTGGATTGTATGTGTATGGCCCTCAGTATAGTTAGCCAGGTATAGGTGGGGCCCTCAGTGTAGCCAGGTATAGGTGGTGCCTTAGTATGGGTAGCCAGGTGTAGGTGGTGCCAGCCACTGTATAGGTAGCCAGGCATAGGTGTATAGGTAGCCAGGTATAGGTGGTTCCAGCCTCAGTATATGTAGCAAGGTATAGTTGTATAGGTAGCCAGGTATAAGTGGTGCCTAGGAAGTCAGACATAGGTGCCCTCAGTATAGGAAGGCAGCTGCCTGTATCGTGTGTGGCGGCTTACTTACCAGCTCCTTGCGTTCCAGTGATGATGTCACACTTTTCTCCCCGCTGTTCCCCGTCCCTGCTATGTCTGTAGTTAGAGCAGGTCTACAAGAAAATGTCTGCCGGTGTCCGCATTTGTGGTCATCAGCAGCCATTTTATTGTAGGCCTGCTCTAACTATAGACAGAGTCGTGGTGGGGAGAGAAGTGGGACATCAGCACTGGTGCTGACAAGTGAGCTACAGCCAGCCAGCACATGTGAGCCACCGCCAGCACATGCCGCGGCCAACACAGGGCCCTGCAGAGTGTGTGGCCCCGTTATTTGCTTAGCTGGCGGCAGCCCTGCCAATGCGTGTGGGGGGGGGAGGGTAGGGGGAGCTTGCGGGGCCCCCTGGGCCCATCACTCAAGGGCCAGTTGTCCCCCCCTGATGGCGGCCCTAGGCATTACTGTATTTTTTGGACTATAAGACTCACTTTTTCTCCCCCAAAAGGAGGGAAAAGTCACTGCGTCTTATAGCCCAAATGCAGGGAGTTCCTGATGTGTGAACGCCTGCTAATACGTACCTCCAAACCACCGCAGTGTCGGGGACTACCTGTACAGTGCCCATGCAGAGGAGGACACAGGGACAAATGGAGGACACAAAGGGACATAGAGGAGGACACAAGGGGGACACAAAAGGGCATAGAGGACAGAGGTGGACACAGGGAGACAAAGGAGGACACAGGGAGACACAAGAGAGGTACAAGGGGGGCATAATTGACAAGATGCCCCTTCACCATGGATGCACCAGGCTTAGTATATATATTTTTTCCCTGGTTTTGGTCCTCTAAACCTAGGTGTGTCTTATGGTCTGGAGCATCTTATAGTCTAAAAAATACAGTAGGTTTATTTAGCAATGTAATCACAAGCTGAGCATGTAGGTTCATAATCGCACTACACAGCAACCAGCTATACAACAGAGATCACTGGGAGTTGTGAGTATGGACAAAAATTGATGTTACAATTACTTGCTATATAGTCTGTCTTGAGAAATTGATCCATTGGAACAAAGCTAATGCTGATAGCAAACTAGCTGCAGTGGGTTTGCTTTGCACAAATATGTCTTGTGAATTAACTCTTCTTTGTCTTAGCTCACAATTTATCCCTGTAACTCTGTGTACACTACAGGATCCGCTGCTGCTTACCGATCAATAGAACCCAGAGAGTGCCCTCATTTATAGGAGATTTTATTTTAGGAATTGTCCTTTTAAACAGGTGAAACCTGAGTTGTGTGACGGTGTTACCCTATTTTACCACAATGTGACGCAAAAGCAAAGTCTATGGAGACTTTAACACTTATTGCGGCCCATTGCAGTTCGCTGGAAGTTTCCAAGCCAATGCAAGTGCAGCAGTGCACTTAAAGGGAACCAGAGACGAAGCACCCTTGTGTATTTTACCATATATATCAGTAAGAACATTAGAGAAAACACTTACCATGCTCTCTGTTTCATCCTCACAGCTAAAAGTGTCTGTTAGCAACTGTGATAAGAATCCCGGACTGAGCATTCAGTCTGGCTTTGCAGGGAATAATTATAGCTGAGCCACAAGGGGGCAGGCTTGGGCTTAAAAAGACACCAGAGAAGACAGACTCTGCTATAATCTTTCCGTAGCAAAGCCAGACTGAATGCTCAGTCGAGGATTCTTATCAGAGGTGCTAACAGTCAGATTAAACAGAGAACAATGAAACAAAGAGCAGATTAGGTGTTTACTGTCTTGTTCCCACTTAACGCATGATGTTTGATGGTTCTCTTTAACGCATGATGTTTGGGCAATAGAAGTCTATGAATGATGAATGAAGTGTGAAAAACAGTGAGGTGCAGGAATCCCAGGGAGTATGTCACTGGGATGGTGGGTGGAGGCTGTGCATATGACCCTGTTGGCCCACTGTACCGCAGGTCATATGAGTGAGCACTGACGTAACAATAGGGGATGCGACCCCTGCCGTCACGTATGGGCCCGGGGCCCCCCCAGGGCCTGCTCGGGGACTTATTGGGGGCAGGAGGGGTCCCAGCATAAGAGGAGAGCTGTGGCCGCAGATCGGTGGGGAGGGGGGAAATTCCCCCCCCCCCTCTCCCTCACCTCGGGCTCTCCTCTCAGCGCTCCCCTCCTGCAATCATTGATGGTGCTCGTGGCAGCCGCAGCGGCGGCAGGCAAGCTGAGCACATACCTCCTTCTGGTCGGACTCCGATCACTAAGTGCTTCATAGAACACAGGAAGTTCCATAAAGCACTTAGTGATCGGAGTCCGGCCAGAAGGAGGTATGTGCTCAGCTTGCCTGCCGCCGCCGCGGCTGCCACGAGCACCACCAATGATTGCAGGAGGGGAGCGCTGAGAGGAGAGCCCGAGGTGAGGGAGGCGGGGGAATTTCCCCCCTCCCCACCGATCTGCGGCCACAACTCTCCTCTTATGCTGCTACCCCTCCTGCCCCCAATCAGTCCCCAAGCAGGCCCTGGAGGGGGGGGGGGGGGAATTTTTTTTTGCAGGGGGGGCCAGGGTTTCTAGGTACGCCCCTGTGAGTGAGGTATTTTATGTTGCGGTGCGATGGAACAGGAGTATCGAACTGCGAAAAAAAAAAAAAAAAACAAATGTAAAACCGGCCTCAATGTTTTCTTTTCACTTTATCGCTTTACGTTACCATATGCTTACTTTCATGGTTTATTCCAAACGTTACACATATGAATCATTTTTTGTGGATCTAATATTGCTGCCATCCCTTTTCATCAGCTCCTCACACAGTCAGTGTTTCCCATGAATCTTTGCCTCTGGGGATTGGCTCTCTTGCCATTTGTCAAGATGAGTGGATGCTTACAACAGACAGCGTGTCCAGCAGCCAGAACTGAGGCTTCACTGCTCACAAACTGATGTGTGCCCAGACTTGCAAACACAATGCTGGTTTACTCAAGTCAGCTTAAAGGGAACCTGACGTGAGAGGGGTATGGAGGCTGACATATGTATTTCCTTTTAAGCAGTGCAAATGGCCTGGCTGTCAGCCAGACAATGTTCATTGTTTAAAAGGAAATAAATATGGCAGCCTCCATATCCCATTCACTTCAGGTTCCCTTTAACCACTTCGCATCCAGACCTTGTTTTCAACTTATTGACCAGAGCAGTTTTGACAGTTTAGCTATGTCCCTATTTAATCAGAAATAACTTTATCTCTACTTATGACACAGAAATGAAATATATATTGTTTTTTTCAAGACAAACTAGGCTTTCATTGTATGCTATTTTTTCCCTCAAACAATTTTGTTTTCTATGAATTTTAATGGGAAAACAAAGAAAAAAATAGAAAAAAACATGTATTTCTCAGTTTTACCAATTCCAGTTTAAAAATAAAAAGTGCTACTGTCAATAAAAAACACACATTTTGTTTGGCTATTCTTACTGCTTATCACAAAACTTCGATTATGTTCCTGCCACAATTTATGGTGAAGATATTTGATTCTGAAATAGTGCTACAAAGTGTGTTTTTCACTATGAAATGAGAAAATACAAGTATTTTTCATAGTACAAATCAATCTCATTAGCTCAGGAAACTTATATTCCCATTTACCAATTAGTCCTGCATCAGATAGTGCCAGAAATATGCACAGGAGCAAGCCTAATCCTGCACAGCACTGCTTCTGCTACAAGACGTATATCTACTGACCTGTGGCTTAGATGAAGTCCCAGAGGACGTATATCTACTGACCTGTGGACGAAGTGGTTAATAAGCTTTTCCCTTTACACCTCTCTAAAGCTGTGGCAGGTTTTAGCACACCATAGCAGAGCCTACCGTAAAACTCTCAGTGGGGCCCAAAACACCTACGTTACAAAAGGTTCATAGCTCCTAACTGTCCCTCTTTTGGAGGGACAGTCCCTCTTAGTGAACAAAATCCCTCTGTCCCTCTTTCCCTCTCATTTGTCCCTTTTTCAGGGCTGATGCACAGATCAATGTAAATATATGTATTCTGCATACTGAAACATGTTCTTAATTGACTCTAAACTGTATTACCCTCATTTAAAATGACATATTTCTTATAAGTGTTAATATGAAGGAAAATTAACCAGGATAGAAAAGAGTCAAGGACCAGTGTGGTTTGAATGATAAAACAACATTTTTTCATATGAAATCTTCATGGTATGCGTGGCTAAGGGTGTGGCAGGGGTGTGGCTTAAGGGTCCCTCTTTCTTATCTTAAAAAGTTGGGAGGTATGAAGGTTATATCCTGCAAATAAAAGAAAAATTGCCATGCGCAGCTAGCGCACACCAATTTTATTGATACTTATGCCAGTTATTAGTACGCATTGCACAAATATTGTAGCTGACGACCCTGATTCAGCCTTAAAGAGAAACTCCGACCAAAAATTGAACTTTATCCCAATCAGTAGCTGATACCCCCTTTTACATGAGAAATCTACCGTATTCCTTTTTACAAACGGACTATCAGGGGGCGCTGTATGACTGATATTGTAGTGAAACCCCTCCCACAAGTAACCCCTCCCACAAGAAAAGTTCGAACTTTTGTGGGAAATAGCTGTTTACAGCTGTTTCCAACTGCCAAAAACCATGCAGCAGCTACATCACTTGCCAACAGTAAAATGTTCACTGGAGTTCCTCTTTAAAGCAGACCTCCAGAGTAAATCAGAAAATTCGGCAGCCTGCAAGTAAAAGAAAGTTATATTTAACCAAGAAGCCTTGTCCCGCAATGCCGTCCCGAAATCCCTGCATCACCCGACTTCTGACTTCTGGCCCCGCCTCCCCTCTCTCTCCCTGGAGAAAAACGGCAAGATATTTACTGCATACTTTCTTTTACTTGCAGGTTGCAGGATTTTCTTATTTAATCTGGAGGTCCGCTTTAAAGTGGATCTAAACTCTTGCAGAGAACAGAAGGAAAACATAGAGAAATGCACCCTGTATGTATAAAGGGCTTTTTCACACTAGGAGCTGATCCGTGCGTTTCGACGGATCGCTCCTACGATGCATTTAGAAAGGTAACATGAAAGTCTATTTGACTTTCATGTTAACTTTCACATTAAGCTTTCCAGAGCGTTAAATTGTAACACATCTGCATTTTCCTGTTGGGTGAATTAGAACTACCGCGTCTAATCAGCGTTGCACCACAACTTCGGTTTGTGCGCGTGTTTGCTAATGTGAAAGAGCCCTCAGAGAATTTAGCCTGTCTAATCCCCCCCTTATCTGTGACTAATCACCACCGTAATCTGATCTCTTCAGCTGTGTCAGCTCTGGAATCTTTTCTGCGACGGCAGAACAGCTCATTTGTAAACACAGGATGTTAACACTATGTCTGCTTCTGCTTCTATGAAAGCAGGAAGTAGACACACTGCAGATTCATTGCAGGATTTGTATCAACTGTAACAAAGAAATGTTTTTCTTTGAAGGTTATTATGCTGTTGCTTATCTTTTAGAGAGCAGAAAGGAAGTTTGGAGTTCAGATCCGCTTTAACATATTTCATTGACACCCTGCCTGCAGCAACTCATACTGCCCTAGGGAAATCAAGTTTATCATGCTGCAATGGCTATTTAAAAAAAACGAAAAATAAATAAACTCTGTTGAGAATAATGTCATCCTTTAGAAGATTAACCCTGTGAAAATGTCACCTGTTGCTGGCCTATCTTCTAGCCTCCTTTCCCCCCATGGGATTGAAGTCGTCTGTAATGCATACCAATCTGTGTTTTGCTCAGTGCTGTAAAGCTTTCTAATCTCGCATAGCCGTGATGTATATAAATTACAATAAGATATGTAGTGCGCAACAACACAAACACAACCTGATCTTCACGCTATCCTGTATATGTTTCTATTTTTACATCTATCCCCAACTGCCTGGCGTTGAGAAAGAGAATCATTTTTACCAATTTATCCAGCGTCAGATCATACAGGGAGACAACCTCTGACAGCATCCTAACAAGGAATCTCCTTAACCGGACTTATTTGTGGCGCTTTCACCATTCCAGTTGCACGGCGGTAATTGGTGCGCAAGATCTGCTAAGCGTTGTGCCTTACCCCGAATCTATGTAACCTATATATGTCACATTCTCTTGTGTTCTCTCCCTGAGCACATCAGAGCGGAACTAAGAGGGCCTAATCTTTTCACAATTATCAATAAGTCATTAAGTGTCATTTCCCATTTGCTTTTACATCGCTTATTGTACTATTATTATACCCTGTCCGCAAGTGTTTTAATTCACCTGCTGGCAGTAATTGGAAGCAAAAAATAAAGTCATAGAGAAAAAACACCGAACTAATCATGGAAGAAAACCTGAGGCGTCAAAAAAGTTCAAAAGCAAATACTTACCTAAGGAGAGGGAAGCCTCCACAGGCTTCCCACGCTTTCCTCTGGTTCACCACTGCTGCCTGGGACCCTCCTGTACACCACGACTGCGCCCCACTTTGAGCATGAACCCAGCCACCTTTTTGTCACTCCAGACACCCCCCTTCCCCTGAAAAGAAACACCACACAGTAGAGAATATAAACCATGTGCTGTATAGGGTAGATGCATAATACAGGGAGTCTCTGAGATACAAACAACCCACTGAACCTGTTGCATTTTGTTGCACACCCCCTTCTTGCACCACCTCAGCTTAGTGTGAAGATTATAGTGCAGAAAAAGCTGTGCTCTCACTTCTCCGCTGGAGTCCAGTGCTGTGCATCCACCTGTCTGCCCACCACTTGCCCTAGTGCCCAGCATCTCTTACAGCATGTAGCGTGATTACACTCTACATAAGGAGAGCCAGCACTAGAGGGAGCAGAAAACAGACAGGATGGTCTCACAGGCACAGCACTGAACTCCAGAGGAGAGGTTAGAGCACAGCTTCTGCTTCTCCATACTCTGCCTTTACACTCTGGACTGGGGAGTGCAGGAGGGGGAAGGGAACAGATAGTGGGACAAGAAAATTCTCAGTTAAATTAAATTTTGCAGCAAGACAATGAGCGCATGGGGGGTCAGGGGTGACACAGTGGGAGCAGAGGTGCCACAGAGTGGGACATTGGAGGCATAGGGGAACAGAGGTGACACAGAGGGGGACACTGGAGGCACAGAGGGCATAGAAGAGCTACAGGGTACAGAGGCAGTACAGTGTTTCTCCTTATGAACAGTTTCAGATTAGGAACGGACCTATAGTCCCTATCTGGTTCCTTAACTGGAGACTGCCTGCATTTGCTGAAATACAGCAATTTCATGAACATAAAATTTACATTTCTCCAGTTTTGTAGTCATTGGGGATATGAAAAACCATATTTTTACATAAACAAACATGTCCATGATTAGTGATGGTCATATCTAGGAGAACTCATGAAGAATCATGTGAGCAGTTTGGTCAGGTTATAGATATGTAAGTCTCTGATTTGCTAGTCATGATCATGTGCTAAAACATGAGGTGATCACAGCAAATCAGAGCTTTGCAACTCTTATCAGCTGAACAAACAAATCACATGCTTCTCCATGAGTTCTCCTAGACGTGACCATCACTATCCATGAACATTGTTGTTTCTGTGAGGAAAACATAATTCTCTTAGAGAAAAAAAAGATCTGGTAGCTTTTTCAAGCTTATCCCTAAAAAAAATAGGAATTATCGTACAGTGATAAACAGAGAATACAGACGGCACACTGTGTAGAATGCTGCCAACCCAAAGATGCCAAGAATTCTCTCAACTAAAACAGCATGCTGTAATAAAACATAGTATTACAATGCTGTAAAGAATATAGAATGAATATCCACAAAACAACCTGTCGCTAGATAAACGGATCATCCAAAATTAAATGCAGAGAAGGGATAGAAGAACTGTGGCAACAGTCAGAACTGGCTTAATATGAAATAATCTGGTGAATACAGATAATGCATCAAAAATGCTATAGGTAGGGATAAGCGAAGCTGCCATAAGCAGAATTGCAAAACTGTTCAGAAAATGACCTTATCGAGCATTGTGAGCCTGTAGACAAGTGCGCAATGAACTTTTTAGCAAAAATAAATGCGTATGATACCACAAAATGTATTTATAACTTTGGCAAACCTTTAGGCCCTATTTCCACTTATATTGGCATCCGTCTCCAAAACAGACGTCGACATTTGTGCTGATGCGAGTATGCATCAGAATCCCCCTAGCTGTATCATGCATTGCTATGGAGATTGGGATGCGTCATCCAAAAAAATGCTGCCTGCAGATTTTTTTTTTCCTGTGCACAAAAATTTGTAAGCTGTCCATTGATTTCAATAGGCTGCATTTCCGCTTCTGAATCCGCATGCAGGGAAATGCTTTGAATAGGCTACTTTGGAAGCATAGCCTAACAGTAACTGGAATAACACAGAATTATGTGAAAAGGTGCACAATAATAACTTTTACAGTAACGGTACAAAAGAACACTTACGTAGAAATGTGTACAATATTCATCTTTACCGGAATCAGAATTTGTTTATTTCACCAAGCACAGTGGCCAAATCCAAGTATGGTAGCAAGAATAATGCACAATCATGAGTTACAGGAAACCTTAAAGCGGGAGTGTCACCATAAAAATCAAATTTCAACAGCAACTGATCTGAGTGGATTCAGTGATAAAGATGCTAATCCTGCATTCAAAACTTGCAAAAAATATTTCTGCTGTTATGGTTTGTAATTATCACATACTTTAGGAGCACTGGCCCTAGTGCCAAAAAGTGCCAATTAGTTGAATGCTGGGAGTTCTCTTTATCTATAATATATTCCTCCTCTTCCATTTATTTCCCTGCCTTGCTGCTTATCAGAAACACCCTCTGATTATTTGTGTTTACAAGCAAGGCTGAGGTGACTCAGTGATTGAATGTGTAAATAAAAAAAAAGAGTGCAGCTGTTAGTATACACTTCAGTGGGAGTGTCTGAAGATTCTGGGAGGAGAGCAGCTAATGAATACACAATGAGCAAGAGAAGGGAGGGGGGAAAACAAGAGTCCGGGAGGATATGATGTCAGCATTAGCTTGGCAAGATGGCCACCGCCTAGAATAGGATTTTGTGCTTTTCCTTTATAAAATTCACAGGAATCATTACGTGGATAGCACAATACATCTGTTATGTAAGTAGAAGTAGTATTTATCTACTTATATATGTGTTTTTTATTTCTAGGTTAGCATGGGTGTCGCTTGTTCTATAACTGAGAGGGATATGGATGTTTCTTTTTAAACCATACCAGTTGCTTGTCAGTCCTGCTGATCTCTTTGGCAACAGTATTGACTGAATCACAGACCTGAAACAAGCATGCAGCTAATCCAGTCGGTCTTCAGTCAGAGCACCTGATCTGCAGGCTTGTTGAGGGGCTGTGGCTAAAAGCATTACAGGCACAGGATTAGCAGGAGAGCCAGGCAACTAGTATTATTTTAAAAGGATAAATCCAAATGCTTCTCAGTTTAGGTTCCCTTTAATGTGCCCACAATTAAACAAATGTGTGCAATGTTAAACCTTCTATTTATGATTAGAAAAAAAAACAGCTGCACACAGTTCTGTGATGCTGGGAAATCTAATTTGTACTGCACATTATCAGAGGTTATCTTCAGTGCAAACTACATGAGTAAACAATCTTTGCTACAGAGATACATACAGTAAAGTAGCACCATTGCTAACTACTGTCAGGAGTAAGTTCCCTGGTGTCAAGAGGAAGCCCCTGTCCCAATCACATTGACCTTTCAAGCCTCCTTACTGTTCCTTTGATGAGATGTTCCATTGATCACCAGGGAAGCTTAGCTCAATTTACTTTCCGCTCCACTTATATCTATTCCAATCTCTGGAACTGCTGTAAAGTTAGATGGAGCATTTTTCACTGTACTGTAAAGTAGATAACCTCTGATTATGTAGTCGGTTTATGTTGTGAACGTTTGCTTTAGGGTCACTGTACCCAGCTGCAAATTAATCAGAAGACCCTGTGATCACTTTGCCACAGTGCCCAGACACCTTTAGGACAAAACAGAACACAACAGACACATCAATTAAATACATTTTCCACTAGGAGGCTCTTGTATTGTTAACTGTCGAGGAGATTGCAGTGGACACCAGAGCTAAAGAAACAAAACATCGGCACTGTGGGTAAACAGTGTCTCTAAGAATTAAAAAAAAAAAAGAAGCCAGCTGCAAGAAAACAAATTTGCCTGAGTGGAAAGAACAGGAAACAGATAAGAGCACATCCTTTAATTAAAGGCTGGTATGGCTGTGTTCGCTATTTGTCTGTATCCCTGGCAACCACAGCCATGCTTCAAAGGTTCCAAGTACAACGAGCAAGAACAAAATGATAGAATGAAGAGGAAAGATGAAAATTAACGGAGGAGAAAAAAATTAATAATGTTCAGTTTCTAGTTTTTAAATTTGCGTAGATAGTCCGCTGAACTGTACTTTGCACCATCCATACCATATTATGTAAAGCACGGTAGAGGATCTGATTGTTCATTTGAAACCCACATTTTAGGAATCATTCTTAACCCCTCCCACCTACTCTCTAACAGACTAATAGCCCCTCCCAGACCCTTCCCATTACTGACTCATGGGGTCCTTAAAGGGACCCAATCAGCTTTCTTTTTCCTGTAGTTTGTTCTGATTTCTAATAGCTGTAGGGGCTGCCATTTCCCCCCCTCCCCTTCCCTCAGCCCTTATTTATCCAGGGAAAGTTGCAAAGGTAATCCAGCGTGACTTCTTTAAATTGTTAGAAGCACAGTGTCCTATCTCCCCACCTCCGCTGATAAAAATTCTTGTTTGCTCATTGCTACTGCTAATTACAACAATCCTTATCTTCCTGCTCCTTCTGCTGACGGCAGGCCACGGAAGTAGGGTAATAAAAGCCTCTAACAAACATTTAGAAATGTCTTTTTTTTAGTAATGAGTCATATTGTTAGCATGCATTTTTAATGTGCTATTGAGATGTCCTGGGTGCTAAAAATGGTTCACATTAACTTTGGAAGTTATATAGCTCCTCCTCCAAGAGGATCACCCTACTCTTCTAGGCAATACACACATTCTTTTTCTCAGGGACGGGCCGAGGCAGAGGCCAGAGAGGCTCCAGCCTCAGGGTGCAGTGTAGGAGGGGGCGCACAATTCATTCATCTGTCATTCCTAATTGTGTATGAAGCAGAAAGAAATAAGAAAAGAGGATTCATGACAGTGACTACAAGCCAGATAACTAGATATTAAGGTGTTGGGGAGGTTGTGGGCCTTGGGGCACCTATTAGTCTAATAGCAATCAGTGTGTGACGCCTGAGGTGGGAGGGGTTGGGGGGCGCACTTTGGTGTCTCAGCCTTGGGTGCTGAAGGACCTTGTCCCGCCTCTGCTTTTTCTAATTAGGCTCACCTTAACAGTTAATAAAAATAAACCTAAAATAGGTTATAGATATCCAGAGCCTGGCTTTCTGGAAAGGCAAATTAGGCCCTAGTCTGGGGCAGATGCTACCCAATTGGGCAGCTGAAAATGGAAGAGATGCTGCAAATGGAAAAGGGAGGCTGCAAATAAGGAGCAATACATGCAACTGCTGCACAAGTAAACTGTATATGAATGAGGGGGCTGCTTTAAATAGATTTTTCACATGAAAGAGGGGATTGCACATGGAATTGGGGGGTGGCGGCTGTACATGGCAGGTGAGCTACAAGTAAGTTAGTCTAGGGGTGGAAAAAGTCAGACTCCAGCTTCGTAGATGTCCAAATAACACGGGATTGCTTGAGGTGGTTCTAAAATGAAACTAGAATATTACAAATAGTTATATAACATAATATAACAAAAAATATTTACTTTGAAAACACGCAATAATGGTTTTCAAAAGGCCATCAACTGTATTTATGAAGTTTTACATTATTTTCTGAATAATTAATAATAAATAACTTCAAATTTCATAAAGCCAGAGTCATATTAAAGTGAACCAGAGACGAAGCACCCTCATATATTATACCATATACTGTATATCAGTGGGAACATTAGAGAAAACACCTACCCTGCTCTCTATTTCTTCCTTCACTGCTCAGCCTGCTTCTAATCAGCCCTGATAAAATCCCCAACTGGGCACTCAGTCTGGCTTTGCTCAGGCATCATTATAGCTGAGTCTGTCTTCTCTGAATTCTTTTCAAGCCCAAGCCTGCCCCCTTCAGGCTCTGCTCAGGAATCATTATAACTGAGTCATCAAAGTCAGACTGAATGCTCAGTCAGGGGATTTTATCAGGGCTGTTAAGAAGCAAGCTGAGCAGTGAAGAATGAAACAGAGAGCAATGTAGGCATTTTCTCTAATGTTCCCACTGATATATATGGTAAAACACATCAGGGTGCTTCATCTCTGGTTCACTTTAAATGTATCATTAAGGCCAAGTACAAAAATGGCCAAGAAAAGTGCACTCTATTTAAAACATATATTGTAACTCCCTGAACATAGACTTTGAGGCCTTGTTCACATTATAGACGTTTTTGTAAAATTTTAAGCGCAGGCGATTTTCAAAATCGCCCTGAAAGCGCTTGTGCAATGATTCTCTATGAGAAAGTTCATATCAGAGCGGTTTGTTGGCGATCCGCTTTGAAAAGCGGTGCTTGGGGCATTTTTGAGGCAATTTGCCTCAATGGAAGGTACAGGAAAAATGCAAAATTCTCACAAAATCGCTTTGGATAGAGATTGCGTGAGAGTTTTAAAAAAAAAATACATTGTATTTATTTTTCCAGATTTTTTTTCCGGATCAAAAGACAAAAGCACTCTGCCAAAGCGCTTACAAAAATGCGAAAAAAAGAGAAAACGCGCAGAAAATCGCAGGAAAACGCTTAAAAAACGCAGAAAAAAAGCCCACCGCAGACAGACACGCGAGCCGAACGCAATGTGAACAAGGCCTAAGGGCCCATTTACACTAGAAACGTTTTTCTGAGCAGTTTGCAATTGACAAGCATTTTTAAAATCACTCCAATTCACTTTCATTAAAGCGGGAGTTTCACCATAAAAATCTAATTTCAACAGCAACTGGTCTGAGTGTATTAAGTGATAAAGATGCTAATCCTGCATTCAAACCTTGCAAAACTTTTTCTGCTGTTATGGTTTGGAGTTATCACATACTTTATGAGCACTGGCCCTAGTGCCAAACAGTGCCAAAGAGTTGAATGCTGGGAGTTCTTTTTATCTATAATATATTCCTCCTCTTCCATTTATTTCCTTGTCTAGCTTCTTATCTGAAACACCTCTGCTCACTTGTGTGTACAAGCAAGGCTGAGGTGACTCAGCGATTGGAGGATAAGACAGTGTAGTTCCTAGTATACACCTCAGTGGGAGTGTCTGAAGACTCTGGGAGGAGGGCAGCTAATGAATACAGAATGAGCAAGAGAAGGGAGGGGGGGGGGAAACAAGAGTATGGGCTGGGGCACACCGAGCGTGTTTTTTGGCGTTTTTGCAGCCGCTTGCGGCTGCCGATACGCTTGGTCAATGTATCTCAATGGGGTGGTTCACACCAGAGCGGGAGGCATTTTGCTGAAACGCATACTCCCGGGGTGAGGCATTTTTTGGATTGCGGAGGCGTTTCTGCCTCCAATGTAAAGTATAGGAAAAACGCAAACCGCTCTGAAAAACGGCAGTTCAAAGCGGTTTTGCGGGCGTTTTTGTTACAGAAGCTGTTCAGTAACAGCTTTACTGTAACAATATATGAAATCTACTACACCAAAAACGCTTCACAAAAACGCAAAATGCTAGCTGAAACGCTACAGAAAAAGAAGAAAAAGCGTTTCAAAATCTGCTAGCATTTTGCGGATCTGCTAGCGGGTTTTGGTGTGCACCGGGCCTAAGGGAGGATATGATGTCAGCATTAGCTTGGCAAGATGGCCACTGCCTAGAATAAGATTTTCTGCTTTTCCTTTATAAAATTCCGTGGCTAGCACAATAAATCTGTTATGCAAGTAGAAGTAGTATTTATCTACTTATATATGTGCTTTTTATTTCTAGGTTAGCATGGGTGTCGCTTGTTCTTTAAAATAATGGAAAAATCGCCACGATTTCACGACCGCGTACGTGAAAATCGCTGCAATTTTTCCGCTATTTTTACCGTGATTTTAATGAACGTGAATGGGAGCGATTTAAAAAAACGCTAATCAATCGCAAAACACTCTGAAAAGCGCTTCTAGTGTGAATGGGCCCTAAAGGGAACCTGAGATGAGAGGGATATGGAAGCTGCCATATTTTTTTTTCCATGTAAACCATACCAATTGCCTGGCAGTCCTCCTGATCCTGTGTCTCTAAAGGCTCATACACACATCAGACTATAGTCTTTGGAAAATGAAAGATCACAGACCAGTTTTACCCCCTTCCATGTAGTATGAGAGCCATACTCTACACAGTCTTTTCTATGGAGCTGAACTCCCCATCAGAAAGAAATCTTTGCAAGATGCTGCACACACAGATGCTGTACAGACACAAAAGATCAGTATCTGCAAAAGATCTGTTCCTGCCAAAGATCCGTTCCTGCAAATTGCATTCATAGTCTATGAGATCTGCAGATCCTCATACACACCTTGTTTAACAGACATTCATCTGCAGATCAGATCCACCAGGATGGATTTTCAGATCTACAGATGATTGCCTGATCTGCAGATCAATGTCAGTTAAACAAGGTGTGTATGATGATCTGCAGATCTCATAGACTATGAATGCAATTTGCAGGAACGGATCTTTTGCAGGAACAGATCTTTTGCAGATACTGATCTTTTGTGTCTGTACAGCATCTGTGTGTGCAGCATCTTGCAAAGATTTTTTTCTGATGGGGAGTTCAGCTCCATAGAATAGGCTGTGTAGAGTATGGCTCTCATACTACATGGAAGGGGGTAAAATTGGTCTGTGATCTTTCATTTTCAAAAGACTATGGTCTGATGTGTGTATGTGGCCTAATACTTTTAGCCATAGACCCTGAACAAGCAGATCAGCTGACTCAGGTTTTACTGGATTAGCCACATGCTTGTTCCAGGGTTTTGACTCATACACTACTTATGCTAGAGGGTCAACAGGGCTGCCAGGCAAACGGCATTGTTTACAAGTAAATAAATATGGCAGCCTCCATATTTCTCTCACCTCAGATCCCCTTTAAGATTAATAAAACAATAAAAAAAATCAAATATGGCATAACATAAAGTCAGTAAAAAGTATGATCTGCCAAAATGAACAAAAGACAACTTTAAAACACAACTTTCATCATGTTTAAAGTGGTAGCCCGAATGGCATGAGCGGTGTACATTCTATGTGATCATGAATTATGCATCCTGTCTGCGGTATTGTTAATGGCAAGGTAGGGTTTGAAAGGTATCTATTGAAATGGAACAGCTGTGACAAGATCTCTGTAAAATACATGTCTGGCTCATTGTTAGCTGATACCGAATCTGCCCCATGCTGTCTGTGACAGTCACTGACATAAAGCGCCAGACTCCTCAAACATAGAAATCATGTTGCATTCGAAAACGCACTTTTAATCTGCTTCCACAAACCCTGAAACCAAAGACACGTTCACTAGCAATGCGCTGTAAGCCGATCAGCTATCCGGCATGATCTACTGTATAGCAGAAAATGTACTGCACTAGACTGGGAGCCACTAAATAATATATTTCCATTAGGGAGATATAGGAGATTCTGTGTCTGTGTCTCCTCCCCCTGAATGCATGCTATTTCTCCTCTGTTCATTAGAAAGAGGCACAGCCAGGTGGATCAAGGTGAAATACACGCGGCTCACCCACGCTGCTAACTTCAGGAAGTTTTTTCAAAAGCGACCATTTAAGGTAAGTCTGGTCTGTATTTATAGCTGAAGAGGGCTTTGCCAGTTACTTGTAGGTAGTATGTTTTATAGAATCCAAGCAGGTAAATACAAGTCGTGGGGACTCCTGCAAAACTTTGATGGGGCTCTCCTGCTTTCACAGCCTTTTCTGTTGTATGGACCTATGGTCAGGAGACCCATCTGCCAGACTGTAAGTGTGGCCACCATCTCCCCACAGCAGTGCGGCCACTATGACTCCCTTAACAGTGTGCTCACCATGATCTTCCTATAACACTGCGTCCGCTATGAATTCCCATAACAGTGCAGCCACCATAACTCCCCCTAACAGTGAAGCCACCATGATCTCCCCATAACAGTGCGACCACCATGATCTCCCCATAACAGTGCGGCCACCATGATCTCCTCATAACAGTGTGGCCACCATGATCTCCTCATAACAGTGCGGCCACCATGATCTCCCCATAACAGTGCGGCCACCATGATCTCCCCATAACAGTGCGGCCACCATGATCTCCCCATAACAGTGCGGCCACCATGATCTCCCCATAACAGTGCGGCCACCATGATCTCCTCATAACAGTGAAGCCACCATGATCTCCCCATAACAGTGCGACCACCATGATCTCCCCATAACAGTGCGACCACCATGATCTCCTCATAACAGTGCGGCCACCATGATCTCCTCATAACAGTGCGGCCACCATGATCTCTCCATAACAGTGCGGCCACCATGATCTCATAACAGTGCGGCCACCATGATCTCCTCATAACAGTGCGGCCACCATGATCTCCCCATAACAGTGCAGCCACCATGATCTCCCCATAACAGTGCGGCCACCATGATCTCCCTATAACAATGCAGGCACTATGATCTCCCCATAACAGTGCAGCCACCATTATCTCCCCATAACAGTGCGGCCACCATGATCTCCCTATAACTGTGCAGCCACAATGACTCTCCATAACCGTGCGGCCACCATGATCTCCCCATAACAGTTCAGCCACCATGATCTCCCCATAACAGTGCGGCCACCATGACTCCCCATAACAGTGCAGCCACCATAACTCCCCATAACAGTGCATCCCACCAGGATATCCCCATAACAGTGCAGCCACCATGACTCCCCATAACAGCGCAGCCACCATGACTCCCCATCCCAATAACAGTGCAGCCACAATGACTCCCCATAACAGTGCAGCCACCATGATCTCCCTTTAACAATGCGGCAACCATGATCTCCCTGTAACAGTGCAGCCACAATGACTCCCCATAACAGTGCAGCCACCATGATCTCCCTATAACAATGCGGCAACCATGATCTCCCTGTAACAGTGCAGCCACAATGACTCCCCATAACAGTGCAGCCACCATGATCTCCCTATAACAATGCGGCAACCATGATCTTCCCATAACAGTGCAGCCACCATGACTCCCCATAACAGTGCGGTCACCATGATCTCTCCATAATAGTGCAGCCACCATGATCTTCCCATAACAGTGCAGCCACCATGACTCCCCCTAACAGTGCGGCCACCATGATCTCCCCATAACAGTGCAGCCACCATTATCTCCCCATTACAATGCAGCCACCATGACTCCCCATAACAGTGCAGCCACCATGATCTCCCTATAACCGTGCAGCCACCATGATCTCCCATAACAGTGCAGCCACCATGACTCCCCATAACAGTGCAGGCAGCCACCATTATCTCCCTGTAACAGTGCAGCCACCATGATCTCCCCATAACAATGCAGCCACCATGATCTCCCTATAACAGTGCAGCCACCATGATCTCCCTGTAACAGTGCAGCCATCATGATCTCCCCATAACAATGCAGCCACCATGATCTCCCTATAACAGTGCAGCCACCATGATCTCCCTGTAACAGTGCAGCCACCATGATCTCCCTATAACAGTGCAGCCACCATGATCTCCCTGTAACAGTGCAGCCACCATGATCTCCCCATTACAATGCAGCCACCATGACTCCCCATAACAGTGCAGCCACCATGACTCCCCATAACAGTGCAGCCACCATGACTCCCCATCCCCATAACAGTGCAGCCACCATGATCTTCCATAACAGTGCGGCCACCATGATCTCCCCATAACAGTGCGGCCACCATGATCTCATAACAGTGCGGCCACCATGATCTCCTCATAACAGTGCGGCCACCATGATCTCCCCATAACAGTGCAGCCACCATGATCTCCCCATAACAGTGCGGCCACCATGATCTCCCTATAACAATGCAGGCACTATGATCTCCCCATAACAGTGCAGCCACCATTATCTCCCCATAACAGTGCGGCCACCATGATCTCCCTATAACTGTGCAGCCACATTGACTCTCCATAACCGTGCGGCCACCATGATCTCCCCATAACAGTTCAGCCACCATGATCTCCCCATAACAGTGCGGCCACCATGACTCCCCATAACAGTGCAGCCACCATAACTCCCCATAACAGTGCATCCCACCAGGATATCCCCATAACAGTGCAGCCACCATGACTCCCCATAACAGCGCAGCCACCATGACTCCCCATCCCAATAACAGTGCAGCCACAATGACTCCCCATAACAGTGCAGCCACCATGATCTCCCTTTAACAATGCGGCAACCATGATCTCCCTGTAACAGTGCAGCCACAATGACTCCCTATAACAGTGCAGCCACCATGATCTCCCTATAACAATGCGGCAACCATGATCTCCCTGTAACAGTGCAGCCACAATGACTCCCCATAACAGTGCAGCCACCATGATCTCCCTATAACAATGCGGCAACCATGATCTTCCCATAACAGTGCAGCCACCATGACTCCCCATAACAGTGCAGCCACCATGATCTCCCCATAACAGTGCTGCCACCATGATCTCCCATAACAGTGCAGCCACCATGACTCCCCCTAACAGTGCGGCCACCATGATCTCCCCATAACAGTGCAGCCACCATTATCTCCCCATTACAATGCAGCCACCATGACTCCCCATAACAGTGCAGCCACCATGATCTCCCTATAACCGTGCAGCCACCATGATCTCCCATAACAGTGCAGCCACCATGACTCCCCATAACAGTGCAGGCAGCCACCATTATCTCCCTGTAACAGTGCAGCCACCATGATCTCCCCATAACAATGCAGCCACCATGATCTCCCTATAACAGTGCAGCCACCATGATCTCCCTGTAACAGTGCAGCCATCATGATCTCCCCATAACAATGCAGCCACCATGATCTCCCTATAACAGTGCAGCCACCATGATCTCCCTGTAACAGTGCAGCCACCATGATCTCCCTATAACAGTGCAGCCACCATGATCTCCCTGTAACAGTGCAGCCACCATGATCTCCCCATTACAATGCAGCCACCATGACTCCCCATAACAGTGCAGCCACCATGACTCCCCATAACAGTGCAGCCACCATGACTCCCCATCCCCATAACAGTGCAGCCACCATGATCTTCCATAACAGTGCGGCCACCATGATCTCCCCATAACAGTGCGGCCACCATGATCTCATAACAGTGCGGCCACCATGATCTCCTCATAACAGTGCGGCCACCATGATCTCCCCATAACAGTGCAGCCACCATGATCTCCCCATAACAGTGCGGCCACCATGATCTCCCTATAACAATGCAGGCACTATGATCTCCCCATAACAGTGCAGCCACCATTATCTCCCCATAACAGTGCGGCCACCATGATCTCCCTATAACTGTGCAGCCACAATGACTCTCCATAACCGTGCGGCCACCATGATCTCCCCATAACAGTTCAGCCACCATGATCTCCCCATAACAGTGCGGCCACCATGACTCCCCATAACAGTGCGGCCACCATGACTCCCCATAACAGTGCAGCCACCATAACTCCCCATAACAGTGCATCCCACCAGGATATCCCCATAACAGTGCAGCCACCATGACTCCCCATAACAGCGCAGCCACCATGACTCCCCATCCCAATAACAGTGCAGCCACAATGACTCCCCATAACAGTGCAGCCACCATGATCTCCCTTTAACAATGCGGCAACCATGATCTCCCTGTAACAGTGCAGCCACAATGACTCCCCATAACAGTGCAGCCACCATGATCTCCCTATAACAATGCGGCAACCATGATCTCCCTGTAACAGTGCAGCCACAATGACTCCCCATAACAGTGCAGCCACCATGATCTCCCTATAACAATGCGGCAACCATGATCTTCCCATAACAGTGCAGCCACCATGACTCCCCATAACAGTGCGGTCACCATGATCTCTCCATAATAGTGCAGCCACCATGATCTTCCCATAACAGTGCAGCCACCATGACTCCCCCTAACAGTGCGGCCACCATGATCTCCCCATAACAGTGCAGCCACCATTATCTCCCCATTACAATGCAGCCACCATGACTCCCCATAACAGTGCAGCCACCATGATCTCCCTATAACCGTGCAGCCACCATGATCTCCCATAACAGTGCAGCCACCATGATCTCCCATAACAGTGCAGCCACCATGACTCCCCATAACAGTGCAGGCAGCCACCATTATCTCCCTGTAACAGTGCAGCCACCATGATCTCCCCATAACAATGCAGCCACCATGATCTCCCTATAACAGTGCAGCCACCATGATCTCCCTGTAACAGTGCAGCCATCATGATCTCCCCATAACAATGCAGCCACCATGATCTCCCTATAACAGTGCAGCCACCATGATCTCCCTATAACAGTGCAGCCACCATGATCTCCCTGTAACAGTGCAGCCACCATGATCTCCCCATAACAATGCAGCCACCATGATCTCCCTATAACAGTGCAGCCACCATGATCTCCCTGTAACAGTGCAGCCACCATGATCTCCCTATAACAGTGCAGCCACCATGATCTCCCTGTAACAGTGCAGCCACCATGATCTCCCTATAACAGTGCAGCCACCATGATCTCCCTGTAACAGTGCGGCCACCATGATCTCATAACAGTGCGGCCACCATGATCTCCCTATAACAGTGCAGCCACCATGATCTCCCTATAACAGTGCAGCCACCATGATCTCCCTGTAACAGTGCAGCCACCATGATCTCCCTATAACAGTGCAGCCACCATGATCTCCCTGTAACAGTGCGGCCACCATGATCTCATAACAGTGCAGCCACCATGATCTCCCTATAACAGTGCAGCCACCATGATCTCCCTGTAACAGTGCAGCCACCATGATCTCCCCATTACAATGCAGCCACCATGACTCCCCATAACAGTGCAGCCACCATGACTCCCCATAACAGTGCAGCCACCATGACTCCCCATCCCCATAACAGTGCAGCCACCATGATCTTCCATAACAGTGCAGCCACCATGACTCCCCATAACAGTGCAGGCAGCCACCATTATCTCCCTGTAACAGTGCAGCCACCATGATCTCCCTATAACCGTGCAGCCACCATGATCTCCCATAACAGTGCAGCCACCATGACTCCCCATAACAGTGCAGGCAGCCACCATTATCTCCCCATAACAATGCAGCCACCATGATCTCCCTATAACAATGCAGCCACCATGATCTCCCTATAACAGTGCAGCCACCATGATCTCCCTGTAACAGTGCAGCCACCATGATCTCCCTACAACAGTGCAGCCACAATGACTCCCCATAACAATGCAGCCACCTTGATCCTCCCGTAACAGTGCAGTATCCAGGACTCCCCAGACGCACAACAAGGTGGGACTCCTGCAATGGAAAAAAAATGGGGGTTCCCACAACCCTGGGTCCCCCTGTGGCTGCAGGGTCTGCTTTCTCAATATATACAACGGTTATTCCAATCATATATCCATATTTAGGGCCAGTAATGCATCTGCTGAACATGGTATATTGCATAAGTTAATTTTTAAAGTACACCTGACTCCTAAAAAAAAATCCTAAATCCTAAAATAAATCTGCACTGTTTCTACTTCCTGATTCATGGAAGCAGACATATTGTGCTTTCAAATGGGCTTATCTGCTATCTCTGCAATTGAAGTCATGTGATATGGGGTAGATCAAATTACACCTCCACACTCATTAGACATAAATTAGGAGGAATTGAACAGGCTAAACTCTCTAAATACACACAGGGTGCATTTCTCTCTGTTTTCCTTCTGTCTTGTGCAAGAGTTCAGGTCCACTTTAAAGGGGTTGGTCATCAAATATTCCATTCCAATATCCACTGTTTTTAATGAGGCTTTTCATGATATTTTCCATTTTATTACAGTTACATTTTATATAAATTATTCTCTCATTTATTAAGTGCCATTTTCCCACCTACTAATATTCAATCTCCTCCCAGCTCCAATTAGTCGTAATGGGCCTAGTGTCTCCAGTCAACCTAATCCTACGCCTCCCAGTCTATCCAACACAAATTATAAAAATTGCAATAATTATAAAGATTACCTCTCGCTTAACTCAGAGGCCTGGTGCACACCAAAAACCGCTTGCAGATCCGCAAAATGCTAGCAGATTTTGAAACGCTTTTTCTTCTTTTTCTGCAGCGTTTCAGCTAGCGTTTTGCGGTTTTGTGTAGCGGTTTTGGTGTAGTAGATTTCATGTATTGTTACAGTAAAGCTGTTACTGAACAGCTACTGTAACAAAAACCGCCTGGCAAACCGCTCTGAAGTGCCGTTTTTCAGAGCGGTTTGCGTTTTTCCTATACTTAACATTGAGGCAGAAACGCATCCGCAATCTAAAATCTGCTGCAGCCCGGGAGTATGCGTTTCTGCAAAACGCCTCCCGCTCTGGTGTGCACCAGCCCATTGAAATACATTACCCTAGCGGATCCGCTCCCGCAGGCGGATCGCAAACCGCTGCGGAAACGCTCTGGTGTGCACTAGGCCAGAGAGTGGATAAAGGTTTACCAGATGGTCAGTGGACTACCAGGCGGCTCATCCTCTCCTTTTACTGCAAAACCCCAAAGACCTCAAATTCTTCATTTAGGCCATTTGGGCCTAAGGCCTTTAGCTCAGATTGGTTTCACACCAGAAACCAGAGTTATAGGTGCGGTACGATCAGCTCTCTAGCACTCACTTCCTGTGGCCAAAATAAGAATTGCATGGAAGTATATTGAAAAAATATGCTTCCGCCCGTGCTCACTGCAACACGAAAAATTTTAAATTATTTGCTTCGCCATTGACTTACATGACTTCCGGGCACCACATGCCACTGCGAATGTTGCCCGGTAACTAGCCGATGCTTTTGCGTCAGATGCAATGCTTCTGATGCATAGACTTTCATTGCTTTAGTGTCACCAGTAAAATAGTTTAATGCAATGCAATGAAAACGTCCTGGTGTGAAAGGGACCTCAAACATCAACTGAATTTGTATCCGTGACATTTTGGCAATCTGATCACCCCTGCTCGGATGAATGGATGTCACTTCCACTCCAAAGAATACCACTTCCCCTACCTTCCACTGATGATACTGTTTAAAATGTTTAGACTCCTCCCAGCCTTTCCCAATGTTCCTCAGGTGTTCTCCAATACTTTTATGGAGTTCCCTTTTTGTATGCCCAACATACTTCTTCCTTCCTTTTGTATCACAGGTGATAAATTGTTGTATTTTGTATTCCTTCTTCTGTATTGTGGTGATCTTTTAATAATTGAAGTCTACGCCCTGGCTGGCAGGGATAACAGGTCTCAAACAGGGCATAGATTTCAATAAGCACAGTCCAGAAGCAGTTAATTATCTTGCTTGTTGATACAAAATGCTGTGGGGAAGTTTTATAAACTCCAGTGCAAGATATATACGCGCAAAACTGGTGCAAAAGATGACTAAACAGAACCATTGATCTGGGAATATGCTTTAAAGTGAACCAGAGACGCATGATATGGGGCCATTTGTACATACCTGAGGCTTCCTCCAGCCCTATTAATACCATAGGCTCCCTTGCCATCCTCCCCGGCCACCCTGTTAATCCAGGATCACCTCCGGTATCATCAACAGCGGCAGTCTTCTGCACCTGTGCACCCGGACTGCTCACACGCCCCCTGGCATGCTCCCCAGTGGCTAGGATCGTTCTGTGCCTGCTCAGTAGTACTGCAGTGGCGCAGAATGGTCCAGGCAGCGGGTGCGCGATGGGGGCGTGTGCGCGGCTCAGCTGCGCAAGTGTAGAAGACCACGACTGACCCCGACTTTGAAAGATACTGGAGGGGGTCCTGGATTAACGGACCTGCCAGAGAGGACAGTGATCACGCTCATGGGTGGAAGCACAAGGTAAGTATAAATTGCTCCATATCATTTGTCTCTGGTACCCTTTAAGATACCCATTAATGGTACAAGCTCCCAAATGATCAATCGTACAAATGATTGGGTACCGTTCATGGTGCCGTAGGACAATGAACGATCATTCCATCGATCTGAATATCTGATTTTATTAGTCTGTTCATCTTGCTTGTCATCTACTCTTTGGATGATCGTTTCTGACCACAATGATCAAACAGTCAGTTGTTTGGGAAATTGGATCGTTAAAGGGCACCTTAATCTTTGCACCAAATCAGCACCAATCTTTTTTCAGCTGCAAGGCTTTAAGGTATCCGTTAACAGTACAATATTTTCCTCAGATGCAATCATGCAATCAGATTGTTACAATTGCATTGTACAGACAACCACGCAGTATGTGGAGAAAATAGACATAAAACGATTCTGTGATAGTGATGATGTCGATTGGAATACAGGAATTTGTCTATCAGAATGTTGGATTTTACAATGGTATCTGAAGAAAGAAAGTGCCGTAATCAACCCGTTTATTGCGGCAATCAACAATTACCTTCAGGCCGGTTTCACACTGTCAACATGCCGTACGAACGGCTGATCAAACCGCAATGCCCAAAAAAGCCTATGGAGATTACTGCGGCAGTACGCGGTAATCTCCATTCTGGCTGCAGGCCAAGCAGGAAGTCATGCTCTCTAGCCCTCATTTCCTACGGCTGGAATTCGAATTGCGCATAAGTATAATGAAAAAATAAGTTTCTGCACATGCGCGTCACAATGCGAACACAGAAAAAAAAACTGTGTTGCCACGAAAGATGCCCGACTACGCGCTGTTGCTCTAGCGTTGAATCAGGCACTTCTGGCAGAACGCATCGCACCGCACTAGGTATGAAATGTCCCATAGACTTTCATTGGCCTGCTGCTAAATAGGCCAACTCAATGCACCAGTGTGAAAGGGGCCTCAGATTACTTACAATCCCGCATATCTGATCCAAATATTGTATCAGTAATGGCCACCTTGAAAGTAGAAGATATTAAAATCAGCAATGCTGTCTTGTATTGTTTGAGAAATTTCTCATTTTGCGTAGCCTATAGGAAACTTCTCTTTGTTAGTTTGAAACTTAAACTGTTCCTCCTTGAGTTTTCTTTCAAAACTAACTGGAGGAAAAGTCATCAGTATAATATTTCATAGTAAGCCAGGCAGTTTGGCGTTGCTTGATGTCTGGTATCTTGTATTAATGTAGAAAGCTCTGTTGAAGGACGGAGCATTTTCTCTTTGTGAAGACAGAAAACTGATAACGTGTTTCTATTACAAAAATACGAAGAAAACTATGCTGATAACGACAGCGATGATGATAATTCTTATTTAGTAAGAGAAGTATATCCCACCACAAAAGGAACAGAGGCGCCAACATATGATAAAATATATTAAAATCGGTTAACAAGGAGTTTGTGGTGGACTTATCTCCAAAGAGTTGGACTCGATAAACCTAGATTGAAGTACAGCAAAGTCCCTGGTTTCCAGAACTCAGACAACTGGAAGTCTCAACTAATCGGCATACCTGAGGGGATAACAGGGACTGTGGTTTAAAGGATACATTCAAACTTAAAAAAAAAAAGAGTTCTACTTACCTGGGGCTTTCTCCAACCCCTGGCAGCCAATATGTCCCTTGCTGCAGCTCCAGTGGCTCCCAGTCACATCCGTTGCAGATGCCGACCTCGCTAATTCGGCATCTACTGCGCCTGTGCGAGAGCCGCTCACGGTCACACTGACGTCATCTGTAGTGTTCTGCGCAGGCGCAGAACTACTGTGTCTGCACAGGACACTCCAGACCACACGAGAGGGATCGAGAACGGTACTCGCGCAGGTGCAGTGGAATCTGCAACGAGGGGGATCGGAAGCCACTGGAGCTGCGGCAAGGGACATATTGGCTGCCAGTGGCTGGAGGAAGCCCCGGGTAAGTAGAACTAATTTTTTTTAAAAAGCTTAAATGTATCCTTTAAGGGGTTTGCAGGTGGTTTGGCTGGGAATTAAATACTTACCGAATGTCCAGCACAGTCTTGACTTCTAACCATCCTGTAGCTCCTAGTGGCTCTCCGGCATCCTCCATGCTCAGCTTCCTGTGTGTCAGGTCAGGTGACCCAACGTCAGATGACATGCCGGGAGCCGTGCATGGAGTCCTTCTCCCCTATGTTTACCTCCGAGATAGTGATAAATATAGTCGCTAATCTCAGGGGGCTATAGCACAGCAGTGGGGGGGGGGGGGGGGTGTCAGAGAGTGGCGATGTGGGGAAACAGAGGCATATCCTGAGGCAGAGAACATGCCTCCGTGTCCCATCTGGCCCCCCATCTGCCCACCTCTGGTTCTTTTTTACTCCAACCATTATTTAAACATACTGACCCATATGCAATTTCCTTTTTCTCCTGAGTTTTCTCCTAGGTGACATTTTCAAACTTGTCAATAAAATACCTTTTAAATCACCAGCAAGCAAAAAAAATACTTAAAACAGTTTTGATAGTGTGTTTCCACTTGCTTTTTGGTATTTTCAATTGTAAAGTGCTGAAAAGTTATTCGAAATAGTAAATAATTAAAATTATCTCCAAGGACAAAACTCAGGAGAAAAAGTAAATTGCATATGAGCCACTGTGCTATATTGGGCTCTCGGTTTGTCCTTCTGCTTATATCCCACCACAGGACTCAGTAGTGTCCTTGCCCATGTCCAGGGCCATGGAACTGCATGTGACATGTTTAACCTTAATGGACTATAATACTTATATTATGATAAAACAGATCACACCATAATTGGCACGGAACGACAGGGAAACCCGGGAATCCCAGTGACCTACTTCCTGTCCAGCAAGTAGTGCATCACTGGGCGAGTGGCGGAAAGGGGCATGGAGTAGGGTGTACTATGCATATGACCCTGTCGGCGCACTCTGCCGCAAGGTCATATGATTGACATTTTGTGCGTTGCGGTGCAATGGGGCATAACACCGGCCAGGTGCATAACCGGTCTCAACTGGGATTCTCGGTATGGTTTCAATTGGTCTTATTGCGTGAGTCATTGCTGTTATTTTTATATTAATAAGGAATTACATTATATTTAATTTTGGTGATGCAGTCCCTACCTTGGCTGAACTTCTTATTGGAAATTGGCAATAATTTCGGTCTCTTGTGGACTGCCAATGACCACCTAGATTTTCATTAATTATGATAATTGCAGAGCCAAGTTTTGCAACTGATTAGCCACTTTCTCATGGAGTAGGAGTACATGTTAGGAAAATACTTATACTGTACATGAGGCCTAGCATTACTTTCTCCAATAAAAATGAAGCCTCGCTACCAGGGCGCCTCTAGCCATTTTGTCACTCCAGGTGAGAAAAAGGGACAGAGGAAGGCACAGGGGACAGATGTGGCACATGGGGACTGAAGAGGCACAAGGGGACAAATAAAGGCAAAGGGGACATAAGTAGCCACAGGGGAACAGAAGGAGACACAAAGGTGCACAGAAGGTGGCACAGGGGGACTGAAGGAGGCACAAAAGTTACAGAAGGAGGCACAAAGGGGGAAAGAAGGATGCACAAGGCACAGAGGTGGCAGCTGCCTGCAACTTACGCTAAGTAGATTCAGCAGAAGCAAGTAATAGAACACCCACCAGGTGGGGCTTAGTCTAGGGGGTGGTCTTAATGTGGGGGTGGGCCTTAATCCAGCAACATGGCGCCCCCCAGGACCAATGGCACTCCAGGCAATGGCCTTTACTGCCTATGCCTAGAGGTGCCCCTGCCTCGCTACATAAGTTCATTTGCATTACCAGTGTTGTAACAAGCTGTATTGATATACGTGAATGTCCTCTGGGACTGATCATGTAATGCTTGGCGATAACTTTCTCAAAAATTGTGCAAAGCAGAGCAGGATCATCCACCAGGCATCCTAGACAGGTGCCTGGGGCCTAGTGGGTGTCAAGGGGCCTCCATGCCACCTTCCCCACTTCAGCTTACCAAAAGGACCACAAGGGGGAGCCAAATCTACAACCTTGCCTAGGGCCCCATTACATCTTAATCCATCTCTGGTGGAGTGATTGGTGGAAGCAGAAAAATAAAATACCCAGCATAGGGTCCTCCCCCTAACATCCAGCCCCTCCTCTTTGCAACAGACGTGGCTAGTATAAAAATCGGAGAATTCTAGGAGTTCCTGCATTCCTTGGTATATAACATTGCTATGCCTTAAAAAATAAAAAAAGCATGTTATTAAGTGGTAAGATTGGATTGCATAAGGTTATTAGGTACAATTTATTAAATATACCATTCCTGGGGTTTCAAAAAAGCTTGCTTATGATTTCTTTAATCAGATATATATATAGTTTAGCATCTGTAGGCTGAAATGGAAAGGTTTTCTTTATTACAGTAAATGACACAATGCTTTTTTCAAGCATTCATATAAAATACATTCATGTTTGCTTGCAGGTGGGGTTACCCTTTAATGTAGTCTGAGGAAGGCATGACATTGTGATTGCTGTATTTTTTAAAAGTTACTCACTTAGGCCCATGTGCAATTAGCTTTTTCTCCTAAGTTTTCTTCTAAGTGATATGGTAGTGGCAAGCCAGCACCTATTCAGTAAAGAGTCCTTGGGCTAGACTCCGTTACACTGCTACTGCCTACTGAGCGCATCCTAGTCCGCTTTTCAGCATCTGTAACATTGAAGTGTAACTGAAAAGCGGACACAACTGCGTCAGTGTTCTCCCCAGAATTTTTTTCCAGCTGGGTGGCATGAAAAAGTAGCCGGGTGGGGTTAGAAGGCAGAATGCAGGCCCCGTGCAACTCTGCTTACAGCATTACTAAAAAGCACCCGGCTAAAAGAGCCTGGGGAGAACACGGTGCGTTAGTGGGCTCAGGCCCTTAGTGCTACATTGGGCACCATTTGTGCTGCAAAAATTAAGATTTGTGCTGCTTTCATTTTGAAGATAATAGCACTTATTTTTACCCAGACAATAACATCACCCAGCCCCCATACAACAACCTACAGACTGGTATGGAAGGGTAGTGCTGTGCATGTGCTCATTTGTGCTACAACAATCATCTAATTGGACACTGCAAGGAAATGGACAAGCACCATCAACAATATTGCAAAGGTTTGTAAATACTAAATGATCAAGGCCGGATTTGTACTCTTTACCGCCCGAGGCCACTGTCACCAGCCGCCTCTCTTCGGTATAGGTAGCAAGATGACCCCTCCCCCTTTCCCTCCAGTATAGGTAGCCAGATGACTCCCTTAATCCCTCCTCCCCCCCCCCTTCAGTATAGGTAGCCAGCTTGCCTTCACACACCGCAGCAGCCATCAGTGTCAATCATTTCTCCACTCGTCTCCAGTGCAGAAGCTTCCTCTTCCTTTCCGTCTCCAATGCTGCCCAAGTGCTTAGCCGCTGGCCACAATGCAAATGTGCGCAGAGAGCAAAGTGGCCGCTGCACAGGCAGCTAGCAGCAGAGTACAGTGGTCAGGTGCTTGCCTAATCTCCCTGCATTGCAGCATTTGCACCAGTTTAGCCTGCAGCTTTGGTGCCCTTGCTCCTTTGGTGCCCTAGGCCATGGCCTATGCGGCCTAGCCCTAAATCCGGCCCTGTAAATGATGTACCCAATAGCGTGTAGAAAGACCAAAATATCAAACCAGCAAAAAGAAGAGAATATGGCCCTGAATGACCGCACCACAAAGGTATTAGAAATATGATCAAACCTTTATTAGATCCATATCAAAGAGTTTAAAACCATAAAAACAAATGCACAGCAATTAGTAAAGCCCTATGGTGTACAAATACTACAGAGTCTCAAATATAAGTAGTACATGCCAATATAAATATGCATACAAACGCAGTCCTCCATGCACTGGAATATGGGACGTGTAAATAGTGGGAGTCAATAGTGTGGAGATCAGACCTGTGCATATGCACCATGCAGGGATATGCACCATGCAGGGATATGCACCATGCAAGGATATGCACTATGCAGGGATATGCACGGGTGTGTGAAAAAGTATGAAAACTGAGAGATGGGGTGCCAAGATGAGTGAGCTGGTGCACAGAACATGTAAGAATAGGGGCAGCATGAATAGCTGCACTAGGAGGATGCTGTGACAGAGAATTTTGTTCTGGATCAATGGATGCATGGCATTGACACCGCGCTGATGGAAAGGAGTGTCAGAGATGGAAAACTAATGTTTTTAAAAACTGATCCATTTCATGGATCAGTTTTTACACGGATCAGTTTTCCATCCATGCCAGTGTAAACTGGGCCTTTATCTGTTGTATTTCATGATCTGTCCTTCCCTTGATTAATCAACTGCTGGTAAAATTGACATGCGCACACTACCAACACTTTTCTAGTAACGCATTGGGTGTTGCGCAAGCAGTACAACTGCCATTATGTACACAATACGTTTGAGCTAAGAAATGCAAAAAGCAAGGGGTTATTTAGATGAGGAGAAGCTGTCAAGTAGCTGGTCCGGCAAAAATTCAACAACAACAAAACATTTGTAAAGCGATTTTCTCCCGTAGGACTCAAAGTGCATAAGCTTGTCTCAGATAAGTACACAGTGGTGTGTACAGGGTAAAATGTTATGTGATCATAAATGCCAGACTAAACAGGTGACTTTTTTAGTTTTGATTGAAATGTGTCCATGGTTGGAGCTGTCTTGATTAAGTTTGGCAAGGCATTCCACAGGGTAAGGGCAGCATGACAGATAGCTCTGGCTCCAAAGGTTTTAAGTTGGACTGGATGTGGTCAATATGTTGGATCCTTTTGACCGGAGTTTGGGGAGGCGTGACGCAGTTGCAACAAATCCTTCAGGTATCCAGGGCCTAGGTTGTGTAGGACTTGAATGTTAGTATTTTTTGAGTAGTCAGTGTATTAAACAAAGGATTGGTGTTATTATGGCAATGCCGGGGCTAGCTACCCATCCCACAGTAAACCAGTGCCTACATATCAGTGTCTGAAACCAAACAGACAACACTGCCACAAGTAACGCACACTTTTCATTCATGTATAAACCTACAGGGATAAACCCACTGATTTTTTTTTCCCGTGTTCAGTTTCACTTTACTATTGATTTAAAATATTGTGGTATAAGCTAGATTTCGCCTTTGAAATCTTCCCTGCTGAGTCGTCATTAGCAGTCTACAGCAGCTGAATGCTGGCAATGATTTCATGAAAAAAATTTCTGCTTTGCACATCACTTCTTTCAACCCTTCTGACCTTTAGAATGAAAACTTATTTCTTGAGCTTCAAAAACTGCCATAAATCATGAAAAGATCTTGCGGTGATACAATTTTTTCCCCCACCAGCCTTCAAAAAGGAAATAAAAAATGTTTATTGTGCCTTTTCTTTTTAATGTTTGTGCCTGCAGAAGCCTCTGGATGTGGGAACACGTCAAACCATCTAAGGTTCGTTGAGAACTTGGAGACCAAATCACAGCAGTCCTGCGATCCAACCATCCCGATTAACTGGCAGCTGACTTGCTACCCTCCAAGGCTGTGAGTCATTTGCAAACTTTCTCTGCTGATGCCTCCAGCAGAAAAGCCACCAGCTCTTGCGGAGGATGATTGCCAGGTCCAGACTTTGAGCTGCCAAAGTGGAGAGAGCTCGCTGCCATAGGCGCATCATCAGCTGAAAGAACAGAAGTGATGGAGCTTTGAAAGGGACTAAAAAGTAGCTATAAGAACAAAAGAGAACTTCAAGTGCCAAGGGAGCTTGGAAGGAAAAGTAGCTTGTTAATCCAAAAATAACTTTTTTTTTTTACCAAGGGAGAAGAAATTGGGGATGAAAAGATAAAATAGATCACTGAGACAAGAGGAACAAACATATGAAGTGGTGAAGGAGGAAGAAAAACACATGTGCATGATCACAGGCACTTCACATAGTTGTGGGTGAAAAGTTGAAACGAGTCAAGTTGGTAAACTTTTATAGTGAGAAAACTTTATTCGCAAGAAGAAACATGAGCAGAGCACGAGTCGTTAAGGATGGCAAAGCTGGCCAGGTGTCTAATCCACAGCCAAAACATCGAAATGGGGACGTCGTCTTCAAAGAGGATCTTCAGGCATCCCGTAAGATTGAAAGGTTCCCGATACCGCTGGACAGTCTCAAAATGATGTTTGAAAAACCAAGTCGTATTATTGTGATGCCGCGTAAAAGCAGCAAGAGGAAGGTAAGGGCTTTGTTTGACCCCTGGCCTCTACCCACTTCCTCTTCCAACATTGTTGCTGTGATAGTTTGTTGTGAAATTGTAACATTTTTGCAATAATAGATTGTAGTAAATATGGACCTGTAGGTAAGGTGGCTTGGTAGTAGGGTTCAATTGTTCTTTTGTTTCATTTTATTTTTATTTAAAGAGGAACTGGGAGAGATGGGAGGATTAATATATATATATATATATATATATATATATATATATATATATATATATATATATATATATATATATATATATATATATATATACCTGGGGTTTCCTCCTGCCCCCTCCAGGCTGATCACTCCCTCGTCATCTTCCTCTGCCATCTGGATTGTATGCAATTTGCCCCGAAAGTCCTCTGGTCTGGGGCGTTTTCTGCGTGAAACTGTCTTCCTGTGTCGAAGTTGCATGCTATTTGTTGAAAAAAACAGCATTCAGTTTGCAATCCAAACTCCTCCCCTATCCCATATTCACCGAGGTAAGGTGGTCAGGAAGGAGGCGGGAGCAGGCAACAGGTAGCCTTTCCCTGTGAGTGCAGAGCATAACACCTGACCTTGCCCACCCCTTCCCTGTGGGACTGAAAGATTAAGGGCTTGTTCACACTATGAGCGTTTGAGAAATTTTAAAGCACTAGCTATTTTAAAAAGCGAACATAAAAGCGCTTCTTGCAATGAATTTCAATGCGAGCGTTCTCACATGAGCGATGAGCTTTCTTTCCAATCACAAAGATGGATCCTGCACCATTTTCAGAGTGTATGCACTTCAATGGAAGGTATAGGAAAATCGCCAAGCGCTTTAAAATGCACTTGGATAAGCGATTTTGTGAGCACTTTTCATCACAGCGTACATTAAAGAGATTCAGTTCCAGGTCAAAGAGCTCACTTCCTGATTGTCTGCAGGAAAAAAAAGCGCTAATCGCAAAACAAAAGCATTTACAAAAGCACTTAGAAAAATCGCAAATTGTTCAAAGAATGCTGGCAAATTTGCTTTCCAAAGCGCTTAGCACTTGCGATTGGGCTTGTGATTTATAATGTGAACAAAGCCTAACTCTTTTTTAGACCAACGGAGCAGCTACAGCTAAGCAGAATTGTTTTATCTAGAATAACACAGTTCCCATTCATTGATCTAAATCCCCGTTAGAGTGATCGCTGGCTTCTATAGAGAAGCAGCGATCGTTCTGTTGCCCATCCCCTCTTCACTTCCTGTAAGCTTATAGGAAGCAAAAAAAAAATGACTGAGGCCATCTTGTGGCCAAATAGTAAAACTACATCTACATACATTTTTTTTTAAATGAATAGGCACACTTTTACATTTAAATCAGTGCTGGGCCGAAATTACGCATAAGCGTAATTACGCATCGTAATTCACTACAAATGCACCGTAAGCGTTAAGTGTAAGGTTACGGTATTACGCGTAATTAATTACGTGTAGACCGTAGGTTACGTTGTTACGCATAACAAATTACGCGTAAGACAGTAAACTCCCATTGAAATTACACAGTCTGCCGTAATCGCGTAATATTACGCTCCCGTATAATATAAAAAAGCCGCCAACTTTAAGGGTTAATAGCAAAGCTCCCTTAAGTGCTAAGAGCCTCAAATTTGGAGAATATATTAAGGAGATCAGAAGGAATAAGAGGAAATTTTTTTTTTCAAAAAGACCTTATAGTTTTTGAGAAAATCGATGTTAAAGTTTCAAAGGAAAAATATATACATTTAAAAACCCGCCGACTTTAACGGTTAATAGCAAAGCCTGCTTAAAATTTAGGAACACCAAATTCACAGGGTATATTAAGGGGATCAGTGGGAATAAGAGGAATTTTTTTTTTTCAAAAAGACCTTATAGTTTTTGAGAAAATCGATTTTTAAGTTTCAAGGGCAAAAATGTCTTTTAAATGCGGAAAATGTCAGTTTTTTTTGCACAGGTAACAATAGTGTTTTATTTTCATAGATTCCCCCAAGTGGGAAGAGTTTTACTTACTTCGTTCTGAGTGTGGGAAATATTAAAAAAAAAACGACGTGGGGTCCCCCCTCCCAGACCTCTTTAACCCCTTGTCCCCCATGCAGACTGGGATAGCCAGAATGCGGAGCACCGGCCGCGTGGGGCTCCGCACCCTGACTATACCAGCCCGCATGGTCCATGGATTGGGGGGTCTCGAAAGGGGAGGGGCAGCCAAGCTTTCCCCTCCCCCTCCGAGCCCTTGTCCAATCCAAGGACAAGGGGCTCTTCTCCACCTCCGATGGGCGGTGGAGGTGGAGGCCGTGATTTCCTGGGGGGGGGGGGGGGGGGGGTTCATGGTGGCATCTGGGAGTCCCCTTTAAAAAGGGGTCCCCCAGATGCCCACCCCCCCTCCCAGGAGAAATGAGTATAGAGGTACTTGCACCCCTTACCCATTTCCTTTAAGAGTTAAAAGTAAATAAACACACAAACACATAGAAAAAGTATTTTAATTGAACAAAAAACATAACCACGAAAAAAGTCCTTTAATATTCTTAATTAACCATTAATACTTACCTGTCCCTTTAAAAGCCAGTTTCCACGCAATATCCTCGGAAATATACTAATCAGTTACAATGTAACAAAGTTGTTACAATGTAACAACTTTGTTACTTTGTAACACCACCGCACCCGACGTCACTCGCCGCCGCCGCTGCATACCCGTCTGCGCTGCACGGACCCGACAGAGCTCTGAGCTATATAGTTTAGAGCTCTCGAAAGCATCTTTGTATTTGGGCTCCAAGGAGCCCCATTGGTCCTTAGCAGACCAATGGGGTTCCTTCTGATTTGAAGGAACCCCATTGGTCTGCTAAGGACCAATGGGGCTCCTTGGAGCCCAAATACAAAGATGCTTTCGAGAGCTCTGAGCTATATAGCTCAGAGCTCTGTCGGGTGAAGGACGCTAAGTCCCCGCCGGTTCCGCTGCCCTCCCCGCCTCTCCCACATGTCACCTATATACATGCTGGCACCCATGGGTGCCAGCATGTATATGGGTGACAGGTTTGGGCGGAGTGGACGGCGGGAGCCGGCGGGGACTTAGCGTGTATGCGGCGGCCGGCGGGTGAGCGGCGAGTGACGTCGGGTGCGGTGGTGTTACAAAGTAACAAAGTTGTTACATTGTAACAACTTTGTTACATTGTAACTGATTAGTATATTTCCGAGGATATTGCGTGGGAACTGGCTTTTAAAGGGACAGGTAAGTATTAATGGTTAATTAAGAATATTAAAGGACTTTTTTCGTGGTTATGTTTTTTGTTCAATTAAAATACTTTTTCTATGTGTTTGTGTGTTTATTTACTTTTAACTCTTAAAGGAAATGGGTAAGGGGTACAAGTACCTCTATACTCATTTCTCCTGGGAGGGGGGGTGGGCATCTGGGGGACCCCTTTTTAAAGGGGACTCCCAGATGCCACCATGAACCCCCCCAGGAAATTGCGGCCTCCACCTCCACCGCCCATCGGAGGTGGAGAAGAGCCCCTTGTCCTTGGATTGGACAAGGGCTCGGAGGGGAGGGGAAAGCTTGGCTGCCCCTCCCCTTCTGAGACCCCCCAATCCATGGACCATGCGGGCTGGTATAGTCAGAGTGCGGAGCCCCACGCGGCCGGTGCTCCGCATTCTGGCTATCCCAGTCTGCATGGGGGACAAGGGGTTCAAAAGGTCTGGGAGGGGGGACCCCATGTCGTTTTTTTTTAATATTTCCCACACTCAGAACGAAGTAAGTAAAACTCTTCCCACTTGGGGGAATCTATGAAAATAAAACACTATTGTTACCTGTGCAAATAAAACTGATATTTTCCGCATTTAAAAGACATTTTTGCCCTTGAAACTTAAAAATCGATTTTCTTAAAAACTATAAGGTCTTTTTGAAAAAAATAATTTCCCTCTTATTCCCACTGATCCCCTTAATATACCCTGTGAATTTTGTGTTCCTAAATTTTAAGCAGGCTTTGCTATTAACCGTTAAAGTCAGCGGGTTTTTAAATGTATATATTTTTCCTTTGAAACTTTAACATCGATTTTCTCAAAAACTATAAGGTCTTTTTGAAAAAAATTTTTTTCCTCTTATTCCTTCTGATCTCCTTAATATTTTCTCCAAATTTGAGGCTCTTAGCACTTAAGGGGGCTTTGCTATTAACCCTTAAAGTCGGGGGCTACCTAACATTGATCCATCAACTTTTCCGATGGCAGCATGACCTTACGCATTAATTGCTAATAGGATTTTACGCGTAAGCCTATAACGTAACAACCTGAATTACGGTATTCTTACGCGTAATTGCGTAAGGGCTATGTGTAATTACAGACATGTACCGAAATTGAATGTCTATGCCGTAAGCGTAATTCCGTAATGCGTAATAGCGTAAAATTACGCGTAATGATCCGTAAGCGTAGCTTTTTCCATTACGCCCAGCACTGATTTAAATGAACTGTTTATCTCACACACACCCAAAAATACTCAAATAACATGTTTAATTAAAAAACAAAAAACAAAACATAAATAGGTCTGAACTTTTATTTAATATGCACGTCAAGAGGGTATATTACTATTATTTTTTAAATTCTAAGCTTGTAAATAGTGATGGATGCAAATCTGAAAAAATGCACCTTTATTTCCAAATAAAATATTGGCACCATACATTGTGATAGGGACATAATTTAAATGGTGCAATAACCGGGACAAATAGGCAAATAAAATATGTAGATTTTAATAATGTTAGCATGTATTATTTTAAAGCTATAATGACCGAAAACTGACAAATAATAAAATGTTTCCATTTGCTTTTTCTTAATATTCCCGTTAAAATGCATTTAGAATAAAATAGTTCTTAGCAAAATGTACCACCCAAAGAAAGCCTGATTGGTTGCGGAAAAAACAAGATATAGATAATTTAATTGTGATTAGTAGTGATAAAGTTATGGGCGAATGAATGGGAGGTGAAAATTGCTTGGATGCATAAGGTGAAAAAACACTAAAGGCTGGAAGTGGATAAGGTTGAATAAAACTGAAGCAAGAAATGGTTTTCTAATAAAAGAAGAGCAGGCTTATGAGAGGTAGCTTATCATGGATTTTATAAATGCACTGGGGAGGATGTAAGGCCCTGTTCATATTACCAAATGCAGATGGCCATGCAATCTGAACGCAACGCGTATGAACGCATGCAATCTGCGTTTGCATGCGTTGTCAGCCGCGCGTTTCTGGAAAAAATGCATGCAGCAGGCATTCGCGGACCGCACTGGTCTGGAACGCATGCAGTGTGAACATCATACAGTGCAGTCTATGCACTTCTGATGTCGTCCATGTCTGCCTCCTGCACGCGTTGCCGAAATCCGGACGGCAACGTGTGCAATGTGAACAGGGCCTAAGAAGGGCGAAATGCATTATTTATACATGAATCAAGGAGGAACTGGACAAGAAGATACATTGATGCTGATTAATAGCTACAGTGCTGGCCACAAAGAGATCATCTCTCAGCAGCTCAGGGAGGAGGTGGGCGGGGTCAGGTGATGGCTGTCTGCTGAGGAATGAATCACTAGTTGGGAATTGCCCATTCTCCTGGCAGCTGCTTGTTAAGTGAACCCTGTGTGATGTTGCTGACTTTTACCAAGAGGTATGGCTCTGGAAAAGCTGCATCAAATACAGTATACAAATTGTGTGAGTAAGGACATAGGGCTTGATGCACTATATGTCGGTAAAGTAGCCCTGTGCATGACAACTTTACTGGTGTACAGTGCATCAAGCCATAATCACCTATACAGCTTTACTATCAGTAAATAATCCAGGTTGAAGGTGAATGAGGGCTTCAAGACCTGCATAAAGCAAGCATGTTTTTATCATGATATTGGGCAGGGTGGAGGCGCCCAATGTGTGTTCTATTTTAGTGTTTTAAAATATAAATAAAAATAAAAGAGAGAGGTAATCGCTTACCTCTCTAGAAGATGTAGGCACCAGTTCAACTGGAATAATGTTTATTCAAAAAGCAATCTGACAACTCGTTTCATGGGTCAAGGCCCACTTCCTCAGGTCAATACCGAATGCCCTGATAGCATAGGGGATAGAGTGTAGGCACCTCTAATCTAAAAGATTACCAGTCAGACCTCCTTTGGAGGTAATAGCTTTGCAGGAGAGCGACCATCCAGTTTCCAGCAGGACCTGGAGTACCGAGCAGGGACGGTTAATTCCCTGCAGGCCTATACGGTGGTTGCAGGAATTGCAACCCACCTGTAACGATCGGTGTCAGCACACAGAGAGAATCTGATTATTGGTGATCTGCAGTATCACCAAGAATAGAGATATATACCTGATTATTGATGATCTGCAGAATCACCGATAATCCAAGTATAACTAACCTCTGGACACCTATATAGTGTGAGTGTTTGGTGCAACAGTAATGACTTTGAGTTGGACCACCCGAGAAGCAGGTGGTCTTTGGCAGTATGGGCGATACCGCCCTCTGGGAAGTGCAAAAACCTTCCAGCAGCCTGAGACCTCCAAAGAGGTGGAGCCCCAGGCTGAAAGTAGGAAGGACCTGTGAGTGAGTGACACCTGAAAGGTGGATGTCACTAGCAGGTCTGGAGACTATCTCTAATGGAGAGAGATAGGTCTCAAAGTCGGGCAAGCCGGGTCGGCAACACACGGACAGACAAGGTACAGAGACAGAAGGCTGATTCGGTATCCAAAGGCAGGCAGGGTTGGCAACAGATAATCAGATATGCGTAGGTACCGAATCAGAAAGCAGAGGGATAGTCAGAAATGCAATAGGTCATACCAGATATCAAAACAATGCCTAGTCTTGGGTGTGAGGTCCGTAGTCTCAACACCCTGGAACTAGTCTGGAGTATAACACAATGATAACACAGTATCCCTAGTCTTGGGTGTGAGGTCCGTGGTCTCGACACCCTGGAACTAGTCTGGAGTATAACACAATGATAACACAGAGTCCCTAATCTTGGGTGTGAGGTCCATGGTCTCAACACCCTGGAACTAGTCTGAAGTATAACAGAATGATAACACAGAGTCCCTAATCTTTGGTGTGAGGTCCGTGGTCTCGACACCCTGGAACTAGTCTGAAGTATAACACAATGATACACAGAAGTAATCTGGCTCAGTGTGAATTCCCAGGTCCTCCTGGTTCTAACACACTGTAGGATCTGACTAAGGTCTAAATGCTTTCACGTAAATGTTCGCAACGGCAGACAACCTGAGACTGACCAGCAGTGACTATATATAGAGCGGCGCTCTCCGGCGCCACCCATCAGTGATCAACCAATAGTCACTTGCTCTGAGGTCAGCTGACCAACCTGGTCATCTGATCCCTCCTTGGTTGTCATAAAGGTTCTGCCTCTCAGCGCGCGCGTATTCCTCAATCTGTGTGAACTAACAGATCCAGCCACACCAGACGCACGCTGCCGCGTGCAAACCGCCACGCTGGACGCAGCGTCCGCCGCCTTGCTGTCAGTACACGCGGCGGCTTTTCCGCGTTCTATTACACCACCTTTTTGAGTATATATCTACATACCTCCAAATGTGAGATGAGAAAGAGGGACACTTAAGCCACGCCCATACCACACCCCTGATCACGCCCCCAGTCATGCATACCATAAAGAAAGAAAATTATGTTGTTTTATAATTCAAACCACACTGGTCCTTTCTATCCTGGTTCATTTTCCTTCATATTAAGATTTTAAAATTAGTAATATATCAATTTAAAGGATGGGAATAACATTTGGAGTCAATCAAACACATTTTTAGTAGAGAAATATATATATTTACATAGAAAGAGGGACAAAGTCCTGAAAGAGGGACAAACAAGGAGGACAGAGGAGTAGGGCTCCCAAAGAGGGACTGTCCCTCCAAAAGAGGGACAGTTGGGTGCTATGTATCTATATATCTTTTTCCTCCCTGTTCCTGACAGAGATAGTGATCTCAACACTAGCTATCTGGTTTCAGATCATGTAAATAGAGAGATGGATATCTTATTTTTCAATATGTGTTCACACATAATATGCTTGCAGTGGCGTGCTAGAAACCCTATGCGTATCAATCATGTTGGTTGCATTCGCTGTGCTATTGCTCTTATTGATAACCCATATTGTGGTACAAGATCCTTAATTAGGGTTAGTTGAGTGATTTTATGCATTAAGAGTCCTGGGACTAGAGTTGTGCACTTGTATAGTGTTTAGCATGGTGTTAACGTTTGGTATATGTGGAGTTTTTAGCCAGAAATAAAGTATTTAATATTTTGCACATTTCAGTCTTTACTTTCTTATTATATATTTATAGCTCTTCGTGAAGTGCTGTTTACTCTAATTTATATACTTTAATACATATGTTTGCTGTGATAATTCTTTAAATAACTACCCTGCCATCGCTCCGTGCGCCAATCTATGCAAAGGAGGGAGGGGTGAACCACAAGACATTAGGAAACTGTAGAGGGGAGGGGTGGGGTTTGGGAAAAATCAGGGCGTGGTTAAAGGTGTGGCGGGGAATGTCTTAGTGTCCCTTTTTCCTGGCCCCAAAAGTTAGGAGGCATGGTAACTAGTAGATTACACTATCCACATTACCTGGCGCTCAAATTCTCACTCTCAGGTGCCTTTTTTAAGGCCTCTTTCCCACCAGGACGTTGCGTTTTAGGGGACGTTATAGGTAGCATAACGTGCCCCTAACGCAACGCCTGGTGGTGTTGGAGGAGGACGCTACCTAGAGCTGCGTTATGCATCTCTTGGTGCGCTATTTGTGTCCTATGCGCTGCGGAGACCACGTGATCGGATCACTCCGCATCCCGTGGTCCCGCCAGCTCCAGGAAGTAAACACTGCAGTACAGTGAATATTAAGTAGCCATGTGGCTGGCTACAATAGCGGACTCTCCCCGCCTCCTCTCCGGCCCAAAAGCAACATAACTGAGCATGTGCACATAGTCTAACGCGGCTAAAACCGCATAGAATGCATAGCATGCTGCACTTTATTTGAACGTGTAGCGTTACAATGTAACGCAACTTGGGCACTGTGAACAGCCCATTGATTTTTCATTACTGTGAGTTGGGCTGCGTTACAGGCTGCACTAACGTGCGCCTGTAACGTCCCACTGTGTGAAAGCAGCCTTAATGTATGCATTGTATGGTGTGTTAGGTTATGACTATACACAAATACATAAATAATGCTTGCCTGCTTTGGATGGTTTACACTTAACTCTTTGATCCTCCCTGTCCCCATCATGCTCTACCTTGAGTTATCCTACCATGAAATAGGATTATCAGCATTGTTTGTCACGGGGGTATTGCTAGAGTGAATAAGAATCAGGCAGATTTTAGCTGTCACATCGCCAGTCCCCCAGGTTACGACTGATGTATGCCAGCCCGCTTCACTGCTCATCAAACTTGTTCAGGGCATCATAAGTTACCATAATATTTTGTAGCCTTGGAGAACTCTGCAAGCTGAGGCTGCATTATTACTGTTCTTATATTTGTAGCAACAATAAAAGATGATATAGTGAGCGCCGTTCCTCATAACCTTGTGACATGTTCGCTGAATCCATGACCCGTTTCTTCAAACTACCTTCTGTGCTTTATATTTCTTTCTTGCTTATACTGAAGATTGTCTTTACTTCCTTTTGCTGATGCCTGGTTATAGTTCTCACAGCACTTCTGACATTAGTAGGAGGACTGTCACAGCATCTCCTGATCTGTACTCCATGCAGTGTTCTCTCAAACAAGGTCATCTGCTGCGCTGAAAAATGTTAGCAGCACATCAGAGCTGAGCTGAAGCAATGGCTCCGTCCAAAATCTAGATTTGGATTGTTCAGTCTCCTTAGAAGGATTGAAAACTGTTACAGGACACCTGAATTGAAAGAGGGATATGGAGGCTGACATATTTATTTCCTTTTAAACAATATCAGTTGCGATTTCTGGAAAGGCCACTAAGGCCTGGGCCTTGGGCGTCTGCAGCTTGTGGGGCATCTTGTTATGAAAGAGGGGTTGCTACATGTGAAAGAGGAGGCTGGAAATGGGAAGCAATACATTAAAAGGGGAAGCTGGTGCTCAAGGGAGCTGTACATGAAAGAAATGGGCTGCAGTATATGGATGATAAACATGGAAGAGGGGGCTGCACATGGAATGGGAAGGGCACTGCTGCGGATGGATGTTACACATGGAACGGGGCTGCACATAGAAAGGGAAGGGCACTGCTGCACATGGATGTTACATATGGAAGAGTGGGCTGCTGTGCATGGATGTTACACATGGAACGGGGCTGCACATAGAAAGGGAGGGGCGCTGCTGCACATGGATGTTACATATGGAAGAGTGGGCTGCTGTGCATGGATGTTACACATGGAACGGGGCTGCACATAGAAAGGTAGGGGCACTGCTGCACATGGATGTTACATATGGAAGAGTGGGCTGCTGCACATGGATGTTACACATGGAACGGGGCTGCACATGAAAGTGGAGGCACAACATACTGTAATTAATAAAATTGTTATTTTATACAATATTCATGTATAGATTATTTAGTCAGTGTTTGCCCATTGTAAAATCTTTCCTCTCTCTCATTTACATTATGACATTTATCACTGGTGGTGACATCTTTAGTCCGGCTGGGTGATGTCTTTTCTTAGAATTTGCAGTAAATCAACATTATGCAAAGGGAGATATTGCTTGCTTGGCAGTTGGAAATTTGAATGCAACAAGGTTCGCAGACAGAAACTGTCAGGGCCATGGTAATGACATCACACCATAATATAAGCGACACAGACCCTCCCTGATGGTCAGAAAAGGTAAAGCTTTCTCATGTGAAAGGAGGTATCGGCTACTGATTGGGATGTAGTTCAATCTTAGGTTAAAGTTCCTCTTTAACCTATTTTGGTTCCTGGACGTAGTTTCTACCATGCGCGCTACCGCGGCCGATCGCGTGCGTGCACGCGTGCTCCCGGCCCGCGGTTCGTTAGCCAGGCAATCAGTGAATCGGGCTACGGTGCCCGATCACTGATTCCTCTCTCCCGCTGAAAAAGCGACAGCTTCTCTCGGAAGCTTCGCTTTTTCTGGCTGTTCCCTCCCCAATGCGTCACTCTAAGCGTGTGTTACGCTTAGAGTGACGTCATGTAAACAAACTCATGGCCGCCATCTTGTGGCCAAAAAGTAATACTACAACCAAAAGTAAAAAAAAATTAAAATCAACACACATTTACATTTTAAACCTATTGTTTACCTCCCACCCTCCCAAAACTACCCAAATAAAATGTTTAGTATAAAAAAAAAAAACATTACAATAAAAAAAAAAAAACATGTAAATATTTACCTAAGGGTCTAAACTTTTTAAATATCAATGTAAAGATGATATATTTCTATATTTTTTTTATTTTAAACTTGTAAATAGTGATAGACGCAAAACGGAAAAAATGCACCTTTATTTCCGAATAAAATATTGTTGCCATACATTGTGATAGGGACATAATTTTAACGGTGTAATAACCGGGACATATGGGCAAATACAATACGTGACTTTTAATTATGAAGGCATGTATTATTTTAAAACTATAATGGCTGAAAACTGAGAAATAATGATTTTTTCCGTTTTTTTCTTATTCTTCCTGTTAAAATGCATTTACAGTAAAGTGGCTCTTAGCAAAATGTACCCCCCAAAGAAAGCCTAATTGGTGGCGGAAAAAACAAGATATAGATCAGTTCATTGTGATAAGTAGTGATAAAGTTATAGGCTAATGAATGGGAGGTGAACATTTCTCAAGTGAAAACGACGGAACGCGAATGGGTTAAAGAGACACTAAAGCGAAAAAAAAATTATGATATAATAGTTGTGCAGTATGGGGATAATTACGAGAATATTAGAAGCAAAGAAAATATAATCATATTTTTATATCCAGTTATATAGTGTGTTTTTTTTATAACATTGCATCATTTCCCCATTACTCAGCATTCTAAATGATTTTTACAGAGCAGGCTTTGAACTTTTGACCTGTCCTGAACTGTTCTCTGCAGAAGAAAAAGCCTGACAGCTGAGATAATAAACTTCAGATGACAGAGCTCTCAGCCACCTTGAAAGTCATAGAGCTGAATGGCTTGTTTTGCATAGATAGATATATATATATACACTGTACAGCGCTGTGTAATATGTCGGCGCTATATAAATACTAAATAATAATAATAATACTTTTAGCCACAGCCCCTCAACAAGCATGCAGATCAGGTGCTCTGACTGAAGTCAGACTGGATTAGCTGCATGCTTGTTTCAGGTTTGTGATTCAGCCACTTCTACAGCCAAAGAGATCAGCAGGACTGCCAGGCAACTGGTATTGTTCAAAAGGAAACTTCCATATCCCTCTCAGTTAAGGTTCCCTTTAACTCTTCCTGTATGGAAACCATATTACACTCATGTCTCTGCTCCCAATGTTTTATTTCTTAGCTGTACTACACATACAAATCATTATATCATAATTTTTTTTTCCGCTTCAGTGTCTCTTTAAGTTAAACATGTGATCTGCATGTTTGGCTAAAAGTATTAGAGACAGAGGATCAGCAGGACAACCAGGCAATTTGCATTGTTTAAAGAGAACCCGAGGCGGCTTCTAAGAATCTTAATTGCACACAGAGGCTGGGTCTGCAATGGCGTGCTAAGCGACATGCAGCGTGTCGATAGCCGGCTGTTTATGTCTGTACTGTCATTCTCGCCGCTCCGCCGCCTCCTCTATGTCACCGCTCCCCACCCACATCCCTTCCCTCCCCGCTGATTGGAGGGAAGGGAGGCAGGCGGGGAGCGGTGACATAGAGGAGGCTGGGGAGCGGCGAGAATGACAATACAGACTTAAACAGCTGGCTATCGACACGTAGAGATGGCTTGAACCTCCGATTTTAGGTTCGCGAACATCGAACGCAAACTTCCGCAAAAGTTCGCGAACCTGCAAACTTTTTCGAACTGCAATAGACTTCAATGGGGAGGCGAACTTTAAAAACTACAAACATTTATGCTGGCCACAAAAGTAATGGAAAAGATGTTTTAAAGGGGTCTAAAACTTGGAGGGGTGCATGGCGGAGTGGGATACTCGCCAAAAGTCCCGGGGAAAAATCTGGATTTGACGCACAGCAGAGTTTTAAGGGCAGAAATCACATTGCATGCTAAATTGGAGGCATAAAGTGCTTTAAAACATCTTGCATGTGTATACATCAATCAGGTAATGTAATTAGTGTACTGCTTCACACTGACACACCAAACTCACTGTGTAACGCACCACAAACAGCTGTTTGTGTAGTGACGGCCGTGCTGGACTGGTGCGCACCATGGAGAGAGTGCAGGCCATGGGGGTTTTCAAGCCCATATGGGTGCTGGGCTGTGGTAGCTCAATGATACAACAACAGTGACTGTCCAGCTGATTGAATTTGGTCTGTCCACAATAAAGCAACGTCCTTATTATCTTGGGTGTGCCCCCCAACACTTTCATATAGCCGGCGGTCATTGCTTCATTGTGATATGCAAGCCCCTTCACTGTGGCAATGTAATGATCACGAGGGGGAATTGACACATGTACATGCCTTTTGTTTTGTTGTTGCCGCTGCAGTGCATTTAGAAAAATTAGGCAGGCGCGTACACACACCAGAAAAAATATTATAGCAGCCGCTGCTAGCAGCGGCTTTAAAAATTCAGGAATCCACCTGGAGTCCTGGACCCTGTTGGTGGTGAGGGAGAAGGCAGTCAAGCGGCCTACAGGCGGAGATGCTGTGTGGGGACCGACCTAGTCTTGGAGCAGGCAGTCACACGGCGTGCAGGCAGAGATGCTGTGCGTGGGGACTGACTTAGTCTTTGGGCAGGCCTGACCGTGCTTTGCAGACCACTTGGTCAGATGGACCCTTGACCCAACGCTGTGTGCCAGAGATGACACTGCTTGCCTTTCAATAGTCAACTACGTCCTGACAATATTGGGGGTTGATGGCACACGCCTTCTGAACTCTGTACTTTGGTCCAGGGCCGCACAAAATCACAACAGCACGACTTTGAACAGACCTGCCGGGGGCACTGAACAGGTATGTAGTGACTGGTATCAATACAATGTGCAGCTGTCACACACACCGGTACCGTGAACAGGTATTACAAATGTGCAGCTGTCACACACACACAGGTATTGTGCAGTGACTGGTATATAACACTGCGTGCTGCTGTCTTGCAGGTGCAGTAAACATGAACAGGTATGCAGTGACTGGTATTACAAATGTGCAGGTGTCACACAGAGGTACCGTGAACAGGTGCAGTGACTGGTATATAACACTACGTGCTGTTGTCACGCAGGTGCAGTAAACATGACCAGGTATGCAGTGACTGGTATTACAAATGTGCAGCTGTCCCAAACAGGTGCAGTGAAAAAGTAGTAACCGAATGTGTTGGGCCTTGCACAGTATAGCAATTAGCAAGGGCCAGCTGCCTGGGACTGACAGGGCTGTATATGCAAGTGTCAGTGGGCCACACACAAAAAAACCCCCCACACATCAAAAAAAAAACATTAGCTCTCAAAAGAGCTGTTTTGGGGTGCTTCTCAGCAATAAGTATCAGCAAGGAGCAAGCTAACAAGCCTAACAAGAGTCTAACTAAGCTTTCCCTAATCTCTGCAGCAACTCTCTCCCTTCTCTAATTACTGAAGCCACACCGAATGAGATAATGGCCGACAAAGCTGCCTTATATAAGGGGGGGAGGGGCCTACAGGAGGGAGTGTAGCCTGATTGGCTGCCCTGTGTCTGCTGACTTTGATGTAAAGGGTCAAAGTTGAGCCTAATGATGTAGTATAGGGGGCGGGTCAGACTCGCATATAGTTCGCAGTTCACTGTGAACGCGAACCACCGATGTTCGCGCGAATTGGTTCGCGGTCGAACCGTTCAGGCCATCTCTATCGACACGCTGCGTGTCGCTTAGCACGGTGTATGATTTATAGGGGCCAGCAGAGCGCAGGGGGGCCTGTGGGGGGAACTGTATAGCAAAAGAGGCTGGGCATTATATGCAGACCCAGCCTCTGTGTGCAATTAGGATTCTTAGACCCCCACCTCGGGTTCGCTTTAAAAGGAAATATTAAATATGGCAGCCTCCATATTTCTCTCACTTCAGGTATCCCTTTAAAGGGGTCTAAAGGCTGCACCACGTGCCTTCACTTTCCAGTAACATTGTTATTTCTCAGCGGTTTTGCAGACAGTCATAGGGATGGTCGGAATTACTGAATTCCAAATCAAGACAAATTTTTTTATTTTTATTTATTTTATTTTTTTTGGTACAAAACTCCAAACAAATGTTCTGAATTCTGAGTTTGCATTTTAGAATTGTGAAATTGTAATTTATTGTTAATAACCACAAGGTTAAATATGGTCAGTTGGAATTTACAAAAATTGTTTCACGATAGTATGATTTGTGTGATTTTGCTTAGAACCTTTTACATATTTGCTTAGAATTTTCTCATTCATGTCCCTTGAGAATGCTATGTAGATATTTTTCACTTTTGTGTGCAAAAAGTGTGTTCATTATGTAAACTCAATGTCATGTAATTTTCAGAATTTAGTGGGATTCCGACTTAAAATTGCGGAGTTCCGATGCGAAAGTCAAAATATGGGATTCTACTAAATCTGTGTGCTCATCCCTACACACTTATCATGATGGTTAACGAGAACCCGAGGCGATGCGGCGGGGGAGGGCAGATGTGACACAGAGGCATGTTCTCTGCCTCATGACATGCCTCTGTGTTCCCCCACTCCGCTCTTTGCCTTCTCCACCGCCGTGCTATAGTCCCCTGACATTAGCGACAAATAATTGTCGCTATTTCAGAGGGTAATGGGAGGAGAGGGGATTTCCTGCTCAAAAGGCCGATTAGGGGCGTTCCTGCAGGCTTTTCCCAGCTGCCATTGGGCAACTGTCTCTCCCTGGCCACGCCCCCTTCTGCTTCTCCGCCTCTCTGCACTTGGAGAGAGAATCTCTGTCTCCTTCCAGCGTTGTGACCCCAGAGGACACGAAACAGAAAATAAGCCAGTGCAGGCCAACAGAGTGGCAGAGAGCGGCGGAGATGGCAGCTACCTGATCTGCACAGCCCCCTGGATCTGGTAGCCTAGTTTTTAAAAATTTTTAGATGCCTACCTCGGGCTGTCTTTAAATGACTACCACCCACATGCTACATCTCTGTGGTCCTGACTAGTAGAATATCAGTAAATGGTCATTTGGCCGGGGTTTTTACCGGAAAAAAAATAGTTTTAAAGGGCGTAGGAAAGAGCCGGAGGTAGAATAACGGTACGTTATTCTACCTCCGGCTCTTTCCTACGCCCTTTAAAACAACTTTTTTTTTCCGGTAAAAACCCCGGCCAAATGAGTTTGCGGCACTTTCAAATGTACGTGTACAGACTTCCTGTACCCCTACTTGAGAGAAAAAGAAAAAAACCTAAATGAGAAAGTTCACAGGTCACAAACATGAAAATAGTACAGTATAGCTATTTATACTCGCAGGATATTAAAGGAAAACAGAGCTGAATGCTTCTAAAAGTTCTATATATACCTGGGGATTCCTCCAGCCCCATGCGCACAGATCGCTCCCACGCAGGGCCGGGGCGAGGCATAGGCTGGAGAGGCTCCAGCCTCAGGGCGCAGTGTAGGAGGGGGCGCAGAATTCATTCAGCTGTCATTCCTAATTGTGTTTGAAGCAGAAAGAAATAAGAAAAGGGGATACATGACAGTGACTGCAAGCCAGATAACTAGATATTAAGGTGTTGGGGAGGTTGTGGGCCCCGTGGCGCCTTTTAGTCTAATAGCAATCAGTGTTTGATGGCTGGGGTGGCAGGGATGGAGGGGCGCACTTTGGTGTCTCAGCCTTGGGTGCTGGAGGACCTTGTCCCGCCTCTGCTCCCACGTCACCGTCCTCAGTCTTCTCCAGCTCCGGGTCCCGTAACTTCAGCCAGTCACAGCCAGTCTGGGCAAGAGGAAGTGCGCTCTTTGCGTATCTCTCCAGCAGCAAAGAGTGCACTTCGCACTTCCTCTTGCTCAGACTGGCCGCGACTGGAGGAAGTATCGGGACCTGGTACAGATGACGGAGAAGACTGAGAATGGAGGCGTGGGAGCGATCCCTTCGCATGTGGGCTAGAGGAAGCCCCATGTATGTATAAAACTGTTAGAGGCATTCATCTCTGGTTTCCTTCAGCTGATTTTGTAATGCAGATCTGCTTTAACAGAGCTGGCATGGTGGCACATGTAATGTGGTCAGATTGGAACCCCTCTTGTTTACATATTCACATTTTAATTATCGATTAAATATAATGGCATATTTAAGCTTTAAAGTTTGCAGTAAAATTACAGAAGTATAAGGTTTGTGACATTTTAATGAATTCACTAACAAGGTATTTACCACATCCGTGAGGTAATTTCCCTACCAAAAATATTGCAAGTGGTGTTTCCATAGCAACTGCTCTAATGAATGAACAGAGCTGGAAACAGTACAACTTAGTAGTAATTACCTCAGTAAAAAAGGTAAATACCTCATGTGCTACAGTTTAATGAATGCTGGCCTTTATTGGACGGATGTTGTTATTTCTGTGAATCCACTTACAAAATAATATCCTGATGTTCTCAATAACATGAGCTTTAAACCTCAGAATTAAAGTGCTACAGTCTAAAATCACCTTCTTGAGCTTGTAAACGCTTGTTTCCACTCAGTAATGCCTTCTGACTCACTTCTCTTGAATAAGCATCATGTATACTGTAATTTACAGTGGCCATACACAATTCAACTAAGTCGAATGATTTTCCCTTTCTTTGTTTCTTTATTTTTTTTTTTTTTTATAAAAATGGTCAATTGTAGAGTAAAATTAAAAAAAAAAAAAAAATCGGAATTGCAAAAATACACGCGAAACTCCAGGTAATACAGTGACGACTGAGGCATAGAGGTATTGCGGTATTGGCGCTCTTCAGAGCTGCTCAAATCCGGATCCGGGAGACATCCGGATAGTTCTATCCAGATATCTCCCAGTTACCTGTGCGGGGTGGGCGGGGGGTTCAATCTTACCTGTCTGACGTCTTCTTCGGTCCGTCTCTCGGCGCCTCCCACAATGCGGTCCAAGCGGCGGTCATGTGATTACAAACACTTCCTCCTTCCGGGTTGATGGAGGAAGTGTTTGTAATCACGTGACACGCGTGGAGCGCATCGTGGGAGGCGCCGAGGGACAGACAAAGAAGACGTCAGACAGGTAAGATTGAACCCCCGCCCACCCCGCACAGGTAACTGGGAGATATCCGGATAGAACTATCCGGGTATCTCCCGTTCCGGATTTGAGCAGCTCTAGCGCTATTGTCTGCACTTCTGTTTCAGGTGGCAGCAACACTTTCTGACTCTTTTCTCTTAAACATACGGTATATCTTGTATAATTTAAAGAGGAACTTTAGCGAAAAGGGAGAAAAAAATAAATCAATACATTGTAAAGTGTTATTTCCCACAGTGCAAAAAGGCTCACAGAAAGCAAACTGTCATGGTCCTGACATCACACTGTGGGAGGGGTTTCACCACAATCTCAGCCATACAAAACCCCCTGATGATCTATTCAAGAAAAGGTCTGTAATAGATTGCGGAAAAGCCACCGCGCGGACTGGCAGTGAGGCGGCTGCTTCCGCGTCCAGTGCGGCGGTTTGCACGCGGCGGCGTGCGTCTGATGTGGCTGGGCTTTCTAGTGCACACAGATTGAGGAATACGCGCGCGCGCGCTGAGAGGCACAACCTTTATGACAAATGAGGAGGGATCAGCTGACTGGTTGGTCAGCTGATCTCAGAGCGGGCGGCTATTGGTTGATCAGCGATGGGTGGCGCCGGGGAGCGCCGCTCTATATATAGTTATTGCTGGTCAGTCTCAAGTTGTCTGCCGTTGAGAACACTTACGTAAAAGCACTCACACCATAGTCAGATCCCACAGTGTGTTAGAACCAAGAGGACCTGGGAATTCACACTGAGCCAGATTACTATTGTGTTATACTTTAGACTAGTTCCAGGGTGTTGAGACCACGGACCTCACACCCAAGACTAGGGATACTGTGTTACTATTGTGTTATACTTCAGACTGGTTCCAGGGTGTTGAGACCATGGACCTCACACCCAAGACTAGGGATACTGTGTTACTATTGTGTTATACTTCAGACTAGTTCCAGGGTGTTGAGACCACGGACCTCACACCCAAGACTAGGCCTTGTTTAATATCTGTTATGACCTATTGCTTTCCTGACTCTCCTTCTGCTTTCTGATTCGGTACCTACGCATATCTGATTACCTGTTGCCAACCCTGCCTGTCCCTGGTTAGCGAATCAGCCTTCTGTCTCTGTACCTTATCTGCTCGTGTGTTGCCGACCTAGCCTGCCCGACCTTGCGAGCTATCCCTCTCCATTGAGAGATTAGTCTTCAGTCCTGCTTGTGACGCCCACCTTCTAGGTGTCACTTAGCCACAGGGCCTTCCTGCTGTTCAGCCTGGGGCTCCACCCCCTTGGAAGTTTCAGGCTGCTGGAAGGTCTTCGCACTTCCCTGAGGGAGGTATTCCTCATACTGCCAAGGACCACCTGCTCCTCGGGTGGTCCTACTCAAAGTCATTACTGTTGCACCAAACACTCAACACACAATTTTTTAAAGCGATGGCTATAATTTATGATGATCCGGACATTGCTTCCACCGCTGAGCGGAAGCTCAAGACTTTGCGGCAAGGCAAGGATCCGGTTGAAATTTACGCAGCTGAGTTCAGGAAATGGGCAGTATCAGCTAGATGGGGGTCATTTGCACTTCTAGACTGTTTTTTGTCAGGGTTGTCAGACGCGGTCTCTGATCTAATGTTGGGACATCCTGAGCCGAAGTCTCTTGATGAGGCCATTTCATTAGCAGTCAGGGTTGATCGTCGTCTACGCTACCAGAAGCAGACTCGGAGTAGGAACAATGTGAGATATGTTTCCTACGCCTCTCCTCCACCCGCTTCACCTCCACCTGAGCCAATGCAGATTGGTCGGTCAAAATTGTACCGGGTGGAGCAGAATCGCAGAAAGACAGAACAGCTCTGTTTATACTGTGCAGAGGAGGATCACAGAGTGCAGAATTGTCCCAAAAAGTCGGGAAACGCTGCCGCCTAGGTGTAGTCAGAGGTAATACACTAGGCGCGCAGCCTTTACCTCTAAATGATGAACGTTTGCTCCTTCCTTGTTCTATATCATGGGAGGATCAAACAGTTGCTACTGAATCCTTCCTAGACTCTGGCGCAGCAGCCAACTTTATGGATTACGAATTTGCGAAAAAATTGGGGATCCCTATTTTTCCTGTGAATCAACAGATTCTGGTCACTGCAGTAGACGACTCTCCTCTGCAGAGTAAATACCCTCTGTCTCAGACCCCAGAGTTAAGGGTCACGGTGGGGGTGTTACATAGAGAGAGTCTACAATTTCTGGTTTTGCGGATGACAACTTCCACAATCATTCTTGGCATGCCATGGTTACAACTTCACTCCCCTCAGATCAATTGGGCTTCAGGTCATCTAACGAGCTGGTCTACCCATTGCCATCATCATTGTTTAGGGAAGGTAACCTTGGGTAACACCAAGATTCAGGTGGAAGGTTTGCCAAGCCAGTATTCAGAATTTGCTGACGTGTTTTGTCCCAAATCAGCATATAAACTTCCTCCCCACCGTCCCTTTGATTGTCCCATCGATCTCAGGTCTGGTTGTATGCCCCCTAGAGGTCATCTCTATAATTTGTCTGGGCCAGAGAAATTGGCTATGCAAGAATACATCAGAGAAAATTTGGCTAAAGGTTTTATTCGTCCCTCTCGGTCACCAGCAGGGGCAGGATTCTTTTTCGTGAAAAAGAAGGATGGAGGCCTCCGTCCCTGCATTGATTATCGGGGCTTAAATAAGATTACAGTAAAAAATCGCTATCCTTTGCCTTTAATTGACGATTTGTTTACTCAGGTCACCAATGCTAAAATTTTCTCGAAACTGGATTTGAGGGGTGCATACAACCTTGTACGTATCAGGGACGGTGATGAATGGAAGACGGCCTTTAACACACCCGACGGGCATTACGAGTACCTGGTGATGCCCTTCGGGTTGTGTAACGCCCCGGCCATCTTCCAGGAGCTGATTAACGAGGTGTTCAGGGAGGTGTTGGGCAAATTCATCTTGGTGTATCTAGACGATATACTGATTTTTTCATCCAACCTCTCAGAGCATAGGAAACATGTTAAGTTTGTGTTACGGAAATTGAGACAGAATCTGCTGTATGCCAAATTGATAAAATGCATTTTCGAAGTGACCTCTGTCGCCTTTTTGGGGTACATTATCTCAACCTCTGGCCTATCTATGGACGCTGGAAAGGTTTCTGCTGTCTTGGAGTGGCCTCAGCCTGTAGGACTGAAGGCACTCCAAAGATTTCTGGGGTTCGCCAACTACTACAGGAGGTTCATAAAGGGGTACTCTACAGTGATCTCGCCTCTCACCAGTCTCACCAAGAAAGGGGCAGATACTCACCACTGTTCCACAGAGGCCCATGCTGCTTTTTCCACTCTAAAGAAACTGTTCTGTTCTGCACCCATATTGAGACATGTGGATGTCACCTTCCCCTTTATCGTGGAGGTTGATGCCTCAGAGGTGGGGGTGGGGCTGTATTGTCTCAGCGTTCTGGTTTACAGGGAAAACTCCACCCATGTGCCTATTTTTCTCGTAGGTTTTCACCTGCAGAGAAAAACTACGATATTGGCAACCGGGAACTTCTAGCCATCAAGTTGGCCTTTGAGGAATGGCGACATTGGCTAGAGGGGGCAGAACACACCATCACAGTTTACACGGACCACAAAAATTTAGAGTACAGAGAGGGCGCCAAGAGACTTAGCCCCCGACAGGCCCGGTGGTCGTTGTTCTTTTCAAGATTCAGATTTGTAATTACGTATACTCATGGTAGTAAGAACATCAAGGCCGATGCCTTATCCAGGTGTTTCGAGCCCGAGACAGCACAGCCCTCAGCCCCTGAGACCATTCTACCTCAGAAGGTGGTCTTGGCAACCACTGAGACCTGGAAGGACTGGACTGTCACTCTGAGTCCATACCAACAGGATGTTCCAGAGGGGAAGCCTGAGGGGGTTCTGTTTGTGCCATTGTCTTTTCGCCTACAACTGTTGCAGCTGTTTCATTCCCACAAGAATGCTGGGCATCCTGGGGCCACCAGAACTCAGGACCTGCTTGCTAGATGTGATTTCTGGCCGTCATTGGCAACAGACTGTAAGGAGTTTGTGAAAGAGTGTGCAGTGTGTGCTAGGAGCAAACCCTCCCGTCAGGCACCTGTTGGAACGTTGCAGCCTTTACCAGTGCCGAGTGAACCTTGGACCCATTTGTCCATGGATTTTGTGGGAGAACTCCCCAGGTCTGAGGGCATGATGGTCATTTGGGTGGTAGTTGATAGATTCAGTAAGATGGCTCATTTTGTCCCCCTGAAAGGACTCTCCTCAGCCCAGGGATTGGCTGATCTCTTCATCCAGCACATTTTCCGGCTGCATGGCATTCCGGAAAATGTAGTGTCAGATCGGGAAGTCCAATTCGTATCCAAGTTTTGGAAGGCATTTTGCCATTAGTTAGACATGGATCTTTCGTTTTCATCAGGCTACCACCCACAGACCAATGGCCAGACCGAAAGAGTCAACCAGTCTCTGGAACAGTTTCTTAGATGTTATGTTGCAGATGCACAAACCGACTGGGTAAAATGTTTGCCGTTAGCAGAATTTGCACACAACAATCTGAAAAGTTCCTCTTCAGGATTTTCCCCATTTCAGGTGGTGTCAGGAAGGTCACCCAAGTTTGCCCCATTGCCAGTAGCGTCTACTCCGTTTCCAGCCCTAGAGGATTGGCAGAGGGCCTTGCAACAAATTTGGGGAATGGTTAAGAGAAATTTGGGGAAGGCTTTTCAGAACCAGAAGAAACAGGCTGACAAGAGACGATCCATAGAATGGGAATTCTCTCCAGGGGATTTGGTCTAGGTGTCCACACGACATTTGGCTCTGAAACAACTGTCACCCAAACTGGGCCCTAGATTCATAGGTCCTTTTCCAGTGACCAAAAAGATTAATAATGTCACTTATGCTATTGATCTCCCTGCCAGCATGCGAGGTGTAAGTTCATTCCATGTGTCTTTGCTTAAGCCGGCAGTACACGTGGATTCCGCTCCCCCCCCCCCCCCCCCCCTGTGTTGATTGATGACCAACCTGAGTATGAGATAGAAAAGATTCTGGACTCCCGGCTTGTGCAGAACTCCGTGCAGTATCTGGTTCACTGGAAGGGATATGGCATAGAGGAGAGAACCTGGGTGCCAGATTGTTGTATGCACGCAGAGATATTAAAGAAGGAATTTCATGACTCACATCCTGGGAAGCCTGGTGGGAAGTGTCCGGAGTCCACTCCTCAGGGGGGGGGGTACTGTAATAGATTGCAGAAAAGCCGCAGCGTGGAATGGCAGCGAGGTGGCTGCTTCTGCGTCCAGTGCGGAAGTTTGCACGCAGCGGCGTCTGATGTGGCTGGGCCTTCTAGTGCACACAGATTGAGGAATACGCGCACGCGCGCTAAGAGGCAGAACCTTTATGACAAACGAGGAGGGATCAGCTGACCAGGTTGGTCAGCTGATCTCAGAGCGGGCGGCTATTGGTTGATCAGCGATGGGTGGCGCCGGGGAGCGCCGCTCTATATATAGTTATTGCTGGTCAGTCTCAAGTTGTCTGCCGTTGCGACCACTTACGTGAAAGCACTCAGACCATAGTCAGATCCCACAGTGTGTTAGAACCAGGAGGACCCGGGAATTCACACTGAGCCAGATTACTATTGTGTTATACTTCAGACTAGTTCCAGGGTGTTGAGACCACGGACCTCACACCCAAGACTAGGGATACCGTGTTACTATTGTGTTATACTTCAGACTAGTTCCAGGGTGTTGAGACCACGGACCTCACACCCAAGACTAGGGATACTGTGTTACTATTGTGTTATACTTCAGACTAGTTCCAGGGTGTTGAGAACACGGACCTCACACCCAAGACTAGGCCTTGTTTGATATCTGTTATGACCTATTGCTTTCCTGACTCTCCTTCAGCTTTCTGATTCGGTACCTACGCATATCTGATTACCTGTTGCCAACCCTGCCTGTCCCTGGTTACCGAATCAGCCTTCTGTCTCTGTACCTTATCTGCTTGTGTGTTGCCGACCTAGCCTGCCCGACCTTGCGAGCTATCCCTCTCCATGGAGAGATTAGTCTTCAGTCCTGCTTGTGACGCCCACCTTCTAGATGTCACTTAGCCACAGGGCCTTCCTGCTGTTCAGCCTGGGGCTCCACCCCCTTGGAAGTTTCAGGCTGCTGGAAGATCTTCGCACTTCCCTGAGGGAGGTATTACTCATACTGCCAAGGACCACCTCCTCCTCGGGTGGTCCTACTCAAAGTCATTACTGTTGCACCAAACACTCACACTATACAGGTGTCCAGATGTTAGTTATACTTGTATTATTGGTGATTCTGCAGATCATCAATAATCAGGTATATATCTGTATTCTTGGTGATACTGCAGATCACCAATAATCAGATTCTCTCTGTGTGCTGACACCGATCGTTACAAGGTCAAGATTTCTTGTGGGAAAAGGGGGTATCAGCTACTGATTGGGATGAAGTCATCCATGGCTACAGTTCCTCTTTAAAGTGGCCATACACAGTTCAACTAAATCATTTGTTCTTCCTCTTTTTCAGTGTAAATTTTTTTTTAATTATTATGTTAATTTTTTTTTTATTATTATTAGAAAATTAGTAAAAAAAAATTACCATTGCCAAAAAACAATCAAGTTTTTCAAATTGTAAATGTGTTAAAAAATGTATTTTGATCCCTATATATTTATATTTTCAGAAAAATCTATCTTATCTCGATCAGATATGTATGGAATACTGGTTTGATTTTATCAAAGTATTAGATCAAGCAAACAAGTTCTTTAGTGCACTGCCTGTTGCAGCCACAAGGTGGAGATGTGCTATTCTTTTGGTGAACTGTACCACACTCTGTATAGACATTTATTCCCTGCTATACCCTAATGGGCATATTTGAAGGACTGCATGCAAATAAATTGCCACAGTACACATTATCTATTGTGATCCACTATTGGCTGTGGCAAAAGTACCACAGTGTGTGGTGTGTGAACTGCGAAGGAAGCCTAAAGGTGCCCATTGAGGATACAATCTTGATAGAACAATCTTACAGCTTCTATGAAACGTTAGGGACTTGTTTAAACTACGGTCACTAAGTTTAACTGTTGCAGTCAGTTCATCCTCACTCCGTAATAGAAACTGCATGGCATTCAAGCCAAGGAAGACGCCAAATCCAGAGGTGGTACCCAGCCACCTCGAGCGGATGTTCGGCATTGTCCTTGGTTAAAGTTCAGAATATTTTAGATTTTTTTACTTGGGGGTGTGGTCTGTGTTTAGGGGTGGAGCCTGTACCTAAAAGCTCCTGGGTTATGACTTCAGCCCTTGTTACAGGCCTTACACATATAGATTTTTGGCCAATCATCGCAAGCAATCCTTGTCAAAATTGATTCTTATTTTTATCAAAATTGATTCAGAGAGGAATCAATTCCGTCCCTACAGTGCAGAGAGATTTTCAAGGCAAAGTACGGCCGCGTTTGTATACAGCAGGGAGGGCGACCACAAGAACATATCTGACAAGCTCTTGTTGGACATGTTCAGAAGGTCTGTTTGTGGCAATGGTGGGATTGAGGAGCAGATAGGAGGCCTCTGGACTGTCTAGAGGCTTCCCTCTACCTAGGTAAGTATCTAACTTCTGTGCCGCCTAAGGGTTACTTTAAGTCAGAACACCTGATTCATGTTCTAGGGGAGCAATTTAGGCAGTATTATAGCCAGAGAATTGGCATTAGAGCCAGGAGACTGAAATTTGCTCTTGAATGCAAAATACTAATATTGATGCAAAAATGAGTGATAATTTCTACTGCACAGTTTGGAGTATGTGGGCAATACAGAGGCAAACTAAGAGGATGGCGGCAAGAACTGGCTGCTCCGGGTATCACCATGGTAGGAGTGACACCGGCGTCCTGTGCCACCGCCCTGGAGCAGTGCAGAGCATCGTGTGAGCGGAAGCCGTGCTGTGTTATCTCACCTACTGCTGCACGCCGGAGTCCACCGATGCGTCCTCCTGTCACCGCACAGCTCTCCCTCAAGTGCTGGCATCTCTTCCTGTACTTGTGTAATCATGTGATACAGGAAGAGATGCCAGCACTAGGGGGTGAGCTGTGCGGTGACAGGAGGACGCATCGGTGAACTTCGGCGTGCAGCAGCAGCAGCAGGTGAGATAACACAGCACGGCTTCCGCTCGCAATACTCTACATTGCTGATTAAGGTACCCCCACCCCACCTATTCCTGAACAGCCCACCTTCACCTAACACTAACCGGGCTCCCCACATATACGCCTAGCACTAACCTAACCCCATACTTACACCTAACACTAACCTCCACCACCTATGCGTAACACTAACACCACCTTACCACCACCTCCACATAGGCCTAACATTAACCTCCCTCATACCTATGCCTAACACTAACTTTTCCTATATCTACACCTAACACTATCCTCCCCCATACCTATGCCTAACACTATCCTCCACCCTTACCTACACCTAGCACTACCCTCCCACACCTACTCATAACAATAACACCCTTCCCACATATATCTAACACTAACCCCCCTCTAACTACGCCTAACCACAGCAGTTTCTAGGATACACCCATTCCCCGCCACGCTGCACTCACTCTTTTCCTTTCTTTTGTTGGGGTGGGGGGTGTAATTTAATACCGAGCACTGGGTGTCAAATGCCCTAGGTATGCCACTGGTGCAGTCTGTAATCCAAATATTGTCATCATGGTTGCAACAAGCTCACTGTCAGTTTTGGGAATTTTTTGCTGGCTGCCAATTGAAATAGCAAAACACTTTTAATAATGTTAAATTACCAAAAGACATCTACCGTATGCTTATAAGAATGTTTTATAGTGAAAGTGTTATGTGTTTTTAAGTACACTTTACAGTGAACAAAGACGCATTCATTTTACTGTTGCCACAGCTGTGATCGCCCTTCACGGCCTGCTCAGGCCGAGTAATGCTTTTTAAAGATTATTTTAGAAGCTATCATAAATTCTGAGCCACCCGAATCAATGCATATTCTCCTATCCTTACATTACTTGCAATAATGTGCTAGTTCAGGATTTCTCCATGCTTTTAATCCTGCATTGGTTCATAAATGATTACAGACTCTCAGGAGGAAGAAGCAGAATCGTCCTCTATCTCTTTGAGCTGCATTTTTCTCTTTTTTAAAACATTTTCTCCACTGTTTTCCCCCAGAAACCCCAGTTTGTTCTAGCGCTGTTCTGTGTAATTAGGAGATCTCTCTGATACATCCATAATTTGTTATCCTGCAATGGGAAACTTTAAACTTAGCTAACCACGAAATGAGATCATACAGCCAGATGCTCCTCCATGTTTCAATTTAATCATGCATATATCAGTGCAAGAAAAAATAGCGTGCATTACTCCTCAGATCTCCGCTGTCAATGTCGGTTGTACCTGCTCTCTTGTCTTGCTGCAGTCTTTTATCCCTTTTTATGTTAACTAATTTATTTAGAAAATTTATTGGCACTATTTTTTATACTTTTTAATATCTATCTATTATTAGTGATTTATATAATGTCATTATCTTCCATGCCACTGCACAGAGTAAGAAACTAACATGGGTACATAGAAATAGACGTTGGTACATGACAGAGTTGGTACAGAACAAAAATGTTACATAGTCTAATACATACATGTCAAACTCCGGCCCGCGGGCTAAATCTGGCCCTTAGAGCCATTACATTTGGCCCTCAAGTGGTTTCCCCACTTTGCATTATGTTTGGCCCACTCTAGACCACCAAGGAAGTTATATTAGAGGTGATGCCCCATAACACCTGGGAAGCCATTTAAGGTAGGTAGGGGGGAAAGCATTAATACTAGGGAACTGTATAGGAGAGGGTGGGGGCCACTAGACACCAGGGAACTGTATAGGGGAGGGAGGAGGACCACTAGACAGCAGGGAACTGTATAGGAGAGGGTGGGGGCCACTAGACACCAGGGAACTGTATAGGGGAGGGAGGAGGACCACTAGGACCCAGGGAACTGCATAGGGGTTGGAGGGGAGCCATAAGACAGCAGGGAATTGTATAAATGACTAGGAAGGTGGCCAGTAAACATTGTTGGCACGCGACTAAGTCCCTGTATTCAATCTCGGCCCACTTTGTATTTGAGTTTGACACCCCTGGTCTAATACCTGAATACTCAATAGTGTTCAGAAGCCAAAAGAAACAAATACATGGTCTCCCACAATGCTCTGGGTGGAGCATCCAACATAGTTAAACTTTAGACGTGACGTAATGTCACTGGGAGGGCGGGGCTACGTACCAATATACAGCAACTTCTAGCTATAGGAAGTGTTTCTGATGCTGAAACTAGGATAATAAACGTAAAAGTGGGTATCCTGAAAATTTTACTACATTCTTCTATATGTCACTTCAGTGCCTCTTTTTAACCATTACCCAACCACAGGTTTTTTCTCCTTAAAAAATAAAGCGATTTTAACGTCATGCTCCTCCCATTCATTTGCCAATAACTTTAACATTACTTATCACACTGAAATTATATACATATATACTTTTTTATTCACCACAAATTTGGCTGTCTTTGGGTGGTACTTTTTGCTAAGAATTATTTTATTTTATATGCATTAAAGGGAATAATAAGAAAACACAATTAAAAAAAAAAAACTATTTTACTGTTTTCATTATAGTTTTAAAATAAAATGTGCTACTTTATACTGTATACAACCCATATGTTTTATTTACCCATTTGTTCTGGTTATTACGACGTTTAAATTGTGTCCCTAGTACAATGGATGGTGATAATGTTTTATTTGGAAATAAAGATGTATTATTTTTCCATTTAGTGGTTTCTATACTATATCAATAATTACAAGCCTTTATTTACAAAACCCGAAAACAGTAATATACCCTCATGATATACATATTAAAAATTCCCTGAAGTAACTATTCATGTTTTTTTTTTTTTAAATTGTCATTTTTTTATTTTTTTATACAAGTGTTTTATTTTGGTAACTCTAGGGTAAGGGTCAAAGGGGTTACAAATTAATTTTAAAAAGTATGTATTTTTCTTTGTAATCGTTTATGTGGGTGCATTTTATACTTTTTGCCCACAAGATGGTGCTACACTCAATTTCCGAGTACTGAAAACTGTACACGGAAGTACTCTTTACTTTCGCTTTGTTGAATGAAAGGCTGCATCTCGCTGACGCCGGCTCTCATTCATCACAGGCACTGTGATCGGGTTTGGGAACACGCTGTTCCCATTCCCCGATCACGGAACAGCGGGATTGCAATGGAAACAAGCGTCAGAGGTACGGCGATCTGGAATGGCGAGGTAATTAAATGAGTACGCATATTTACTCCCCTGGTGTGCAAGTGAAGTTTCCAGTGGTGTAAATATGTGTACCAGCAGTCGGGAAATGGTTAAACTGGTGAAGGTATTAGAGGTGTGTTAGTAAACTTACAAACAGACAGAACTAAGGGAGCTCAGAGCAATCTACTTCACTAGCTTTATTAATAACATTATACATTGTACCACATAATTAAAGCATTTCCCCCATAAAACCGGTAGTAGTCAGACCGTGAACCCCAATTTGCATGCCAGTTACTGAGTGCACTCCTTATCACAGAACCAGTTGGTATATGCATAAATCTCCGGGCCCAAACAATACAATTCACAGCACCGACGCCCAAGTGGAAACAGGTCACAGTTCTAAAGAGCCTCAACCCCGTATGTTATGCTAAACACTAATTTACCTCTAATGATATCCCTTACGCAGCCATTACTGATACATATCAGTGTCCAACCTTACCTCACCTGAAACAAACCTCCGTCTTTTTCCCCACCACTGATACCTGTTGGGAGTGGGGAAGATGAGCCTGACATGATGGCGGGCCAGAGTGGGGCTTTGAGCAGCGGTCACATGGGTCATATCTGTTGCCCATACACCATTGATTGGGGCCCACAGCATTTTGAACTACCGTAAGTGCTGGTTCTGTGATAAGACGTGCACTCCGCTCAGTAACTGGCATGCAAATTAGGGCTCACGGTCTGACCACTATTGGTTTTATGGGGGGAATGTTTTAATTATGTACTGCTTCATAGTTTTGGTACAATGAATATAGGATGAATAAAGCTAATGATGTAGATTGCTCTGAGCTCCCTTAGTTCTGTCTGTTTTAAGGTGAGACAAGCAGGATTTTTTGAAGTTGATATCCCTTTTTTTTGATTGGTGTTAGTAAACTTATCCTTTAATAGCATAGCTGCTTTGCCTCTCTGGCTCCCGGTATGCACCCCACCCTAGTCAATAGCTGCATCCATATTTTACATTACGTTTCTGCAACTGACAAGGTTGGTAAAGTCGGCACATTTGACCTCTTTGCCATTTTTACATTAGAGCTGGTTCTTCTTCGGAAAGAGTGCAGCATTGATATTAGAATTCCTTCTATCACACAAGAGATCCTACCGCAATTCCCCATGATGTTCCTGCATCAGAACGCATGGAAATGATAGCTATTTAATTATTCAGGCTTTTCAAAGTATGCTTTGGAACACTGAGTTGTCTTTGTAATTCAAAACCAATGAGTAAACGGAAAACATTTATCCTTTTGAAAACACTAATGAAACACATTTTATACTCTGTTAGTTCATTTCACGGTAATGCAGACTCGTATGTCAGAAATTAAATTGACTCAAATAATAGTGCAAGAAAAAGGGGGAAAATGACAAGCTATTATTCAGAGGACGGCAACGCAACAGTCAAATAGAGCTTATTCTAATAAAGAAATATAGAGGTCTGCATATGTTTGGATGCTGGTTCTTGCTGTATAGATATTATATAGTGTTTATTAAACAGCACAGCTAGGAACTATTCATTTGTTATTTTATCACAGCTACTTCACTAACTTCCGCATTATGTTATTCAGTGGAACCCCAAGATTTTTTCCAAACCACTCCATGCGTTGTGATTGCAGGCAGGTGTGTCCTTTTCAGTAAGTCTGGCTCCTGCATTCTTAAATGATCTTGTTACCTGGGCCCCACCCTTCTCTACAGGTTATGCCCTTTTTCCATAGCCAGTGGTATGAGAGAGGAGGAATGGCAGGCCATGCCACACCCCCTTCCAGAATGGGGTCACTGCAGTGCCTGACAGACCTGTTAAAGGTAAAAACTGTAATGGGTGAAACTGCACAATTTTGTCTAATTTCAGTTTTGATAACCGTAGGGGTAGACTGCACACCTGTAAATGCAAGGTCTGATGTACCTGGTCGTAAAGGCTTTTAGCACTAAAGCCCAAATCAAACTCTGGAGAAGGTAAGGGCCGGCACAATCAAAATGTATTATAAGCTCTTTAAGTTTATTATAGATGCTACCAACTAGGCCTGAACGATTTTAGGAAAAAATTGAATTGAGCGATTTCTGTCCGAAATTGCGATTTTCATTCACGATTTTCTCCAAATCAAGCCCCTCTGCCCCCCTGTCTCTCTTCCAACACGAGTCCAGCGATGCCCGTCTAACCACTTCGCCTCCTGCAGGCTCTAATGCACGGAATACTTCCTGTGTATCATGTGACATACAGGAACCCGGAGCTTTGACAAGCACAAGAGCTGGAGGACGGACAGCGTTGGACTCGTGCGGAAGGTATGTCCAATGCTGCGGGCCGCAAGCGCTGGGACTTTGGGTAAGTTTGAAGCCGCTTCTTCAAACTTCCCCACGTGGAAATGACGTGATCACGATAATCGCCGCTTTGACGATTCCGAAATTGTCATCTTGGTGATCACGATTTTGGTTTAAATTCGATTTATCTTTCAGGCCTACTACCAACACTGGGGACATCTGTAACTGGTTACCTACCTAAAAAATCAAATTTGCCATCTCCAGAAGACCTTAGAAGGCTTCGGAAGCACTGGTCATGTCCCTGAGTGCTTCTGAAGATGTGCTTCTCCCTACTGCGTATGTGTAACGCAGAGCTACCTGTCTTCATTAAATATAACAGCGCTCCATGCACCACTCTGCACTAGAGGAGGAGCGTACAAGATGGTTAGGAGGAGCAAGCCCCTATAGCCATCGCAGGGTTCGAGGTGGCTATTGTTAAACCACTGGAGCTACAGAAGATGATGGCGCTATATAAAAGATTAATAATAATAATTATTATATGGACAGCTGATTACTCATTCTCATTCAACAAGATGAGAGTTTTTTGAGCAATCACAACTTTAAACAAAGTACTATTGCAATAGCTACAGCTTACTTTCAGTTTTGGAAATTGTTAAGGTGGTGATACACTGGCAGATGACCGCTCAACACACCCAAAAGATAGATCCCTGTCTGATATGCTTGTAGATATTCATTAGATTTCAACCTCTAGCACCACACCCCGCCCCGCTACCTCTTGAGTGAGATCTTCAGTCCAGTACGGTTGAAATTAAAACATGTTTGGGGCAGATTCACGGATCTGCCGGTAATCAACGGGGAAAATCAACTGAAGTATGGCCAATCTAAGGGCCGGCGCTTTCATAGAGGCAAAGCCAGCAATCGCCCCTGTGGTAGCCCCCCAAGGTGCCTGTCTTCCCCTCCAGCAATGGTGACCCATGACAGTGGGGGTGCTGTGTGTTTACTCTGTATAGGAAAAGAGGTGAATATTGGGAAGCCCAAAACTGCTTTTTGGGGACCTACAATGGACAACTAATGATATTTGGTGACGGGAAAGGGGGTGGGGAGAGATTGGATCAGGACTGGCAGCCAGCTTAGGGGCCCTAGGGGTGATTTGGTTGGAAGGGGGCGTCAAGGGGGCTCCCAAAGTCACTTTTGCCCAGGGCCTCATTGTAGCTAGTACCAGCCCTGGGCACTCTTGGTTGGTTTCAGATTGAAATAAAAAAAAAGTGATCTGTAAAACAACTTGCACAGCACTCATCTATGTTTACAGCAGTTTATTACAAAAGTGGATTCTACCTTTAAGGGATACACGGGCAATTGCACCCCCCAGGAATTGTAACCTCATTTTCCTGACATGTCTTACAGCTCTTTCATGAGTTCAGTGTAGGGTTGTGTTCTGTGTTTCATTTCTTCTGTTTACTCCGCCATCATTCTACGAGTACATAATCTATAATTTATCCCTACACAATGTCACACTGCTTTCAAGTGTCTTCTATCAAAATGTATGTCAGCTATGCCTCGTCTGTTGCCGCCAAATACGTTTTTACGGTCAGCGCGAGGAGAAGCGTGTAAATCAATTACCGTGACATCGCACACAGATGTTTGCCAGCCAGGCAAGGCAGTGAACTTAACTGAAATAATTAAATACTCAGAATTATTATTGATGGTCTATTTTATGGTCTGAAAGAAACAGATGTTGACACTTCTGCCTCTTTGTAGAAAAAAATGCTTTCCAAAGTGCTATCTATATTCCGTTTATTTGTGGAATTTTTTCGACGTGATCAAAACCGCTCTGACATAAAAGGGAGAAAAAAAAACTTTCGGAGTCGTCTGTATGTTACCGTTTTTGTCTGCATCAACAAAACCAGCTACAGAACAGATGTATTTGGGCAAATGACATCCAACTGTAGTTAAATATTCATGGGTGGTTTAAAACATTACTAGGAACCTGAAAATGCTTCTCTGAATAATTCAGCTGCCTGTACAACTTGTACATAGCACATAAGTCTTAAAAACCATTTAGGTCTTGGAGCTTCCTGTTTTTTGAGAACCTAAGTATTGCTCACATTGAAATTCGTGGCGTCAGACTTGGCTGCTCGCTTCAGAGCCTGGGCAGCTGTAGGCACGTGCCTACGGGCGCCTGATGATGGAAAGGCAGCTCACTCCCCTTCCCAAGTGCCTCCCATCTGCCTTACCTATGCAGAGTCCCTCTAGCTACCTAATACTTGGCGGCACCTCTAGCTACTTAATACCGAGGATCGCTCTGGCTACCTAATACTAAGGGGCAACTGTAGCTACGTATGATGGGCAAGGGAACTAAGGGAGAAGGTACAGCTGGGCCAGCAAGCACTCTTGCGGTGCAGTTCAGCAGGTGTTTGCAGGTACAAGTCTAGGGTGCCAGGACATCTGTGCCTATAGGCTCCTGTGATGTACATCCGGGCCTGGCTACAAGCAGAGAATTAGGATGATGTATAATGATCAGGAATCCTTGTTACTCCCATTGTGCAGATGTCAGGAGTAATGCCAGGGATGGCAGTGACAATTTGTGGAGTTGCAAATGTTGAAATTACCCTGGGAAATATCTCAAAGTCCTGTAGAAAAACTGGAAGCAGCCTGGTGCTGCTACTGGGTACTGTGCTCTGCTAGGTAGATCCATTTTTTTTACTATGGCCCTGATTTGTTACAGAGAATTTGAAGCGAATATGAAGACAAAAAACAGATACTTACCTAAGGATAGGGAAGGCTCTCGGTCCTTCAGAGCCTTCCCATTCCCGTCCCTCTCCTCATCCTCTCATTCACCTGCAGGCTCTCCCGCCGTGAGAGGCTTCGGAAGTCTTCGGGGCACTTGGGCTCCCAAAGACGGGTGGCTCCATACTGCACATGCAAGAGAGGGCGCTTATGCATGCGCAGTATGGAGCGGCCCATCTTCGGGAGCCCAAGTGCTCCAGAAGACTTCCGAAGCCCACCCGGAGCGGAAGAGAGCAGTATCTGACCAATGGATCAGAGAGACTGCTAACGGGGCAGCTAGCGCAGGAAGGACATGATGAGGAGAGGAACAGGAAGGCTCTCTAGGACCCAGAGCTTTCCCTCTCCTTAGGTAAGTAGCTTTAATTTTCACTCCAGACTCCCTTTGAAGGACACCTGAAGTAAGAGGGACTTGGAGGCTTCCATTTTTTATTCCTTTAAAACAATACCAGTTGCCTGGCAGTCTTGCTGATCCTCTGCCTCCAACACTTTTAGCCATATACCCTGAACAAGCATGCACCAGATCACATGTTTCTGACTGAAGTCAGACTGGATTAGCCAGATGCTTGTTTCCGGAGTTATTTCAGACACTACTGATGCCAGAAAGATAAACAGGACAGCCATTCAACTGGTATTGTTTAAACAGAAATCAATATGGCAGCCACCATATACCTCTCAGTTCTGTGTTCCTTGTTATATGCATTTTATTGATGTGTATCTATCATGTGCATCATTTTATATGCACTTTTGAATTACTAGAATTCATATATATATAATTATAAAAAATTATTTGATGTGAATTGATTATTTTGTGCCACCAGCTAAGTGCAATAGAATTGCAAATCTCCATTTGTTTCCATCTGGCAGGGAAGTAAAGCTGTGAGTGCGCTGTGATTATTATCAGACCTCCCCCATTGCATTTTCAGACATTTTCAGTGACTATTTCACTCTGACAGATGCAAACTTTGAAGCAGTTGCTTGCTCAGTAGTTTCTATTTTCACCATTGCTATGAATTTCAAAACAACAATTATAATATGTTGAAATTAGAGCGTAACTCCACGCAAAACTTTAGTTCCCGTTAGGACAGTAATGCTTGCGATTCACACGATGTTGCACTATGTTGCCACAAAACGTGAACACACTGACCATGGAGTTGTATGTAATCGATCATGTTATCCTAATTATCTATTAGGGCTCTTACACAGTGGGACATTGCATTGCAGGGGACGTTAAGGTCGCATAATGTTCCCCTAACGCAACGCATGGTGGTGCTAAAGTTGGACGCTACATAGAGCCGCGTTATGCAGCTCCTGGTGCGCCGTTTTTTGTTCGATAGAACCGGCAATGATTCATATGAACCATTGCTAGCAGGCAGAGAACCGAGAATGACTCATATGAATCATTACTGGCAGGCAGAGAACCGAGAATGATTCATATGAATCATTGCTAGCAGGCAGAGAACCGAGAATAATTCATATGAATCATTGCTAGCAGGCAGAGAACCGAGAATGATTCATATGAATCATTGCTAGCAGGCAGAGAACCGAGAATGATTCATATGAATCATTGCTAGCAGGCAGAGAATGATTCATATGAATCATTGCTAGCAGGAAGAGAACCGGCATTGCAGTGCAGTGAATATTAATTAGCCATGTGGCTAGAAAAAATAGCGGACTCTCCCCTCCTCCTCTCCTGCACACAAAAAACAATAAAACAACATTACTGAGCATGTGCAAACAGTAGTGGTGCTCAGCAGAGCTCGAATATTCGAGTAGCTCGAATATTCGAGCTCTTTTTCAGCTATTCGAGCTCGGTATTCGAGCTCCGAATAGCTGTAGCTATTCGAATGGGCTATTCGAGAACACTCGAATAGCCCATTCACTATTCGAGCTATTCGAGCAAACCGGCGCTATTCGAGCTCGGTACCGAGCTCGAATAGCGTCATAGCCCAGATTGATGTGCTTAGAGCCAATCAGAGGGCTCCCAGGCCCTCTGACGGCAGCCAATCACAGAGGGGGACCCTGGCCAGCCCCTACCCTATAAATAGCGGCCGCCATGTTCGGGTTTTCCATGCTTGCCTGAGACTTGTACAGAGAGAGATCTGCTCCTTTGTGCTTTGGCTTAGCAAGTGCTCTATTGTGTTCATTTACCTAGCGTTTTTGCTCACCTACACCTGCCATATACACCTGTATTGTTGTTATTTAGATAGACATTGTATTTTAGTTAGTAGCTTGTGTGTTACATTAGAGACAGGCAGCTGCTGCAAGCTTACAGGTTTAGGCCTCAGGGGGGCCTTGCCTCTGTGGGCAGCTGTCCTCTGTTTATTTCTCTCATCATCTATACCAGTATTTCTGCTGTCCTTTACTAATAGTATTGTAGTTATACTGTACTAGGAGTAGGACACTCACTGACTGTCACTGTTTATAGGCTACTAGCTAGCTCCTGCGTGTGTGCACTCACTCACTGTCTGTGTGTACACACACTCTATTTCCTTCTGATTACTGATTGATTATTGTTAGTTGTACTTACTTACTACTTACTCTTACTGTACCCGTAGGGACACTCACTGTCACTGTTCATATAGGCTACTAGCTCCTGCGTGTGCGCACTCACTGTCTGAGTGTACACACACAACACACACTCTATTTCCTTCTGATCGCTGATTGATTATTGTAATTAGTTAGTTCTACTTACTGTTACTACTTACTCTTACTGTACTAGGAGTCTAGGACACTCAGTCACTGTGTTCATAGGCTACTAGCTCCTGCGTGCGTGCACTCACTGTCTGAGTGTACACACACCCACACTCCATTTCCTTCTGATCGCTGATTGATTATTGTTATTAGTTAGTTCTACTTACTGTTACTACTTACTTACTCTTACTGTACTAGGAGTCTAGGACACTCAGTCACTGTGTCCATAGGCTACTAGCTCCTGCGTGCGTGCACTCACTGTCTGAGTGTACACACACCACCCACACTCCATTTCCTTCTGATCGCTGATTGATTATTGTTATTAGTTAGTTCTACTACTTACTGTTACTACTTACTGTACTAGGAGTCTAGGACACTCAGTCACTGTGTCCATAGGCTACTAGCTCCTGCGTGCGTGCACTCACTGTCTGAGTGTACACACACCACCCACACTCCATTTCCTTCTGATCGCTGATTGATTATTGTTATTAGTTAGTTCTACTACTTACTGTTACTACTTACTTACTCTTACTGTACTAGGAGTCTAGGACACCCAGTCACTGTGTCCATAGGCTACTAGCTCCTGCGTGCGTGCACTCACTGTCTGAGTGTACACACACCACCCACACTCCATTTCCTTCTGATCGCTGATTGATTATTGTTATTAGTTAGTTCTACTTACTGTTACTACTTACTTACTCTTACTGTACTAGGAGTCTAGGACACTCAGTCACTGTGTCCATAGGCTACTAGCTCCTGCGTGCGTGCACTCACTGTCTGAGTGTACACACACCACCCACACTCCATTTCCTTCTGATCGCTGATTGATTATTGTTATTAGTTAGTTCTACTACTTACTGTTACTACTTACTGTACTAGGAGTCTAGGACACTCAGTCACTGTGTCCATAGGCTACTAGCTCCTGCGTGCGTGCACTCACTGTCTGAGTGTACACACACCACCCACACTCCATTTCCTTCTGATCGCTGATTGATTATTGTTATTAGTTAGTTCTACTACTTACTGTTACTACTTACTGTACTAGGAGTCTAGGACACTCAGTCACTGTGTCCATAGGCTACTAGCTCCTGCGTGCGTGCACTCACTGTCTGAGTGTACACACACCACCCACACTCCATTTCCTTCTGATCGCTGATTGATTATTGTTATTAGTTAGTTCTACTACTTACTGTTACTACTTACTTACTCTTACTGTACTAGGAGTCTAGGACACCCAGTCACTGTGTCCATAGGCTACTAGCTCCTGCGTGCGTGCACTCACTGTCTGAGTGTACACACACCACCCACACTCCATTTCCTTCTGATCGCTGATTGATTATTGTTATTAGTTAGTTCTACTTACTGTTACTACTTACTTACTCTTACTGTACTAGGAGTCTAGGACACTCAGTCACTGTGTCCATAGGCTACTAGCTCCTGCGTGCGTGCACTCACTGTCTGAGTGTACACACACACCACCCACACTCCATTTCCTTCTGATCGCTGATTGATTATTGTTATTAGTTAGTTCTACTTACTGTTACTACTTACTTACTCTTACCGTACTAGGAGTCTAGGACACTCAGTCACTGTGTCCATAGGCTACTAGCTCCTGCGTGCGTGCACTCACTGTCTGAGTGTACACACACTAAATTTACTTGTGATTACTACTACTGATTATTGTAACTGCTAGTTGTACTTCCTGACTGTTAATACTTACTTACTGTACTAGGGGACACTCACTCAGTCACCTCACCAACCAACCCACTCCATTAAAGTACCCCACTTTTCACCCGCCCTTTTACAAAACTTTTGTCTATACGCCCAAAACATTGAAGATGTCTGGAAGTGGCAGCCAGCGCGGTTTGGGCAAGGGGAAGGGCAGCAAGGGAATCAGGAAGAGAGGGAGCAGCATTGTGGCAAGCCGCGGCCGCGGGCGCGCCACCATGCACAGTTCCGCAGCAGCAGCAGCAGCGTCAGTGGCTAACATTCCTCCCATAGCCACTGGCCGTGGACGCCTTGGGCGCCGCCCAGGAGGAGCATCTGCAACTCACGCTGCAGAGACACAGCAGCAGCAGCGTGTAGCACCTGCTCCCATTTTCCTCCAGCCGGGTCGGAAACGTCCCATTGAGGAAAAGGATGCAGACACTGTGGTGCAACTCATGACGGAGGATGAGCAGCCCGCCATCAGCTCTGCATCCGAGGCCTCCACCCTCACCACCACCACCACCACCACCCCTGTTCGCAGCAGCCGCCCAGCAGGGTCTGGGGAGGAGGCCAGTTCACCGTCAGTCGCCGACCTCTCATTCAGCACTCTTTTGACCCCAGGCATGATGAGTCAATTGAATGCTGTTGTTGGCGATTTGGAGGAGGAGATGCTGATGGGCACTTTGGGGGAGGAGGGATTGGACAGCAAGACTGTGGCGACAGTCAAGCGTCCCATCCATGCATCAGCAGAGGAGTTTGGGGGGTCATCATCAGAGCAGGACATGTTTCAGGAGGGGCATGATGATGATGACCCGGTGACAGACAGAGACTGGGTGCCAACACATCCAGAGGATGTCGTCCTCAGCAGCTCTGAGGAGGAGGAGGAGGATGCGGTTGTGGGCCTTGCAAGGAGGCGCATCATTGCAAGCATTGGCAGCGTCCCACAGCCTGCTGGTGTCTCAGGCTCAGCAGCAGCAGCAGCAGCATCAGCCAGTACCACCACCAGCCGCACCCAAGACCCCCCCCCCCCCCCCCAACCACCACAGGGAAACAGGCAGCAGCGCTTCCATGCCGTAGGGGGATGTTTTTGTCACCAATCTGGCGGTTTTTCACCATGCCCACAGTGTACAGCAAGTACGCCACTTGCAACCACTGTCAGCGGAAGTTGAGCAGAGGTGCAGACCCCTTGAAGTTCAGCACCAGCTCGCTGATCAACCACCTTTCTGCGAAACACTTCCACCAGCATGAGGAGTTCCAGAGGCTGAAGGCATCTGGTGCTGGCAGTGGCACCAATCCCATCACTGCACAGCCTTCAGCAGCAGCAGCAGCAACAGCAGCCACCCGCCCTCCTGCTCCTCCAGCAGCACCAGCAGGAGTGCGGAAACGCCCTGCTCCTCCCCCCTCTGCAACTCCTGCCGCCGACACTGAGGCCTGTTCTGGCAGCCAGTCCTCAGTGGCCTCCTCTGCTCCGTCTGCTGATTCCCGTGCCAGCAAAAAGGCACGCCAGAGCCTTTTGAGCGAGTCCTTCCAGGGGGTGGTTAGGGCTCTGCCTCCCAGCAGCCGTCGCGTGCGGCAGCTGAACGGCTTGCTGGCACGGGCCATGTGCTCCCAACTCCTGCCGTACACGCTCGTGCAGGAGGGGAGCGACATGCGGGCGCTGCTTGCTTGTGCAGCCCCAGACTGGCAGCTCCCCAGCAGACACTTCTTCGCCCGCAAGGCCATTCCTGCACTGCACCGCTTTGTGATGGCCAATGTGGAGCGAGGGCTGGAGCACGCGGTTGGTGAAAGGGTCCACGTCACCATGGACTCCTGGAGCAGCCGCTTCGGGACAGGCCGCTACCTGTCCTTCACTGTCCACTGGGTCAGCTTGGTGGAAGGGGGTGAGGATGGGAGAGCAGCAGCGGGCACAGCAGCAGCAGCAACACAGTGGGTGGTGCCACCCCGCAGGGTCAGGGGAACTGCAGCGGGTTCCTCCGATCCTCTGCCATCCTCCGCCACACCTGGCCAAACCCCCCGCCTCAGCAGCAGTGTGAAGGCCCGCCACTGCCAAGCGCTGCTGCACTTGGTCAGCCTTGGCAAGACCAAGCTGACGGCAGCCCACGTGTTGGCCAAACTCCAGGAGCAGGAGCGGATTTGGCTGACCCCCAGAGGCCTCAGAGTCGGAGAGGTGGTGTCCGACAATGGGGCCAATCTGGTTGCTGCCATAGACAGGGGAAACCTGACCCACATCCCCTGTCTTGCCCACGTGCTGAACCTGGTGGTGCAGAAGTTCCTGCGCACCTACCAGGGGATGGACGAGCTGCTGGAAACGGCAAGGAACGTTGTGCGTCACTTCCGGCGCTCGGCTGCAGCCTGTGCGAGCCTGGAAGACGTGCAAAAGGAGCTGGATCTGCCACGCCATCGGCTGATCATTGACGTTCCGACTCGCTGGAACTCCACCCTGGCGATGTTGGAGCGTCTGGTTGAACAGAAGCACGCTGTCAACCACTACCTTGCCCTGGCCACTGTTTCCGCAGCTCAGAGAAGGGACAAGACCAGCAACATCCCGTCCATCGTCCCCGATGATGACTGGAGGCACATGCAGCAGGTGTGCTTAGTGCTGGCTCCCTTCCTGCAGGCCACAAACATGGTGAGCAGGGACCATGCTATGGTCTGCGAGTGGGTGCCCCTGGTTTCTCTGCTGAACAGGGCACTCGATGCTTTGCTGGCACAGGGAGCGGCAGCCTTGGACCAGCAGGAGCGGCAAGCAGCTGCACAGTCCACCTCTGAGGGGGAGGAGGAGGAGGACTTGGTGGAGGTCCCTGACCTGGCTGCTGATGAGGGGGATCAGCGCAGTGCAGCTGAGTTGGTGCGGGGGTGGAGAGAGGATGAGGCAGCAGAGGAGGAGGATGAGGAGGACAGCACTGACGTCGATGTGCCAGCAGACGTGGCCCGCCTCTTCCCAATGGCAGCGCACATGCTGACGTGCCTGCGCAGGGACCCCAGGGTGATCCAGATGAAGCAGAGGGAGGACATCTGGATCAGCATGATGTTGGACCCACGCCTCAAGGGGAAGTTGAGCCAGTTCCTGCCGCCTGCAGGAGGAGACCCAGCGCAACAAATAAGGAGCTTGCAGCAGGCCCTTGTTGAGCGCTTGGAGGAAGCCTTCCCCCAGCCTTCCACCCCCACTGTCCAGCAGCCAGCACAGAGGCAGCAGCAGGTGCCTGCATCCAGCAGCAGCAAGCGCCCCACAGACCTGCTGTCTCTCAGCCACGAGCTCTACAGGACTGTAGAGGCTCCGGCAGCAGTGACTAGAGAGGAGATGCATGCAGCAGCATCCTCCTCCGGTCACAGCCAGCGCCTGACCCGCATGGTGGCTGACTACATGGGGTCCTACAGCGGGCTTGACAGCGATGCCCCTGTTGATCCCATGGAGTATTGGGTCAAGCGCATGGAGATCTGGAGCGAGCTGGCGCAGTACGCCCTGGAAGTGCTGTCCTGCCCCCCTTCCAGCGTGCTGTCCGAGCGCTGCTTCAGTGCAGCTGGTGGCGTGGTCACCGAGAAACGCTCACGTCTGTCTCACAAGTCTGTGGACAGACTGACGTTTCTCAAGATGAACCAGGCGTGGGTGGAAGGCGAGTTCCTGGCCCCTGTTGTCGGCGAGAGGGGGACATGAACTGGCTGCCGGAACTTAGTACCATCGTTAATGTGCCTTACCACCCTTTACCACCTCCTGGCTCCTGCTCACTAAGCCAGCCTGGTTCACTTTGACTATTACGTCGCCTGCAGCCACACATTTCACACCTACAGTGGGCTGCTGCTGTGTACTGCCCTTCTGCTGTCTGTCTGTGTTTCCCACTGCCAGGGTACACAGAATTACCGTCTGCTGCCACTCTGCCACCAGCTATTACGTCACAACAATAGCTGCTCACACTGCTCCTCCATTCCTCCTGCTGCTGCTGTCTGTCTGTGTTTCCCACTGCCAGGGTACACAGAATTACCTTCTGCTGCCACTCTGCCACCAGCTATTACGTCAAAACAATAGCTATATTGGTTGTAAAACCAAAACCAAAAAAAACCAATAAAAAAAAAAAAAGGTTTAATTTTTCTGAGGTGCCCGGGTTGAAAACTGTGTTGTCCCAGTTGTGTATTGGACACAATGTGGGCTGCACGACCGCTGTCTGGGACCTCCTGTTGTGTTTATTTACAGCCCTGGTATCACCGCTAGGTACCAGGGCTATTATGTCACGCTGCCTACCTGCTGCCACACTCACACTGCTCCTCCATTCCTCCTGCTGCTGCTGTCTGTCTGTGTTTCCCACTGCCAGGGTACACAGAATTACCGTCTGCTGCCACTCTGCCACCAGCTATTACGTCACAACAATAGCTGCTCACACTGCTCCTCCATTCCTCCTGCTGCTGCTGTCTGTCTGTGTTTCCCACTGCCAGGGTACACAGAATTACCTTCTGCTGCCACTCTGCCACCAGCTATTACGTCAAAACAATAGCTATATTGGTTGTAAAACCAAAACCAAAAAAAACCAATAAAAAAAAAAAAAGGTTTAATTTTTCTGAGGTGCCCGGGTTGAAAACTGTGTTGTCCCAGTTGTGTATTGGACACAATGTGGGCTGCACGACCGCTGTCTGGGACCTCCTGTTGTGTTTATTTACAGCCCTGGTATCACCGCTAGGTACCAGGGCTATTATGTCACGCTGCCTACCTGCTGCCACACTCACACTGCTCCTCCATTCCTCCTGCTGCTGCTGTCTGTCTGTGTTTCCCACTGCCAGGGTACACAGAATTACCGTCTGCTGCCACTCTGCCACCAGCTATTACGTCACAACAATAGCTGCTCACACTGCTCCTCCATTCCTCCTGCTGCTGCTGTCTGTCTGTGTTTCCCACTGCCAGGGTACACAGAATTACCTTCTGCTGCCACTCTGCCACCAGCTATTACGTCAAAACAATAGCTATATTGGTTGTAAAACCAAAACCAAAAAAAACCAATAAAAAAAAAAAAAGGTTTAATTTTTTTGAGGTGCCCGGGTTGAAAACTGTGTTGTCCCAGTTGTGTATTGGACACAATGTGGGCTGCACGACCGCTGTCTGGGACCTCCTGTTGTGTTTATTTACAGCCCTGGTATCACCGCTAGGTACCAGGGCTATTATGTCACGCTGCCTACCTGCTGCCACACTCACACTGCTCCTCCATTCCTCCTGCTGCTGCTGTCTGTCTGTGTTTCCCACTGCCAGGGTACACAGAATTACCGTCTGCTGCCACTCTGCCACCAGCTATTACGTCACAACAATAGCTGCTCACACTGCTCCTCCATTCCTCCTGCTGCTGCTGTCTGTCTGTGTTTCCCACTGCCAGGGTACACAGAATTACCTTCTGCTGCCACTCTGCCACCAGCTATTACGTCAAAACAATAGCTATATTGGTTGTAAAACCAAAACCAAAAAAAACCAATAAAAAAAAAAAAAGGTTTAATTTTTCTGAGGTGCCCGGGTTGAAAACTGTGTTGTCCCAGTTGTGTATTGGACACAATGTGGGCTGCACGACCGCTGTCTGGGACCTCCTGTTGTGTTTATTTACAGCCCTGGTATCACCGCTAGGTACCAGGGCTATTATGTCACGGCGAGCTGCCTGCCTCATTGACTGCCTGCTGCCACACACTCATCCTCCTCCTCCTGCTGCTGAATTTACCTCCTGCTGTCTTTGTGTTTCCACTGCCAGGGAGCACATACAATGGCGCTTCCAACATGCGTGCGCCCACCAGCTATTTGTTACGCTCAAAAATAGCTGCATTTCTTTAAAAAAAAATTTGAAAAGAGAAATACGTGAAGAAGAAGAAGAAGACGATATTGAAAAAGAAGGAGAAGGAGAAGATGAAGAAGAAGATGAAGAAGAAGATGAAGAAGAAGAAGATGAAGATGAAGAAGATGAAGATGAAGAAGAAGAAGAAGAAGAAGAAGAAGAAGATGAAGAAGAAGATGAAGAAGATGAAGATGAAGAAGAAGAAGAAGATGATGAAGAAGATGAAGAAGAAGAAGAAGAAGATGAAGAAGAAGAAGATGAAGAAGAAGAAGATGAAGAAGAAGATGAAGAAGATGAAGAAGAAGATGAAGAAGATGAAGATGAAGAAGAAGAAGAAGATGATGAAGAAGATGAAGAAGAAGAAGAAGAAGATGAAGAAGATGAAGAAGAAGAAGAAGAAGATGAAGAAGAAGAAGAAGAAGATGAAGAAGATGAAGAAGATGAAGAAGATGAAGAAGAAGATGAAGATGAAGAAGATGAAGATGAAGAAGATGAAGATGAAGAAGATGAAGAAGATGAAGAAGAAGAAGAAGATGAAGAAGAAGAAGAAGAAGATGAAGAAGAAGATGAAGAAGATGAAGATGAAGAAGAAGAAGAAGATGATGAAGAAGAAGAAGAAGAAGAAGAAGAAGATCTAGAAGAAGATTAAGAAAGATAAAGAAGAAGAAGAACAAGTATATACAGTAACACTACACTACTGAACCAAATTAAGGACACAACTTCTCTTTCCACATTTTTTTTTAAAGGAACATCCCCACATAATCACTTGCTGTTGTTACTTGGAAAAAAAGATGTTTCTTGCATCATTCACCCTCAAAACAAGTGTTGGAAGCTATTTTGGGCCAATTCGAATAGTCAGCTCGAATAGTGAGCTCGAATACCGACTCGAATAGTGAGCTCGAAGTCCGAGGTCGAATCGAATAGTAAAAAATATTCGACTCGAATATTCGACTGACCTCGAATAATTTACTATTCGAATTCGACCAAATTCGAATTTTTAAAAGGGGTATTTGAGCACCACTGGCAAACAGTCTAACGCGACTAAAACTGCGTATAACGCACAGCATGCTGCACTTTCATAGAAAGTGCAGCGCTACAATGTAACGCAACGTGGGCACTGTGAACAGCCCATTGAGTTTTCATTACTGTGAGTTGGGCTGCGTTACAGGCTGCTCTAACGTGCGCCTGTAACGTCCCACTGTGAAAGCAGCCTTAATCAATAGATTACGGGCTGAACAGTGGAATGAAGCAATTCATATAGCAGCAGCAGCCCCCCACACAGCCTGAATCCTACTTTAAAGGGATACTGTAGGGGGGTCGGGGGAAAATGAGCTGAACTTACCCGGGGCTTCTAATGGTCCCCCGCAGACATCCTGTGTTGGCGCAGCCACTCACCGATGTTCTGGCCCCGCCTCCAGTTCACTTCTGGAATTTCTGACTTTAAAGTCAGAAAACCACTGCGCCTGCACGCCCGTGTCCTCGCTCCCGCTGATGTCACCAGGAGTGTACTGCGCAGACACGGACCATACTGGGCCTGCGCTGTGCGCTCTTGATGACATGAGCGGGATCGAGGACACGGCAACGCAGGCGCAGTGGTTTTCTGACTTTAAAGTCTGAAATTCCAGAAGTGAACCGGAGGCATCGGTGAGTGGCTGCGCCAACACAGGATGTCTGCGGGGGACCGTTAGAAGCCCCGGGTAAGTTCAACTCATTTTCCCCTGACCCCCCTACAGTATCCCTATAACCACTTCGCCATATCTGGACGCATATATCCGTCCAGATAGGCAGTGGTGCTGCAGCCGTGTGGTGCGCGCGATCGGGCGCGCGCCCGCGTGCGCTCCCGCTGCCTCCCGCTGCCCCCCGATCAGTGAATGGGAATATAATTCCCATTCACCGATCTAAGTCCCCGGCAGAAATACCGACGCTTTCTCATCAGAGAGCGTGGTATTTCTGCCCCCAGGAAACTTCTTCTCTTCTTTTTAGTTCCTAGATGCGACATCGTTCGCATCTAGGAATTTTTTGAATGTGGCCATCTTGTGGCCAAATAGTAAACTGCACCCACATACCTGTATTGAATAAAAAATACATTACATTACATCTAAAATTGGCTATTTACCCCCCAAACTAAAATTACCCAAATACATTTTTGTATTAAAAAAATAAATAAAAAAAATTACAATAAAAAAAAAAAAAACTACATAAATAGTTACCTAAGGGTCTGAACTTTTTAAATATACATGTCAAAAGAGTATCTTATTAAATTTTTTAAAATTGTAAGCTTGTAAATAGTGATGGACGCAAATTGAAAAAATGCACCTTTATTTCTAAATAAAATATCGGCGCCATAAATTGTGATAGGGATGTAATTTAAATGGTGTAATAAGCGGGACAAATGGGCACATAAAATGCATGGGTTTTAATTACTGTAGCATGTATTAATTTTAAACTATAATGGCCAAAAACTGAGAAATAATAATTTTTTTCCATTTCTATCTTAATCTTCCTGTTAAAATGTATTTACAGTAAAGTGGCTCTTAGCAAAATGTACTACCTAAAGAAAGCCTAATTAGTGGCGGAAAAAACGAGATATAGATCAATTAATTGTGATAAGTAGCGATAAAGTTATTAGCGAATGAATGGGAGGTGAACATTGCTCGGATGCATAAGATTTTCGAAGCTGTAGGCTGAAGTGGTTAAGGATCACAGGTGCTTCTGATCATGTGATCAATATTTCAAGATGGAATTTTTAGCTGTAGAAGCCTCATTTCATGCACAGGTAGCATCCCCACACTGTGATCAACAGGCTATCAGATGGTCTCAAAGATCTAATGTCATTGATCTATGCTCAGAGATGGGCTGTAAATACAGGCCACACACTTCCCTGATATAGACAGCAACGCTACACATTATATTACATTATTCTAAATAGGAATCTCAGCTTCAAGAATGATTTCATGCCAAGTTTAAAGAAAATTATTTTAAGAACTCATAAAAGCCGCTCATTTAAATAATCTAGTTTATGTTCATTAAACTGTGTCCTCCGCTCAGAACACACATGAATGCCTGCCAAAAAGCTAAATGAAGGAAACAGATGTTTAATGTAAAAGGCTAAACCTTCATTAAAAATGTTTAAACAAGCAGCAAGTTTTCCAGTAACTCTATGGAGGGGAATATTAGATGAGTCTAGGAAAGGTGTGTGCTGGGAAATCAAACACAATGCAGCGCGGGGTCAGTGCAGGGCAACTTCCCAACACCGACAGAAACATGTTTATCTGAATATCCCATTTACTTTAACATTTGTTTAGGCTGCGGTATTAATAATAGCATTGGGATGTGAGATTAGAAAGTGCTTCTTTATTTAGGGTACTTCCACACTATTTACACATTGCAATACGTATCCTGAAAAATAGGTTTGCAACGCAATGGTATTGAAAATGAAAAGTCGCGTGCGATGTGGCACATACAGTAAAGCATACAGTACACATATTTATGCTTGCCCTTCTGGGAAACACATTATAAATTAGTACTGGACACCTGCTTAGTTCTGCCTATGCCTAAAAATGAACCTCCATTCAGAGCCGGGACAAGGTCCACCAGCACCCAAGGCTGAGAGACCAAACTGCGCCCCTCCATCCCTCCCACTCCAGCCATCACACACTGATTTCTATTAGACTAAGAGGCGCCCCAGGGCCCCCAACCCCCCAAACACCTTAATCTCTAGTTATCTGGCTTGCAGTCACTGTCATGTATCCACTTCTCTTATTTCTCTCTGCTTCAAACACAATATAGAAATGATAGCTGAGCTGAGTGCACCCCTTCCTACACAGCGCCCTGAGGCTGGAGCCTCTCTCGCCTCTGCCCGGCCCTGCCTCTATTAACCCAGCCTCTGCCCCCCAAAAATGTTCCACGTGAGAAACATGTAAAGCAAATCTACAGAGGCACACAAAAAAGGTCTAATACTTATCTATGGAGAGGGAAGGTCTGGATCCAATTAAGCCTTCCTGTTCCTCTCATGGTCCCTTCGTTTTAGCGATGTCCCAGGGTAAAGGTACGCCACAGGCGTATCTAGGGAAAACAGCGCCTATGGTTAACACTAATATCTGCCCCGAGGAAGGAGTGCACCATCCAAATATTTTGTCTTGGTTGAACTGGTTGTGTCCAAGCTGAGGTGAAGCATGGCCTGTAAGAATGGAGTATCGCAATAGGTCAGCCTATACATATCCCCCAAATAACAGGCAGCTTGTCCCCCAAAAGAGGTAACTAGGCAGCAGAATGTCCCCCAGATAAAAACTAGAAAACCGGGGATGCTACGAAGTGGTGCTCATGGCACATGCCATACCTGCACCCCTGAAGATACGCCTCTGAGGTACGCTGCCTCCGTAAGCCTTCAGAAGGGCGGCACCGTACTGAAGTATGATGCGGAGTATGGAGCTGCCTTTCTTTGGGGGCACGAGTGCTTCTGAACCTTTTGCGGTCTCACAATGGTGTATTTGACCGGTCGGTTGAATAGCTCTAACGGGGGTGACAGTGCTGGAATGATGGGACCGAGAGGGGGCAAGGAAGCCTCAATAGGATCCAAAGATAAAGGGATGTAACTACAGCAGAGAAGTCCCTGAGACTGCAGGGGGCCCAGTCAGAGCTGTAAGCGAGGCCCAACTACTACTTCATTCCCTGTGATAAAGGGGACCATCCTTCAGATCAGGTGTTCTTGTGGCTACACTTATTATGGGTGTGAAAATCATGATGGCCATTTTTGTTTTATGACCCTTCCAAGATGGGACCCCAGGCTGTGAGGGTCACAAGTGTGTGGCAAGTGAAGGGGTGAGAACATTGGGGGCCCCATCAAAGTATTGTTTGGAGGGCCCATGATTTATCGTTATGCCCCTGTCCAGAGCCTTGCCTCTCCATAGGTAAGTATCAGATTTTTTTCTTTCACTTCAGTACCACTTTAAATCTGCATATATGTAAATGGAAGGTTAAAAGTTCACAGAACATTTTGAAAGGAAGGCAGTCCATATGTTCAGCACGCGGCATCTCTGCTTTTCCCGTGAAGCTGGGATTTGAACACTGTTATTTGCTTTTCCTTTCTTGCAGTAATTAACAACGTGGCAGAATTATATGTGCAACTTGGCACTGCATGAACATTCACCTGCCCGTGTTATATTTAACCTCATTTGCCAGGCGTTCGCTGCGTTGATCATGTTTCTCAGTTGTTTGCGTGTTTGCGCCGTGTGTTGCTGTTACACATACTGCTTTGGATGACAACGCATGTATTTATATCTAACCACATAATGCCCCCTGTTGTGCTTTCATTTCTCATGCCAGATCAGAAAAAATACTTTTCTGTTGACTCCTAGAAAATAACTGTAAAAAAATGCCACTATATTCTGTAATAGGTTGAGATGAAACCTGCTGAAATTACGCGCAGTTTCTGCCCCTCTGATGATGTCACAAAAGGCCCTTATTTATTGCACGTTTCTCCTGAGTTTTCTCCCAGGCGATATTTTTATAGCTTGTTCAAAAATATGGTTTAAACCACCAGCGAGCAAGGAAATACTCAAAATAATTTTGATATCACTTTTTTACACGTTTGGGATGCTTTTTTTAAGTGAAAACTGCTGAAAAGATATTTTAAAGAGAAAATGAAAGAGAAAAAGTTAATTGTATATGAGCCTGGAAGTGAAAGAGTAACTCACTATGGGGGACACAGGTGGCAATAACAAAATAAAAGTGGTAACAATGACCCCCCCTCCCCCCCCGTGTTCCTTCAGAGTTTGGCTTTAAAGCGGAACTGAAGATGTTATTGAAACAAACATTTTCACTTACCTGGGGCTTCTGCAAGCCCCTTGCACCCGTCCTGTCCCCCGCCGGTCCTCCGTTCTCTCGCTGCCAGCTACTTTCGGTTTTGCCAATGGGCCACTGTGCCTGCTCGGCTCTGGCCACATGAATCCTTCTACGCGTTCCAGTCCGTATTAGTGCTATTGCAGATGGGAACACGGAAAAAGGATACGCTTGGCAGGGCTGCGCAGGCGCACCCACCCCTTGACATACAAGTCGAGGAACGAAACTAGCTGGCGGCAGGAATTGGAGGATCACTGAGGACGGCTGCTAGGGGCCCCAGGTAAGTGAAAATGTGTTTTAATAATAACTTCGGCTCTGCTTTAGCCCTTTGCAAAATTTTAAAATGAGGGGAGTAGTCATGTGTAGGGGGCTCTCCTTATGCCCACCTGTCCCCCATTCTCTTCCACCCTCCTCCGTTATGGTCTAATGGCCCCTAGAAGCTACCTCCGCGTCAGGAGGGTCAGTGAGCACTGCGCAGGCGCTGCCTAGAGACACGTGTCCTTGATCGCACACCCACAGCTGGGAGTGTTCTGCGCACGCGCGCTGCATAGTTGTGACGTATTGTGCATGCGCATGCATCGCCTGTGCAGTGCTCACCGACCCTCCTGACCCGGACATACACTGAGGCCTGGCGCACACCAAAACCCGCTAGCAGATCCACAAAATGCTAGCAGATTTTGAAACGCTTTTTATTATTTTTCTGTAGCGTTTCACCTAGCATTTTGCAGTTTTGTGAAGCGTTTTTGGTGTAGTAGATTTCATATATTGTTACAGTAAAGCTGTAACTGAACAGCTTCTGTAACAAAAACACCTGTGTTTTCCCTATACTTTACATTGGAGGCAGAAACGCCTTCGCAATCCAAAATCTGCAGCAGCCCGGGAGTATGCATTTCTGCAAAACGCCTCCCGCTCTGGTGCGCACCAGCCCATTGAAATACATTACCCAGCGTTTCCACATCCGCAAGTGGATCCAAAAACGCTGCCGAACCGCTCTGGTGTGCACTAGGCCTGAGTGTGGATCTCTGCCGCTGATGGAAACATGCTCTGTGCTCTCTGTGCTACTCTACAGTATCTGGGGGTCCAAATGCCACCTAATTGTAACAGTCACCTGGCTGCGATCCTACACTGGCATTTCCTACTCTGAGTGCATGCATGCAGCCCACCACCCGCCATGGTTTGATGATTATGGGTGGGAGTGGGTGCATGTTTGTGAACAGCGGCATTGGGGCCCTGCGCACGCATGTGAGATTCAGTGCACACGATATCGCACTGAAGTGCCATTTTGATCCTTTAATAGGCCCCCTCAACCACTGCAGAGTGCTGTTCATTCTTACAGCTTGTGGTTACACCTGACTATGCTTGTATGTCTGGTCAGTCTTGTACTTTGTCTACTCTGTTTCGATCCGGTGTACCTGACCTCTCTCGCCCCTTATGCCCTGGCTTGACTCGGCCTGTTACCTTAACCTTCCTGCTTTCTGACTGCCCCAATTTTAGCCTGTTCCCTGAACAACCCTTCTTGCTGCCTGCCCCAATTTTAGCCTGTTCCCTGAACAACCCTTCTTGCTGCCTGCCCTGACTCTGGCCAGTTCCTTCCTCAAGCGTGACTGCTGCTTGCCTTTGACCTTAGCCTGCTCTATGACAACTCTCGCCTGCCAGTGAACCTGCCTGTCTTTGACTCTTTAAGCTTGTGGTATCTTATTGTGTCAACAACCACTAGAGAGGCAATGCCAGAGTTGTGACCTGCTGGGCACTAGGTTGAGAAGTCTGGCTTTCTGAAACTAGGACTACCTACTGATATCTAGGGGGCACAAAGATTACCTGTAGTGATGGTCAATGAGATGCACATAATTGCAATGCAAATAATAGAGTTGTATGCAGCTTTAAAACAGACCAATGGATTACTGCCAAGATTGCATTCTACTGGTCCAGTTTCAATTTGCATACATTTGCACACATAATTTGCATAATTCTGCATCACCTTGGAATTATTTGCATCTTATTGACCATTCCCAGTTGCTGGTTGCAATATCTGGAGGCACAAAGGCTACGTTACCTGATTCTAATAATAATAAGTATGACAACTACAACAAACTTCTGAATGGGGGTGTGTGTACAAAGAATACCAGTCAGGAGCTAGGGGGCTTGGTGCTGTACCTATGTAACGCTGAACATTATGCATACTTGTTCCAGGTGCAATACAGGTCTGCTCCACTTCCTGATGAGTTTGCAAGTGCAGTGCCGCCAGCCATTCATCCTGTGGGGACTGAAGCTGAATGGTGATTGGCTGGCTGCCCGGCACTTGCAAACTCACCAGGAAAGGGAGGAGACCTGTATGGTGCCGGGAGCAGGTAAAATTGTGTCCCAGGACCAAGCAATTTCTAGTTATGTCCCTGTTAGTCAGCTAATCTTAGAGCTTCAGCAACACAGATGAAAATAAGCACTGCAACCCGAACATCGGTACAGGTCTAGAAAAACATGTGTCTGGAGTGGACATTAATAAATGCCAGCAATGTCTGCGGGGCCCTTTATGTTTCTTTATACTTTCCCGTCTCCTGTAAAACAGGCCCAGAGTATACCTTTTTCACCGGCTCTCACACTTTTCTATGAAGCCGAATCGCCTTTTCAGCAAGAACTCATTGCTCTTCAAACGGTAACTGTGTGACCTAATTTAATCACACACATCTCGTTTTCCAACCGCCATGAAGCAGGCTGTCTCATCATCCAGTTTTCTTAAAATTTCTTTGAGTTTTTCCAAAGTACAGCAAGGTTCATCACACCGAGATTGAAATCCATGGATCTCCGGTGTTCATTTTCCTCCGTTCTCTCCGGCAAGGCACTGTCATAGCACATGTATTACTCTTTAAAATGAGGATAATAACAGTCTGTTCAACTCCACTGCACAGTGAGTCACGCTGGGCCGGCCGGTGTTAGTGATAGAGTTGAAAGCTTGTTCTTTCAAACCATAGCGGTTATTTATTTCACAACTTTGCTCCTTAATGGCGCTGTGTCTTTTGTTTACTTAATGGTTCTAACCTGCACCTTATAGGTCATTCAGAAACATGTCATTTACGTGGTTTAAACTCAGCGCCATAGGTATATTCAGGCGCTATTGTGTTGCCTTGATTTGGTATTGTTGTAGCAATGTATGTCTTGAACTTTTCAATGATGAAAGCCAAGCTTCACGGATGAATGTTCCCTACACTGGGAAAATGGATTTTAGTGGTGGATGACGTGCAAACACTTTAGAACCTCTTTTGTGTTTTATTACTGTCTGTGTCCGCATTGATTATTGATGAGCCAAAATTTAGCGTTTTCATAATTACGACACAAAGTCGTAATCAGTAATTATCAGAAAATGTGTAAATAATTTTGTAATTCATAATTTTGTGTTGTAATTTTGCGTTCAATCATAATTGCATATTTTCGTGTTACTCTTGTTTTACTCTTGTAAAACAAGAAAATGACATGAAATTACAAAATTATTGGTAACACGTAAAGGTAATTTTGTGTTTTAGGTGAAAATTCATCCCGAAAAATACTTGTAATTCTGAAAATTTAGTCATGAAAACGATCATAATTGCAAAATAATTGTAATTACGAACATTTGTGTATGGTCGAAATCACACGAAATTTCATGTCATTTTTTTGTCTTTACGATTTTCCATTACTAAGATTACTAATTCGCACATAATCATCACTATTATTGATATTTTCTTACAGTTTTTTTTTTCCCATGGAAATTCCATAAACCTTTCTAAAAGTGACAGGCATAGGACTGGGTTTATACATTTTTATTCTCTAGACCAAGGTTGTTGTGCTGCACTTCCATTCTTGCCCAGCAGCCACACATGTGCAGCTGCAGCAGCCTACTACACTTCCATTTGCAGCCTTCCTTTTCTATTTGCAGCCTGAATGTCCATGTGAAGCATCCCCCCTTTTCTTCATATCACGTCTTTAAGCAGCAGCTTCCATAAGCTAATCCCTATATGCCCCTTTCAGAAATCCAGCATTGATTGGATTGGGCTTTGTAAAATCCACCAGAGGACCTGACTATTCAGAACAGAGGGAGGATGCTGTGAAGAACCTAGAACTCACCAGGGAATCTGACTTTGGAGATTAAGGTGTATTCTTTAGAGTTTATGGGCCCCACTAGAGGGGATGCCTGTACAGAACAGGAGGAGGATGCTGTGGGGGACCTAGGGCTCATCAGGAGATCCAACCATTCCAAACAAAAGGAGGAGGATGCTGTGGAGGACTTAGGGCCCAGCAGGGGAACTGACTGCGCAGAACAAGGTGTAGGATGTTTCGGAGTACTGGGGGCTCACAGAGAACTTGAATTTGCAGAACAGGGGAAGGATGTTGTTGAGAACCTTGCACCCACCAGGGGACCTGTCTGTGAAGGACAGGAGGGGGAGGCTGCTGTGGAGAACCTATGGCCCACTAGGGAACCTGACTGTGCAGAATGGGGGGGGGGTGATGCTGTGGAGATCCTACAGTCCACCATAATATCTGACTATGCAGAACAAAGAGGAGGATGTTTAGGAGTACCTAGGATCCACAGAGATCCTGCCTGTGCAGAACAGGGGGATGATTCTGTTGAACACCATGACCTCAATGACAAGCAGAAGAGGGATGGGAGTGTGACGCGGGAGTGCGTCTTGCTGGGCCATGCATGGGTGATGAAGCGCGACTCTGTCAGGCTTTCAGGCTGAATTGCCAGGGACCGGAGCCACCCAGAGAGTCGGTGAGGGACGAGCGCCCCTAAGGGGGCTTTAGGAAGCCCCAGGTAAGTATGGAACCTGAGATGCTTCTCGTCTCAGGTTCCCTTTAAGGAGAAGATATTCATTGACAATCTTACATGTACTATTAAATACATTGATTTACAAGTTAGAAAACTGCCACAAACATCCATCCAATTAAGTTTAAGCTGTTAAACTAAACATGGAGTGTAGTGAGCTGCTCAAGGCTAATGTTTCGCAGTCACACAAACACACACCTGTATAATCTAGAAGAACAACAATGTATATTCATGCCAATACAGATGGCTTAGAATCATTCACTTACCCACAATTATAAGATATTCAAAGGAGTACCGGTACTTGAGTATATAGAGGAACAGGTGTGGGAACAGTGAAGAGGACAAGGCTCTAAACATCCAGCTAAGATGCTGCTTCCCTACCGAGGCTGCCTACTTGCCGTTCATAAATATTTCTCCTAAATGATAATGAAAGACACAGTCATACCCCAATCCCAACATGCTTTTCCACTTTGTGTGACTCTGTCTGACATGTAAAGAGGAGTTAAGGGAAGGTTGGTTGTGTAGAGTGCACTGCATCACTTTACTGGCTTGTACTGTGTGCCAACTGTGACACATGAAAAATATATCTCTCAGCAGCAATGGATAACCTCGGAAGTGAAATAACGTTTTAATGTCTCTCTGTACGGTCATGTTCCAATTGCAATATTGTTTTTAAGTATAGCTTCTAACAGCAGGTAGAAAAGGAATTCTAGCCAACCCTACACAGTAAATGTGCACATACACCTTATCACTAAATGTACTATTATACTCATTTATATAACTCCACCATCCTCTGTACTACAACAACAACATATTTGTGAAGTGCTTTTCTCCCTGGGTACCCAAAGTGCATAAGCTTGTCTCAGATCAGTACATAGTAGTAATGTGTACAGGGGAAACATGTATGTGATCATAAATGCCAGACTTGAACAGGTGACTTTTTAGTTTTGATTTAAATGTGTCCAGGGTTGAAGCTGTCTTGACTAAGTTTGGCAAGGCATTCCAAAAGGTAGAGGCAGCATGACAGAAAGCTCATGCTCCAAAGGTTTTAGTTGTATTCTGGGGGTGGTCAAGTTATTGAATCCTTTTGATCTGAGGTTTGGGAGGTGTAACATAGGTCCTGTAGGGATTTGTTAGCATGCCAATTTTAAAAAGGATTCTCCATTGTATTTGTAGCCAGTGTAGTGAGCAAAGGATTGGTGTTGTGTGGCAATGGTGGGGTTGGCTATTTAACAGGTCTGTAGCATGATATAGAGTGTATACATGCAGACAGTAGTGGACAACAAGTACATTAACCACTCACACCTATTACAATGGCTTCAATTCACTGTGCATTACCACCTTCAGTTATGCCGAAAACAGTTGACTTTACCATACAGTTTGTCAAAGGTCAATTCACTAACGTTGGTACTGCATGAGAAGTTCAAATTACCGACTAGTGAGGTATATTACTGACCTATCAGGTAAAAAAAAACTCATAAAATATAAATTCACAAAGATTAGAGCATGCGGTAAAATAAGTCAGATGTTTGGTTTTTTACTTTAAGACCTTGAGCTATCATTAACTAACTAACAAACAAACAAACAGTCATTCGGTAAAAATGGAAAGGCAATGGTGAGAAAGTCCGGAGGTACTACATCTGCATGTGAAGCATGGAGTCATGAGTTTGCATCTGGGTCAGGAAAAAAATGGAAAGGCAAAGGAGCGATGGAAATAGGAGGAGCCACCCAGTTTAACTACTCACTAGGGATGATGACAGATATGCAAATTGTTCTGAGTTGATGTCAATTCATGCAAATTTTTATGAAAATGTATGCAGCTTAAAGAGACTCCGTAACAAAAATTGCATCCTGTTTTTTATCATCCTACACGTTCCAAAAGCTATTCTAATCTGTTCTGGCTTACTGCAGCACTTTATACTATCACTGTCTCTGTAATAAATCAATGTATCTTTCACCTGTCAGACTTGTCGGCCTGTGTCTGGAAGGCTGCCAAGTTCTTCAGTGTTGTGGTTCTGCTATGAACTCTCCCTTCCCGGCCCCTCTCTGCACACTGCCTGTGTGCTATTTAGGATTAGAGCAGCTTCTCTCTTATCTTTTACAAGCTGGATAAATCGTCCTCTGAGCTGGCTGGGCTTTCACATACTGAGGAATTACAAACAAGGGCAAAGCTGTTTGCAGGAAGAAAAGAGCAGCCTGAAACTTCAGTGCATGAGAACAGGGGGAAAAACACACAAATGATCTTTTGAGATTCAAAAGGAAGGCTGTATACAGCCTGCTTGTGTATGGATGTATTTTTCTATGTGTGGACATACTGTACATCAACCTACTTCCTGTTTTGGTGGCCATTTTGTTTGTTTACAAACAAACTTTTTAAAACTGTTTTTAACCACTTTTAATGCGGCGAGGAGCGGCGAAATTGTGACAGAGGGTAATAGGAGATGTCCCCTAACGCACTGGTATGTTTACTTTTGAGCGATTTTAACAATACAGATTCTCTTTAAAAATGGACCAATCAATTTAAACCTGATTGGTCCATTTTCAAACTGCATATATTTGCATAAAAATGTGCATAGTTTAGGAACAATTTGCATCTTATTGATCATCCCTACTACTCACCCCTTTTTTATATTGTATGTAACAAATGCAATGCACACTGGCTCTCTATTTCACTCCTAACAATGCAAATAGGTGTGCCTCCTGCTATGCTATGTGAACAGCCAATATGATTGATCAGTAAAAGCACCACTCTGATTCACAAAAACAGGCAGGAAATTTTTAATTGGTGAAAGCCTCTACCACACCCATTTATCATGTGATTGAGTATGGTGATGGAATTCACCTACTGAATATTTTCTACTGGAGAAGTGAAGGACTGTTTACGTCAGTGCTGGGCCGAAATTACGCATTAGCGTAATTACGCATCGTAATTCACTACAAATGCACCTTAAGCGTTACGTGTAAGGTTACTGTCTTACGCGTAATTAATTACGCGTACACCGTAGGTTACGTTATTACGCGTAACAAATTACGCGTAAGACAGTAAACTCCCATTGAAATTACACAGTCTGCCGTAATCGCGTAATTTTACGCTCCCGTATAATATAAAAAAGCCGCCGACTTTAAGGGTTAATAGCAAAGCCCCCTTAAGTGCTAAGAGCCTCAAATTTGGAGAATATATTAAGGAGATCAGAAGGAATAAGAGGAATTTTTTTTTTTCAAAAAGACCTTATAGTTTTTGAGAAAATCCATGTTAAAGTTTCAAAGGAAAAATATATACATTTAAAAACCCGCCGACTTTAACGGTTAATAGCAAAGCCTGCTTAAAATTTAGGAACACCAAATTCACAGGGTATATTAAGGGGATCAGTGGGAATAAGAGGGAAATTTTTTTTTCAAAAAGACCTTATAGTTTTTGAGAAAATCGATTTTTAAGTTTCAAGGGCAAAAATGTCTTTTAAATGCGGAAAATGTCAGGTTTTTTTGCACAGGTAACAATAGTGTTTTATTTTCATAGATTCCCCCAAGTGGGAAGAGTTTTACTTACTTCGTTCTGAGTGTGGGAAATATTAAAAAAAAAACGACGTGGGGTCCCCCCTCCCAGACCTCTTTAACCCCTTGTCCCCCATGCAGACTGGGATAGCCAGAATGCGGAGCACCGGCCGCGTGGGGCTCCGCACCCTGACTATACCAGCCCGCATGGTCCATGGATTGGGGGGTCTCCGAAGGGGAGGGGCAGCCAAGCTTTCCCCTCCCCCTCCGAGCCCTTGTCCAATCCAAGGACAAGGGGCTCTTCTCCACCTCCGATGGGCGGTGGAGGTGGAGGCCGCGATTTCCTGGGGGGGGGGTTCATGGTGGCATCTGGGAGTCCCCTTTAAAAAGGGGTCCCCCAGATGCCCACCCCCCCTCCCAGGAGAAATGAGTATAGAGGTACTTGTACCCCTTACCCATTTCCTTTAAGAGTTAAGAGTAAATAAACACACAAACACATAGAAAAAGTATTTTAATTGAACAAAAAACATAACCACGAAAAAAGTCCTTTAATATTCTTAATTAACCATTAATACTTACCTGTCCCTTTAAATAAATGATCCCTCGACATAGCCTCGGAAATGTTCTATCAGTTACAATGTAACAAAGTTATTACAATGTAACAACTTTGTTACTTTGTAACTCCACCGCACCCGACGTCACTCGCCGCTCAGCCGCCGCATACGCGTCTGCGCTGCACAGACCCGACAGAGCTCTGAGCTATATAGCTCAGAGCTCTCTAAGCATCTTTGAATTTGGGCTCCAAGGAGCCCCATTGGTCCTTAGCAGACCAATGGGGTTCCTTCAAATCAGAAGGAACCCCATTGGTCTGCTAAGGACCAATGGGGCTCCTTGGAGCCCAAATACAAAGATGCTTTAGAGAGCTCTGAGCTATATAGCTCAGAGCTCTGTCGGGTTCAGGACGCTAAGTCCTGCCGGCTCTCGCTGCCCTCTCCGCCTCTCCCACATGTCACCTATATACATGCTGGCACCCATGGGTGCCAGCATGTATATGGGTGACAGGTGTGGGCGGAGTGGACGGCGGGAGCCGGCGGGGACTTAGTGTGTATGCGGCGGCCGGCGGGTGAGCGGCGAGTGACGTCGGGTGCGGTGGAGTTACAAAGTAACAAAGTTGTTACATTGTAACAACTTTGTTACATTGTAACTGATTAGTATATTTCCGAGGATATTGCGTGGGAACTGGCTTTTAAAGGGACAGGTAAGTATTAATGGTTAATTAAGAATATTAAAGGACTTTTTTCGTGGTTATGTTTTTTGTTCAATTAAAATACTTTTTCTATGTGTTTGTGTGTTTATTTACTTTTAACTCTTAAAGGAAATGGGTAAGGGGTACAAGTACCTCTATACTCATTTCTTCCTGGGAGGGGGGGTGGGCATCTGGGGGACCCCTTTTTAAAGGGGACTCCCAGATGCCACCATGACCCCCCCCCCCCCCCCAGGAAATCGCGGCCTCCACCTCCACCGCCCATCGGAGGTGGAGAAGAGCCCCTTGTCCTTGGATTGGACAAGGGCTCGGAGGGGGAGGGGAAAGCTTGGCTGCCCCTCCCCTTCGGAGACCCCCCAATCCATGGACCATGCGGGCTGGTATAGTCAGGGTGCGGAGCCCCTCGCGGCCGGTGCTCCGCATTCTGGCTATCCCAGTCTGCATGGGGGACAAGGGGTTAAAGAGGTCTGGGAGGGGGGACCCCACGTCATTTTTTTTTAATATTTCCCACACTCAGAACGAAGTGAGTAAAACTCTTCCCACTTGGGGGAATCTATGAAAATAAAACACTATTGTTACCTGTGCAAAAAAAACTGACATTTTCCGCATTTAAAAGACATTTTTGCCCTTGAAAGTTAAATATCGATTTTCTCAAAAACTATAAAGTCTTTTTGAAAAAATTTTTTTCCTCTTATTCCCACTGATCCCCTTAATATACCCTGTGAATTTGGTGTTCCTAAATTTTAAGCAGGCTTTGCTATTAACCGTTAAAGTCGGCGGGTTTTTAAATGTATATATTTTTCCTTTGAAACTTTAACATTGATTTTCTCAAAAACTATAAGGTCTTTTTGAAAAAAAATTTTTTCCTCTTATTCCTTCTGATCTCCTTAATATATTCTCCAAATTTGAGGCTCTTAGCACTTAAGGGGGCTTTGCTATTAACCCTTAAAGTCGGCGGCTACCTAACATTGATCCACGCGTCAACTTTTCCGCTTGGCAGCATGACCTTACGCATTAATTGCTAGTAGGATTTTACGCGTAAGCCAATAACGTAACAACCCGAATTACGGTATTCTTACGCGTAATTGCGTAAGGGCTATGCGTAATTACAGACATGTACCGAAATTGAATGTCTACGCTGTTAGCGTAATTCCGTAATGCGTAATAGCGTAAAATTACGCGTAATGATCCGTAAGCGTAGCTTTTTCCATTACGCCCAGCACTGGTACGGCCGGGCCAGATATCAGAAAATAAATTTGATCAGATTTGACCAGAGAGATATCTGTCTCGTGGTTGAATCTGCCCATCAACGGTAGATGTATGGCCACCTTTAGTATTTACCCCAGTATGATGTAAAGCATTCCCAGCAGGAACAGGTCGTTAGACCTTAACAGGTTAACTAACTAGGAAGACGGCAGCCAGAAAGAAATATGAATGCAGGCAGCACCGAGTACTATCAGTCATTGTTGGGAACATTCACGTAGCCGGTCGGGGGTCACGCTGTTACATTAATCTTCTACCCTTCCATCAAATAGCAGATACCTTTACTTTAGGCACACACATAAATACAATTTATTTTACAGTTCATATTCCAGTGTATCTATCTGGAGTGAAATGAGTGAATAAATTTGTTTTACATTTACACGCTGAGCAGCACAGAAACATTTGAAAACAGAATGACTTATGATTATGAATAGAACATTTGGTGTCTGGCTGATGCGGTTTGGTAGAGCTAGAGGAAATTGGATGAGTTCAAAAACGCTTTTCATAGCCCCTACCCAACACTAGATGTGTCATTCGCTATTGAAGGTGGTGAAACCGGCGGTGTGGACTGCAAATGGGATTAAGAATATCTTACTTTTAAAAAAGCACTTTCAATAAATCCCGTTTTGTTACCGCTACCATGCAAATAAATGCCTCGCCTGGGTGGTCGGGAATATTAGACTTTCGGGCTTTTCACAGTGGGAAAGCTGTGATATGGCACTGAGGGGCTGATTGATCAAAGCAGGCGGAATGTAATGCGGAGTTGTCATCTGCTCATAACATCTGCACAGGGATGATAAGAAGGACAGACAAACAAGAGAAAAGGGAAGGGAAAACCAAAACCAGATGGGGATGTGTTACAGCAAGCACATTTTTAATAAATCAGGGTCCGCATACACCATAACTAGTTTACTATCAGCATAGAGTATAATTTATACTTTACATAACACTGAAATGGGGCTAACATCAGCAATGCAAATATATTATTCATCAGGGAGCCATGTAAAGGGGTTGGGGGGGGGGGGGGGGTTGAAAACAAAATCTGACACTTACCTGGGGCTTCTATCAGCCCCCTGTAGCTGTCGTGTCCCGCGCCGTCCTCCTCCGATCACCCGTTCCCTGGCACCGGGCAATTATTTGTCTAACAAGATGAATAATGCACGCTCCCGTTCGCGTCATCTGGAGCTTACTGCACAGACGCAGTACAAAGTTTTCTTGTACTGAGCCTGCCCAGTAAGCTTCCAATGATGCACGTGGGATCGAGCATGTGCACGGCCGCGCAGTCGGATGAGATGCTGCATTAGACCGGGGTCGGCGGCAGGGAACGGCGGATCGTTGGAGGACGGCGGGGGACATCACAGCTGCTAGGGGCCAGAAGAAGCGCCAGGTAAGTGTCCCCCCCCCCCCCCGAGAACCCCTTTAAAGAAAATCTCAAGTAAAAATAATTGATGAGACAATGAATTGTAAGTGTAGTAGGGATGATAAATAGAACATAAGAGTCTCATTGTTTCTCAGTACAGGAAGAGTTAAAAAAAAAAAAACTTCAGTTGGTATCTGCAAAAGAGCTTCTCTGAGCTAGTCGACTAACTTGGTCAAACTCGATCCTTTTTTCTAAAGTACTTAAACAGCCGAGAAACAGTGAGAGACAGCTTGGATAAAGGTTTACTGCAGGAAAGTTCAAAGGGTCATTAGCTATGCTTTGTTTTACAGGTTTAAATACAGATTGTGGACTCTAATCTGCAACTGTGACAGTCTGGTGCAATAAAACTATGTAACAAACTGAAATTAAAAATATGAGACTCTTTTCTTTGCTTCTAGTATTCTATTTATTATTTGTACTACACATAAAATTCATTAGGTTATTTTTTCTTCAGTTTTGCTTTAAAAGGTACTTTAAGCCACATGTAAAGTGATAACATAATCAATTATCTACATTATACTGATCCTAAATATGATTTTTCTGGAATCTTATAGTCTTTTTTTTTTTGTGTATCTTAGGCCCGGTTCACATTAGCGGTGGCCGTCCGGAATCGCCGTGCCGGAGCCGGACCGCTTTCAGAACGGACGGAACGGACGCACGGCATGGCAATGAAAGCCTATGCGTCCGTTCACATGCGTCCGTTCTGCCGGACCGGAGCCGGATCGGATCCGGGCCGGATCCGGACTCCGGCGTCCGTTCCAACATGCGCTATTTTTTGGTCCGGCTCCTCCGGCAGCCGTATCCGGAGCGGAGCCGGACTGCACCATCCGGCCAATACAAAGCAATGAGAGCCGGAGAGCGCACAACACACTGGCTACAAAAACCGGACGTTCTACCCCACTTCCTATGCATTTTGGATGGGGACCACATGGGCCCAGCGAAGAGTGGGGCAGCAGCGATTTCATGCTGGAGCTCTTTTTGCCAGCAACATGTCTGATATGTCTGAAGGAGGCCAACAACAGAGAGAATTCCCAGGTTTACGAGTAAAAAATGCCTGGATCCATGGTCCCAACTGCAGTCTCTGTATCCACGGATGGTCTCCACACGTCCACCTGTCTCCAACAATGACCCCAGACCCTTCTGCTGACCTCCCAGACCCCAGGTAATTAAAAGGATGTTATCTCCTTAAGAAACCGGATCCGGACCGCAACCGTGTTCACACCGCACGGAAACCGGATGCAAACGGACCGGATCCGGACCGGATCCGGATAGGAACCGTACGGATCAGGTCCGGTCCGGATACGGTGCGGTCCGGACATCCGGTGCGGTTTTTACTAAACCGCAAGTGTGAACGGGGCCTAAAAGGTAAAAGTGTAAATTTCAAGTTTTTACTGTTTCAAATAAATGACAGCTGGTTTCAATGCTTTTCAGCTCCCACACAGACGAATCTTGAACTAATGATCTTTTGTTACATGCTTCCTACACACAGAAGTGTTTATACAGTTGGTCAATACACTTATCAATTTTCCCATCGATATCCAGCTTGGAATTGATGCAGCGGGCAGCCATGTCGATCGATAATTTGAATAGATCGATCGGTCCAGAAGTAAAATCTAGGTTGATTGGCGGTGAGTCAAGACCGGCAGTAGATTGAACAGTTCAGCGCTGCCGTTTGATTAATTTTTATGAGATTTAATTCTGAAATCTATTGAACATGTATTCCTAATGCTGGGAATACACGAGGCGTTTTTGCGGTTGATTTGCCATTCGATTGTGTTTCGATTCGTTTTTCCGCTCGATTTCCCGCTCGATTCTCTTATCTTTGCTTATCAATTTCCATTCACTTCTATCAGAAATTGAGCGGTAAAACGATCGAACGTGAGATCGGACATGTCGGAAATTATCTATCGAACCTTCTATCTGCCTAAAAAAACACATGGTGTATTCCCAGCATAATATCAGACACATCAGACAGATCTATAAGATTTGATCTGACAGGCATCTGACAGGAATCTATCTGATGGGAAAATTTGGTGACCATCTATAAGTGTATGGCCACTTTTAGGTTTATCAGCCCTAATTAGTTATCAGGGAGGTTATGCCACAGTTAACTGTAGTCCAACTGCTTAGGGCTCTTTCACATTAGACAACGCGTGCAGGAGCCTTTTCCCTGCACGCCTTGTTGCCTGCGGCGTGTCGTCGGGTATCTGTGGTGCGACGCAACCAGCGGCGGTAGCTGGTAAATAAACCCGACGGAAAACGCCGGCTCGCGGGTGCGTTGGACGAAAAACTGCGCCCGGGTGCGTCACAACCGCAACGCATCAAAACGCAGCGTCGGGTGTGAAAGGTAAAATGAAAGTCTATGGACTTTCATCTTACCTTGGTTAACGCAAACGTTAGCCGTTTGCGTTAACGCACAAAATCTGCCCTAATGTGAAAGAGCCCTTAGACAATGTCAAGTCCTGGGTCCTTTATACAATTGACCTTTCTTATCAATTAGGAGTTTTCTCCCAAGAGATAAGTTTTCATTTTATCTACAAAATATCTTTACAGCATCTACAAATTGAAAAAGTGCTTAAAAGTAGGTACAGCAAAGTCCCTTTTATCCGGAATTCAGGCAACAGAAAGTCTCAACTAATCGGCATGCCTGATAGATAACGGTGGGTTTCGGAGGCATTAACATACTTAGCCCCTGATGAGACCTATTGGACAAAACATGTTGGGCTGAGCCACTGCTGCTTGACGTCATCCTTAAGGAACTATACTTATCCAGAGGAATCCCCATTGCTGGCGGGCCAACTAGAACAGGATATTTAGCTGGATGTCACGGGTCAAGTGACACGCCGGCTTCTGTGCACGGAGGATGCCGGTAAGCCAATAGGAGCCTGCTGGGAGCAATTGGAAAGCTACAATATGTCACTAAAGGCTCAGTAATTATTGGGGGGGGTTGTTCTTTTTCAGCCGGTTGCTCAAGCAATCGGCAAGCACATGTATCCGGCATCAGGTGATCCCCAGCGGATACTGTGGACTTTGCTGTAAAAGTAATATAAACGTTTTGTGCTAAGTATCGTAAGTACTGGTAAAATTGCCATGTGCTGACTGTTTGCTGAATATGCTCCCTAGTTATGTGTCACTTTAGCTACCGTTGAAATGCAGATATTGTTGTACTTTTGCTAGTCTGCTATCTCCTGGATATTACTGCAGAAGTTAGTGATAATGTCATAATGTCCTATGCTTGGTTAAAAATGGGAGTTAGATGAAAAGTTATTCTATATACTGTATACTGCAGAGTTTCTGGACATAGTTTATTGATAGGATGTATTTTCTACATGTGCTGTTTAAACGGTTTTTTAATACTCCTTTGAGAAATATATGAATTAAACTGAAGACAAGCACGATACTAATGTGCTGCTATTAATTCTTTCACTTCCTGAGGCAATTTGTATGCTCATCCCATTACATCTACAATTCCCTTTGCGGCTTGTATTTTACTATATCTCAGAATGCCAGTATCAATTTCCAGTATTTCCTGGTGTACATTTTTTATCTTTGATGTAGAATGTATCTTCTCCTTCAAATATTTTCTTCTCCAGTACTGTCATTTCTCAGCACACACTTTTGTCTACGATCTGCTTTACATACAGTATATGTTTGAGTTGTTGTTTTATTAATGAATTCATGAGGTGTAATAAAGTACTGCAGCTTGACTTAACTGCAGCTTCTTCCAGCCCCTAGAGCAGCAAGGGGTAGGGAACCTATGGCTCGGGAGCAAGATGCGGCTCTTTTGATGGCTACATCTGGCTCACAGACAAATCAGTAGGGGTTGATTTACTAAGCTACACTGCTCAAGCAGCGCAGCTTAGTGTGGTAGCGCAAGTAAAATTTTCAAAGTAGGCACGCTACTGCTGTAGCATGCACTACTAACTTACTTGCGCTACCCCAAAATGAATGGCTGCTCCAATTGTCCCACTCTGGACTCTGCCAGGTCCAGTGACTTTGTAGGACGAGATCCCCGCACTTTGATTGGCCCAATAGGCTGTCTATCGCTTGGCAGGCAGCCTATTGGGTAGGTAGGTAGGCTGGGATTATCTTTTGAGTGCTCCATAACACATTGCTGTGTCTGTTTATCCGATTGCACTTGTGTAAGGGGAGGGGATGGTTGTATCCACTGTTGGATCTGCTACTGAATTTTAAAGCAAACCTGAACTGAAAATGAAAAGTCAAAATAAACATACACACCACACGTCATACTTATCTCCCGTGTAGTCTACTCCTCAATCTCTTTCTCCTCTCCTGCGTCCTATTTATCCACTGTGATTGAAATTCACCATCCTCCATTTTAAAAATGGCAAATGGCAATAACCCTGTAACAGCTCCCGAGTCAGTACACTGTTAAACTGTAATATCCCCCACTTAATCTATAGGGAAACGTGGACATTACCTTGCATATCGGTTGCTCTTTTAGTTATAACGGACAGCAACTGATATATAACTGACAGCAACGGATATATTTCAGCTCTGACAAAATCTTGTCAGAACAGGAAGGGGTCATTGTTAGAAGAAAATGGTGAGCTTCTGAGAGGAACTGATGGCGAGGTTAGTATGAAATATTTATTTGCAGGTACATCGTGTTTTTTTTTTTTTTTTTAAAGAATCATTTTTATTACAGTTTTTTCTTATGACAATAGTGTCAATCAAAACTGTTGACACCAAAACAACAAAATTAAACAGTTGAGCAATCAAATGGCTTGTCAGTGTCGAGTGTTAACCTCGAGTGACCATGGTTACAATAATGACAGATACGGTATACAGTGTCAAAGAGCCCAGAGCAGAATAAAATAAATTAAAATAAAGTAAAGTAGTCCTGATCCAATTGCATCTCCCCGCAGGGGGTTCAGAGCCTTCAGAGCTGTACATTTATTAGAGATTAATCATCAAATTTAAGTTTATAGTATGAGATCCAGCTAGACCACACTTTTCTAAATTTCTTAGAGCATTTTCGTTTAAAGTAAACACTCTGGAGGGTAACTTATTCGTTGTGAACATATGAGATCCAGTCTTTCTTCTTAGGGCTAAGGGGTTGTTTCCATTTAAGAATAATCATTTTCCGAGCATAAGATATGAGAGACCTGAAAGAGAGCATTTTGTGGGTAGATAACGTATCATCTGCTAGGCTGCCTAACAACATTTGCTCTGGGGCCAATTCAATTGTGATGCCATTGCCAAATATCAGTTGAAGTTCTGCGTGTATTTGGTACCAGTAGGGACTGATATGTGGGCAATGCCAAACTACATGGAAAAAATTAGCCCCAGGTTGCTGACGTCTGCCACACAGTCCGGAAGCGGTAGGGTTTATTTTCAATACCCTGTCCGGTGATCGATAACTTCTGTGTGGGATTTCAAAGCAATTAGCCTGTCTCACGCTGCCACATTAGTAGTGACAAAGTACCCCAGTATTGTTTTCCAAGTTTCGGGAGTCAGACTTGGGATATCAGTCTGCCATGCTAAATAGAGCTTATCCATCTTTACTTGACCTTTTGGGGGGAACGTTTTATAGAGGACCAAAACATCATGATCAAGGTCTTTTTTATTATCTCCCCCTCAGTGGTATGGGATTGTACCAGTATGGATCTGACTCTCGACAAAAATTGAGCTTTGAAAGCATGTTTCATCTGCATATATAGGAAGAACATATGGTTGGGGAGACTATTTGTGTGTTTATTTTAGATAATTCCATTCAGTTCAGGTTTCTTTTCATTTATAAAGCATCAAACTACAGGTAGTCCCAAGTTAACAAACAAGACAGGGACTGTAGGTTCGTTCTTAACCTGAATCTGTTCTTAAGTCAGAACACTGGGCAATCTCTGTCCCCTGTGCCTCCAGTGTCCCCCTCTGTGTTTCCTTTGCCCCCTGTAACTGCTTATATAGTTTAAAAACCATTTTTCTTAGAATTTTTTTAAATCGATTTTCTCAAAAACTACAAGTACAATTTGGAAAAAAATTGTTTTACTTGTTACCATGGAAACACAAAATCCATTCTGTTCATATCGGCGGGTCGTTTGTAAGTTGGGGACTACCTGTATTGTGAAATGTTATATCATATTTTTCCCAAAAGGTGTCACCTCTCTTTAACATCAGTTTTGTTCAGTTAAAATGTTTAAATCATCTTGTGAATAGTGCTTCGAAAATCTACCTCCAACGTTTGTATGGGGAACAGGTGCACCTCGTACATACATTGCGAGTACATATGGTTCTTTCTAGATAGTGAAATACAGAGACAGGAGGCCATGAATAAAATAAACTTTGTTTTATATAATTGTTAATGAACAATATGAATATCATTTACATAATTCTTTTTTATTCTGCTACTATAAAATAATTGAAAAGAGTAAACTAGAGAGGGAAAACTGAATCTTTTTCTATTACCAGTGTAGCACCACTCCACCAACAAAAGCTGTGTGAAATAACACGTCATATAAGAAGAATAGTTATATAAATCTAATCTGTTATTGCAATCAGCCTATTTTGCACTATTAATGAGATGACCTTGATTTCATACATACCAGCCTGATGTTTTATGAATAGAGTGTAGCTGTGATCTATGAATCATCTTGCACAGAGATAAAGAAGTTTTGCTGTACTTTTTTTTTTTTTTTTTTAATTTTTCAGTTAATACGTTGCATTTTTTAGTTTCAAAAGAGATTTATTCGGATCACAAACGTTTGTTGTATCTTTTATTATTATACTATTTCAGATAAAAAAAGAAAATAGTAAAGTTGTGCAATCTGTTTGTTTACATCATCGTGGTTGTATAAATCATCAGTTTAAGTATATACATTTTCCTTGGCACGTTTCTCATTAAAATTTGATGAAAACTTGTAATTGCATCTTATGTCTCTATGAACCTGAGTTAAAGTGGGATAAAACTCTCACAGAACATTCAATAAAAATGTGTTTTCCTACTTTTTATTACCCATACGGTTACTATATTTGCTTCTGTGCACAAGTAATATTGTCTATTTACAAATTACAAGGTCCCAAAGTACAGTTTATCTGCCCTGAAAGCCGCCATTGCATTTTATTGCACTGCTACTGTATTTATATAATAAAACCTATCTAGTGATCACCTCTCAACTGCACACATACTGGAAGCAGAGAGAACTCAGTTTCAGCACCTTACTAATGTTTACTAAATGTATCTGACAAAGGAATGTAAACAAAAGATGATGCTGCTACCTCTGCGGATGCGGCCAGAAGCTACACACTGAAGCAAGGAGCTTTCCACTGAAGAACAAAGTGCTTTGTTTGAATGCTGTTCTGCTATAACTTTTTATTTTTTGTGCTAGTAGGTTTAAGGTTGTAAATTATCATTTAGAGCAGAGAAGAAATGCTGAGTTTCATAACTATTTAAGTACAATAACAATAAACAGTAACAAAACCAAGAGCTTAGGTAGGATAGGCTGGATCATATGAAGATTGGTGATGTTCGTAAAATATACTGTTATATTGTTGACTTTGTTTCCTATTATCAACTAGACCTTAAAATCGTGTGATCTTGTGATAGAATAGTTTGGCTGACAGGGAGACTATCCAAGGGGACCATATCTTGTGGAATACTTGCAAATTATCATTGATGATTGTGTTTATTTTTTCAGGAAATTAGAATATATGTTGCATAGTTCAAGAAAAAGAAGATAGTTCAAGAAATGATTAAAACTCGCTGTGTGATTAGTTCATGTTGTTTGAGCCACTGTGAGCCTGCAGGTCATCATCATACATCATCAAGAAATATTGAGGGTTTGGGAAGGAGATGCTTTACCATCCATAAACTATTGGAAACGTACAATAAATACAGTATAGTTCTTCCACTTTACCAAATGACATATAAAAATCATAATTGTCCACAAAGATTCAGCAAAGGCGCCATGGTATAATAATATTGAGACAGCTGGACCCAACCCTGAATGTTAATGCCTTATCTCCTCTATCTCGGGTGTTTTAAAAAAGGATTATAGGGTTACTGTTCTCTGCTGGGCCGGGTTTGGGGGATGGGCTCAAGAGTCTTCTCTTCCTTTTTCTCCCTCTTCTTCTTTCCTTCTTACTTCTTTCTCTGTTCGCCTTTTCTTCCGCTCTGACGCTACTAACAAATATTTTTTTTTTTTTTTTTTACAAAAATAGATTTGCCTTTAAAATCACTTTTATTCCATTACAAAGTTTACATTTTTCTTGAAGACATCACATTGAAAAGCTTCCTCTGTGGTGCACGTGGGAAACAGGTGTTTCTCCAAACATACGTTGTGAATAGATATGATTATCCATATCACAAAATACAGGCGCAGAAGACCATGAGTAATGCAAACTTTTTACATAATTTCTATTGAACAAAATGAATAACATTTACATAATTAGCTTTGATGTCAGAATGCCATTATCGAAGTGATTAAGTTGGAGATGAAAAATGTTAGTTTTCCTATTATGTTGATAGTACCTCTCAGCTGACTAAAGCTTTGTAAAAGAATAACACGTCACATAATGATATTGATATAAATCTAATCAACTATTGCAGTCAAGAAATTCTCCACTGAGACTGGAACATTTCTTTATATGTTCTGAAGTTGTGATAAAATACAATTATTCTGGAACCAAATATTTACTACCATCAACGACATTTTGGACTCCCATCTTGATTGTACACCTGAACTAGCATTATTAGGTCTATTTGAGGTACCAATACTTGGTACGTATATTATGTTTTTACGCTCGTAAAGAAATATTGAGGGTTTGGGAAGGAGATGCTTTACCATCCATAAACTATTGGAAATGTACAATAAATACAGTATAGTTCTTCCACTTTACCAAATGACATATAAAAATCATAATTGTCCACAAAGATTCAGCAAAATCTGAGCCATGGTATAACAATATTGAGACAGCTGGACCTAGTGTTGGGCAAACAGTGTTCGCCACTGTTCGGGTTCTGCAGAACATCACCCTGTTCGGGTGATGTTCGAGTTCGGCCGAACACCTGGTGGTGTTCGGCCAAACTGTTCGCGTTCGCCCGAACGGCTCAATTCCTGGCCGAACCTGGCCGAACAGGGCCCCTGTTCGGCCGAATACGGCCCCCCTATGGGGTCGCAGGCATAAGGGGGAGCATGCCCCGATCGCGGGGGGGGGTCGGAAATTCCCCCCACCCCCTCCGCTAGCGCTCCCCCCTCTGCCCGCTTCCCCATACAAAAGTTTAAGGAAAGTACCGGTGGTAGTGGATGGCCTGGCAGTGGCACTGTGGAGTGAGGAGGAGGAGTCCGGAGAGTGACGCGTTGAGGGAGGCCGGGCAGCAGGCGTGAGGTCAGAGAAAGGGCGGAAGTACCACAAGGGTACTACCGCTGAACCGCCCGCTGCCCGGCCTCCCTCAACGCGTCACTCTCCGGACTCCTCCTCCTCACTCCACAGTGCCACTGCCAGGCCATCCACTACCACCGGTACTTTCCTTAAACTTTTGTATGGGGAAGCGGGCAGAGGGGGGAGCGCTAGCGGAGGGGGTGGGGGGAATTTCCGACCCCCCCCCCGCGATCGGGGCATGCTCCCCCCTTATGCCTGCGACCCCATAGGGCCCCCAAAAGCGGGATGTTCGGGGAGTTCGGGGTTCTTTCCCGAACCCGAACATCCAAGTGTTCGCCCAACACTAGCTGGACCCAACCCTGAATGTTATTGCCTTATCTCCTCTATCTCGGGTGTTTTCAAAAATGATTATAGGGTTACTGTTCTCTGCGGGGCCGGGTTTGGGGGGTGGGCTCAAGAGTCTTCTCTTCCTTTTTCTCCTTCTCCTTCTTTCCTTCTTACTTCTTTCTCTGTTCGCCTTTTCTTCCGCTCTGACGGCACTGTTTCTCCCATGATCTTTTTTTTTTTTTTTTTTTTTTTTTTTTTTTTTTTTTTTTGGACGGATGATCCAAGCAGTTAATGCACTTTTCAGCTGCCCATTTGAACTCAGCCATAGTCACTAAGTAGAGAAGATGAAATACAGTAAGCTTATTTTAGAGCTAATTTTCATACTTTAAGTATATGTAGCTTTTTCGGTTTGTGTTTGTGAACAAGCAGTCATAATATCTGGCCTCAGCATGCACCCACAACTCTTCCGTCATGGAAATGAGTCACTTCCCAGCGTCACAGCTTCTGGGGAAAAAAAGCGAGGCTTTGAAACGCATTTGAAGAAGTGTCTGTAAATTACATATTTTCTGCTCTTCCTTAAATCTTCCTGATCTGCAGCTTGGCGTGTGAGATTCTGATTCACAGCTCCCATCACTCTATAGCCAATGCAACCAAATTTTCAATTTACATTCATTTTATTAATCAGCTTGATTTACAGTCTTACTAAATTACACCAAGGAGACGAAATCAAGACAGCGAGAAAATGAAATGTAGTGATGATCGAACACCCAGATATTCAGGATCGGGTCGGCTCGGCCGAACATTGTTCAGATGTTTGGCATATTCGGCCGAACACCGAGCCCAATGTAAGTCAATGAGGACCCGAGCAGCTTGCCTGCTGGAGGGGTCGCAGAATGAGGGGAGAGCCATGGCCACAGTCGGTGGGGACCTCGGAGCTCTCCTCTCTGCGCTCCCCTCCAGCTTAAAAAAGTGTGTGGTGGGCAGCGGCGGGCAGATACATACCTTCCGTGCGTTCCACCGCATACTCCTCGCTCTAGCGTCTGACACAACTTCCAGTTATACTGGAAGTTGTGTCAGACGCTAGAGCGAGGAGTTTCCGTGGAACGCACAGAAGGTATGTATCTGCCCGCTGCCCGCCGCTGCCCACCACACACTTTTTTAAGCTGTAGGGGAGCGCAGAGGGGAGAGCCCCGAGGTGAGGGAGGGGGGGGGGACCGTCCCCCTCCCCACCGACTGTGGCCATAGCTCTCTCCTCATGCTTCGACCCCTCCAGCCCCCCCGAACAGCGCAGCCGAGCACCGCATGGTGCCCTGCTGAGCTCAAGCCAAACCTGAACACCCCGATATTCGGGGAATAATGAACCGTGGCATACACTGTTCGATCAACACTAAAAATGCAAGATTTTTTCTTTTAATATGGCGATTAATGCATTGACTAATCTCGATATAAAGTCACTTATCAATGCAGAGAAGTGGATCCTTTAGCTTGGTAGGTGATTCTGTAAATGAGGTAGTAAAGGTCTCATTGGATGGATTACTTGTGTGGTAAGATCAGAACACTGTTCCGCCTTGGAGTACAAGCTCCGCCTCTATGCAGAGTGACCTCTGTTTATTCAGGGAGAGTCTCCAATCAACTACTTTCACAGTTGTATGCAAGCGTTTCAGCACTCTTGGCCCAATTACCGTGGGGAAGGGTTAATGTTAGCCATGGGAGGGTTTAAGTTAGCCAATAGTTATGGGGCATGGGAGTTAAGGTTAGCCTTAGGGGTAGGAGGGTTAAGATTAGCCTAGGGCAGTGATAGCTAACCTTGGCACTCCAGCTGTGACAAAACTACAAATCCCATCATACCTCTGCCTTCTCGAGTCATGCTTAGAGCTGTCAGAGTATTGCAATGCCTCATGGGACTTGTAGTTCCACCACAGCTGGAGTGCCAAGGTTAGCCATCACTGGCCTAGGGGTAGGTGTTAAAGCAGATCCGAGATGAAAAACTAACTATAACAAGTAACTTGTCTATATGTTACCTAAAGTTTAGATAGTTTACACACCATATCTATCTGCCAACATCTTCAACAGAATCTGATTATTTCTTCCTGTGATACAATGAGGGCAGCCATGTTCTATTTGTCACAGGCTACTATCAGCTATCAGGAGATGCTATCAGCTTGCCTTTTGTAAATTCAGTCCCCTCTCCTCCTCCCCTCTGCCTCTGAAATCAATGGCTAGTAACACCTCCCCCTCCTCCTGCCCAGACTGAGCTCCTGTAAGCCCTTGCTACTGTCTGAAAATGCCAAGGCACTGGAGAAGCTGTGGGGGAGGCTTGTTTAGTTTACAGGGAATTAGAGTATCAAAACAAAACAAAAAAAGTATTTGGCTTAAGGAATGCCCTATAAACTATATAAAAGGAACACAATTATGCAATGAGTAAAAGTTTATCTCGGATTCACTTTAAGGTTAACAGTGGAGGGGGAGGTGGTTAGGGTTAGGCATCGGTAGTGGCAGTGTGCTTAGGTTTAGCTGTAGTAAAATATCGGTATTTCATATCGATATTCTACTATTTGCTTTTCAGGACACCAGCATTTCCAGGCACCTGCACTACTCCTTAATGAACAGGGTTCTCATAACTGCCTTGAAAAGTGGCATTGAGAAGATCAGAAGGGCCTGTACCAATATTATACACTTGATTGTATAACCCTGGCCTGATTTTCTCAGCCCAGAATGCTTTAGTTTGAAGTCCCTGGCTGTGAGAGTTTTTGTAGTGGGGTGATGTAGTTAGCATTGGGGAATTATATTATCTTGGGGGAGAAGTGAATACTATTTAGCACTGTGAGGTGGGTATAGAAGGTTTAGGGATAGAAGAATAATATGCAGCACCAGGGGGGTTATTACTATTATTATTATTATTTTTTATTTGTATAGCGCCAACATCTTCCGTAGCACTGTACATAGTGCAAAACAAATAATGGGTAACAAATCTACATAGGAAATTCAAGACACTGTACAGTCATGACATTCAATATTAGAAATACAAATACATACATAGTCAATGTGTAGTTTGAAATATCTCTGAAGTTGGTACATGTGCATATGGTAAAGTACAACAGTATGAGAAACTGCAGGAGGTTATGCCAGCTTGGGGGAAGGGGGGAGTTATTTAGCACTGGGGGTTTGTCAAAACTACTAAATCCCTGTGATGGTAATTGTTTCCACTTACCATTAAGTATGGTCATCATTAACTCCACACCCATAACAAGTGTAGCTCAAAAACCCCTTATCTAAGGGATGGACTTCTTTATTGGTAAGTAAAGAAGCTTAGTAGGTGGAGCCCACCACAGCCCCCCCCCCCCCCCACACCCGAATGCAAAGGCTTCTCCCCTGTAGTTAAAGGAGTTCGGGGGGGAGGGGGGGAATAAAAACGGACACTTACCTGGGGCTTCTGTCAACCCCCTGCAGCTGTAATTTCCCACGACGTCCTCCCACGATGCTCCATTCCCCGCCACCGGTCCCAGTCTAAACCACCGTCTAATTAGACTGCGTCTGCACGGCCATGGTGTCGCGTGTGCTTGCTCCTGCGCGCATCATCGGGAGCTTACTGCGCAGGCGCAGTACAAAAAAACTTTGTACTGTGCCTGCGCAGTATTCTCCCGATAACACACACGGGAGAGAGCACTATTCGTCTTCTTAGACCGGGACCGGCGGCGGGGAACAGAGCATCGTTGGAGGATGGCGTCTGACATTACAGCTGCAGGGGGCCGATAGAAGCCCAAGTTAAGTGTCCGTTTTTATTTTCAACCCCCCACGCAGAACCCCTTTAACCCCACTGGACATGATTATTTTGCATCTGGGTGGGTTTGTGGCGCAATTGCATTCATTATTTCCTATAGTGGAAAAAAAAACAGAGGAAACAAAATAAAATTGCAAAACCGCAAGAAAATAAATCTTGAGAAAATTGCACAGCACTGGTTTAATGTAGTAATTTCCTTGCCCTCCCATTAATTTAATGCCAAACACAGAACAAATTCTGTGTGCACTGCGTTGGCGCTTAGGTAAAAATTGAAATGCACAAGAGGAAAAAGGGCACATAAATTACTATGTTAATCACACTGCCTTGGCGATTGGTACATTTTCTCTGATCCAAAAATCAGATCGAAATACGGCAAGTGGAAAATGGCCCTAATTGTCAGCAAAGACTGGCAGGTCGTCTGCAGGGAACAGCACTGACGTTTATGTCACAATACACATGGGTGAGCTGTCAGAGCCGGAGTTACCAGGGGAAACTTTATATGGATGCAAATCCACCACCTGCCAGCTTCCTGTGTGAACTTAGTCTTAGGATTATATAATTCAATTATGCTGCTGCGCTCTCCAATCCTGAAACAAAAAACACACTCCACATAGGGCAATATTGTTTAAGTTTTGTGCCCCAATTTACACCAGTGTCTCGTGCTCCCCCGGTGTCACACACTTATTCCTTGTCCCCTCTCACTAGATGCTCACCAGATTGTTACCACCTCAGTCTTTCAGGTGGATCTTAAGCCTGTCAATATCAATATATTCACTTGTTCCTGTAAATCAGAAAAAAAACTCCACATAGAGTAGTACAGTTCAAAATAAGGCAGTTCAGGCAATCCCAGTGCTACATACACTCCAATCGTGCAACACCACCCGTTGATCGTGTTCCTGCACCAAATTACATGCCACACTGCTCACCAGATGCAGCCCACCTCTATGCACAGGTGGATATTGCGCTTTTGTACTCCAATAACTCCACACGATCCTCAGTGGTTCAAACACGCCTCTAGCAAAGGCTTTCCATTTATTTTCACTAAAATTGTAGCTCAAAACATAAAAACATAAAATGTTTTATGTTTTTATGTTTTGAGCTACAATTTTAGTGAAAATAAATGGAAAGCCTTTGCTAGAGGCGTGTTTGAACCACTGAGGATCGTGTGGAGTTATTGGAGTACAAAAGCGCAATATCCACCTGTGCATAGAGGTGGGCTGCATCTGGTGAGCAGTGTGGCATGTAATTTGGTGCAGGAACACGATCAACGGGTGGTGTTGCACGATTGGAGTGTATGTAGCACTGGGATTGCCTGAACTGCCTTATTTTGAACTGTACTACTCTATGTGGAGTTTTTTTTCTGATTTACAGGAACAAGTGAATATATTGATATTGACAGGCTTAAGATCCACCTGAAAGACTGAGGTGGTAACAATCTGGTGAGCATCTAGTGAGAGGGGACAAGGAATAAGTGTGTGACACCGGGGGAGCACGAGACACTGGTGTAAATTGGGGCACAAAACTTAAACAATATTGCCCTATGTGGAGTGTGTTTTTTGTTTCAGGATTGGAGAGCGCAGCAGCATAATTGAATTATATGACCCAGTGACTGGACTTTTTTCTGCAGCGATCCCATAAACTGTTTGTTGTGAACGGACTGGTAATCACTGTGTGTACTTTGTGGCGCGGTATTGTATGAATTGATTATAGTCTTAGGATTACTGCGCACATTTTCATCGCTTTTCCTCCGGCTTATTGTATATTCCTAAAGGACGTAAAGGATTTCTGAAACACTTACATATATACCGTAATATGAATTCAGAGAAGCTAATTAACTGTTATTATGCGGAGCTGTTTTTTAAAGGGACATTTCAATTACATAAAAAAATAGCTGTAAACACATATAAACGCTGCATAATGCATAAATCTTTACGTAGTTACGTAGCTTATTATTTATTGAAACTGAATTTTTTATTTCCATTTCAGCTGGCAGTAGGTGGCCCTGTTTGGTAGGCTTCAGCTATAAATGTAAATGTTGGGATAGTTTGTACAGTGGTGTACCATAAACAGACATAGGCAAAAGTCTCAGGGTCCAGTGTAGGAAGTGTTGCTGTAGGAAAGCAGAATGCATTGAATTCAATGAAGCAAGAAGCCCTGAACCCCCCCCCCCCCACCCCACACACACACACAAACACACGTACATACACACACACACACACATACCTTACCATACCTCCCAACATTTTGAGATGAGAAAGAGGGACACTTAAGCCACGCCCCTGATCACGCCCCTGCCACATAGAAAGAGGGACAAAGTCCTGAAAGAGGAACAAATGAGGAAGAAAGAGGGACAGGGCTCCCAAAGAGGGACTGTCCCTAGCGACTGTTGGGAGCTATGTATAAGAGAAAGGAGGATTAGAAAAAGAGCAAAAGAGGGGATAATTATGGCAAAAAGTGGGGAACATGGGGTAGCAAAGGAAAGGGAGAGTAAGAGAGGGAAATAATGAGGACACAGAGCAGAGGAAAGGAGAGAGATTGGTAGAGAAGAGGTGAACAGAGAGTGAGAGTAGATACAGTATCAGTGCAGTTTATCAGCCTTTGCTATAGGTTTCCTTCTCCCCAAAATTGAGAGGAAAGGGGAGTGAGAGAAGCAATAGAGAAGCAAAGGATAGACATGGGGAGGTAGTGAAAGATGAAGAGAGAGAACAAGATAGGATAAGAAAAAAGAGAGAGAGTGGGAAGGAATGTGAAAAGAGTGAAGAAGGAAATAAGACATTTTTATTGAGGCAATAAATTAGGCAGGCTGAGAGTGGGACAAAGCATAGAGCTGCCTCTGCAAAGTTATCTTAGTTTGCTTACTCATCCCAGCCTGGTCATCTGAACTGAAGCAAAACCTCAGTGTAAAACCTCTGTTCTTCTTCATTCACTCCCCAGAGACGATCTTTGTGTAGCGAGACAGACTGGATCGCTAATGAATGTAACAGGGCCTCTTAGTGGATACCGCCTCCAGTGGCACCCTGCCTCCTAGAATCATGCAGACACCAGTATCAATGCAATATATTTATTCCCCACAGACCAACGTGATCTAATGGGGTGAAGTAAGCAATAGAAAATATAGCACTAATCAAACACTTGTTAACTCAGCAAGATCATAACAGTAACAGTAATACGCTTCACACATTCAAAGTGCATAGAAAGTGTATGTCCAAGGTAGCCACCTCCTGCGCCCCTCCAGTGTCACTCTAAACAAGTGTACACTAGACTGGCACAGAACGCACCGCAGCAAAGGGACAAGCTTAATAAACTGCAATCAACACACGGTAGTAACCTCTTGCGCCCCTCCAGTGTCACTTTAAAGGAGTGCACACTACACTGGCGAAAGACGCACAACCATAGCAAAGAAACAAACTTAAGACAATGCAATCAGTAGCACAATCTTATTTAACTCCCGACTGGCCAGTGGGCTATAGTGCAGTTGCACTCGGGGTACCCCTTTAAGGAACGTTATGTGCACAGTTGGGCGTCTTGTGAAGAAGGTGCAGCAGCAAGAAGACTCCTGATGCACTCAGCAACAACAGCATAGATGCCAGTGATGTGAGAGGGGACAGGTTAACCAGGCTACAGTTCAGAATGGCAGGCTATGGCAAACAGTCCTGACATACACTGTCCACAGTTTGTTGTAAGAGGAGTGGTATGACTCCCAAACCTCTCAGCAAGGTTAATGCCCCTCTATCACTGCAAAGATGGTTCCTACCATGAGGTGTAGGGCCAGTCCCTGATAATGGTCACTCAGCAGGTGCAGAACTCACAGGCAGAAGTTTTGAGGAGATTGAGATTCACAAACTTTGTAATCCAGCTAAAATGGTTCCTTCTGAAGTCCACGCGGCTTGTACAATCCAGACTCCACCAACCTCACAGGTTCACACAGTTCTGATCCGGCAGCTGTATCCTTTCTCCAAGATTCAGCTCAGGGTGCAGCAATCTGTGTCACTCACAGGATCCCTTCTTCACACTCAGAAAACAAATGGAAGCCAGTCTGATGGATTTAGGCCTGAAGATCCAGTCCCAGTCACTCCAGACCTCACTCCCAGGCTCTAGGCACACCAGCCACACCACAGCTCCCAGCAGCCTCTGCTCACTCCAGCCTCTCTTCCAGAATTCTCTGCAGTCTTAAAGGAGCTATGCCCTCTAAAGGCAGCAGTACATAACATAACAATAACAGCACATTATATGGTGTTACATTTGCTTCACATGTACAAATCAATCTTCTTCTTAATTGCTCACCAGCAATAAGTCGGGATAGTACTACCGCTGGCAGAGGAGTTGACATCTTTGATGTTCCCGCACTGTATGCGAGGGGGCGGAGTGTGAATTGTACACACACACACAGTAGGGGGAGGAATGAAGCTTCCGCATCCAGTAATGGCGCTGCTGGCGCCTTGAGCATGTTTTATCGCCTCCACTCTGCCAAGCCACCGGGACACAAGGGGGGTGTTCGGGATTGCGGGAGAGCCCCCCCCCCCCCCAAATCGGGACAGTCCCACAGGATCCGGGACAGTTGGGGCGCTTGCCTTACCTCACTTGGGACCCTGAAACTGACATCCTCTGTGCTAATTTCTAGGGGAAAAAGTTTATTCAAGATCATCAAAAAGACGACTATATAGAGTTGATCACACTCAATACAGCCAGAGGAAAGGCACTTTTTTTAACTGGCCTGAGGAAGGCAATGCATACATTTAAAAAAAGCTGCATGTTTAAAAGGGCGCAGAATAATGGTAGTAGAATATCGGTAGTTTCACAGATAGTCTACTACATTTATATAGTAAAATGTCGGTAATATTTACCGATATTTTACTATGACCTAACCTCTTCCTACTCTCACATGGAACCCTCCCCTGGTGGTGCCTAACCCTTAACACCCCCCCACACCCAATGGGTGACTGAACATACAGTAACCACCCCACCTAAACTTAACCCCCAGCATCTTGTTTAAAATGGCACCCGAATTGCAGCTACAAATAGTTGCTACACAGAGAGAATAGCAGCTACAAATTTTAGCCGCTATACATAGAAAATAGCAGCTACAAATAGCGGTTACAAACTGTAGCCTCTATTATAGCGGGCACCAGTTTAACACTGAGTGCACCATTATAGATTTATGTACAGCTGCTAAAATCAATAAGGGAGATCGTATCGCCCTTTTAAATTTACATGGTTTTCAAGTGGCGAACACCTGAAAAACATGTTTTTACACAACAGCTACCTCACTATCAGTACAGTACTAGCTTTTACTGAAGATTCTGACTTCACATATCCTTAAATAGGGCTAAAATCAGATAATAAAAAGTTGCAATCATTTCCAGATTTCATTAGAGATCATAGGACCGTACTCACCACCTAAATGTAACACATCTCACATCACCGGAATTCTAAAAGATGTTAACTAAAATCAATACTCCACACCCAGGTAGCCATACAGTTGTCAGCGATCCTTTATTAGGGTTCAAAGAATATAAATAACTAACTGTATTCATAATTACATTTTTATATAACCATAAACATTGAAATTAAAGAGACACTGAAGCGAAAAAAAATATATGATATAATGAATTGGTTGTGTACTATGAATAATTACTAGAAGATTAGCAGCAAAGAAAATATTCTCATATTTTTATTTTCAGATATATAGTGTTTTTTCTAACATTGCATCATTCTCTAATATGTGCAGATTACACACCACTCAGCATTCAAAATGATTCTTTCAGAACAGTCTGTGAACTAATGACCTCTCCTCTGCCAGAGGAAAAGTAAATAGTTAACTAACAGTTGAGATAATAAAAGTCAGAAAACAGCCTTCTCCACGACTTTGAAAGTCGTAGAGATAATGGCTTTTTTGTATAGAGATAACAACTGGAGTTTCTTAACTCTTCCTGTACTGGAAACAATTAGAGTGTTGTATCTGATCTTAATGTTTTATTTCTTAGCTGTACTACACATACAAATCATAATATCATAGTTTTTTTTCGCTTCAGTGTCTCTCAAAGAAACATTACAATAGCTTAAAATTGACCAGGTGTAAAAATATCAACTTAAAGAAAACTAAGGAGAAAAAGTAAATTGCATATGGGCCATAATGTGGACGAGCCCTCAGGGAGAAAAAAAAATTTAAGCCTGGCACTTACTGAATTATCCTTCAGGGCCCAGTTTTAAAACATTTTTAGTCATTCTGTGCTATACATACTCTGTACAATGCTGTGGAAGATGCGGGCGCTGTATAAATGCTAAAATAATAATACATACACTAACACTTTAAGTGAATGTTTACCAATCTAAAAATAAAAAAAGTCAGATACTCACCTAAGGAGAGGGAAGGCTCGGTCCTAATGAGCCTTCCCTCTCCTCTCCCGGTGCCCGGTCCTGCGCAGGATCCCCCGTAGCAGTATTCGACCATTTCGGTCAAATACTGCCACTTCCGCAGCCGAAGGGAGCTTTCGGAAGCCTTCGGGAGCACTCGGGCTCCCGAAGACGGGCCGCTCCATACTACGCATGCGCGAGCGCCCTCTATGACGCGCTTGCGCGTATGTAGTATGGAGCGGCCCGTCTTCGGAAGCCCGAGTGCTCCCGAAGACCTCCGAAGTCCCTGCGGCGGCGGACGCGAACGGGGGAGCCAGCGCAGCACCGAGGGCACTGGGAGAGGAGAGGGAAGGCTCATTAGGACCGAGCCTTCCCTCTCCTTAGGTGAGTATCTGACTTTTTTATTTTTAGATTGGTAACCATTGGCTTTAACCTCCCTGGCAGTATGATTATTTTTGGATTTTAGGGTCTAAAAGCGGTGCCATTTTTTCACGTGCTTTTAGATCCTAAAAACCAGGAAAAAATCATACCGCAGTGACATGTGCAGCAGTCCTGCACTTCCCTCCATGGGATCCAGCGCTGCATTTCTCCTTCTTTCCACCGGGAGTGCTGTACCCCTATAGTGAGATCGCCGCCTGTCGTCAAGACAACAAATGGCGATCGCACCCGAGGGATCCAGAGCCTCAGAGAACAGGAAGAAGAATGGCTGTCAGCGTCTGGATCTCGGGGGAGGTGAGTTGAAACGCCTGCTGTGCCGCAGGCTCTACATAGACCTCCTGGCGGCTACACTGAAACAGGTGCGGGATTACCACTCCTGGCTTCTTCTCCCCCCTTCCCCCGAGCTTGACTCGGGGGCTACCGCCAGGAAGGTTAAAGAAAAACAAGAACCTTGGCGACTGACAAATAATTTCTTTTGTCAGCATCTACAGTATGTATAAAGTGAGAACATTACCTAAAGAACACTTTATTTTAATGGGGAAAAGTTCCTTGAGATATTTTAAACATCTGCATTAATAAGTAAGGGGCCAATATAAAATGAAACCATTAATCACTGGCTGGGCTGCAGCTCTTGGTGAATGGAAAGACCTCACGTAGGAAATGAAACTGAGATTTATAGCAGGTTATTAGTTCTCAGCTGTCATTCCAACCTAAATGAACAGAAAATAGCTCTAGTATTTCTGATTATAGTCTACGGAGGAGAAAATGAAGCTTTGCTTCTGAGACTATGCACATAGATCTCTGTAACGACTGGGGTTATTTCAAGGGGAAGAGGAAAGTCAGGTAAGGAGGATACCTGTACTTTTTCTGAACATTGTTAAAAAAAAGGTCTGGGTTGTCCATTTTGTGACCTTGTTTGTAACTTTGAGATTGGGATACAATTGTATTGATTTGTGGTTGCCAGAATTAAGCTAGTGGATCCTATAGACCTTGTACAACATGGATTTATAAGTACCGGTATGTGGATTGGATCACAACATAATCTTGTACCATCATCACTGATTATTATTGTATTTTGACCTCTGCTGCTTAAAGAGACTCTGTAACAACATTTTCAGCCCATTTCTTCTATTCTATAAGTTCCTATGACCTGTTATACTGTGGTCTGGATTACTGCACCCTTTTCTAGTTGCACTGTCTCTGTAATATATCTAATCTTCTTTTCTTTGGGGATCCAGGCGATCACAATGACTCGATTGGTATGTTTTTTATTGTACAAATCGAACAGTACAGATGCTCTTTAACCGTTTTAGCCTTTTGGACGTGACTTTCACTGCTGCGATGTCGCGCGCATGTATGTGCGCCCCTGTCTCACTTGTGTTATGGGGATGCTGGGGATGCAATAAAAAGGTGACTGCTGTATTGGCAAGCTGGTGCCCGGATCTTCTTTCCTCAAGTTGCTTTACTTAACGTTGTTTATCTGGAGGCACAGCGGTTAGCACCTCTATACCCCCTGGGCCAGCTGTCATCTAGTGCCGATCGATCCTCCTTGTTGAAATACATGTATGTGCGCCCCTGTGCTGCCCCCGTTAGCCCGGAGATCAATGAATGGGAACAGGGGCGTCGCTAGCCCTGTTTTAGGGGGGCACGTGCCCCCAATCTTTCCTGGGGTGCCACGGATCTCCCGGCCGCCGCTGCCCCCTCTGTCAGCGGCTCCCTCCAGCCGCCGCCGCCGCGTCTCAGACCTCAGGATCAGGCGGCGAGCCGGCGACCAATCGTGCGGGCGCTAGGACCCAGCGCCCGCACTGATATGCGGAAGTGACATCACTTCCGCATATCGAGCGGGTGCGTCCAGCGCCCGCTCGTACATCTGGTCGGGTCGCCGCTGATCCTGAGGTCTGCTGAGAGGTGGGGGGGGGAGCGGCGGCGGCTAGAGAGGGGGCCTCCCTGTCACTCACTCACTCACTCACTCACTCACTCACTCACTCACTAAAGGGGCTCCCTGGCACTCACTCACTCCCTAAAGGGGCTCCCTGGCACTCACTCACTACCTAAAGGGGCTCCCTGGCACTCACTCACTCCCTAAAGGGGCTCCCTGTCACTCACTCACTCCCTAAAGGGGCTACCTGTCACTCACTCACTCCCTAAAGGGGCTACCTGTCACTCACTCACTCCCTAAAGGGGCTCCCTGTCACTCACTCCCTAAAGGGGCTCCCTGTCACTCACTCCCTAAAGGGGCTCCCTGTCACTCACTCCCTAAAGGGGCTCCCTGTCACTCACTCCCTAAAGGGGCTCCCTGTCACTCACTCACTCCCTAAAGGGGCTCCCTGGCACGCACTCACTCCCTAAAGGGGCTCCCTGTCACTCACTCACTCCCTAAAGGGGCTCCCTGTCACTCACTCACTCCCTAAAGGGGCTCCCTGTCACTCACTCACTCCCTAAAGGGGCTCCCTGTCACTCACTCACTCCCTAAAGGGGCTCCCTGGCACGCACTCACTCCCTAAAGGGGCTCCCTGGCACTCACTCACTCCCTAAAGGGGCTCCCTGTCACTCACTCACTCCCTAAAGGGGCTCCCTGTCACTCACTCACTCCCTAAAGGGGCTCCCTGTCACTCACTCACTCCCTAAAGGGGCTCCCTGTCACTCACTCACTCCCTAAAGGGGCTCCCTGGCACTCACTCACTCCCTAAAGGGGCTCCCCTGGCACTCACTCACTCCCTAAAGGGCCTCCCTGTCACTCACTCACTCCCTAAAGGGCCTCCCTGTCACTCACTCACTCCCTAAAGGGGCTCCCTGTCACTCACTCACTGCCTAAAGGGGCTCCCTGTCACTCACTCACTGCCTAAAGGGGCTCCCTGTCACTCACTCACTGCCTAAAGGGGCTCCCTGTCACTCACTCACTGCCTAAAGGGGCTCCCTGTCACTCACTCACTGCCTAAAGGGGCTTCCTGTCACTCACTCACTGCCTAAAGGGGCTTCCTGTCACTCACTCACTGCCTAAAGGGGCTCCCTGGCACTCACTCACTGCCTAAAGGGGCTTCCTGGCACTCACTCACTGCCTAAAGGGGCTTCCTGGCACTCACTCACTGCCTAAAGGGGCTTCCTGGCACTCACTCACTGCCTAAAGGGGCTCCCTGGCACTCACTCACTACCTAAAGGTGCTCCCTGTCACTCACTATCGGGGTCCCTGTCACTCACTACCTAACTGGAGGCGCCTGTCACTCACTAGCTAACCTGGGGGTCCCTGTCACTCACTACCTAACTTGGGGGGGCTACCATATTAAGGGGGCATTCTGCTTATTTATGTGAAATGCTGTCTATTTATGTGCCTCATGACTGCTGAATGTGTCTTGTTGGGAGCCTTATGATTTGTTGGGGGCCTCATGATTGCTGAATTTGTCTTGTTGGGGGCCTCATGATTTGTTGGGGGCCTCATGATTGCTGAATTTGTCTTGTTGGGGGCCTCATGATTGCTGAATTTGTCTTGTTGGGGGCCTCATGATTTGTTGGAGGCCTCATGATTGCTGAATTTGTCTTGTTGGGGGCCTCCTGATTTGTTGGGGGCCTCATGATTGCTGAATATGTCTTGTTGGGGGTCACATGATTGCTAACTGCGAGACTATGGGAAAAGCTGAATCCTTATCATATGAGACAATAGCATTAAACCTACTTTTTTAGCGTTTTAAAACAGAAAATAAAACTGGGAGGTTCTAAAAAATTGAATACATTTTTCAGGAGTAGGATGGATGAAATTGTTTATCTTCACAGTTTATTTTCAACTTGGATTTTCCATAATGTTCATGTATGAGTTAAAACGTTTGTACAGTATTTAGTTTAAATTGCTGTTGCCACTTTGCGATAGATACCGGTAAGTGACTTTTGGGTTGCAGTTTGGGCACTCGGCCTCCAAAAGGTTCGCCACCACTGTCCTAATCTGATGTCCCACCATTGCTAGGTTTATGTAAATTTGTCTCCACCCGTTACCACACCTATATTCTGGTCCATGGCCCACCCATTTTTTGGTGCGGCGCGATAAGCACGCCACACAACGTGATCGTCATATTTTTGGCACGCTAGCTGCAGTGTGCTGAATTCTGCTGCCTACAGTATGTACAGTATACGCTGTTCTCTAGTGCTTGCACTGTGTGCTGATTTACCTCCAGTGTGTACAGTGTAAGGTGTTACTCTGTGCCTTTATTGATTGTAAACCAGCTGTATTGTATGCTGATCCCTGCTACTTTCAGTATGTACAGTATTAGCTGTAAAGCCTGGTACACACATACAATTTTGATTAGCCAATTTTAGCTCTGTTCATAAAATTCATTGTCTGTTGGCCCACTTACTGCACGGGGGTGGGAAATTGGGGGTCAGTGATTGACCAATCAAAATTGTATGTGCGTCTACATCTTTGATCTATGCCTATACTGATTGTAAATGATCGAAATAAAGGACAGGGGGCTCCGTCCAATATTTCGATGGGCAGGCCCGTTATCCGTAGCTTACACCGCTGCTAAGTTCATGTACATTTGGCCCCACCCATGGCCACGCCCACTCACCGCATGGCCACGCCCATTTTTTGCCGCGGCGCGCTGCGCGCGCCGCATGTACCTCCCCTCCTGGTGCCCACAGGTGCCACTGATCTCCAGGGACCCTAGAAACGCCCCTGAATGGGAATATCGTTCCCATTCATTGATCTAAGTTCCCGGTAGCAAAACTGATGGCTTCTTTTCAGAGGCCGCGGTCTTTCTGGAAAAAAAAAATAATGTGTGCTCGCTCACAGGATAGAAAAACAAAAAATCTACATGCACATACATTTTTATTACAAAGAGACACAATAAATACATAATACATTTAAAATTAACTGTTTACCTCCCACACCCAAAAAATACCCAAATAAAATTTTTAACAAAAAATAAAATAAAAAAATTACAGTTTAAAAAAACAAAACAAAACATAAATAGTTACATAAGGGTCTGAACTTTTTTTTAATATGCATGTGAAGAGGGTATACAACTAATATTTTTTAAATTATAAGCTTGTAAATAGTGATGGGCGCAAAACTAAAACAATGCACCTTTATTTCCAAATAAAATATTGGCGCCATACATTGTGATAGGGACATAATTTAAATGGTGTAATAACCGGGACATGGGCAAATTAAATACGTAGGTTTTAATTATGGTAGCATGTAATTTTTTAAAACTATAATGGCCGAAAACTGAGAAATAATGATTTTTTTCCATTTTTTCTTAATATTTCTGTTAAAATGCATTTAGAAAAAAATAATTCTTAGCAAAATGTACCACCCAAAGAAAGCCTAATTGGTGGCAGAAAAAAACAAGATATACAGTAGATCAATTCATTGTGATAATTAGTGATAAAGTTGTTGGCGAATGAATAGGAGGTGAAAATTGCTCGGATGCATAAGGTGAAAAATGACTGAAGGCTGAAATGGTTAAAGAACATCTGTAAGAAATGGTTAAAGAACATCTGTAAGAACCCTCCCCAGAGGATACTTACTTTGGGAGGGGGAAGCCTCTGGATCCTAATGAGGCTTCCCCCATTCTCACATCAATATGCATAAGGTGTCCAGTCCCAGGCCCGGGCCGCCCATGACGCCACATAAAATGTTTGCGCCAGGCAGTATCATTCAACGTCTTGCTACCTATACTGGGGCACCTATGCTTGTCTGGCTACCTACCTATGTCTGGCTACCTATACTTTTGCACCTATGCCTGGCTACCTATACTGGGGCACCAATGCCTAACTAGCTATACTAGGAGCACTTATGCCTAGCAAGCTATAATGGGGGCACCTATACTTCACTACCTATACTGGGGGAACCTATACGGGGCTTCCTATACAGGGTGCACATATACCTGGCTACCTACCTATTCTGAAGGTATTTTGTGTTTGGTCACAAAACTGCCAGGTGCTGTGTGATCATTCCAAATGGGGGAGGGCACAACCTCACAAATTTTCCTCAGGCATAAAAAAAAAGTCTAGAAGCGGTCCTGTCCACCCCTTGACATTATTAAAACGTTGTTTAATTTAAAACAAAAAGATATTTTTAAATAAAAAATGTCATTATTAATTCTATCTTAATTGTTGTAATTCAAAGGGATCTATTGGAAATCATGATTAAAGTACTTCCCCCAATGACCCACCCTCACCAAAAGGAGCCCCAGTGATGATCGTAATCAACAAATTACGATTTCGCTAAATGTTGCGTAAATTTTCGCAATTACGCTTATACGTAATTACGATTTGCAAATTCAATTGATTCCGTGCAAGTCATTAGTAATTTTGCATACAATTTTTCGCAAAATTTTGTGTAGTTTCTTTCCGACTTCAGCAGTGATTAGCAGAGCCCCCATACATGCTATTGACACCAAAGAAAATCGCTACATATGTTAAGCATAGTGAAGTAAAATAGTGGGTACAAGTCAAAAAAAGAATTTTTCAAGAAGACCTTGTCGTTTTTGAGAAATTTGATTTTAAAAATGCAAGTAAAAAATGGTTTTTAAACTTAGAAAAATGACAGTTTAAAAACCATTTTTTCTTTGCATTGTTAAAATCAAGCTTCTCAAAAACAACAAGGTCTTCTTGAAAAATTCTTTTAGTGACTTCTACCCACTATTCTGCTTAACATATGTAGCAATGTTGGTAGCAATAGCATGTATAGGGGATTTGCTATTAACCTCTAAAGTCGGTACAAAATTATGTGAAATTTCGCAAAAATTACACGAAATTTTGAAATACTACTATTACATTAGAAATGAATTACGATTTTCTCTGAAATTTCGCATTACGATTACGATGCCTAATCGCGAATTTCAATGCAAAATGTCGGCCCACCACTGACCCCAACAAATAAATATTGAAAGGACAACTGAACTGGGGGGAATATGGCAACTAACATATTTAATTCCATTTAAACAATGGAAGTTGCCTGGCTGTCCTGCTGAGCCTTTGTTTCTAATACTCTTAGCCATAGTCCCTGAACAAGCATGTAGATAAGGTGTTTCTGATTGAAGTCAGACTGGATTAGCTGCATGCTTGTTTCAGGTCTGTGATTCAGCCACTACTGCAGCCAAATAGAACAGCAGTACTAACGGGCAACTGGTATTGTTTAAAGTGTACCAGAGACCTAAGAATAGAAAGAATCATTACTTACCCGGGGCTTCCTCCAGCCCCATAAGCATGTCTGAGTCCCTTGCCGTCCTCCAGTGGTTTGCCGTTCAGCTGCAATCAGCCCCGGAAACTGTCTCAGTCGCGTCAGTCGTGGTCTTCTGCGCAAAGAAAATAAATATGGTAACCAATATTCCTCTCAGTTTTGGTGTATTTTAGTGATGTGCATCAAGTCCACATAATCATAATTTTTTCACCGTACAGTTGTGTTCAAAATTATTAAACCCCCACTGAAATTGAGTGTTTTTGGCCACTTTGACGTTGATTTTGATCATTTCAGTCATCTTGTTTACAATGAAATCAAAGAGGCACTTGTAAGTCAGACAAATATAACATAACATTTATAATGAAATAACCACAACTGTCTTTTCTGTGCTCACATCATTATCAGTTTTATTCAACCCCCAAGTGACATTCATTTTTCGTACTTAGTACAACATCCTTTTCCGGTTATAACAGCTTTTAAATGTGAAGCATAGCTTGACACAAGTAGCTTGCAGCAATCTACGGGTATCTTAGCCCATTCTTCATAGGCAAAAGCCTCCAGTTCAGTCACACTCTTAGGCTTGCGTGCTGCAACTGCTTTCTTTAAAGGGACTCCGAGCTCAAAATAAAAACGAAATTGGTACTCACCTTGGGCTTTCTGCAGCCCAGTGTAGGTCGGGAGGTCCCACGACAGCGTCCTGGCTCTTCTCCTAGGCCTTCCCTCAGAAATGGCTGCCCGGGGACCAAGTGTCGGGCTCCTTCTTCCGTACATGTCACGTCTGTCGTCACCACGCCGGCCACCTCACGTCATCACGGCGGCCGGCGTGACAGTACGGCACATGCGTGATTTAAGTGCACATGTGCAGTACTGTACAAAGGAGAGCTACAGCCAGCCTTCCCTGGGGCTAAATTTTGTTCACTTTAAGGGTTTGTTCACACTAGACGTGTTTTCAGCCTTTTTTCAAGCGCAGGCGATTTTTAAAATCGCCACCCAAAATGCTTGTGCAATGAATGTCTATGAGAAGGTTCATATCAGTGCGGTTCGTGCGCTGTGCGTTCAGCAAAGCGCTGCAGGGACCATTTTTGAGGCGATTCTGCCTCAATGAAAGGTATAGGAGAAACACAAAACACTCACAAAATCGCTTTGTGCAGTGATTGCATTTGTGTTTTTAAGAATAAATACATTGTATTTATTATTTTCCGGGTCAAAGAGTTCACTTCCTGACTTGCGTCAGGGAGTGAATAAAAAAAAAACACTCTGGAAAAGCGCTTAGAAAAGCGCTTTTCATAAAAAAGCATTGCCCATCCAAGCTCCGGGAATTGGAAAAACAATTGCGTCAAAAAAAGCCCAACAAGGACGCTACTCGAGCGGAACGCAATGTGAACGAGCCCTAAAGGATACCTTAGCGCATACAATTTTTTTGTATGTGCTAAGTTATCCTGTAAAGTGTGATTAAACTCTGACGTAACATTCAGTAAAAGCATGTTTTCCTACTTGGTATGACCCATACAGTTACCATATTTGCTTTTGTGCACTAGTAATATTGTCTGTTTACAAATTACAAGTTCCCAAAGTACATTTACCTGAGCAGCTGGTTTTAAAATGTAATTTGAGTCCTGTATTATTTCTCCCTCTGATATGCTAGAACTCAGAGGTGGAATAATATTTAATGCTTCCCGGAATTTCATTGGCAGTAGGGTGAGTCGTCATTTGTCTCAAACTGCGCCCAAATTACCGGGCGGCGAGTAGATACCAACCTGTATCAGGATCTATTTTGTAACTGATGTCTAAATCCTTGTTTCCTGTGTCCTGATGCCAGTTCCAGTGCATTATGGGAAATGGTGGTGCATTCTTCTGGACTTTACTTAGCAAGCCAGAGAGAGAGAGAGAGAGAGAGAGCTAAACACTATACAACAGCCTCTCCTCCACTATGGCCATTTCCTCTTTCTATACAGAGAGAACTTTACTTGGCTGGCATTATTTAAAAGGTAATAAACTTGTCTTCCAAGATTCTGTCAGATTTATTTATGGCTGTGTCTGTGTCATTTCTCTGCCCTTTTGAATCTAGTATCAGCAACATGCGGAATCAGACGCCTTTGTGCATTTATTATGTGATCCCCCTGTTGCAGCTCATAAACAATGATGACAGATCTGGCTGGCAGATTCAGAGGTCAATAATCATGTAACAACTTGTAAGTTGTGATGATTGAGTGTATGAGAACTTTGGTAGAAGCATATAATCAGTGTGGTCAGCTGACAGGTCTGCACGGCCCTGATTTGCTGAGATCACTTCCTGGTTTAGCTCATGATCGTGACCAGCAAATCAGAGACTTACAAATCTATCACCCGATCAAATTCACCTCATGCTTGTCCATGAGTTCTCATACACATGAGCATCACTACAGGTAAGTAGTAGAAGCACATATTCTAACTGGAGTCAGTTACAGTGGGATGCGAAAGTTTGGGCAACCTTGTTAATCGTCATGATTTTCCTGTATAAATCGTTGGTTGTTATGATTAAAAAATGTCAGTTAAACATATCATATAACACACACAGTGATATTTGAGCAGTGAAATTCAGTTTATTGGATTTACAGAAATTGCGCAATAATTGATTGAATAAAATTAGGCAGGTGCATACATTTGGGCACTGTTGTCATTTTATTGATTCCAAACCCTCTAGAATGAATTATTGGAACTCAAATTGGCTTGGTAAGCTCAGTAATCCCTGACCTACATACACAGGTGAATCCATTTATGAGAAAAAGTATTTAAGGGGGTCAATTGTAAGTTTCCCACCTCTTTTAATTTTCTCTGAAGAGTAGCAACACGGGGGTCTCAAAATAACTCTCAAATGACCTGACGACAAAGATTGATCACCATCATGGTTTAGGTGAAGGATACAGAAAGCTGTGTCAGAGATTTCAGCTGTCTGTTTCCACAGTTGGGAACATATTGAGGAAATGGAAGACCACAGTCAGGCTCAGTTCAAGTTAAGGCTCGAAGAGGCAGACCAAGAAAACTCTTGGATAGACAGAAGCGACGAATGGTGAGAACAGTCAGAGTCAACCCACAGACCAGCACCAAAGGCCTACAACATCATCTTGGTGCAGATGGAGTCACTGCTTAGGTCACCTAGTTATTAATAATGCAAACAAACAATAAGTATTTGCCAGGGATCCTTATACAGCAATATTGCAGCTGTACAGCGATCCCTGGCAAAAGCGTTGCCACTTCCACCGGGTCTCCAGGTAGTCATTACACACTGCATACTGACCACCTGGTAAGCCCGGCATGAAGATTCACTGCTCTTTCTTTTAATATATGCACATTTTCACTACTGATAGATAGATACATTATCTGTCATTCAACTGCATTAAAAAAAGACAACAACATTTTTCTAATCGTAACAACTAAATTGATTTTCTCAAAAATTACAAGGTTTTTTTTGCAAGATTTGTTTTCTTTTTTTCCACTGTTCTCCCTAACGTTCAAATTCAGTGGTTCTAGCATGGATGGGGCTTTGCTATTAACCGCTAAAGTTGGCGGTATTGACGACAATGTTAAAATGGGGAATGCGAACATTTGGGTAATAAATTTTGTGTAAATGCTGATGGTGAAACAACCACTGCCCGACCTCCCCTTCCTCACTGTAATCCCTGCTGATTCCCCAACAAAAATCTGCCGTGCCACCCTAGTTTGCCTGCCTCCATAGTTGCCCATGTTAATAGCCGCAATTAGCCTCAGGCCCCTTTCACACTGGGATTTTTTTATTGCGTTGCGTTGCCCTTTTTTTACCGCAGGGTAACACCAAAGCAATGAAAGTCTATGGGACATTTCATACCTGATACGGTGTGATGTGATGCCCCGGGAAGTTTCTGATTTTAAGCGAAAGCATCAGTGCGTTATGGGTCAACATCCACAGCTTCTTGCGTTGACCATAAGTTATGTAAGTCAATGGCGCTGCAGATATTTTAAAATGTTTCTCGTTTTTGGTGCGCATGAGCGGATGCGTATTTTTTTTAAATACTTTCTTGCAATTCATATTTCTGCCACAGGAAGTGAGCGCTAGAGAGCCATACTTATAGATTGCCTTGCTGACAAAAGTTACATTACCGCACATTACTGCCGGTTTCTCCAAAGCATGTTTTTAGAGGTGCAGTGCGATCATTCAATCGCACCGCAACTAAAACGCAGGCTGTTTAATGGGAAATCGGCCCCAGGGTTCTTTCACACTGGTGTGTTGCATTTCCTGTTTTGCTGCAGTGTAACATTACACCAATGAAAGTCTATGTGGCATTTCATACCTGTCTGTAAGTGACATTTTTGCTGCTCGGGTAATGCTGGCGCAACAGCACGTTGGTTGCCGGCTTGCACGGCGATGTGCAGCGACCGGTAGTCGTGCAAGTCTATGGTGACGCAGGTTTTAATAACATTTTCAGCATTCACATTGCAGTGCGCATGAGCGGAAGCGTATTTTGTAAATACACTTCCGCACAATTTGTTTTCCAGTGACAGGAAGGAAGTGCTAGAGAGCCTAACTTCCTGCTCGGCTTTCAGCCAGAAGGGGGGTTACCGTGCACTGACGCGGAAATCACTGAAGGCTGTTTGAGGTGTTGCTGTGAGATGCAATTATCAGACCGCAACACTTAATTATTGCTGGTTAGCACTAGTGTGAAACTGGCCTCAGTGTTATATCCCCATGTTTGCATTCTTCTTTGGACACTGTCACAGAAGATATTGGAACTACGCTACAACCAACAATAATAGGTTTAAAGAGAAACCGTCACCAATAATTTAACTTCATCTCAATCAGTAGCTGATACCCCCTTTCCCATGAGAAATCTTTTACTTTTCACAAACGGATCATCAGGAGGCTCTGTATGGCTGATATTGTGGTGAAACCCCTCCCACAGTGTGATGTCAGGACCATGGTTCTGACATCACACTGTTGGAGCCTTGTTGCGTTGTGGGAAATAACAGCTGTTTACAGCCGTTTCCAACTGCCAAAAAAGCAAGCAGCATCTCCTTCCACTGACATCACCTGCCAGCAGTAAAAATTTCACCATGTGATAAATGTCAGAATGTAAATCAGGGAGAGGAGAGATTTTGCAATGGGCAAACACTGACTAAATCAACTATACATACTGTAATTATTGTAAAAATGAAGCACTTTTGTATTACATTATTTTCACTGGAGTTCCTCTTTAATAATTGTGCACTACAGCAAAGTCTTTATGGAAATCTGGAGTTTTGAGGAGAAGGCCGTATTTGCTGAATAAATGCATGTTCCATTTTTTCCTTTTTTTGTTCCTTTCTATAGGCCTTACTGGAATTCCTCCCATGCAATTCTCTTCCTATTCATATTAATGCAGCAGATAAAGAGGCACACCGCTCTTAGATATAATTCAATTTATTATGTTAAGAAGATATTACTTTTCATGCCCATTTTTTAAGAAATTGCTTCCGACCTTCCATTACCGTAAAAAGCAGAGTAAAAAAAAAATTCTAAAGATAGATACGTTTTTGAAGTGGTTTAACTTTAATGAGGGAACATCAAGCACTTTCCACCTTTTTTTTCCAAACGCTTCTGAAGACTTTACATTTAAAGTGAATGGTACGTCCAGGAGGACCGGCGAGAATAATTGCCCAAACTGTGTGTCTGAAATGATGGGCATTAGATCTGCTCCTTTTTTAGCCACTTCACTGTACCTCCGGCTTCAAATTTCACCCTTGGAGACCAGGCAGAATCCATCAGATGAAGAACAAGTGTCTTACCTAACAGTCATTAAAACACAATTTTGCTGAATATTCACTCAGCTGTAAAGCTCCCTCATTCTACGAAAATGTGTTCCATCAGAAAGATATTGTGAGCAAAAAAAACTGCTGGTTTTAAAAGCACAAACTAGTACAGTAGTGAAAATGATTAAAAGTGAAATATAAACCATGAATATACTCTAAATACAAATGGTATCTATTAACGTAAACCTGAGATGGAGGGATTAGAGGATTTGGTCTTACCTGAGGCTTCTACCAGTTCCCTCGGTGTCTGGCCGGTCCCTTCTGTCCTGCCCACTGTCAGCTCTGGTAGTCACAGGTTACTAGATAAGTGTGGACCGGTGGCATGCTTCCTTGGGAGTCTTCTGCACCTGCACAGGTATTTAAGGCTTGTACCTGTGAAGGTGCAGAACTCTCCTGGCCATTGGAGCGGGATCGAGGAGTCGTGTGGCCAGGGCTGGGCATGCACAGTCATCCCATCTTAGCTGAGGGCCCTTTTACAGTTACTGCTTTGGTATGAGTTAGTACACATTTTTTTTCCTCCATAGCAGTGCAGTGTGAAACAGCTTTTAGTTAAAACGCGTATAGTGTGAACTGAATCATAAGAAAACCATGGACATTATCTTGCACATCAGTTTCCTTTCATTTGTAACTGAGAGCAACTGAAGAAGTGTAAAAGGACACTTAGGGCCCTTTTACACTTAAAGGAACACTATCAAACCAATTCTTCTAAAATGACAATGTACAAATAATGTCTAAGTAGCTGTGTAAACATTTTCCTACTTTTCATGTTAAATATCAGAGGTAATAGCTGTAGTTCATTGTGTGTAGATGTAACGCTGGGGGGTCATATTTTCTGACCAGCCAGCAAAACAAGGCTGAGAGCTGAATTATGGAAGAGGCTACACAGGCTGCCCAGAGCAACTGCAGCTCTGGGCCTCTGATAAGATGCAATGGCAGCACAGTACGATGTTGCGCTGCTCTTGCGATAGCAAACATCAGACAGATACAAGACAGACTGGAATGAGGCAGCCAATCACGACCACAGTGATGGCGTACCTCACAAGAGCAGGACTAGAGGATTCTCCACTCCTACACCGGAGATGGCGCAATCCACAAGGCAGGACAGACAGAGCAAGATAAACAGGCAATAGGTTAAACACTGATAATCACAGGTAGTATTAAACAGTATAACAGAACTAACTATTGTACAAAATCCCTGGGGTCCTGCCAGTTCAAATGTACCACAGATCTGACTAAACATAAACAAGGACTTGAGACAAACAGAATGAACGCTTGCTAATCCAGTCACTGACTCAGCGACAGCAAGCGTTCACACACAGACCAACACACAAGGTAACAGGAACAGGACTAGGAAGGATTCGCTACTCCTCCGCAGGAGTCAGCGCAATCCACGCAAGGTAACAGGAACAGGACTAGGAAGGATTCACTACTCCTCCGCAGGAGTCAGCGCAATCCATGCAAGGTAACAGGAACAGGACTTGGAAGGATTCGCTACTCCTCCGCAGGAGTCAGCGCAATCCACGCAAGGTAACAGGAACAGGACTAGGAAGGATTCACTACTCCTCCGCAGGAGTCAGCGCAATCCATGCAAGGTAACAGGAACAGGACTTGGAAGGATTCGCTACTCCTCCGCAGGAGTCAGCGCAATCCACGCAAGGTAACAGGAACAGGACTAGGAAGGATTCACTACTCCTCCGCAGGAGTCAGCGCAATCCATGCAAGGTAACAGGAACAGGACTAGGAAGGATTCACTACTCCTCTGCAGGAGTCAGCGCAATCCATGCAAGGTAACACGGAACCAGGAACAAATGCCCAGAAGTAACAGATAGACAGGCTAAGACTGCAACTATGATGGGCGGAGCACGCTTGCAGGAAGCAAACCTTTATACTGAGGTCATCCAATGAGAGCAGAGATGCAAATCTCCACACAGCTGAATGGTAATCATTCAATCCTGAGCTGACTTGAAACCCATTTGCTAGCTGAAAGACCATCATAACAAATGCATGCAGTTCTATGCAAGAACATGCATGCAGGAAATCCAGGGCTATCTGGCTGCAGCTCAGCTGCAGCAAACCATTAGTAAAATGATGACAGCATCCTGAGCTGCCCAGAACTGCAGAGCGATTGCAAACGACAAAGTGACTCACTGCAAATGCACAACCAAATGCAGACTGACAAACCAGAACTGTCCATTTGCGGCTCCACCTGCAATGGACAGAACACGTCACAGGAGGAATCCTAACAGTAGATTTGAGTTTGGTTGGAATGTCTCATTTGCATAGATGAATCTCTGCAATCTGACATGCTAAGAACAGTGTAATAATGAAGCAGAGTTATATGCAATGGCTCTAGTGTCGGATTTCACATACTATTACAAATGTTTATGTTGCACATAAGATACTTTTCCTCTGTTCTCTGCAGACAGCTCAGTCCGAAACAGACAGTGAGAGCTTTCTCTCTCACACAGGGTTAACAGATGCAGTGTGAGGGAATCCCACCTCCCTTCATTATGTAGTCTGACAAATTTTGGCCTCAGTGAAAAAGCTTTCAGCTAAAACGTGTATACTGGGAACTGAGCCATAGGAAAACAGACATTACTTTGAAAATCAGTTGTCTTTCAGTGTAACTGAGAGCAACTGATTAAGTATAAAAGGGCCCTTGGGGTCCTTTTACAGTAGAGGGAGAAAGTAAGCAGGGACAGCTCTGTGCCCACTGGAAAATATTGGATTGCGTCTCTATCAGGGGAGGGTGTGTGTGTGCTTGATTACAGCGGCGGTCACCTGGGCGAGGGAAGAAGCAGAGAATTGGCTCTCCCCTGCTAGGCAAAGTAAGGGAAAATGACAAATATTTTCCCCTACTGACTACATAGCCTGTCCTCTGATAGCCTAATCCAATAGCCTATTGCTGGAACCTGAATTATGGAGATTTCAGGAGCAAACCTTTCCTGTGTGGCTATAGACTGTAATAACCTTACGCCCAAGGTGGTGGCGCATAAGGCAGGCGCAACATGGTGCCATTCAGATGCCGAGAAGACCAGACTTGCTGTCAGCTCTCCATTGACTACGTCATATGGGTGATGATTGGAGGAAAGAGGCTTTAGAGAGCAACCAGACTACTGTTCTGACCATTAAAATTGCAAATGTCATCTTGACAGGAGAGGAACTACAGGACGCAACCTTCCAGGTATTTTCAATATATTTACTGGGAAAAGTATAGTACAACTTTGCATACCAAGTAATGCAAATTTACTGCCACATATATTGCCTTGTCTCTTGAGGGGCTCACAATTGAATCTGCATTTTCTTGACAAAAAAACGACTATTACATCAGAGACATTAATGCGACCTTGTAAATTGGCCCCATTAGAGAGACACAGGGGTAGCTGAGATACTCTATAATGACATTAGTGCTTCTCTGTGCAGTCAGGATCACAGGCTTGGAGACAGGTGAATTATTTTGTGAACACTCAGCAGATTTTTCTTTGCTCTTTGTAGAAAGCAAATAACACAGGCTTAATCATTTGCCAGCCAGAAACAATCATTATTCCCTCGAAGGAAGTGTCAGCGAAATGAGTCGTTTTTGTGCAATCTTGCATAAAAGGAAGGAGCGATGATCTCTTTATAGAAGATTCACGTTTTCATAAAAGGGTGAAGCTGTTCTATTAGGACGCAGCTTCTTTGTGTCAGAAGTAGCTGCACTTCCAGCGCTGAGAACAGCGAGAGGACAGCGCCGCAAAGACTGATGTCAGCATTAGGGGCATACTTCTTACACACCAGAGACGCTAATAGAGCTGGAGATAGGGAAAGCTCTCATTGGTGCCTGTAGGGATTTACAGGAATGAGGTTTAAACTCGCTGGTTTAAAATATATTATAAAATAACTGAAATGTTGCTATTGGGAGACAATACCTGGATCTCAATACTGCAACTACAGGACTGTGCATATTTGCTAATTATTTCTGCACATGGGATGCATAATTACCGCTAGGTTAGGGGGAGTAAGTGCTTAAAGAGGAACTCTAGTAAAAATAATGTAATAAAAAAGTGCTTCATTTTTACAATAATTATGTATAAATGATTTAGTCAGTGTTTGCCCGTTGTAAAAACTTTTAAATCCCTGATTTACATTCTGACATTTATCACATGGTGACATTTTTACTGTTGGCAGGTGATGTAGCTGCTGCATGCTTTTTAGGCAGTTGGAAACAGCTGTAAACAGCTATTTCCCACAATGCAACAAGATTCACAGACAGGAAACTGCCAGGAGTACCACGGTCCTCAGTTTGTTGTGGGAGGGGTTTCACCACAATATCAATCATCAGCGCCTCCTGATGGTCTGTTTGTGAAAAGGAATAGATTTCTCATGTAAAAGGATGTATCAGCTACTGATTGGGATAAAGTTCAATTCTTGGTCGGAGTTTCTCTTTAAAAAGCAGTGATGAAAATGGGCGTAGCAATAGGGGATTCTGAGGATGTGACTACGCCAGTGTTCCTGCCCCTGAGGTGCCCACATAGGGCCCTCCTCCAGCCATTGCACTACCTCATTATTGGCATAATGATCGCCTTAAGGGATGCTCATTTCGATTCCGCAGAACTGAAATCTCCGCATTTCCGATTGGAAATCACATTTTCGCATTGGAATGTGGTACGTGGAAATTAGTGTGTGGAATGCGGAATTCGACAGAAATCGTGGGAATTTTTCGCTATACCGATAAGCGGTCATTTTAAGCCAATTAGAAGACTCGGGTTGAATCAGCCAATCAGAGGATGAAGATTTGTATTGCGGTAGGCGGTAACGGAAACTTTCTGCGGAAATCCGTTGAACCAATAGTTAGTAATTTTAAGCCAATCAGAAGACTCGGAATGAAGAAGCCAATCAGAGAATGAGGATTTGTAGTGCGGTAAGCGTAGGTGGAATTTTCCGCAGAAAACGGAAATCCGTGGGAATCAGAATACCGTAGGAATACTGCTAAATACCGTCAGAATACAGCGGATAATGGAAATCTGCATTGCCGGAATGCAGAATTTCCGCGGAATCTGAAATCAGCAATTCCAACCATCCCTAATCGCCTTTAACCAGTTCACCGCTAAAGGGTTTTTGGAGCAACTTTCCCTTTTCAGCACTCCTCCCTTTCATTTGCCAATAACTACTTATTAGCATATATGCAGTACATACATATATTTGTGCGGCCTACTCCCTATCTCCAAATTCTTACAATGCATACATTCATATGCCCACCATCTGTATGTCACACTCTGCATTTAGTACCTGTAAACATACATATAGACAAACAACCTGTGTTATCATTCATGATCAAGCCATGGCCACATGGTCCTAATTCACAAACCAGTCTCTTCTCCTTAAGACATTACACATGTGTTTATACTTACATTTATATTGATAATTTTACATATATATATATATACAGTGGTGTGAAAAACTATTTGCCCCCTTCCTGATTTCTTATTCTTTTGCATGTTTGTCACACTTAAATGTTTCTGCTCATCAAAAACCGTTAACTGTTAGTCAAAGATAACATAATTGAACTCAAAATGCAGTTTTAAATGATGGTTTTTATTATTTAGTGAGGAAAAAACCTCAAAACCTACATGGCCCTGTGTGAAAAAGTGATTGCCCCCCCCCCCCCCCCCCTTGTTAAAAAATAACTTATATGTGGTTTATCACACCTGAGTTCAATTTCTGTAGTCACCCCCAGGCCTGATTACTGCCACACCTGTTTCAATCAAGAAATCACTTAAATAGGAGCTATCTGACACAGAGAAGTAGACCAAAAGCACCTCAAAAGCTAGACATCATGCCAAGATCCAAAGAAATTCAGGAACAAATGAGAACAATAGTACTGTAACTGAGATCTATCAGTCTGGTAAAGGTTATAAAGCCATTTCTAAAGCTTTGGGACTCCAGCGAACCACAGTGAGAGCCATTATCCACAAATGGCAAAAAAATGGAACAGTGATGAACCTTCCCAGGAGTGGCTGGCCGACCAAAATTACCCCAGGAGCGCAGAGAAAACTCATCTGAGAGGTCACAAAAGGCCACAGGACAACATCTAAAGAACTGCAGGCCTCACTTGCCTCAATTAAGGTCAGTGTTCACAACTCCACCATAAGAAAGAGACTGAGCGAAAACGGCCTGCATGGCAGATATCCAAGGCGCAAACCACTTTTAAGCAAAAAGAACATTAAGGCTCGTCTCAATTTTGCTAAAAAAAAACATCTCAATGATTGCCAAGACTTGCGGGAAAATACCTTGTGGACCACCGAGACAAAAGTTGAACTTTTTGGAAGGTGAGTGTCCTGTTAAATCTGTCGTAGAAGTAACACAGCATTTCAGCAAAAGAACATCATACCAACAGTAAAATATGGTGGTGGTGGTGTGATGGTCTGGGGTTGTTTTGCTGCTTCAGGACCTGGAAGGCTTGCTGTGATAGATGGAACCATGAATTCTACTGTCTACCAAAAAATCCTGAAGGAGAATGTCCGGCCATCTGTTCGTCAACTCAAGCTGAATCGATCTTGGGTGCTGCAGCAGGACAATGACCCAAAAGACACCAGCAAATCCACCTCTGAAAGGCTGAAGAAAACCAAAATGAAGACTTTGGAGTGGCCTAGTCAAAGCCCTGACCTGAATCCTATTGAGATGTTGTGGCATGACCTTAAAAAGGCAGTTCATGCTAGAAAACCCTCAAATAAAGCTGAATTACAACAATTCTGCAAAGATGTGTGGGCCAAAATTCCTCCAGAGCGCTGTAAAAGACTTGTTGCAAGTTATCGCAAACGCTTGATTGCAGTTATTGCTGCTAAGGGTGGCCCAACCAGTTATTAGGTTCAGGGGGCAATTTCTTTTTCACACAGGACCATGTAGGTTTTGAGTTTTTTTTCTCACTAAATAATAAAAACCATTATTTAAAACTGCATTTTGTGTTCAATTATGTTATCTTTAACTAATGGTTAATGGTTTTTGATGAGCAGAAACATTTAAGTGTGACAAACATGCAAAAGAATAAGAAATCAGGAAGGGGGCAAATAGTTTTTCACACCACTGTATGTATATATATATATATATATATATATATATGTATATATATATATGTATATATATATATATATATATATATATATATATATATATATATATAAATATGTGTGTGTATATATATATATATATATATATATATATATATATTCTTCTTGTGAATATATGTGAAGTGTATGTATTGAGCACTTTACATTTGCTGATTGTAGGCACTTTTATTGGCCTGAGGAAGCGGGCTTTGATGCGCGAAACGCGTTGCATGGCGCCCACGCTCTGATGCTGTCTATTGCTGGGCTGGCACATTATTTGACCTGAAGAAGCGACATAGCGCTTTTTGAAGTACTTAACAAACAGTGAATCCTTTTTTTTTTTTTAAATACTGTGAGTCTTCTTACAAGGTAAGATTTAGAATTCTACCTGATAGTGCCACCAAAATGTTTCTGACTTAAACCTCTTTGTACACCTCCTGCCTGTGTTTTTCGTTTTTTTTCTGGGTGCCCAGACACTCCACCACTGCATCTCTTATCACAACAAAATGATCTATATCTTGTTTTTTACACCACCAGTTAGGCTTTCTTTGGATGGTACGTTTTGCTAAGAATTATTTTATTCTAAATGCATGTTAACGGGGAGTGTGGTGATATATTGGGGTGCTGATAATGTTAAGGATAATAACAGAACATATTTCTGTCCTTTTTCTGTCTACTGGGTAAAACCTCAGATGTGTATTGTGCTTGGTAGTAATTGGTCACCTGGCCAGAGTAAACTGAAGGATAATGTAAGTCTGCATGTAAATGTACATTACCTCTGCCCTCATTGTCCAACCGGGGAAACTGTGTGTACTGCTAATTAGCGGCCAATTGAGGAAGAATAGGCTGGTCGGCATGGCTTTTGAACTGGAATCAGCCATTGTCCCATCATACAAAGCAAGCCTGCCAGAGTGTTGGGGATGGGAAGCTGACACCTGAAGGTTGGAAATTTACATGGAAGGGGTTGGAAATTTCTACAGACTTTAAAAACGGAAGTGGAATTGCTTTGAAATCTGTAAGTGTAAACAGGATTACAGGCAAACTGCTACCTGTAACCAAAATTCAATCTTTTCATGGATGTGCTAAAATACACTTTAACCAAGGAAATAATGTGGAGGAAGCTTTTTGATGTCTGCAGAGTTCAAGCGGTGAGATTGTATCCTGCCAAACTTCAAGAAGCTAAAACAGGAACCCCCTTTGAAGTTTGCATATCACAAGAAAGATTATGACAAGCGTTCGGTGATGTCACAAACGGGGAAACTGCATTAGTTCCTGGGGGCTGGATATTAAATGCCCCAGGGGACACTTCGGACTATTTAAGCTGGCCCAGGACAGCCACCAGTATCTTCTCTCGGAGGTAGCGAATAGCTAGGGATGATCGCGACTCCTGGTCGAAACGGCGTCCTCCCGTCAAACAACGTTCTAACCTAAGCTGGTAACATTCTTTTTTCCCCCGTTTATTTTTACGCAAATATCCGTGTGTGTTATCTTTGTAACTTTTATCTTGTAACTATTTTTACTTTGTTTTTTGTAATCTTTTTGTATATATATTAAGTTCTGCATTGTTCTATGTTTTTATGGAATATTAAATCATTATTTAATAAGCTGACTTCTGCTGTACTAAACTAACACTCATAGCCTAGAAGGGACTGAAGTGTAACCGTGTATAAGTTCATGCCTAATTGTACGCTTGAGCAACACTACCGTACGAAATTGTAATTGCATTGTGTGTGGGGGCGTTTGTCATACGTTGGCCTAAGCGCGCAGCTGACCCAACGTACGAACAACGCCAGTGCGAGTAGCGACAGCAGAGTGGCTAACAGTATCGTTCGGAACGACTGTTAGTGGGTCTTTGCTTCACGACAGTGTAAGATTGCAACTGTGTGTGTGTGTGGGTGCGTGGCATTCCCGTATTTGGCCTAAGCGCAAAGCTGACCCAAATACGAAAACGCGGAGTGCGCGCTGAGGACTCGACAGCAGAGTGGAAGTGTCTAGCGAACCGCTAGTGGTGGCAGTGAGAGGTGTTCTGAGGGGTCCCAGCCTTGTTTTAGCTTGACTAAGGCTGCTTCCCCTCTCAGTCTGGTCAAACCCGCAGTCGGGAACCGTATACGCAGGCGTGCCGCGGGCCGGTTCCTGACAGGGAGGATAAAAAAAATAAAAATGGAAAAAAACGGGCAAATAAATGTGCTTCTGTGGATAAAAGCCAGGGGTTATGCTTTAAATGTTGCCTCCAAGGCTTCCCATTGGTCTAATAACAGACCACTCGGGATCAGGATGTTCCTCATTGGTCTGTTATTAGACCAATGGGGAGCCTTGGAGCCAAAATGTAAAGATGCTTTTGTGCTCTAGCTACACATAACATAACTAGAGCAGCTCCGTGTTCCCTCCTCCTCGGCTTTCCGCTGTCAAAGCGCCCACCCACGCTGGAACCGCGGAACACCCAAAGCACTCTGGTGTTTCTAGCACGTAAGGGGGCTTTGCTATTAACCAATCTTTAGATTGTATCTTTAGATTGTAAGCTCGCAAGGGCAGGGCTCTCTACCCCTTTTGTGTCCTGGAAATCATTATACATTTTATTCATCATGTTACTTTCTTTACTGTCATTCAGGGCTGTGGAGTCGGTACAAAAATCTTCCGACTCCAACTCCGACTCCTCAGTTTATAAACCCACTACTCCGACTCCAGGTACCCAGAATGGCTCCGACTCCTCGACTCCGACTCCTTAGTCTAATACTTAACAGGGCTGTGGATTTTGTACAAAAATCATCCGACTCCGACTCCTCAGTTTATGAAATCAACGACTCCGACTCCAACTCCGACTCCGGGTGCCCAAAATTGCCCCGACTCCGACTCCTTGACTCCAACTCTGACTCCACAGCTCTGCTGTCATTACCAATTCTGTATCTTGTATTCTGTATTTTGTATCATTTTTGCATTTTGTCACCAAGTACAGTATGTATTTTGTATATTGGTGTATACCAGGCATGGGCAAACTTGGCTCTCCAGCTGTTAAGGAACTACAAGCCACAATGCATTGTCTGTATCATTATGTACCCCATGTTTGTTTCTTACTTTGTACAGCGCCACGGAATATGTTGGCGCTTTATAAATCAATAATAATAATTAACCCCTAAAGTTGGTGGCCAGTGAAACATTTCCCACACTCTGCGCGAAAACTTTAAAATCGATTTTCTCAAAAACTATAAGGTCTTTTTGAATTTTTTTCCCCTCTTGTATCCACTGTCCTCCTCCACATACCCTGCAAATTTGGTGTTTCTAGCAGGGGGGGCTTTGCTATTAACCGCGGCCAGTGACTTCAATGTAAAAAATGTGAACGCAACTCGAATGGTGAACAGCCCATGTTCACCAGGAACTGTTCGCCAGTGAACTGTTCGGGCCATCTCTACTTCCTAGCACCTAATCCCAATCGCCCACAATGTGAATCCCTTCCTAATATCTAACCCTGACTACTCTCTCCCCCCCCCCCATTTTAAATCTTTACACATGTCTAACCCTAACTCCCCCCTCCCCCCTTTCCTAATATTAGCCCCTTCCTGATGTCACATTTGTGGTAGGATGGGCTGTTGGTTGAGTAAGTGGAGTGAAATGAGCAACACTGTGCCCCGAAAACTCAACAGTGCTCTAGTTAATGCTTAGGTTGCCTATGCCCAGAAACACAGGCTTTTAACAGTTCTGTTATTTGACCAAACATCAATAAAATGTGCTTAAAGTCAACCTCCAGACTAAAAATCTACTCAGCAGCACTGAAAAGGCTTGGTGTTTCTATAACAGTTTCACAGCATCAGAACTTTGTTTTTCTTACCCAAGCCTCATTTTTAGCTGCACAACAGCTAAGCTCCTCCACATCAAAAAAAATCTACCCGGGCATTTTTCTCCTGATGCCGTGCAAAGCATGATGGGATTTCTGATGTTGTTGTTCTCCTTCTGCTGTTTTGGCGCAAATTTGTTTTTTATTTTGAATTTGAGATTTGAAGCCTTGCGCGCGCAGCTGGGAGGGGTGATCAGGACAGTTGGAACAGTGGGGAAGATTTATCAACGCATTACCGACAGTTTTTTTCTTCTTAATCTGTTCTAACCAGCAGGGAGAACAGTTCTGAATGATAATAAGAACCTTCTTAAATCCTAGGTAATAGTGGCAATTTAGCTTGAATTTCTAGAGCTGCACTACAGTTAAGAAAAGTGCAAATCCATCCCTAAGCTGGCGCAGATTAAGAAGTGCTTGATAGAAGTTCTACAGATGTAGAACTGCAGGCTAGACATGATTGCAGAGTGCAGCCTAGACATAATTTGTGATGTGCTTCTCCCCCCTGCTGAATTCCTCCTCAGAGCCTGGTGCTATCAATACAGCAGGTGTGTCGGTTACCTCAGCAACAGCAATTCCCCTCACACACTGCACTGTCTGAGAGACCATTCTAGCTCCTCCTGTTTTACAACAGTTGTAGAATTTATCTACACTATCTAATTATTTCTTAAGATGCCTGAGACAGTTCTGCACGGATTTCTAAAAACCTATCAATATTTTGTCTCAGATAAATCTGGCCCTGTGTTTCTTGCTCCCTGTCACCTCCTTTCAACCAAAAAGATGGTTGCCCCCATGAAATCACAAACATTTGCTTGTTCTTTTAAAACAGGGTGGGTAAGAGATTATATTACCCATCTATTTTAATTAACATAACTAATGTAACTTAATGACAGTATGCTTGTTTAGGTTGACGTTCCCCTTTAATGCCTTTATAAACATTTTCTGGAGAAATACTTAAAAACTTTGTTTTACCTAACTTTTTATACAAAGCTGTTTTTGGATTCCTTATTATTGAGTAAGTACTTTGGAAGTGCAAAACACAGTTTTTAAGCCCAGTTTTCACAGTAAATGTTCTCTAAACTATATTAAGTGCAGTGCTTTTGGTCAAAATGTGATTTACTGTCCTAAAGGGGCTAAGATGTGGATAAGTGCCGTCATTAAGGAGCAAAAACATTTTAACTCGGCGTAAAAAACAATTTGGTAACCACTACTTCTGTGAATTGCTATAATCATTTAACTTTAGTTTAGTCACCTGAAAAAAATCGGCTCCAGGAAGGAAACTTACAAAGCACTTAGTGATGTGCGTGTCAAATGGAAAAGAAATAATTTCATCATTTGGGTGGATATTCTGTATGGTTTTAATACGTATTCACTGATTCCTTCATTAGGAACCTGCTTATTCATGCAATTATCTAATCAGCCAATCATGTGACAGCAGTGCTGTGCATAAAATAACACAGACGCTGGTTAAAAACCTGAGTTCATGTTCACTTGTAACAGCAGAATGGTGGCAATCTCAGTGATTTTATTCATGGCCTGATTGTTACGGCTAGGAGGGCTGGTTTGTGAATTTCTGTAGCTGCTTACCTCATTGGATTCTCACATGCAACAGCCTCTAGAGCTTATTTAGATGATGCAAAAACGAAATCAGTAAACATTAGTTCTCTGGCTAGAAATGGCTTGTTGATCGAAGCAGTTCATTTTGGCAACCAGTGGCAGACGTGCCGAAGCTGGGCGTCGTCATAGCAGCAATGCTGTGCTGCGCGCCCCACGTAAGGGTAATTCAGGGTAAGTGATAGGTTGCCTGTTATGTTCACATCCTCTTCCCTCTCCACCTGTGGTGAACCCGGTCTGGGGGTCCATCTGCAAGGGGTCATTTAACAAGTGTGGCCACTTCTCCAATAGTGCCCTCACCGTTACTGCCTCCAACCATAACATGTATGGCCATAACACCTGCTCTTCAGGGTAGCCTTTGTTCTGGGGAGGCAGGAAGGGTAAGAAGTTGGGGCCGTACTGCAGCTGCAGGGGCTGCACGCCCAGTGGTTATGCCTCTACCAGAAAAACAATTATCTTCAAAATAATTATGACTACACCTTTCCCTTAGGCTGCTTCCACAGTGGGACGTTACAGGCGCACGTTAGTGCAGCCTGTAACGCTCCCCCAACGCACAGCAATGTAACACAAGTGGGCTGTTCACACTGCCCACGTTGCGTTACATGTAACGCTGCACGTTGTAGTGACAGTGCAGCATGCTGTGCGTTCTAGCGGCTTTAGCCACGTTAGACTGTTTGCACATGCTCAGTGGGGGGCGGAGAGGAGGCGGGGAGATGCCGCTACAGCAACCGCGCACATGGCTAGTTAATATGCACTGCACTGGCGGCCGCTGATTAGCTGGCGGGACCACGTGATGCGGAGTGTCTCGCTCCGCATCACGCGGTCCCGCCGGCCAATCAGCGCCACCCTGGGAGACCTTATGCGGATAGAGCCGCCTAACGCGGCTCACTCTACCATCCTCTCCCGCACCACCATGCATTGTGTTAGGGGCATGTTATGCGACCATAACCAGGGCCGAGCCTGGGCGGGTGCTGCGGGTGCAAGGCACCCAGGCGCCTGCCTCTGAGAGGCGCCGCCCGGCCGCCGCTCTCCCCCTGTGGCCGCCGCTCCCTCCCTCCCTCTAGCCACCGGCGCCGCCGCGTCAGACCTCGATCAGGCGGGCGGGCGCTAGGACCTAGCACGCCGCACTGATATGCGGAAGTGACATCACTTCCGCATATAGAGCGGGTGCGTCCGGCGCCTTCTTACTGGTCGGGTCGCCCGCTGATTGAGGTCTGAAGCTGCTGCAAGGTGAGGGGGGAGCGACGGCGGCGGCAGCAGCGGCGGGAGGGGAGGGTTGGATGCGCTCCTGTCACTCACTACCTAAACAGGGACCCTATACCCCCTGGCTATACATACTGGGCACATATTACCCCCTGGCTACATATCCTGGGCACATATACCCCCTGGCTACATATCCTGGGCACATATACCCCCTGGCTACATATCCTGGGCACATATACCCCCTGGCTACATATCCTGGGCACATATACCCCCTGGCTACATATCCTGGGCACATATACCCCCTGGCTACATATTCTGGGCACATATACCACCTGGCTACATATCCTGGGCACATATACCCCCTGGCTACATATCCTGGGCACATATACCCCCTGGCTACATATCCTGGGCACATATACCCCCTGGCTACATATCCTGGGCACATATACCCCCTGGCTACATATCCTGGGCACATATACCCCCTGGCTACATATCCTAGGCACATATACCCCTTGGCTACATATCCTGGGCACATATACCCCCTGGCTACATATCCTGGGCACATATACCCCCTGGCTACATATCCTGGGCACATATTACCCCCTGGCTACATATCCTGGGCACATATTACCCCCTGGCTACATATCCTGGGCACATATTACCCCCTGGCTGCATATCCTGGGCACATATACCCCCTGGCTACATATCCTGGGCACATACACCCCCTGGCCTCATATCCTGGGCACATATACCCCCTGGCTACATATCCTGGGCACATATACCCCCTGGCCACATATTCTGTGCACATATACCCCCTGGCTACATATCCTGGGCACATATGCCCCCTGGCTACATATCCTGGGCATATATACCCCCTGGCTACATATCCTGGGCACATATACCCCCTGGTTACATATCCTGGGCACATATACCCCCTGGCTACATATCCTGGGCACATATATCCCCTGGCTACATATCCTGGGCACATATACCCCCTGCCTACATATACTGGGACATATACCCCTACCTACATATACTGGGGACATATATCCCTGGCTATATATTCTGGGAACACTGGCTGTTTGTCATTATGTGCATTGACTGGTGAAAATCTGTCTTATTATGTGCATTTGCTGGTGAAAATCTGTCTTATTATGTGCATTTGCTGGTGAAAAGCTGTATTATTATGTGCATTTGCTGGTAAAAAGCTGTCTTATTATGTGCATTTGCTGGTGAAAAGCTGTCTTATTATGTGCATTTGCTGGTGGAAAGCACTCTCTTGTTATGTGCATTTACTGGTGAAAAGCAGTCTCGTTATGTGCATTTACTGGTGAAAAGCAGTCTCTTGTTATGTGCATTTACTGGTGAAAAGCAGTCTCTTGTTATGTGCATTTACTGGTGAAAAGCAGTCTCTTGTTATGTGCATTTACTGGTGAAAAGCGGTCTCTTGTTATGTGCATTTACTGGTGAAAAGCGGTCTCTTGTTATGTGCATTTACATGGGGAAAAGCTGTCTCTTATGTGCATTTAGTGGGGAAATTTTGTCAGTAAAAATAATCTTTTGTCAGTAAATTTTTAGGTATTTGTCAGTAAGAAATAACGTGAAAGGTTGGCAACACTGGCAGGCTGTGTGGGGCAACGGGAAAGATACAGGCAGCCCACCTTGGGCTTGGCAGGGGGGAGGAGCCGACGTCAGCGAGCGAGAGTAGGGTGGCCGCAGGCAGCCATACATACGCAGTGTGTGACTGCGTCGCACTCGCAGAGCCTCTCAGCCTGAGTCAGTCCAGAGACTAGCAGACTCGCAGGAAGCCAAAGCCAGCCAGGAGCAAGCCCATGGAAGAGGGGTAGGAATGGGGTATCACATGCATGCGTAAAGAGGTGGAAGGTGTGGGTGTGATTAGGCAGGACATGGGTGTGGTTATGTGGTTGGGCGCGGTTAATTTAACCACTCCCATAGGCGCCAGAGAAAATCTTGCACCCAGGTGCCAGGCACCCCAGGCTCACCCCTGACCATAACGTCCCCTAAAACGCAACGTCTTGGTGTGTAAGTAGCCTTAAAGTGACACTGAAGTGAAAAAACACTTATGAGTTAATGGGCCATATGCAATTCACTTTTTCATCTGAGTTTTCTCTTAGGTGATATTTTCATAACTTGTAATAAAATGCCTTTTAAGCCACCAGCAAGCAAGAAAATACTCAAAATTAATTCGATAGTAATTTTTCACCAACCTTTGGGTACTTTTTCAATTGTAAAATGCTCAAAATTTAGTTTAAAGCAGTAGGATCAGCCATACTATGCCAGGGAAAAAAAACACATATATAAGTGTGATGATTTGCTCAGCTGCCTGTGCAGGCAGCCAGCCTTTTGACCATTGTGTAGGTTTGCATGCTGCAGGACTCTGGAAAGAAGAGCTTCTGTCAGTTTTGCAGCTTGTGCTTGCAGAGGAATTTGCATACGTTGTCATGCAAATTGCCTGGCCACATTCATTGGAGGCGTGTACTATAAGTACTATGTCTTTCCCACAATGCTTCGCTGTTCATAAGGATTTCGTCCTATGTAACACTCCTGGTGGGGTGTCAGCCTTGCTCTCTGTTTGAACATCAGCTTAGAGTAATTCCTAAATCTGCGCTAGGCAGATTTCCCTAGTGCTGTTAGGATTGTATTATCTGTATTGCCTGTTCTGTCTTGTCTTGCCTGTTTGCCATTGTCCTGTCCCTATGGTGGTTGACAGGAAATGGTTCTGATCTCTGTTCTTGGAGTATTGCTGGTGCAGCGGTTGCTACCAGCTATCTCTTCTGTTCTGTCTCCTGGGATCGCACTAGCTACTTTTTGCTAGCGCCGGGGATCCTTCTGTTCTGTCTCCTGGGATCGCACTAGCTACTTTTTGCTAGTGCCGGGGATCCTTCTGTTCTGTCTCCTGGGATCGCGCTAGCTACTTTTCGCTAGCGCTGGGGATCCCTCTGTTCTGTCTTCTGGGATCGCGCTGGTCACTTTTCGCTGGCGCTGGGGATCCTTCTGTTCTGCTACTCTGTACTTGGATCGCGCTAGCCACTTTTCGCTAGTGCTGTAGATCCTATCTCTCGCTTGTCCCTGTTTTCGTGTGTCTGTCTGCTACGCTTGCTGGAGGCTCGGTGAGGTAACCGTTAAGCAAGCGCTCGCGTCCTCTGTTTCATGTTTGTCTGTTAATGGTTAGTTAGGCATGCTTGTCTCTATTGTGCTTATCACGTGGAGACCGCGCATAACCGCGTGCACTGTTGCGAATGAGTGCGGTGTTCGCGGTTAGCTAGCATTTGTTATTTTCCGTATCTCCTCATTGTATTATTTGCTGTGCCTTTGCTAACCTCGTATTCTGTTCTGATCTGCCTTGTGTCTTGTCTGGCGATCGCACCTCTCGCGATCGCGTTCCTATTTCATATCTGCTGTTGTGTGTGTGCGGTTGCGGGGTGGCGACTGGATTGGCACACACACATACAACCTGTCCCTTTGCTCATTCTCATTCGCAATCGCCTCTCTTGCGATTGCGTTCTGCGTTTTGTACAATTCCTGTCTGGCATTTGTGGAGGTACAGAGGATTGGTTCCTCTGCACTCCCCAGCGCCATCTGCCGACAGGAATTTTCCCTCTACGGGTGCGTAGCACCTTTTGCTGGGTTCCTGCAAATTATACGCTTGTGGAGGATTTCCGCCGTGTCAGCGCACGCGTTGTGCGCTGATCACGGGGAAAGTTCCACAGTCGTTACAGTATGAACAGCCCAACTCAAAACCCCAGTGTAGACGGAAATTCCGATTTGTACGATTTTGTCGAGTTTGGGTCCTGTGTCTTTAAGAGCTTTAAAAGGCTTAATTCAGAGACCAAGGTGGAATTTCTTTCTGAATGTGTGAGGTTTTGCCTGAATCCCACCTTTCAGATTTCTGATCCGTCCACGTCGGCTCTTCTGTTTGCCTATGTGCTCTTAAAAGACGATTTGTTCACCTGGGCATATAATCTGTTAAAAATCAATTCTTGGAATGGTAATCTGTATCAGTTGCTTGCAGAGATATTCTCTCACTGGTTTAAACTGCCTGGCTTACCACCTGCTCTGATTGAGTGTGTAGCTGCTGATAAGTCAGCTGATCTTTCCCTTCCATGCAAAACCTTTCAGTATGACAATCAGTTCAATGTGTCTGTTGCCACTTCAGGTTTTAAACAGCAGACATGCAAAGTGGCGAAAAAGAGAAAAACTAAAAAACGCAAGCATCGGAATAAAACACTCCCTATTGATGTTTGTAATGATGTTGTTCCGTCTCCGGCTTTTTTGCCCCAAGCCAAAGCTTATGTGGATCCTGCTATAGGTAGGATCGCACACTACATTAAAGCAGTTAAAAAATGTGTTCTTGTTCCTGAACTCCAACCCTATGGAGACTATTTGGATACTGGCCTGTTTGAACCCCCATTTGCTTCCTGGGATGTTGGGGCCTTGCTGGAGGAATTCGATTTTGATTGGAAAGCCTTTTGCGATTTTTACATCGCAAAAAGCGAAAATGTCTTGAATGCTTGTCTCGATTCGATGTACCTTCTGATTGATTCCGATGAATGTGACAAGGATGATGTGGATCTGGTGATCTATGTATGGCAAACGATTTTGGATGAGTTGCACACACACCAACCAATTGATTCCAATAAAGAGACATCGTTGTCGGATGATTGTTCCTGCCTTTCTGGGGTAAAGCATGAGAGTCTTGACTTTGTGCAATCTGAAATGAATGAGTGTGCCGCTGTGGTTGATTCCTGTGTGAATCCTGAAGGATTCGCTCCTGACAGTGTGCAGTTTGAATCTGTGCGATCTGATGCCTGTTTCTCGGATGTTCCTGCAGATTGTGATCGGCATGAGTCTGCCGGTTTCCTCAAGGATGTGTGGGATCCTTTGTCATTTAGAAACAGATCTTTGAGATCTTCCGTCTGTGACCCTGCTATGGGGAAAAGTTCTCGACTATGCAGCGTCAAAAGTAAATTTAATATGCCTAATAAAGTTTGTCCTGTTGATGTCACTATTTCTTCTGCAGATGAGTCTCTGTCTCACCCTGTTCACACCTGTAAGGGCCCGTTGCCTGGGGACAGTTGCTCCAGCGTTTCGGTCCTAGATGCCTTGCAGTCTGCTCCGCAGATCGCGGAGGTTTGCGCTATAGAAGCGTCAGTTTCCCAACCTAAAGTGAATTTTGATTCGCAGGTTTTGCGTTCTGATTCCTCGGATTCGACATTGTTAGCCGAATCTAAGAGTGAGACAGCGCTTCGGTTTTGCGAATCTGATGCTGAATCCTCTTTGCCTTATTCAGAGACGCTTTCTCTGAACCTGCCCTGTACCATGAATAACAATATGATGTCCAATCACACTGACATTTGTGAGTCCCTTTCTTGCTCTGAGGGAAGTTTTGACTCTCCACCCTGTACTCTGGATGAGTCAACATTGCCTTGTACAATATCTCCTGCCCTGCCCCTAGAGGCTCGTCTAGGTATTGCTGTTATTTTTACTTGTTTTTCTGCAGTTTTGGAGTTACAAGCTAGTTTGACTGCCACACAGAATTCTGGGTACAGTGAGAATGAAGTTAGGGAGTTAGTGTGTGTTCCAGTAAATATACCTGTACATTCCCCTCATGATGATGAGATCCAGTCTCAGGTTATGGTGGAACCATTCCTGGGACATCTGCCCTGTCCACAAAATAAAGTTCCAGTTTCGCCCTGTAACATGGATAGTTCAGAATCCTTCCTAGAAAACTTGAAAAATGATGTTCCTGAGGTCTTGTTTGATGTTCTGGAGGTCCCCGAGTTCCTCCCAAAGGGTGCAGAACTTGTAGGAGATGTCTCCTGTCCCCCAAGTCCTTCTGAGGTGTTGCCCTCTTCCGTAGGCATTGCTGCCTTGCTGGCTACCTTTTCAGCTCTGGTGGAGCTTCAGTCATGTGTAGTCAATGATGATATTGCAGTCACAGAAATTTCCGAATTTGAATCCGAGTCTTCTTTTGAAAGTCCAGTGCTTGAGACCAATGCTCGTGATGATTCTCTGCCCGGTCCTGGTTTTGGTTTCCTCGTGCTGGACTCTGAGGTTGGCAGTTCCCCGACATGTCCTGAGGTTTCTCCTGTGCTGGTGTACCCCAGTGTGCTCTGTGACCCAGAAAGCCCAAGTGTGCCTCGGTTACCAGCATACTCAGATGCTTCCTCGGTGGAGACATGTTCTGATTTAGCCTGCCTGCTTGCATGCCCAGAAGTGGTCCCTGAAAGTCTTGATCTTGATGGGTGTCCTTGTAATTCTGAATCCGGAATTGTCATTGGTTCAATGGGGGTTCTTGGTAATTCTCCATGTGAGCCTGGTGATTGTTCTGCCCTCTTGGGATCTCTGTGGAGCTTCAAAAGGTTCTGGGAGATTCCGGGAGAAATTTTGCTTGGTCCCCTGGATAAGATCAACGGTGGCTTTTGTGTTGTAAGGGACACTTCGAACAGGTATTGTGGCAGGTTTGGTATTTTCGGACGCTCCTTGGAAGGTGGTGGGTATTGTCTGGAGGGTGTCGATGGCTTCTTCTCTGGCGGTCACAGTCCTGATGGGTGTTATACTGAGACTGGTAGTACTGATGGGCATGTTTCGGTGGCTTCTGTTTCCGATGAGGTCGGTTTCGGGTGGACTGACTCTGGAATTGGACCTTGTCGGGCTGCCCCGACCTTCATGAGTCTTCAGTTTGAGTCTGTTGCTAATAGCAGTTTTGAGGGTCGTCTGGAATTCGACCCTGGAGGGGGGGGTACTGTGATGATTTGCTCAGCTGCCTGTGCAGGCAGCCAGCCTTTTGACCATTGTGTAGGTTTGCATGCTGCAGGACTCTGGAAAGAAGAGCTTCTGTCAGTTTTGCAGCTTGTGCTTGCAGAGGAATTTGCATACGTTGTCATGCAAATTGCCTGGCCACATTCATTGGAGGCGTGTACTATAAGTACTATGTCTTTCCCACAATGCTTCGCTGTTCATAAGGATTTCGTCCTATGTAACACTCCTGGTGGGGTGTCAGCCTTGCTCTCTGTTTGAACATCAGCTTAGAGTAATTCCTAAATCTGCGCTAGGCAGATTTCCCTAGTGCTGTTAGGATTGTATTATCTGTATTGCCTGTTCTGTCTTGTCTTGCCTGTTTGCCATTGTCCTGTCCCTATGGTGGTTGACAGGAAATGGTTCTGATCTCTGTTCTTGGAGTATTGCTGGTGCAGCGGTTGCTACCAGCTATCTCTTCTGTTCTGTCTCCTGGGATCGCACTAGCTACTTTTTGCTAGCGCCGGGGATCCTTCTGTTCTGTCTCCTGGGATCGCACTAGCTACTTTTTGCTAGTGCCGGGGATCCTTCTGTTCTGTCTCCTGGGATCGCGCTAGCTACTTTTCGCTAGCGCTGGGGATCCCTCTGTTCTGTCTTCTGGGATCGCGCTGGTCACTTTTCGCTGGCGCTGGGGATCCTTCTGTTCTGCTACTCTGTACTTGGATCGCGCTAGCCACTTTTCGCTAGTGCTGTAGATCCTATCTCTCGCTTGTCCCTGTTTTCGTGTGTCTGTCTGCTACGCTTGCTGGAGGCTCGGTGAGGTAACCGTTAAGCAAGCGCTCGCGTCCTCTGTTTCATGTTTGTCTGTTAATGGTTAGTTAGGCGTGCTTGTCTCTATTGTGCTTATCACGTGGAGACCGCGCATAACCGCGTGCACTGTTGCGAATGAGTGCGGTGTTCGCGGTTAGCTAGCATTTGTTATTTTCCGTATCTCCTCATTGTATTATTTGCTGTGCCTTTGCTAACCTCGTATTCTGTTCTGATCTGCCTTGTGTCTTGTCTGGCGATCGCACCTCTCGCGATCGCGTTCCTATTTCATATCTGCTGTTGTGTGTGTGCGGTTGCGGGGTGGCGACTGGATTGGCACACACACATACAACCTGTCCCTTTGCTCATTCTCATTCGCAATCGCCTCTCTTGCGATTGCGTTCTGCGTTTTGTACAATTCCTGTCTGGCATTTGTGGAGGTACAGAGGATTGGTTCCTCTGCACTCCCCAGCGCCATCTGCCGACAGGAATTTTCCCTCTACGGGTGCGTAGCACCTTTTGCTGGGTTCCTGCAAATTATACGCTTGTGGAGGATTTCCGCCGTGTCAGCGCACGCGTTGTGCGCTGATCACGGGGAAAGTTCCACAATCGTTACAATAAGTAGATAAATACTTGATCTACTTACATAACACATGTATTATACTGTCCACGTTTTGATTTCAGTGAATGTATTATAGTAAATGACGAGAATTCTGTTCCTGGTGGGGGCCATGTCTTTTGCCCACAGTTAAGGCTAACTCGTGATGTCATTTCTGCCCTTTACTTTTTTTCTTGTCTCCTCCAATTGATGAGTCGCCTCAGCCTTGCTTGTAAACACAAGTGAGTAGGGGATTAGGTTTCAGATAAGAAGCTGGCAGGGAAATAAAGGGAAGAGGAGGAATAGATTATAGATAAAAAGAACTCCCAGCATGCAATTCTTTGGCACGAATACTAAAGGGCCAGTGCTCCTTAAGTATGTGATAACTCCAAACCATAACAGCAGAAAAAGTTTTGAACGTTTTGAATGCAGGATTAGCATCTTTATCACTTAATACACTCAGACCAGTTGCTGTTGAAATTTGATTTTTATGGTGACGATACCGCTGTAAAGAGAAGATGAAAATGATCTCCTAGGAGATAACTCAGGTGAAAAAATCAATTGCATATGGGCCAATGAGTTGTATGTGTAGTACAGCTAAGAAATTGAACATTAGTAGCAAAGAGAAGAGTCGCATATTTTTATTTTCAGTTAAGCCCAGTGCACACTGAGCGGTTTTATGTGCGATCCGCCGGCTGCATCCGCATGTAAATACACTTGGCTAATGTATTTCAATGGGATGGTGCACACCAGCGGCTTGAGGTTTGTACCAAACCACAAACGTGCCTCCTGGTGCACGTTTGCTGTTTGCAGAAGCGTTTCTGCCTCAATGTAAAGTATAGGAAAAATGCAAACCGCTCTGAAAAATGCTACTTCAGAGAGGTTTGCCAGGCGTTTTTGTTACAGAAGCTGTTCAGTAACAGCTTTTACTGTAACAATATGTGTAATCTGCTACACAAAAACGCACCCAAAACCACTAGGTATGTTTAGAAAACCTCTCTAAGCATACCTAGAATCGTTCTGAAATCAGCTCCCAAAACCGCTAGCATATTGCGGATCTGCTAGCGGTTTTGGTGTGCACTGGGCCTCATATAGCTTTTTAAAACAAAAAAACAAAAAAAACAAAAACAATGCATCATTCTCTTATATATGCAGTTTACAAACTATACTCTGTATTTTAAATTATAAAAAAGAGCAGAGCTAATGACCCTTTGAACTTTCCTGCACTAAAGCCTTGTTCACATTGTGTTCCGCTCGACGTGTCCGTCTGCAGGTGGGCTTTTTTTAGGCGTTTTTTTTCCCAATTCCCGACACTTGGGTGGGCGATTCGTTTTTGTGGTTAGCAGTTTCCGACGCGTTTTTCCTCAGCGTTTTGGTAATTCACTCCCTGACGCAAGTCAGGAAGTGAACTCTTTGATCTGAAAAAGAATAAATACAATCGCTCCACAAAGCGGTTTTGTGAGCGTTTTGCGTTTTTTTTCTATACCTTCCATTGAGGCGAAATAGCCTCAAAAATGGCTCAAGCACTGCTTTACAAAGCGGAATGCAAATGAGCCACTCATATGTGAACTATCTCATACAGAATCATTGTGTAAGCGCTTTCAGGGCGATTTTGAAAAATCGCTTACGCTTAAAAAAAATAACAAAAACGCCTGCAATGTGAACAAAACCTTAAAAACAAGAAACAGTCAATAAAAATTTATTGAACAGAAAAAACAAGAAACAGTGAAAGCCGGATTGAGATAAGTGCTTCAGAAAACAGCACTCTAGCCGACCAAGGAGAACTCAGAGAAGCTTTTTTGCATAGATAATTAACTCTTCCTGTCAGGCATGCTCGAATGTACCCAAATTGGATTTGAGTACATTCGAATTCGGGTCCAGGGCAAATTCGGGTTCGAATTCGATCGCAACCACCAAATTCGATTCGAATTCGGTTCGAGTTCAGTAACTAAATTCGGGAAAAATTCGTGTTCGTGAATTCGGGTGTTTTTTTTTTTTTTTAAGGGAAATCACATTTAAATAGGTGTAATTTAATAAAAAAAAATAATTTGATAGAAAAAAAAAATTTTCTGCATTTCTTGTGTCACGTGGAACTTGGCATGTGTCACGTGGCACGTGTCACTTGGCACGCGTCACTTGCCACTTGGCACGTGCCAAGTGACACGTGCCAAGTGCCACGTGACAGTCAGACAGCAGAGGAGAAGGCACTAGTGCCCACTGTCACTGCTCACAGCACAGCAGTTCTGTAGTTAGCTAACACAGTAGTACTACTACTCTAACAAGCAACTAGCACTCACTGCAGTACTCCAGTACTATAATAACTACACAATTACACAGTAATCCTATTCCCTAATCCTAACCTAACCTGTATTGTAGCTAGCTAAGGCTAATAGCTGGCTAGCAAGCAGCAGCTGGCCTGGTCTGTGCAGAGCAGCACAGACACAGACACATAGCTGCAGCAGCAGCAGCACACACTCTATCAGACAATGACATCAAGCTAATTAAGGAATTAACATAGTGATAGTGAAGGGGTTAATCACTGAACAGCTTTAGGTTATGTATACAGCACTAGGCCAGGAAGTAGGCACTGGCAGCACAACACTGGAGCATGTCTCTCAGTGAGCATTCAGCAAGCTAGGGACCATCTGTCTCATCATGGCAGCCCTCATTACTATACAGGGGGGCTGGCCAGTGCTCCTTTGTGTGATTGGGTGCCAGGGTTTAGGCTGGAAGCCCTCTGATTGGCTCAATGACGTCAGGTGGGGCTGGCCAGGGTTCCCCTCTGTGATTGGTTACTGGGGCTTCTGCTGGGAGCCCACTGATTAGCTCAATGAGGTCAGGTGGGGCTGGCCAGGGTTTCTCTCTGTGATTGGTTGCTGGGGCTTCTGCTGGGAGCCCTCTGATTGGCTCCCAGGACGTCCTGGACCTCTTACAGTATTTCAATGGTCAGATTCCCCAAAATACTGAATCGAACCCGAATTTGCGATCATTTGGCCGAATTTGAGAGGCACTATTCGGGTAGCTTCGAATTTGCCAACAGCATCAGAATTCGAATTCGACTTCGGCAACCATGAAAATTGACCCGAAATTTTTGGGTACATAACGAATTCGCGAATTTGTAGAGCAACCCTGCTTCCTGTACTGGAAACAATATGAGACTCGCATCTGTGCTACTAATGTTCTATTTCTTAGCTGTACTACACATACACATCATTATCTCATAAGTTTATTTTCACTTCAGATACCCTTTAAATGCTTCCATTATAGTTTGAAAGATACTAAAGGGAATTCAACAGGGGGGCTCATCCTATATGCTCAGACACCATCAAGCAGCACATCATTTTTACCGCTGTGATTTTATGCCCGCTACTAGTCATTGTTATGTTCATGACTTCTGCTAATGGCTTTTTTTTGCTGCAATATGTTTCTTTAACACCAGTTTACAAGTATACTATCTTGGTTTACGAGTGTTCCTTAGAGAAGAAATGGTCCATCGTAAGAGGAAACAGTACCCCAAAATCCTGGCTGCGGGACGCCAGCCCGGCATGCATAAATTCCCGCTGAATATTACAAATAACCATCCTTGCCGGTTTTTTTTGGCTGCACATAAAACAGAGTTATTGAACGATCAATCAAAGCAAGCTGAAAAGATATATGTACACACGCTATAAAACCTACGTTTTTATCACTGCTTTAAAGTCTATAATGCCGTATCATAAAACCTTTTATTTCATTTCCATGCATTTACTTTTAAATTAATCTGAAGTGTGTATAACAGCTTTACCAACTGTCCTATTTATCGGCGCGGAGTTCTCTGTCTACAACATATGTTGACTTCAAATGAACTTTTCAAGATAGAAATTTGGCAATTTTCACAATTATTCAACAAAGCAAAGAGAGAAGATAAAAAAATAAAAATTGAAAACATAAAAAGCCCAGTGTTTTTTTCTTCTTCATAACCCTTTCACTGCTGAATTATTTATTTTTATTGAAGCGCTATGGTACCACATTTCCCCTGGTGACCCCACCCACACACACTCCCCAGCCTCCCCAAGGCCCCTTTCACACTGCATTGTGTTACCAATGAAAGTCTATGGGGCCTTTCATACCAGTGTGTTGGGATGCGCTGCATCGGTAGTGTCATTTCTGACGCTTGTCCGCCGCAAGCACATCTGTGCAGGGACGTAGCAATAGGGGTTGCAGAGTTTGCGACTGCATCGGGGCCCCAAAGGGCCCTCCCTCAACTGCAGTATTAGCTCTCTATTGTTCCTGTGCTCATAATAATCACTTCTATGAGGACAAGACATTGGTTGCTGTTCTCCTTCCTGTCCTCCGAGGCTCTGAATCACTCTGGTGAGATCACCGTCCGTGATCTCACAACAAAGTTACAGCATCGTCCGGAGGTTGCAGCACTGGATCCCACGGAGGTGAGTGAGTGCTGGGGCTGCTGCTGGCAGCATCATTGTTTCCTGATTTTAGGGTCTGAAATTAAAAGACCCTAAAATCTGGAAATAATCACACCACCAGGGAGGTTAATGCGCAGGTCGCATCGCACAGCAAAAAATAAACCCAACACCCAATGTGAAATCAGCCTAAGCCTAATGCAGAACGGGCGCAGGAAGAGACTGATATATTTGGATTAGGGACGGATTTGGACTTTCCAGTGCCCTAGGCCCAGTATCACCAACCCCCCCCCCCCACACACACACACACACACACAATATCATTCTGTCCAACACCTTAGCTAGCGATCACTTGTTTTCAGGAGGAAATGCCGGTTATAGTGACGCGTGTATACGTATGAAGGTCTTCTCTTTGAAAAATGATGAATAATTGTTTTTCCTGTCAGAGCAGTGAGTCCCTAATGCCTGGAATGCATCAGATAGATGGGTTGAATCGATTTTCCGATCACTTATACATAGTCCATCCGAAAAATGATCAGAAATCAGATTGGACCTGTCAGCAATAATCTATTTGACCCGTCTATCTCATGGGAAATTGCACGGTGTGTACCAGGCATGAAGAAGCAGAGCAGTTCATCTCCCTCTCTGCTCTTCTGTAATCAGATTTGTTGCATTTATTTTATATTATTTATTGTACTGATTCTTTCACAGATTTTTATTTTTTTTACTGTTTGCCAACACGGTACAAATATATATTTTTTTATTTTTAGTATATGTTATTACTTTTGGTATACAAAACAGAAAGTAACAATACAAAGTGTACAACAGTACATTTGCAATTATAAATATAGAGAAGTTGTCTGTCTCATAATACTGCAGTATTGATGACTTTAAAATGAGCCAGCAAGGGGTTAAGCTTTAGCTTGGAAGGGGCTGCCATACATTTCTCTAAGGAAAAAAAACATATCTTTCTGTTTAAGATACACAGTCCAGGGGTAGAGAGGAGAAGGAAGGGCTCAAGTCATTAACAGAGTCTGACAAGCAATACACTGTTTATCCCAGCTTGAGTTGTAAAGTGGAAATAATTCTGTTAAAATGTTTACCTTCCTGTATCAGAAATTGTGTCTACAACCAGAGTCACAGACTGCCCAGCAAGCACATGTTGAACCATTTTTCTTACACCCCTGGCACTAAACTGAAGCTTGTATGTTCAGGAGGTAGCACTGTCTCATTGCACGCCAAGAAGTAAGGAAAATACACGGAGCTCTGGAATTCTGACTGTGTGTGCAGCAAAGCAGGGCAGCTTCGGAGTAGGAGAAATGATTTTTGACATGCAGCCTCTTATCTCTCCGAGTCCTGCAGCCCCTTTTATCCTTCTGATTTTTAATCTCCCTAGGCCATGGCCTTTGTGGCCTTTCCAGATATCCGGCCCTGATCAGCTTTACTCTTCCACCACCGAGTGGCGCTGTAATGCTGACATCTTTCCTCGGGTCCCTATCAAATGATATGACGTGATTGGGACCTAAAGATGTCAGCAGTACAGTGCTACTTGGGGTTGATATTTACCTGATCTGAATGCAGGATCGGCTTTCCTCTTCCACCACCGAGCGGCGCAGTATTGCTTACATCTTCCGTCAGGTCCCGATCACATGATATGACGTGTGATCGGGACCCGAAGGAGTATGTCAGTGGTACGGCACTGTTTGGTGGTTGATATTTACCAGATGCAGGATTGGCTCTCCTCTCTTCCACCACCACACAGCGCTGTAATACTGACATCTCCCTCGGGTCCCGATCACATGATATTACATGTGACCCAGAGGAAGATGTCAGCATTACAGCCACTCAGTGGTGGAGAAGGAGAGCTGGTCCTCTGTCCAGATCAGGTAAATATCAACCATGAAGCGGTGCTGAGCCACTGACATTCTCCTTTAGCACTCCCTGCGCCCGCTTAGGAAAACCTAGGCAGTTGCCCAGGTCCTGTAAAGAGTCTAGGGGCCTGATGGATGTCAGACCCCACCAAATCTTTAAAAAAAAGCCAGGTGACCATCAGCGGTGGGCAAAAAACTGCTATCTTTCCTAGGGCCCTATTTCATCTTAATCCATTTGAGGGCTTAGGGACGTAGCTGCATCAGCCCCGCCCACTGTTATCTAAAATGAGATAGCTCGGGCAAGGCAGTTAAAAAGTTAAAGTGTGAATAAACTTTATATATGATGAATCAAGAAAATACATGATTTGGCATCCTTACAATCAATGTACTGTACCTGTAACGCCTATTCCTCTGTCCGAAGCCTGGCAACATGGTAAATACTTTTCTTGTGTTTATATTTATCTTGGGTAAGCATCTATCTTGAGCTCATAAACACACCAAAATCACATTAAAATTGTACCAACCTTGCAATAAAATTGCAATCTCTGAACTAAACGAGCTGGCAGATCAACCAGGTAATGAACATTTTTCAAAATGCTTGACATTTTGGATAATACTTTTTTTGTGTGTGTGCATTTACTTTTTTAAATATTTTATTTATTGTGTTTCATCCGTCTTTAACAAAACCAATATCTCCCGCAACACCAACCTGACCTAGAAATAAGCCCCTACCTCCTAAAATAATTCATATATTATTTAACAATTCAGTTTCAATTTGTTGGTCATCTGGCTCCACCCTCAGAAAGGACTGCATAGGATCATTCACTAGTCACTAGTGCTGAGATCATCTTTACTGACTGCCTCCATCCCTAGGCCTCACCTCCCACAGGAAAAAAAATGTCAGGCAGTTTGAGTGGCAGGCTAACTATGGCCCCTCCCAGAAAACTTATGGCGGATCCCAGAAGTCTCTGCACCAATCCTATAATGCCACATGCCAACCACATCTTCCCACAAACCATATCCACTTCACCATTGGTTTGACAATATCAGAAAAGGAGGTCATTGGCTGTAAATAGTCATGTCCCTTTCTTATAGATGTCATACTGTAGGTGTTCGATCCAGTTTAAATTTCAACCATCTCAAGTGATCTGTACATTCTGATTAGTCCCAGTCATTGCCAGAGAGGAGGGGAATAGGATACCTTTGTATTTTGGGTCCTGTCTATACACAGATGTATTTGAAGATGCGAACCTTTGATGTGGAGCATATATAGAGAAAAGGAAAACCGAGAGCCCAATATAGTGTAGTAAGTACTGCAATAAATGTAATTATGAAAAGAGTACAGTAGTTCTTCTCACAAAGCAGGGTTACCTCCAAGGCAACCACTGTATAGGCAGGTGAGGAGAATTCTAGCCTGTCCTCACTCAGGATTAAGAAGTCGCTCTCTGTAGATAGGAAAAAAGGGGTATCCCCCTCCACCAAGGGTGGATAATATATGCTAGTACAGGAAACAGAGGCGCCAACAGAATAAAAACAATAAATAAAATGTTTAAAAGTGCTTAGGAGGCAGTGGTGGACTTACCTCCTGCAAGCAGACACAAGAAACTGTCTGTTTCAAACAAAGTATAATTTATTGGCATACTCCAAAAAATGGGGGGGTCTGCAATGCGTTTCGCAGGTTTAAACCCGCTTCCTCAGGCAATGAGAGTAGGAGCATAAAACAGTATTTGGTCCTAGTAACACCTGGCGTTTCCCAGTGTTTTTTTCTTCGCCACCCAAAGGACCGAGGGAAAATTGCAGTGTTGGATCCCAGGGAGGTGAGTGAGTGCTCTAACAGAGGCGCCAGGTGTTACTAGGACCAAATACTGTTGTATGCTCCTACTCTCATTGCTTGAGGAAGCTGGTTTAAACCTGCTAAACGCATTGCAGCGCCCACATTTTTTGGAGTATGCCAATAAACTATACTTTGTTTGAGACAGACAGTTTCTTGTGTCAGCTTGCAGGAGGTAAGTCCACCACTGCCTCCTAAGCACTTTTAAACATTTTATTTATTGTTTTTATTCTGTTGCCGCCTCTGTTTCCTGTACTAGCATTTGATGTGGAGCAGTTGTTGCGTGATTAGCTTGTGGGCTCCACCTCCTCCCACGAGTGACAGCAGGAGGCAAAGTAGCTGTGATGATGTGTTAAATTTCCTTCTCCAGAAGAGGCAAAAGCCTCAACCAGAGGCCCCAGTGTTTCATTGTTAAGTGAGTTTTGTGAGTGTGCGTATGTGTGTGTAATGAGTGGGGTAATGAGTGGGGTGGATTGGGTGGTTGGGTGCCTCTTTAGGGTTAGATAGGGGAGATGGGAAGGGGAGTGGGGGATTTCCTACAGATAGGTTGTCTATAGAAAACACTGAGAATCTCCCATGAGGAGATGGACTTGTTTGAATCCGATCCTGACCTGATTTTTACAATCTACTGCAAGCAACAGCAGCATAAGAAACACTGGGACAATTGTTCATTTTATATGTGTGCATTCACATGTATTTTAATGTATTTATTTATTTTTGCAGTAGTGGCCCTTTAAGACTGCAGGAAATGTCTATTTACCATTTTTAGTAATTTTAATAACATTCCTTATCATATATGCCATATTATTTTTTCCCCAGATCCAAAAAGAGCCCTTCTCTAGCAATGGACAAATAACCTGCATTTAGCAGCATCTCCCTCCGTAGTGTTTCCATAGCGCTGTTTATTCAGATAAGTGGTGCAGTGAACAGGAACACGACATGGAGCTCTCGATGATCTTGTCTCCAGGGCTGGCTGCTTTCATCTACCTTTTGTTTCCTTCATGAACATTATTGCTTTCCTTTGATCGGGAGATGTTTTTAAATGAATCAGAAAGCATGAAATTTTTCTATAAGAAAAGCTTTCCCAGCCAAAAATATGCAAATGTTTCACCTTAGGGTATTCAAGAAGGAGAGGATTTTTCTAAAGATATTCACTTCAAGACTAGGACTATTTGTTGACACTTAAAGTACCTCATGCATCAGGATACCATTAAAAGTCTCACTATTTGCACATACCATAGCCCATTTCAACTTAATATACACAACTACCTTATGTACCAGAAAACAGCCTACAGCAAGACCCCCGGGATAGCCTTATGCAGGATATATGTGCTTGAACTGGCATTAAAAACACTACTACGCCTCGATCTTGGCCAGATGCTGCCCAGAGAGGTGGCTGAACATGAAATAGAGGTTGCCACCTATGGAAGAAGGGTTGCTGCAAAAGGAATTGGAGGCTGAACATGGGCAAAATACAGGAAAAAGGGAGCTGCTGCATATGAAATTGGAGCCACAAGAAAATTGGTCTATGGAAGGAAAAAGCATAAATCCATCCAGCCTAGCGCCTAACTTTAAAGTGGACCTAAACCAAACATTTTTTTAATTCAAAATATTTAGTTGCACCACTCTGACACATGCAAAGATAAATAAACACTCCTTCAAGCCTATGATCATTTCAGTGCATGCTTTTCACCCTTCTCTTTTCATAACTAGGGTTATACAGGTGGCAGCCATTAGCAATTCCTCCTTTGCTGGACACCATCTACTCCACCAGTTTGCCGGATTCTGTCCCGGCAATATGAAAGGAGGGGAGGGGATCCTCTAATAAATGTAGAATATTTTATATTTGTCATCATGCAGCTGAAAAAAGGCTGCTTTTTATTATTATAATTTAGAAAATAGATTTTACTTCAGAAATCTTGTATTTTAAATTTGGGTCCACTTTAATTATCATCCCCAAATCAAAATCCTGTGATACTTTTTTATATAGTTATGGGCTTCAGCTGTTCATCTCTTTAGCTTCAGTGCTGTAGTTTAACCAGATGTTTACCATACCTTAACCACAGTACCAAATCCACCTGTATCCAGAAGGCTCACCACCAAATGTAGATACAGTGGCTTGCATAAGTATTCGGCCCCCTTGAAGTTTTCCACATTTTGTCACATTACTGCTACAAACATTAATCAATGTTATTGGAATTCCACGTGACAGACCAATACAAAGTGGTGTACACATGAGAAGTGGAACGAAAATCATTCATGATTCCAAACATTTTTTACAAATAAATAACTGCAAAGTGGTGTGTGCATAATTATTCGGCCCCCTTTGGTCTGAGTGCAGTCAGTTGCCCATAGAAATTGCCTGATGAGTGCTAATGACTAAATAGAGTACACCTGTGTGTAATCTAATGTCAGTACAAATACAGCTGCTCTGTGACCAGTGGTGCTCACCGCCAGGTCGTGATCACGCTTACGCGTGGATTCACAACCATTTTGACGCATTCCGCCTCGGACACGCTAAGCCGTGAATAGATTTTCAACCACGAAAATCTACTTCGGCTTCGCGTGAATGCGGACAGAAATCCGCATTCACGCTCGTGAAACCCGGTGCTGAAGTCGTGGTTTGCTGAAATGCGTCAAACTATGCGGAAGTGACACATTGCAGGCCAATCAGAGTGCCCCAGCCAGGCCCTAGCAACCAATCACAGGAGGGGAGCTATGCCCTCCCCTCCTGAATATAAAGCGGCGGCCATGATGGAAAAGCTCTGTCCTTGCTAGACTGTGGTGCTGAGAGAATTATCTCCAGGCCATTGTTGTTTGAGCAAGTGCATTTATTGTGTTAAAAACAAAGCGTTTTTTTTGCTAACACTGCTCTTATACTGTACACAGTTAGCTAGTCAGTGAGTGATTGCAGTAGTTAGTTGTAGTCAGTGTAGTGTAGTGGGAGTGTGGGAGTCTAGTGATTATTTAACTGTGTGTAGTGCAGGCAGGTTCAGTGCTGCAGTGTAGTCAGTGTAGTGGGAGTGGGGATTATCTGTGTGTAGTGCAGGCAGGCAGGTTAGTGCAGCTGCAGTGTTCACTTGCATATTCCAGTGACAGTTATACACTTGTACTATTTGCAGGCAGCCAGTCACACCGCCGGCGCCGCCACTCTCTGCCAGCGCTGTTCATTCATTCTGTCAGTGACCTTGTGCCGTGCCCAGTGCCCACTGCTCGCTCGCTGGCATATGAGCATCTCATTACACAGTGTGACATCCTTGTGTGCCCACTGCATCCTTCAGTGACCTAGTTGTATATCCAGTGCCCACTGCTGTGCCCACTGCATCCTTCAGTGACCTTGTACTGTGCCCACTGCATCCTTCAGTGACCTAGTTGTATATCCAGTGCCCAGTGCTGTGCCCACTGCATCCTTCAGTGACCTTGTACTGTGCCCACTGCATCCTTCAGTGACCTTGTACTGTGCCCACTGCATCCTTCAGTGACCTAGTTGTATATCCAGTGCCCACTGCTGTGCCCGCTGCATCCTTCAGTGACCTTGTACTGTGCCCACTGCATCCTTCAGTGACCTTGTACTGTGCCCACTGCATCCTTCAGTGACCTAGTTGTATATCCAGTGCCCACTGCTGTGCCCACTGCATCCTTCAGTGACCTTGTACTGTGCCCACTGCATCCTTCAGTGACCTTGTACTGTGCCCACTGCATCCTTCAGTGACCTAGTTGTATATCCAGTGCCCACTGCTGTGCCCACTGCATCCTTCAGTGACCTTGTACTGTGCCCACTGCATCCTTCAGTGACCTTGTACTGTGCCCACTGCATCCTTCAGTGACCTAGTTGTATATCCAGTGCCCACTGCATCCTTCAGTGACCTTGTACTGTGCCCACTGCATCCTTCAGTGACCTTGTACTGTGCCCACTGCATCCTTCAGTGACCTAGTTGTATATCCAGTGCCCACTGCTGTGCCCACTGCATCCTTCAGTGACCTTGTACTGTGCCCACTGCATCCTTCAGTGACCTTGTACTGTGCCCACTGCATCCTTCAGTGACCTAGTTGTATATCCAGTGCCCACTGCTGTGCCCACTGCATCCTTCAGTGACCTTGTACTGTTCCCACTGCATCCTTCAGTGACCTTGTACTGTGCCCACTGCATCCTCCAGTGACCTAGTTGTATATCCAGTGCCCACTGCTGTGCCCACTGCATCCTTCAGTGACCTTGTACTGTGCCCACTGCATCCTTCAGTGACCTTGTACTGTGCCCACTGCATCCCTTCAGTGACCTAGTTGTATACCCAGTGCCCACTGCTGTGCCCACTGCATCCTTCAGTGACTTTGTACTGTGCCCACTGCATCCTTCAGTGACCTTGTACTGTGCCCACTGCATCCTTCAGTGACCTAGTTGTATATCCAGTGCCCACTGCTGTGCCCACTGCATCCTTCAGTGACCTTGTACTGTGCCCACTGCATCCTTCAGTGACCTTGTACTGTGCCCACTGCATCCTTCAGTGACCTAGTTGTATATCCAGTGCCCACTTCTGTGCTGCTGCTGCTGAACTGACCGCCCGCATTGTCCTCCTCCTCCTGACTCAGTCGCTTCCCGCTGCTGCACTCTGCGTTCACACTGCCCGGGTCACCGGGTGCATCTAATTTTTTGGCCAGCACTATGACACTGTGCTGCTACTACTACCACCAGTATGTTGCCATGGTCCTTCTGTGCTGCTGCTGCTGCTGAACTGACCGCCCGCATTGTCCTCCTCCTCCTGACTCAGTCGCTTCCACCAATGTACTCTGTCTGCGTTCACACTGCCCGGGTCACCGGGTGCATTTAATTTTTTGGCCAGCACTATGACGCTGTGCTGCTACTACTACCACCAGTATGTTGCCATGGTCCTTCTGTGCTGCTGAATTGACCGCCGGCATTGTCCTCCTCCTCCTGACTCACTCGCTTCCACCAATGTACTCTGTCTGCGTTCACACTGCCCGGGTCACCGGGTGCATTTAATTTTTTGGCCAGCACTATGACGCTGTGCTGCTACTACTACTACCAGTATGTTGCCGTGGTCCTTCTGTGCTGCTGAACTGACGGCCCGCATAGTCCTTTTCCTGACTCAGTCGCTACCACCACTGCACTCTGCGTTCACACTGCCCGTGTCCACTGACAACTCTGCTGCGATGTCATTGCTAATTGCTGCAAAAAAAAACAAAAAAAAAATTACAAAAACCTCTCTGGGGCCTTTTTGGCGTCAGCCACTCATCCTCCTCCAGCGGTACCTTCGCCGCCAAGTGCCATTGGAACTCGCCTTCACCTCTTTGACTGCTTAACGCGTATATCCCTTTTTAAAACCACTTATTACCAATTAATAGCCCCATTTAAAGTGTTGATTTCACTTTAAAATCCATTTTCTCTAGAAAAAAAAAATTGGGGGGAATTTTTTATGTTGAAGTTATGTTGCCCCTTATCACCTCGATAATCCATGCAATTTGGGGGATTGTAGCATGTATGGGGGCTTTGTTACTAACGTTAAAAGAAAATCCGCCTCCGGGCGGGAATCCACGCGTGATTACGCCATTCACGGCAGAAAATCCGCGTGGTTGCGTGGACGCGGACGAAAATCCGCATGCGGCGGGGCCGAATGCGGATTTTTTTTTGCAACCACGTGGATTGCCGAATTCGTGCATCCCTGTCTGTGACGGCCTCAGAGGTTGTCTAAGAGAATATTGGGAGCAACAACACCATGAAGTCCAAAGAACTCACCAGACAGGTCAGGGATAAAGTTATTGAGAAATTTAAAGCAGGCTTATGCTACAAAAAAGATTTCCAAAGCCTTGAACATCCCACGGAGCACTGTTCAAGCGATCATTCAGAAATGGAAGGAGTATGGCACAACTGTAAACTTACCAAGACAAGGCCATCCACCTAAACTCACAGGCCGAACAAGGAGAGCGCTGATCAGAAATGCAGTCAAGAGGCGCATGGTGACTCTGGACGAGCTGCAGAGATCTACAGCTCAGGTGGGAGACTCTGTCCATAGGACAACTATTAGTCATGCACTGTACAAAGTTGGCCTTTATGGAAGAGTGACAAGAAGAAAGGCATTGTTAACAGAAAACATAAGAAGTCCCGTTTGCAGTTTGCCACAAGCCATGGGGGAGACACAGCAACCATGTGGAAAAAGGTGCTCTGGTCAGATGAGACCAAAATGTAACTTTTTGGCCAAAATGCAAAAAGCTATGTGTGGCAGAAAACTAACACTACACATCACTCAGAACGCACCATCTCCACTGTCAAATATGGTGGTGGCAGCATAATGCTCTGGGGGTGCTTCTCTTCAGCAGGGACAGGGAAGCTGGTCAGAGTTGATGGGAAGATGGATGGAGCCAAATACAGGGAAAACTTGAAAGAAAACCTCTTGGAGACTGCAAAAGACTTGAGACTGGGGCGGAGGTTCACCTTCCAGCAGGACAACAATCCTAAACATAAAGCCAGGGCAACAATGGAATGGTTTAAAACAAAACATATCTATGTGTTAGAATGGCCCAGTCAAAGTCCAGATCTAAATCCAATCAAGAATCTGTGGCAAGATCTGAAAACTGCTGTTCACAAACGCTGTCCATCTAATCTGACTGAGCTGGAGCTGTTTTGCAAAGAAGAATGGGCAAGGATTTCAGTCTCTAGATGTGCAAAGCTGGTAGAGACATACCCTAAAAGACTGGCAGCTGTAATTGCAGCAAAAGGTGGTTTTACAAAGTATTGACTCAGAGGGCCGAATAATTACGCACACCCCACTTTGCAGTTATTGATTTGTAAAAAATGTTTGGAATGATGTATGATTTTCGATCCACTTTTCACATGTACACCACTTTGTATTGGTCTTTCACGTGGAATTCCAATAAAATTGATGGATGTTTGTGGCAGTAATGTGACAAAATGTGGAAAACTTCAAGGGGGCCGAATACTTTTGCAACCCACTGTATTCTCAGTATAATTAGGAAAAAATGTTCAAGCAGTAAAAGCCTCACATTGTGTAGACATGATTAATTTGCTGGGTCAACCTTCAGACCTGTGGCTAAGTGTTGAAGTCCCAGGGTTCAACTTCAGCCACAAAACTATCAGCATGGAGCTTGTATGCTCTCCCCATGATTGCTTGAGTGACCTTTAAGCAAGTTCTGTCCAACTCCAGTCCTCGAGGGCCTCAGACATTTTTGGCACCTCTGAAGTTAACCCCCTTGGCGGTATGAAAAATACCGCCAGGGGGCAGCGCAGCAGTTTTTTTTTTATTTTATTTTTTTAAAATCATGTAGCGAGCCGAGCCCTCCGGCGACAGGCGATCAGGAAATCCCGTTCAAAGAACGGGATTTCCTGGAGGGCTTCCCCCGTCGCCATGGCGACGGGGCGGGATGACGTCACCGACGTCAGCGACGTCGGGACGTCATTGGGAGACCCGATCCACCCCTTGGCGCTGCCTGGCACTGATTGGCCAGGCAGCGCAGGGGTCTGGGGGGGGGGGGGCGCGCGCCGCACCGGATAGCGGCGATCGGGCGCGCGGCGGCGGCGATCGGGGTGCTGGCGCAGCTAGCAAAGTGCTAGCTGCGTCCAGCAAAAAAAAAATTATGAAAATCGGCCCAGTAGGGCCTGAGCGGCACCCTCCGGCGGCTTACCCCGTGTCACACACGGGGTTACCGCTAAGGAGGTTAATTCACGGGACTGAATCAGGAAAGGTGTGGTTCATCACCTAGAACACATTTCTCCCTTTCTCTGCCCATCCTAAAAACTACAATAGATATGGCTCTCGAGGACTGGAGTTGGACAGTCCTGCTTTCAGCGCTCCAGTTTCCTCCCACATCTCAAAAACATAGATTTGAGGTAGCTAGATGTGTCCACTAATATTAGGTAGCAGAATGTGCCCCCTGGTATTAAGTAGCCAGCAATTTCCCTCAGTATTATGTAGCCAGATGTGCCCACCAAGCCAGACAAGCCCACAGTATTATGCCCCCAAGTTCGGAAGCCAAATGTGCCCTCAGTATTAGGTTACCAGATGTGCCCCCCCCATTATTAGGTAGCCATATGCACATACATGGTGGATGGTCACATGACAAAAAGTGCCGCTGGAGCCTGGGATGGTGGGGCACTAATGAAATGTGTCGCTACAGCGTGGACAAATGAGTTACTGTCCAACAGACATCACTCTGGAAAGGAAGTGGTGGCACTCAGGGAAGTGTACAAGCAAAATGCGTTCACATACAACATTAGTGGTTTGTTTGTACTTCAGTTCATGTACAGTAAATGGGCCTTAATATAACACATGTTTTTGTGAGCTAATAGGCATTCTAATAACTTAGAAGATCAGTTTGAGAACCGCTGTCACGAGCGGTAGCTTTACAGTCAATTATATAACACTTTATGACTGTATATGACTTTACATTGATCAGTGTACTCTATCCATCCAGTGCAGGATCATCCACCAGGCAACCTAGGCAGGTGCCTGGGGCCTAGTGGGTGCCAAGGGGCTCACCTGCCACTTTTTCTGACCTCTCGCCACTTCAGCTTACCAAAAGGACCACAAGGGGGCCCCAAATCCTTGCCTAGGGCCCCATTACATCTTAAAGAAAACCTGCAACGAGAAAAAGTTCCTCTGGGGGTTACTCACCTCGGGTGGGGGAAGCCTCCGGATCCTATAGAGGCTTCCCCCATCCTCCTGTGTCCCACGGCGGCAGCAAAAAAGCTCCCGGAACAGCGGGGATGTAAATATTTACCTTCCCGGCTCCAGTGCAGGCGCAGTATCGGCTCTCCACTCGGAGATAGGCGGAAATAGCCGATCGCTGTCGGACTGCTCTCCTGTGTATGCGCAAGTCTCCTGCGCCTGCGTTGTAGAGCAGGCCCAACGGAGATTTGCTATTTCCGCCTATCTCTGTGCTGAGATCCGCAACAGCGCCCCCGCTGGAGCCTGGGAAGGTGAATAAATGTAGCTTGTCAGGCTTGTCGGGCCAGTATTGCCAGAGACTCCGGGGGAGCCAGCGCTGCATTGCCTGCAGCTACAGGGGAGGGGGAAGTCTCATTCCCTGCTCCCGAGGTGAGTAACCCCAGGGGAACTTTTTTTTTGTTACAGAGTCTCTTTAATCCCTCTCTGGCCATCCCTCGGAAACAGAAAAAAAAATATTTTTAAACTTTTTTTTTTAAGAATGTTTTCAAGTCTTTTATTTACAGAGATGACAGGTTCAGTAAGATCCTACTTGATGTTATTTTTAAGAAAGATGAATATGGTATTTTTCTCATCTTTATTTCTGAAGTACTCCAGACAGTGATATAACAAAACAAATGAAAATGACAAGAAAAAAAACCCCACCATGGAGACAGCTGCCTTCCCAAACTGAAGCGCTTGAGATAAACATTAAGAAGCCTGATTTTAAGAGTAATGTCAATAAAAGACTTGAAAATCCTCTGAAAAACCAACGATAAACATAACTGAGAGATCTGTTTGCTCACCACTGAGGAAAGCCTTTACTGAGGGCCCGTTTGTAAAGCAGCAATAAAAACGCTATATGAATGCACTCGCTGCCACTTGTTTTAGTCATGTTCCCAAAATAGAGAACAACAAAACCATAAAGGTGATGTTACACCAATAAAAACGATACTTTTAACTGTTCATATGCAGTTTATTTTCAGTTTGACACCAGTCCATGTCCCAGCTGTAGTAGTGAATGTAAAACTGAGGTCGGTCTGAGGTAAACCTGAAAAATCACACCGAAAAAAAACTTTACGCACTTCAACTACAGCTAAACTGCTGTCACGCAGAAGTTAACTGAAGTCAAAGGCTGTACATCTTAAGGTGGCCACTAACGGTACAATTTCTAGAGAAAAATCGTTTGAGCGATCAGATAATTCTCATCAGAGGAAAAATCGTTCACTACACCATCAATTAACCAATCTTTGTTTCTTATCAACTACAACCAACAAGAAAATCCAAATTTTGGGTTCATGAAAATCCAATCGGACGACTGTTTTTATAATAATTCGAAAACGGTTGTGCCCATCAACAGAGACTGCACGATTGAACAATGTTTTGCTAGAAATTGGACCATTATTGGCCACCTTTGGTACTACATTATTAAAGTGTACCTCAGGTAAAATGGACAGAGCCTTAAATGACGGATACTGTCTTAAAGCTGAATATAACTCAGCATTTCATCTTTGCTCTAAAACATTATTTACAGCATATTATATACAACCAGCATTTTTTTTTTTTACTAGACCAGCATTCGAAGGGTTACACACAGAGCTTGAAAGTTCAGTGCAGTGAAATGTGGACGCATCCGAAGTTGTAGATTATGTTATCTTGTGTTTTCTTAAATGTATCAAGTGAGGAATGTGACACATTCTCTGACTGTGGAGAAGCAGCTCCACACAGACAGAGAGTCAAAACATGTCTGCCTTCAATACATAATGAATAAAACCAGTTATTAATAAAATGCAAAGTCAGCTCACAAAGCAAAAAACTGTACTTTTGGGAACCTATAATTTCTAACTGAATAATAATACTTATGCACAAATGCAAATATGATAACCGTATGGCATATAAAAAGTAGGAAAACATGTTTTTATTGAATATTATGTCAGGGTTTTAAACCGCTTTAAAGGGAACCTAAACTGAGAGGGATATGGATGTTTCCTTTTAAACAATACCAGTTGCCTGGCAGTCCTGCTGATCACATTAGCTGCTGTAGTGGCTGAATCAGACCTGAAACAAGCATGCAGCTAATCCAGTCTGACTTCAGTCAGAGCACCTGATCTGCATGCTTGTTCAGGGGCCCGGGCTGAAAGTATTAGAGACAAATGATCAGCAGGAGAGTCCGGCAACTGGTATTATTTTAAAAGGAAAAATCCATATCCTTCTCACTTTCGGTTCCCTTTAATGATGAAGTATTGAGGTGGTGTTAGGACTAAATACTTACCTCTTTGACATCCTCCATCCAGGCAGGTAACCGCTCCGCCTTCCCTTGGAGATGCAACCATAGCGATTTTTTTAATCAAAATCACTGCCGATGCTCTTGCCACCCTCATCTCCATCGCTGGGGGCCACCTCTAACTCTGCAGCTACTGCCAACCCGGTGGTGAGGGGGGGGGGGGCCTGCGGCAGGCGGAGGTTTCTGAAGGGCTTCAGTCTACAGAAACATGGCTGCGGAGGAGGGGGGCGTAGTGTCACCTGTGACCCGAAGACAGATCAAATGAGTATTTAACCCTGAGACCACCCCGATCTGTCGTCAATAAGATGGAGCCTGTAATTTCCACCTGATGTAGTCCTTAAAATGCCTTGTTTGCATACTATGTTTACCACGCACGTCACTCACAATTAGCCGCAGCAATAGGCATCACACATGATGTGCAATATTATACTGCAGGCAGCAAGTTTCTTTCCGTGCATGTGGGCACTACACGCTCATATGGTTGGCCTGAACTTTGCACTTGTCTTGCAGTTTAGGCCTTGATTTGATGGGTAATGAATGCCATCTGGTTGCTATGTAACACAACTGATTGGCAGTACTTACAATCACACATTATGCAGGAGAACAGAGGCGCCAAAAGGATAAAAGGAAGCTCCCCACCTGCCTTTAGTGGTTGCCTAATGGTAACCCTGGTTTGTGAGTATTAATATTTACTCTATCTAGTAACCATTTACCAGTACATATTACACTATTGGGGCTCTTGGTGTTCCTTGTTTTTATTTCCTTGTTTTTACAATCACACGTGTCAGTGGTTGAGATGTAGTGCAGTTACTATGCCTCCGAAAACTGCCAAATGTTGCATCTATTGTGAAGATGCTGGCTGTTTTGTACTCAGCATACTTTACTTACCAGAAGTGCATGAGGTTCCACATGGTTCTATGACATAACTGGGCGATCCGTCTGTAACACTCCTGCCTCGCAAGTCATACCAGATCAATCCGTACCTGGCACTGATAAAGGTCAGGACAGCTAAAGAAACTGCTGTCTGCAAGTTAGAGTATATGACTCTGTAAAATGAACAGACTATAGATGTGCTGCACCATCTGGTCTGGATATATGCCTGGCTTTCCAGAGACATAATATTACAATGATTTACATATTCACTCGCTGACCTAAAGTAAAGTGCCATGGCAATAACTCCTTTGTCTTGTGAAACTGAATATTTGTGTATCACTTAATTCTTTAAAGTAATCCTGTAAGGAAAAGAGCCCCTGGGGGTACTTACCTCTGGAGGAGGAAGCCTCTGGATCCTAATGAGGCTTCCCCCTTCCTCCTCAATAGAGGGGATCCAGCACTGGCTGCCCCCAAACAGTGTGCAGCAATATTTACCTATCCACACTCCTGCACAGGTGCAGTACAAGCTTTCCCTCGGGCACTAGTGGAAATAGCCAAGCCCGATCCTTTTCCTGCGCATGCGCGAGTCCCTTAGGCTGTGCAGAAGAGCGGGCCCGATCGGGCTTAGCTATTTGCGCCGGAATCTGAGCGGAAGCTTGTACTGCGCCTGTGCAGGAGCGTGGATAGGTAAATGTTACTAAGTGCTGAAGCCCCTACTGCACCGGCTGCCAACCAGGAGGCTGAAGAGGATGGGGAAAGCCTCATTAGGATTCAAAGGCTTCCCCCTCCCCAGGTAAGTACCCACTTTTTTCCTTACAGTTCCTCTTTAGGAAGATTACATTGAGCTTGATTTTTTTTTTATGTTTGTTTGTTGTTGTTTTTTAAGTAGGGAAGATTTTCGGAACTTTTTGGCTCTATACGAAGCCTACAGTAAGTAACTCTAATTCTCCATGATTTAATAGAATAGACTGTAGCTCCATGATCTCGTGTCAGTCCTCCCAAAAGTCATTATCACTCTGTAGCATGTCCTTATGGAAGCTGAAACAGCTGTCTGCACTGCAGATTGGATTACATAGTTCTATAGAATGAGTAGGCTACAGGTGAGCTATATACTAGCAGTGTCGGTTGTGTGCCTGGCTTTTCAGGGACAAAAAAATATTAATCCTTGCCCTATTGAAGGCCAAAGTAGCCTCAAATAGCTGTCTGCAAGTTAGGAAATGTGGCTTTGTAATATAAATAGGATGTAGATGTTCTATAAACTAGTGGTTCTAGTTGACTTGCATAGTTTTTCTGAGCTCAACCACAATTACAGATTAATTCCATTTATTACGCAGTTTACATAATGCAGACAAGCTGCATTATGTTGCAATGTGCTTGTCCACATTATGTACACTGCGTAATAAAAGGAATTAATCAGTAATTGTGGTTGAGCTGAGGTCATATCTGCTTTCTCAGTGGATCACCCTGAGGGATCTTGGTGCTCCCATACCACACACCTTTAATTGGTGTAGCCTGCAGGATCATTGCAATTTGCATAGTTTTTTACCCACCTGAACTGATGCATGATGGGAATAATAACTGCTTTATGTAAAGATGAATGCTTGCTTGTAAATCCAGGTATGTTAAGGTTTTTTTTTTGTTTTGTTTTTTCGAATGACTCTACCTCATAGGCAACTACACTTTGACTATGTTACAATATGCTAACAATGGAAATGCACATGTGAGGTTCAAATAAATATTGATTTATTCTATTTCACCCACCTGTATATACACAATAAAGTTGCTTTAAAAAAAAAAAAAAAAAAAAAAGATGGATACCGATACTTGGAAACTGTTCTTCACAGAGCTTTTTCAATAGTCAGGGCTTTTTGACTCCTTTTCACCCTCTGCAAAAACTCTAGTGGCTCCACTGAGTCCGCTGTAATCTTACAAGTGCTCCCATAGGGCGATATCATTCCACACCTTGCACTGATGAAAGCCAAAACAGTCTGAAACAGTTGCTTACAAGAACGACTATTTGACTTTGTAAAATTAAATGGCTGTTAGTGAGCTGTAAACCAGCGGCCCTACAAATCATTTTGCAATTTTTAGGTTCCTTATCTTTGTGGGTATTTTGAGTGCAATATTTCAGAATGCAATTTTTTGTGCATACCAAGGAGGTTAATCTACAAGAAATTGATTAATCTATTTATGTAATTAACTTCACAATTGTATGTGGTTTTTCACATGCCATTTTTCTCCATTTCCATTGACTTACATTGCATGCGATTCGGACATCTTACATGAAAAAAAGTGCAGCACTGCCTGTTTTTAAGACACAGAAAAATTGCAAAATGCAAAACACACTAAAAATAAGAAAAATACAAGTCAAATGTGTTGATGGCATTGAAATACATTAGATGTGCAACAAACCGCAATGCTGCATGATGCAAATAGTGGTGACTGTAAAAAGGTCCTTAACCACCCTGGCGTTCTATTAAGATCGCCAGGGCGGCTGCATGAGGGTTTTTTTTAAATAAAAAAAAAACTATTTCATGCAGCCAACTGAAAGTTGGCTGCATGAAAGCCCACTAGATGGCGCTCCGGAGGTGTTCTTCTGATCGCCTCCGGCGGCCAAAAGTAACACGGAAGGCCGCAATGAGCAGCCTTCCGTGTTTTGCTTACTTCGTCGCCAAGGCGACGAGCGGAGTGACGTCCTGACGTCAGCCGCCTCCGATCCAGCCCTTAGCGCTGGCCGGAACTATTTGTTCCGGCTGCGCAGGGCTCAGGCGGTTGGGGGGACCCTCTTTCGCCGCTGCTCACGGCGGATCACCGCAGAGCGGCGGCGATCGGGCAGCACACGCGGCTGGCAAAGTGCCGGCTGCGTGTGCTGCTCTTTATTTCATCAAAATCGGCCCAGCAGGGCCTGAGCGGCACCCTCTGGCGGTAATGGACGAGCTGAGCTCGTCCATACCGCTAAGGTGGTTAAAGTTCTTAACGTCTTTAAAGGACACCCGAGGTGAAAATAAACTGATTAAATAAACGATTTTATCTATCTTCCTTCTCCTAAAAATGACTTTTTAAGATATTCCACAGTTTTATTTTATGTTTAAATCTACTTTTTAAGTTTTAACTGTTTTATTGTTTTTGCTCAATGACACATTCATTGAAGTATGCCAAAGCTAAAATCTATGAACTATTGAACCTTTTTATCTCTTTCCTGCTCTTAGGCCCACCAAAAACCGCTAGCAGATCCGCAAAATGCTAGCAGATTTTGAAACGCTTTTTTTAATTTTTCTATGGCGTTTTGCTAGCGTTTTGCAGATTGCTGCTGCGGTTTTCAGTATAGTAGATTTCATATATTGTTACAGTAAAGCTGTTACTGAACAGCTTCTGTAACAAAAACGCCTGTAAAACCGCTCTGAAGTGCCGTTTTTCAGAGCGGTTTGCGTTTTTCCTATACTTAACATTGAGGCAGAAACGCACCCGCAATCCAAAAAATGCCTCACCCCCGCATTTTTCGTTTCTGCAAAACGCCTCCTGCTCTGGTGTGAACCACCCCATTGAGATACATTGACCAAGCGGATCCGCTGAAAAAGCCGCTCGGTGTGCACCAGCCCTGAGAAGCCATTTTCTGCTAGGAAAGTTTTTTTATAGTTGCAATTTCTTATCAGTGAGAATCACACTGTAGTCCCTTCCTGTCAGGGCTGAGTAAGCCACTTACATTCCTGATATTTAACTCTTTCAGGCAGAGAAAGAAAAAAAGGAACACAGTATAGTTATTTGTGTGCTAGGCACTGTACATACCCATGTCTATCTCATCATGTCACATGTCACCTCAGGTATCCTTTAAAGTTCTCAAATTCTGAGGGCTTGCAATATCAAAATGCACCAGAAAGCAGTTTCCAGTGTGTTTGATCAATTGCATATGTGGGAACCACTATTTTGGGCTTAAAGGAGAAAGCACACACTTTTTTTGCAAACCAAGACTGCCATAGACCAGGGGTCTCAAACTCAAATACAAAGCGGGCTGAAATTGAACCCCCCCATACATCACCCTGGTGTCTAATGTCTCCTCCCTCCCCTATGCAGTTCCCTGGTGTCTGGTGGCTCCCTCCTTCCCCTATACAGTTCCCTGGTGTCTAGTTTCCCGCACTTTCCCCTCTATGGGCCAAATATAATGCGACAGTAGAAAAGCGCTATACAAATGTTTGGATTGGATAAAGTGGGGAAACCACTTGCGGGCCTAATTTGATGGCTCTGCGGGCCAGATTTGGCATTTATGCCATAGGCGGAGTAGAGATCAGTTCTACAGAAAAAACTGTAAAGGTGTGAGCAGGCTGAACACAAAACAACTGCAGTTATTTTTGGAAACGTGTTTCCTCCAATTTGACAACTTTTATTGCGGTCTGTGCTTCAGACTGGCTTTTGTGAGCATGTGTTTGACTGCAAAGGGTTAAAGCGGACCTAAACTTCAGAACTTCCTCTCTACTTCCTCTTATAAGCAACAGCATAATAGTCTTTAAAGAAAAAAAACATTTCTTTGTTACAGCTGATACAAATACTGCAATAAATCTGCAGTGTGTCTACTTCCTGCTTTCATGGAAGCAGACATATTGTTATCATGTGTTTACAAATGAGCTGCTCTGCCAAGGCAGCCAGCTGACACAGGTGAGAGATGAAATTACAGTTGTAATTAGTCACAAAACTCTCTAAATACATACAGGGTGCATTTCTCTATGCTTTCCTTCTGCCCTGTGCAAGAGTTTAGGTCCACTTTAATTACAGTGTTTAAATTTTAAAAGTCACACATTACAATACACAGGAAAAATTACATATTTTGAGAATGATCTCCAATGTAAGGGTATTCCATTATTGACCGAGGTAATATTGTAAGTCATTTTGAGCACTTTAAAGAGGAACTCCAGTGAAAATAATGTAATAAAAAAGTGCTTCATTTTTACAATAATTATGTATACGGTAAATGATTTAGTCAGTGTTTGCCCATTGTAAAATATTTTAAATCCCTGATTTATATTCTGACATTTATCACATGGTAACATTTTTACTGCTGGCAGGTGATGTAGCTGCTGCTTGCTGTTTTGGCAGTTGGAAACCGCTGTAAACAGCTATTTCCCACAATGCAACAGGGTTCACAGACAGGAAACTGCCAAGAGTACGTACTCAGAATTTCTTTGTGGAAGGGGTTTCACCACAATATCAGCCATACAGCGCCCCCTGATGGTCTGTTTGTAAAAAGGAATAGATTTCTCATGTAAAAGGGGGTATTGGCTACTGATTGGGATAAAGTTCAATTCTTGGTCGGAGTTTCTCTTTAAAGTGTTAGTATAATGATATCTTTGTATTTTAGGTTTACTATAGGAGGAATAAATGCTAAAAGCATATTTAAATTCTACAAAAAGAAAACAAAAAAATGAATTAAACAGAGCCCATGTGCTCCAATAGTTCAGTCAATTTAAATTAGCTTTTCAAATCCATACAGGATTCATAGTGGGATAGGAAAGGAGATTGCTCGTGATTTAATTCAATAGTCAGAACAGTATTACATTCCTCCTGTATATATTCATATCTGTGGATCAGATTGAGGCTCTCGGGCTGAGGAAATGCAGGAATAGAAGCGAACGGATAGATTTCAAAGGCAGCCCCGCGTTTACTCGGTTAGTGCAGCTGGGAATTTGGGGAGAAGAATGGAAAGGCTTACAGCACAGAAGTTTTTGTGTGTTACGCAGAGAGCTCAGTACGGAGTGCAGTGTAAAGGGAGGCTGGGACTATGAGGCACACTGATGATTAGTGGCTGGATGGGCACTATGGCCACCAAGATTTATACCTTACTTGAGGCTTACAGGCAGGCGCTTCTCTATAAGGTCTCATCAATCATTGTATTAAAGTGCTGACGCAACAAGCTAGAACCCTCTGTGATCCCTTCAACAGGAGCTCAATGCTTACTTGGGAAAAAGTAAAGTCAGAGATAAACAATAGCACTCAGCAAAATAAGCAATAAACAATTCTCCTAACGAGCAAACACATACTGACCCAGCAAGGGTAGAAAATTCAGCAGACAGCTACTGGCTTTGATAAGATCTATATGTTCAGTAGAGATGAATGTTAATTTAGGGGCCAGGTATAGCCGATAATTAGCATATCAATGATGCTGTATTATGCTTGGTACACACCATTCAATTTTCCATCAGTTACACCGGTCAAAACGATTATTTTCCGACAGGTCAGATTTGATTTCTGATCATTTTCCTGTTCGATTTTCCAATCACTTCTATACAAAATTGATCAGAAAAATGATTGGAAATCAAATCGGACCTGTTGGAAATAATTGATTTGACCCATCTATCTGATGGGAAGGATATTGCATGGTGTGCAGTGCACCATTATGCCTGGTACACACGATGCAATTTCCCATCCGATAGATTTGATTTCTGATCATTTTTCTGATTGATTTTGTATAGATGTATTCGGAAAATCAATCAGAAAAATGAAGAAATCAGATTGCATCTATCGGAAATGATCAATTTGCCTACCAAACTGATGGGAAATTGCATAATTTGTTCCGGGCATTAGGCCTTCCGAGACGGACAGTGAAACCCTGCCTATTCCGTGAATAGCATGCCGTCTGAATTGCATGCCGTTGTGATTCTGTAGCAGCACCCAAGTCCCTGTAGCCTTGCATTGCACAGCTATAGCCACCCTAGTGGAAATAAGCCCTTAGAGCCCTTTTCCACTGGCTGTAATTTGCTTCAAAAAAGCGTATCGCAGCTGTTTTGCCGATTTGCTAGAGCACTGCGATTTACATGTGCTAATTTTGCTCTATTGCAGGTCAATTTTTCGCCAAATGCAATCACTGGCTTGCACAATTCCCGTCGCAATCACGCTCCGTTCCCGACAGCTATGGCATAAATGGCGGCCAATGGAAATTGCTGCGTGCATGATCACAATGCAGCTGGATCGTGGGCAGAAGTGCAAGCAGTAATAGAAAAGGGCCCTAACTGATATTCTACTATCAGTTTGCCTGACCCCTTACACAAGCTCCCTAAGTCTAGAAATGTAGGTCTGATTCACTTCATAAAAGTGTAGGGGTCGATTTATACACGAGTCACGGGCAACACTGAGCACACTGAGTAATGTGTGTACTAATAGTGACATTCCCATTAGTAGCGATTTCCCCAGTGATAAGTAACACTTTCATGATAAAGGAAAGCTAAAAAAAACACAGGTCTGAAAGTCCTGGCCACAACAATTAACAAGGAAAGGGGCAGGGGGAAAATACTGGGCTGCATAAAAGGGAGTGAATAATTGCAGCACTTGGGGGCCTGGAGGAGGTATGGGCTGCACGTAAGGGACAGGAGGGGATAATGGCTGCAATACTGTATGCAGTGTAGTCATTAACCACTCCTGATCCCCAAGTGCAGCCATTAACTTTGCTGGGTAGACTTATACTTGAGCCACCTCCCAAAGCTAACCCCTATCTATACGCCTAACACTAACCCCCTCCCAAAGCAAACCACTATCTATTAGCCTAACACTAACCCCCTCCCGAAGCAAATGACTATCTTTACCCCTAACACTAACCCCCTCCCTTCAAAGCAAACACCTATCTATACGCCCAACATTAGCCCCCTCCAAGCAACCCCCTATCTAAACGCCTAACATTAACCCCTCTGCCAAAGCAAACCCCTATATACACACCTAACACTAACGTCATGAAAAGATCAGACAGTATTTAAATGAAAATTTTGACATTGAGGAGACATAGGATGTGGTGTCTAAAAAAATAAAATTGTAAAGCAGTGCTGAGGAGTAGGACTGCTTCAGAGGTTATTATAGCTGCAGACATTGGAAACTCCCACCTTGAATTGGAAATGAACAAGTGTGAATTCCAAATTCATATTAATGTGAATCACTCTGTGCAGACAGCTTTGCAATAATTATAAAAATATGCCTTAAATTTTTTAACCTGGACAAATAGCCATCTCCTACTTATGTACTCTGCTCCAGAATTGATATACCATATATATAACTACGTATTGTAAATAGCTAAGGCAAAAGGGGAAATTTGACTGACCAAGAGACATCTCTTTCTGATTCAATCTGATTGGAGAGAGGTCTGCTGACCGCCATAAACCACGGGCCGATTCCTTATCAGTTTCAGCATAAATTCTTGTGGGAACTAGTGTTGGGCGAACACCTGGATGTTCGGGTTCGGGAAAGTTCGCCGAACATGGCCGCGATGTTCGGCATGTTCGGGCCGAACCCCGAACTCCCCGAACATCCCGCTTTTGGGGGCCCTATGGGGTCGCAGGCATAAGGGGGGAGCATGCCACGATCGCGGAGGGGGGGGGTCGGAAATTCCCCCCACCCCCTCCGCTAGCGCTCCCCCCTCTGCCCGCTTCCCCATACAAAAGTTTCAGGAAGTAAAACAGTACCGGTGGTACTAGTGGGTGGCTGGCAGTGGGCGGCACTGTGAAGTGAGTGACTGAGGAGGAGGAGTCCGGAGAGGGACGCGTTGAGGGAGGGCGGGCAGCGGGCGGTTCAGCAGTAGTACGGTAGTACTGCTGAACCGCCCGCTGCCCGGCCTCCCTCAACGCGTCACTCTCCGGACTCCTCCTCCTCAGTCACTCACTTCACAGTGCCGCCCACTGCCAGCCACCCACTAGTACCACCGGTACTGTTTTACTTCCTGAAACTTTTGTATGGGGAAGCGGGCAGAGGGGGGAGCGCTAGCGGAGGGGGTGGGGGGAATTTCCGACCCCCCCTGCGATCGGGGCATGCTCCCCCCTTATGCCTGTGACCCCATAGGGGGCAGTATTCGGCCGAACAGGGCCCTGTTCGGCTGAACAGGGGCCCTGTTCGGCCCTGTTCAGCTAGTCATTCCGCAGTTCGGGCGAACCCCAAACAGTTTGGCCGAACACCACCAGGTGTTCGGCCGAACTCGAACATCACCCGAACAGGGTGATGTTCTGCAGAACCCGAACAGTGGCGAACACTGTTCGCCCAACACTAGTGGGAACCAGCCTTGTGACACTGCCATGCGGCCTCGCTGCCCTGGCCGGTTTCCCCCTAATGTTTTATGTCTCCTAGAAACTGCCCTGGAACCATCTTTTTCTGCAGTCCACCAAAAATCAGGGTCTTCTCCAAAAATTAGCATATTGTGATAAAGTTCATTATTTTCTGTAATGTACTGATAAACATTAGACTTTCATATATTTTAGATTCATTACACACAACTGAAGTAGTTCAAGCCTTTTCTTGTTTTAATATTGATGATTTTGGCATACAGCTCATGAAAACCCAAATTTCCTATCTCAAAAAATTAGCATATTTCATCCGAGCAATAAAAGAAAAGTGTTTTTAAAACAAAAAAAGTCAACCTTCAAATAATTATGTTCAGTTATGCACTCAATACTTGGTCGGGAATCCTTTTGCAGAAATGACTGCTTCAATGCGGCGTAGCATGGAGGCAATCAGCCTGTGGCACTGCTCAGGTGTTATGGAGGCCCAGGATGCTTCAATAGCGGCCTTAAGCTCATCCAGAGTGTTGGGTCTTACGTCTCTCAACTTTCTCTTCCCAATATCCCACAGATTCTCTATGGGGTTCAGGTCAGGAGAGTTGGCAGGCCAATTGAGCACAGTAATAACATGGTCAGTAAACCATTTACCAGTGGTTTTGGCACTGTGAGCAGGTGCCAGGTCGTGCTGAAAAATGAAATCTTCATTTGTTATTGTAGTTCTATGCGACCTTATTACTTGTGCTTTAGCTAGTTCTTGATAAATATATATGCAGGCTTGCTAATATATATTTATCCGTTAGTTGAGCCGTTTGTTATTTTTCTTATTATTGTGTTGCCTAGTTCCATGCTTGATGGACGTTCGCTGCATCCGCGGTAGGTCAGTGAAGTCCATTATCCAGATAGCTTGGATTCTGCCATCACCACATTGGTGACTGGTAGTATTCCTGCTACTCTAGTTGATGGGAACGTAACTATAGGCTGCAGTTGCTATTAGTTACGTTCTATCCTGTAGTCTTGCCTAGGTGGATGCTTGCTGGTGACTGTTGTTAGCCCGCTTGCTCTGCTTCTGTGGACGTGACCGTGAGCTGCGGTTGCTACTAGTTACGCTCCAATCTATAGTCCTGTCTTGTACCTGTCTGAATACTTGCTATAGCTAAGGCAGCACAGTGCGAACTAAGGCAGCACAACATCGCACTGCGCTGCCATTGTGTTTTATTTGTAGCGATTTCGGAAGCCCAGAGCTGCAGTTGCTCTGGGCAGCCTGTGTAACCTCTTCCATTATCCAGCTCTTAGCCTTGTCAGAAAGTATGACCCCCCCCAGCATTACAGCATGATTCTGTGATGTTGCTAATGCCACACAGTAGCTCTACTTTTAGTCCATGATGTTATACTAACCCTGTATCATATACAATACTGCAGGCAAACATAGTTACTTAATTTTTGTATCTGGTTAAGTTATACAGATCTTGTGGTCTGGTCAAGTATGATGCGTTCTCTTCTGCGTTCTGCCCCATTTGACTGCTGTCACATTGATAGACATCAGCTTAATTGAATGTGCTGTAAAAATGGTGTAAGTGGAGAATATTTCTGTAACGATTGTGGAACTTTCTCCGTGATCAGCGCACAACGCGTGCGCTGACACGGCGGAAATCCTCCACAAGCGTATATTTGCAGGCACCCAGCAAAAGGTGCTACGCACCTGTAGAGGGAAATTCCTGTCGGCAGATGGCGCTGGGGAGTGCAGAGGAACCAATCCTCTGTACCTCCACAAGTGCCAGACAGGAATTGTACGAAGTGCAGAACGCAATCGCAAGAGAGGCGATTGCGAATGAGAACGAGCAAAAGGACAGGTTGTATGTGTGTGCGCCAATCTAGTCGCCACCCCGCGACCGCGCACACACAACAGCAGATATGAAATAGGAACGCGATCGCGAGAGATGCGATCGCCAGACGTGACACAAGGCAGATCAGAACAGAATACGAGGTTAGCAAAGGCACAGCAAATAATACAATGAGAATAACAAGGAAAATAACAAACGCTAGCTAACCGCGGACACCGCACTCATTCGCAACAGTGCACGCGGTTATGCGCGGTCTCCACGTGATAAGCACAATAGAGACAAGCACGCCTAACTAACCATTGACAGACAAACATGAAACAGAGGGCGCGTACGCTTGCTTAACGGTCACCGAGCCTCCAGCAAGCGTAGCAGACAAGACAGACACACGAAAACAGGGACAAGCGAGAGATAGGATCCACAGCACTAGCGAAAAGTGGCTAGCGCGATCCCAGAAGACAGAACAGAAGGATCCCCAGCGCTAGCGAAAAGTAGCTAGCGCGATCCCAGGAGACAGAACAGAAGGATCCCCAGCGCTAGCGAAAAGTGGCTAGCGCGATCCCAGGAGACAGAACAGAAGAGATAGCTGGTAGCAACCGCTGCACCAGCTATACTCCAAGAACAGAGATCAGAACCATTTCCTGTCGACCACCTTTGGGGCAGGACAATGGCAACAGGCAAGACAAGACAGAACAGGCAATACAGATAATACAACCTGACTGGGCTAGAAGGGGAGCCTAAAGCAACCCCCAGGAATTAACTATACTAGATAGCAATGGCTGACACTCCAGCAGTGTCCACCAGGAACAGACCATGGAAAGGAAATGACCAGCCAAGCCTTCTGGGAAACATAAAGCTCTTATAGTGCCAGTCATCAAAGAAGGCAGGTAGGGGATTTGCATAACGAATGTATGCAAATTCCCCAGCAAGAGAACAGACCAGCACTTGCAATGGAAAGACAGGTCTCTGTTCCAGAGTCCTGCAGCATGCAAACCTAAACAATGGTCAAAAGGCTGCCTGCCTGCGCAGGCAGCTGAGCGGATTCTCACAGTACCCCCCCCCCCTCTAGGGATGGATTCCAGACATCCCTCAAAACTGGTATCATCACAAAACTCTAACTGAAGAATCATGAAGGTCGGGGCAGCCCGACAAGGCCCAATTCAAGAGTCAGTCCATCCGAAACCGACCTCATCGGAAGCAGAAGCCACCGAAACATGCCCATCAGCACTACAAGTCTCAGCGTAACACCCATCAGGACTGTGGACACCAGAGAAGAAGCCATCAACACCCTCCAGACAATACCCACCACCTTCCAAGGAGCGTCCAAGAATACCAAACCTGCCGCAATACCTGTTCGAAGTGTCCCTTACAACACCAAAGCCATTGCTGATTGTATTCAGGGCACCAAGCAAAACCTTTCCCGGACTCTCCCAGAACGCCTTGAAGCTCCGCAGAGATCCCAAGAAGCCAGGCCCAGAACGCTCACCAGGCTCACATGGAGAACCACCAAGAACCCCTATGGAACCTATGATCATTCCAGATTCAAAATTAGCAGGACACCCATCAAGATCAGGACTTTCAGGAACCACTTCTGGGCATGCAAGCAGGCAAGCTATATCGGAACATGTCTCCACTGAGGAAGCATCTGAGTACGCTGGTAACCGAGGCACACTTGGGCTTTCTGGGTCACAGAGCACATCGGGGTACACTAGTACAGGAGAAACCTCAGGACATGTCGGGGAACTGCCAACCTCAGAGTCCGACACGACAAGACCAAAACCAGTACCGGGCAGAAAATCATCACGAGTAAAGGTCACAGGTACTGGTCTTTCAAAAGAAGACTCGGACTCAAATTCAGAATTTTCTGTAACTGTAATATCATCATTGACTACACATGAATGAAGCTCCACAAGAGCTGCAAAAGTAGTCAGCAAGGCAGCAATGCCTACGGAAGAGGGTAACACCTCAGAAGGACTTGGGGGGCAGGAGACATCTCCTACAAGTTCTACACCCTTTGGGAGGAACTCGGAGACCTCCAGAACATCAAACAAGACCTCAGGAACATCATTTTTCAAGTTTTCTAAGAAGGATTCTGTACTATCCATGTTACAGGGCAAAACTGGAACTTTATTTTGGGAACAGGGCAGATGTCCCAGGGAAGGTTCCACCATAAACTGAGACTGAATTTCATCATCATGAGTGGAACGTACAGGAATATTCACTGGACCACACACTGACTCCCTAACTTTAATCTCGCTGCACCCAGAATTCTGCGTAGCAGACAAACTAGCTTGCAACTCCAAAACTGCAGAAAGACAGGTAAAAATAGCAGCAATACCTAGACGAGCCTCTAGGGGCAGGGCAGGAGATATTGTACAAGGCAATATTGACTCATCCAGAGTACAGGGTGGAGAGTCAGAACTTTCTTCAAAGCAAGAAAGGGACTCCCAAATGTCAGTGTGATTGGACATCGTTTTGTTATTCATGGTACAGGGCAGGTTCAGAGAAAGCGTCTCTGAATAAGGCAAAGAAGGTTCAGCATCAGATTCGCAAAACCGAAGCGCTGTCTCACTCTTAGATTCGGCTAACAATGTCAAATCCGAGGAGCCAGGACACAAAACTTGCAAATCAAAAATCACTTTAGGTTGTGAAACTGACGCTTCCATAGCGCAAACCTCCGCGATCTGCGGAGCAGACTGCAAGGCATCCAGGACCGAAACGCTGGAGCAACTGTCCCCAGGCAACGGGCCCTTACAGGTGTGAACAGGGCGAGACAGAGACTCATCTGCAGAAGAAATAGTGACATCAACAGGACAAACTTTATTAGGCATATTAATTTTACTTTTGACGCTGCATAGTCGAGAACTCTTCCCCATAGCAGGGTCACAGACGGAAGATCTCAAAGATCTGTTACTAAATGACAAAGGATCCCACACATCCTTGAGGAAACCGGCAGACTCATGCCGATCACAATCTGCAGGAACATCCGAGAAACAGGCATCAGATCGCACAGATTCAAACTGCACACTGTCAGCAGAGAATCCTTCAGGATTCGCACAGGAATCAACCACAGCGGCACACTCATTCATTTCAGATTGCACAAAGTCAAGACTCACATGCTTTACCCCAGAAAGGCAGGAACAATCATCCGACAACGATGTCTCTTTATTGGAATCAATTGGTTGGTGTGTGTGCAACTCATCCAAAATCGTTTGCCATACATAGTTTACCAGATCCACATCATCCTTGTCACATTCATCTGAATCAATCAGAAGGTACATAGAGTCAAGACAAGCATTCAAGACATCTTCGCTTTTTGCGATGTAAAAATCGCAAAAGGCTTTCCAATCCAAATCGAATTCCTCCAGCAAGGCCCCAACATCCCAGGAAGCAAATGGGGGTTTAAACAGGCCAGTATCCACATAATCTCCATAGGGTTGGAGTTCAGGAACAAGAACAGATTTTCTAACTGCTTTAATGTAGTGTGCGATCCTACCTATAGCAGGATCCACATAAGCTTTGGATTGGGGCAAAAAAGCCGGAGACGGCACAACATCATTACAAACATCAATAGGGAGTGTTTTATTCCGATGCTTGCATTTTTTAGTTTTTCTCTTTTTTGCCACTTTGCATGTCTGCTGTTTAAAACCTGAAGTGGCAACAGACACATTGAACTGATTGTCATACTGAAAGGTTTTGCATGGAAGGGAAAGATCAGCTGACTTATCAGCAGCTACACACTCAATCAGAGCAGGTGGTAAGCCAGGCAGTTTAAACCAGTGAGAGAATATCTCTGCAAGAAACTGATACAGATTACCATTCCAGGAATTGATTTTTAACAAATCATATGCCCAGGTGATCAAATCGTCTTTTAAGAGCACATAGGCAAAAAGAAGAGCCGACGTGGACGGATCAGAATCTGAAAGGTGGGATTCAGACAAAACCTCACACATTCAGAAAGAAATTCCGCCTTGGTCTCTGAATTTAGCCTTTTAAAGCTCTTAAAGACACAGGACCCAAACTCGACAAAATCGTACAAATCAGAAATTCCGTCTACACTGGGGTTTTGGGTTTGGCTGGTCATTCTGTAACGATTGTGGAACTTTCTCCGTGATCAGCGCACAACGCGTGCGCTGACACGGCGGAAATCCTCCACAAGCGTATATTTGCAGGCACCCAGCAAAAGGTGCTACGCACCTGTAGAGGGAAATTCCTGTCGGCAGATGGCGCTGGGGAGTGCAGAGGAACCAATCCTCTGTACCTCCACAAGTGCCAGACAGGAATTGTACGAAGCGCAGAACGCAATTGCAAGAGAGGCGATTGCGAATGAGAACGAGCAAAGGGACAGGTTGTATGTGTGTGCGCCAATCTAGTCGCCACCCCGCGACCGCGCACACACAACAGCAGATATGAAATAGGAACGCGATCGCGAGAGATGCGATCGCCAGACGTGACACAAGGCAGATCAGAACAGAATACGAGGTTAGCAAAGGCACAGCAAATAATACAATGAGAATAACAAGGAAAATAACAAACGCTAGCTAACCGCGGACACCGCACTCATTCGCAACAGTGCACGCGGTTATGCGCGGTCTCCACGTGATAAGCACAATAGAGACAAGCACGCCTAACTAACCATTGACAGACAAACATGAAACAGAGGACGCGCACGCTTGCTTAACGGTCACCGAGCCTCCAGCAAGCGTAGCAGACAAGACAGACACACGAAAACAGGGACAAGCGAGAGATAGGATCCACAGCACTAGCGAAAAGTGGCTAGCGCGATCCCAGAAGACAGAACAGAAGGATCCCCAGCGCTAGCGAAAAGTGGCTAGCGCGATCCCAGGAGACAGAACAGAAGAGATAGCTGGTAGCAACCGCTGCACCAGCTATACTCCAAGAACAGAGATCAGAACCATTTCCTGTCGACCACCTTTGGGGCAGGACAATGGCAACAGGCAAGACAAGACAGAACAGGCAATACAGATAATACAACCTGACTGGGCTAGAAGGCAGGCGCGGAGCTAGGGGGGGTCGGGGTAGGACAAGTGCCCCGGGGCGCCTGGTCCCCGAGGGCGCCCTCAGCCTGGCTGAGCTGCGGGGTTTTTTTTTTTTTGCGGCGTAGGGGAAGGGGAGCAGCGCAGAGAAGAGGGAGAGCTGTGCGGACGGTGGGGAAGGGGGGCCATATCCCCCCTCCTTCCCTCACCTTAGGTGCTCTCTCTCTCCCTCGCTGTCCCCTCCAATGTCCGGGTGGCTGGCCTGGCAGCGGCGGGCGGAACTCACCTCCGTCTCGCTCCAGCGCCGGGCGGAAGTTCGAGTGCGCAGCCGCTGCTCTGGTCTGGACCAGACCAGAGTAGTGGCAGATCCATCCGGCGCTGCGACGAGACGGAGGTAAGTTCCGCCCGCCGCTGCCAGCCTGAGCCACCCGGACATTGGAGGGGACAGCGAGGAAGGGAGAGCAGCTCTTCTCTGCGCTGCTCCCCTCCTGCTGGGGAGGGGGGCACCTGACCTGGCTACCTACTCTGGGCACATATACCCCTGGCTACATATACTGGACATATATCCCTGGCTACCTACTCTGGGCACATATACCCCTGGCTACCTACTCTGGGCACATATACCCCTGCCTACATATACTGGGCATATACCCCTGGCTACCTACTCTGGGCACATATACCCCTGGCTACCTACTCTGGGCACATATACCCCTGGCTACCTACTCTGGGCACATATACCCCTGGCTACCTACTCTGGGCATATATACCCCTGCCTACATATACTGGGCATATACCCCTGGCTACCTACTCTGGGCACATATACCCCTGGCTACCTACTCTGGGCACATATACCCCTGGCTACCTACTCTGGGCACATATACCCCTGGCTACCTACTCTTGGCACATATACCCCTGCCTACATATACTGGGCATATACCCCTGGCTACCTACTCTGGGCACATATACCCCTGGCTACCTACTCTGGGCACATATACCCCTGGCTACCTACTCTGGGCACATATACCCCTGCCTACATATACTGGGCATATACCCCTGGCTACCTACTCTGGGCACATATACCCCTGGCTACCTACTCTGGGCACATATACCCCTGGCTACCTACTCTGGGCACATATACCCCTGCCTACATATACTGGGCACATATACCCCTAACTACATATACTGGGTACATATACCCCTGGCTACATATACTGGGCATTTATACCCCTGGCTACATATACTGGGCACATATACCTCTGGCTACATATACTGGGGACACATACCCCTGCCTACATATACTGGGCACATATACCCCTGGCTACCTGTTCTGTGGACATCTCTACCCCTGGCTACCTGTTCTGTGGACATCTATACTGCTGGCCACCTATTCTGGGGACACCTATAGTGCTACCTATTTTTGGGCAAGCATTGCTGTCAGATTGAGTGTATTTTGGGGAACTGCTGCCAGGTGAGAGGTGTCTACCATATTAAGGGGACATTCTGCCTATTTATGTGAAATGCTGTCTATTTATGTGCCTCATGACTGCTGAATTTGTCTTGTTGGGGGCCTCATGGTTACTGAATTTGTCTTGTTGGGGGCCGCATGATTTGTTGGGGGCCTCAAGATCGCTGAATTTGTGTTGTTAGGGGCCTCATGATTGCTGAATTTGTCTTGTTAGGGGCCTCATGATTGCTGAATTTGTCTTGTTGGGGGCCTCAGGATTGCTAAATTTGTCTTGTTGGGGGCCTCATGTTTGCTCATGATTGCGGAATTTGTCTTGATGGGGGTGGGGGGCTCATGATTGTTGAATTTGTCTTGGAACATGCTGGAAGGTACATACTGAGGGAGGGTGGGTGAGCGTGAGCCTGCTAACCTCCATGTACATTTGAAGGGGCGTGACCAAATGTGGAGTACCCATAACCACGCCCACATTTGGTCACGACCCTTCACCTTAGGGGGCGCATTAATAGTCTTTGTCCCCGGGCGCTGAAAGCCCTAGCTACGCCTCTGCTAGAAGGGGAGCCTAAAGCAACCCCCAGGAATTAACTATACTAGATAGCAATGGCTGACACTCCAGCAGTGTCCATCAGGAACAGACCATGGAAAGGAAATGACCAGCCAAGCCTTCTGGGAAACATAAAGCTCTTATAGTGCCAGTCATCAAAGAAGGCAGGTAGGGGATTTGCATAACGAATGTATGCAAATTCCCCAGCAAGAGAACAGACCAGCACTTGCAATGGAAAGACAGGTCTCTGTTCCAGAGTCCTGCAGCATGCAAACCTAAACAATGGTCAAAAGGCTGCCTGCCTGCGCAGGCAGCTGAGCGGATTCTCACAATTTCCATAGTGTAACACTGGATCAAACATTTATAGGATATTATTTATAGGTTTTTCATCATGTTCCTAGCAAGGGCAGAACAGGAACCAACAACCCACAACAGTACAGATAATCTTATACAGTACACAAGTATAACAGTGACATCTACAGACCAGATGTATGAACACAACCAACTCGAACATGGGTTTGCCCGTTGGACCGCTTTGCAACAACTCCCCATCCTGGTCTACTGGAGCTTTGGCCAACCAATCTGTCCTTCCAGGGCCATGCTGATGTGACCACCCTCAGACCATAGAGAGCCGGATGGGTGGGCTGGATCGGCAGTCCCATTCAGCACTCTATGCTAACTCAGCATTGACCGCCCGGATTATAGAAAGCTGGTTGGGTGGACTCGATAATGCTAGCTCCTCACTTCATCATCTGATAGATTTAGGTTCACTTTCTGATCTTAGGACCATTGGAAGATTTGATTGATATTACCCATTTGTGACTAGTTCTCTTTAAAAGGTGAAATTTTCACATACGTTATGGAGTTCTTGCATTTGTTCAATTTTTTCCCCCAGAAACTGTAGATTTTAGGCTCACTTTTTCACATCAATCACTTTTTATTTACGGCAATGACATCAACAGTTTTTACTCAAACTATTAATTTTGCCAGAGCTGTCACTTTTTTCAGCCAATAAAAATGATTTAATGCCAATAATTAGACATTCTCTCCAAACTCAGATGGGAAAGTATGTCCTTTATGATGAGATTGTTGTACAGTGAGGAGCAGAGGCTGCTGTTAGAGCCTATTAATCATATTTCTGCTTGGAGAGGAATGACTTCACTTTTCAGAAGTGTAATTTTTCACTGCTGACGGTCAAACTTTTTTTCTTGTTAAAACGACACATATATTTAATAGTGATATTACCCTGTGGTTTTAAATAAAGTTACACTCAGATTGGGTTCCAAAGCGAGAGTATTGAAAACACCTAAACCTTGCATGCAAGAAAATAGTCAATTTACCTGTATGCCAGCGTAGTGTTCTTCTGGGATTGCTGCAGCTTTACAGTGGGGTGAAACTCCATATTAATGGGAAAAAAATCATCCAATAAGAAAATACTTATTTAGCTGACTATCCTGTTGTTTTTAGTGTTCTCTGTCAGATTTAGGAGAAATGTGATATGAAAAAAGAAAAAATTATCTCTGCTGGTGTCCATCGTTACTGTTTTTCCTGTGATAGCAAATGTGACCTTCCACCAGCCCTTTTTTTTTCAACCCCTAGCTTTTTTTGAATGGGGAAATATAAAGTCATTTTTTAATCTAGACTAGTCGAGTCTAACTTCTTGGAGGTAATCCACCACTACCTCCATTTTTAACCAGTTTTTAGTGTATTTTATCTTATGTTGGTGCCTCTATTCCTTTGATCACTACGGCTATTGATATCCACCCTTGGCGGAGAGGTGCTTCCCCTTTCTTCTACACTATAGAGAGTGACTTATTAACCTGTGTGGGGTCAGCTCTAATCTCCCCACCTGCCTATACAGTGGTAACCCATGTTTGATTAATACCATACATTAACAATACATAGAGTACTATGCTATATTGAGCAGCAGCTCTCGTTTCTCCTCCTAGTCCTATTATTTTATCCTTATATTATTCAAAATAGAAAGCTTTTTGTTTTTTGCATGCTAAGATAAGCGTGTTACTGTAGCTAAAATAAACAAGAAGAAAAAACTTCCCACAATCCCACTAGCCCTGCACAGTTCCTGCAGTTAAGCAGTGGCAACTAGAATAGGTACAAAGAAAAAAAAATAAGGGACATGTAGGGACCTATTTTTGAAAAAAAGGGGGGTTTACACACATTTTTAGGGTACAACATTTTTTGGGGCAGCTTTTAATTTTGAATGTTATTTCCCCTTTAAACCTTCACCACATAATTGGGCTAATTCACTACTAGATGAACAGGTAAGGTGAGATAAACTGTGAGTGCTGCTAGGTACACACCATACAATTTTCTGTTAGATTTACCTGTCAGATAGATTTCTTCCAACATGTTGGCAGGTAAATCTAACAGAAAATTGTATGGTGTGTACCCAGCATTAGGTCAAATAAGGTGGCAGATTCACAAAACCCTTATAAAATTTGCATGTGCAGATACTGGTACTTATACCAGTTACGTAGTGAGGCGTGTGCTGCGCACATAGTGCTACTCGCATTACACTAGCATTACTACTTAATTTGCATAATTACCAATGAAATTATTGTGTACTGCCTAGACATGGCTTGCCTACAGGAGTTTATCCTCAGGGGGTCAGAGCTGTTGTAGTGGCACATGAGGCACCAACACATTATTAGGCAGGTGGTTGTAATGTTTTGCGTATCATTGTACAACATGTGGGCACTTGTGTTAATGCTGTGAATTGGTGCAAGTTCTCAGCACTATTCCCATCAGTGCTGGGCAATGGTCATCCCAGTCCAATTGCTTTAGGGACGGGTTCTGCTAGAGGCAGTTCTCGTTGGAATCATCCAGTGCAGATCAATGAATGGTAGTGAATTTGGGACAAAAAGACATCTGAAGTGCATTTTATATAAATAAGTGGCCTGGCTTAATACCCATCCCCCCAATATGCACACAATTCAAGTGGATCCGAGGTGAACATTTACTCATTACATAATTGTGTTCCTTTCCTATTGTTTATAGAGCATTCCGCAAGCCAAATACTTTTTTGTTTTTGTTTTAATACTCTAATTCCCTATAAACTAAATAAACCACGCCTGCAGGTTTTCAGAGAGCCTTGGCAGTAGCAAGGGCTCATGGGAGCTCAGTCTGGGCAGGAGAAGGAGGAGGTGTTACTAGCCATTGATTTCAGGGGGAGGAGGGAGGAGGGGGGATTAGGTTTTTGTTCACAGGCTTAGTGATCAAGATGCAGATAAGCCTGCCTCTGTGTAATGTTTACAAACAACATGGCTGCTGTCATTGTATCACAGGAAGAAATAATCATATTCTATTAACGTTGTTTGCAGCTATATTTGCTGTGTAAACTATCTAAACTTTATATAAGATATATAGACAAGTTACTTGTTATAGTTAGTTTTTCATCTCGGATCCGCTTTCAAATACTCCATCCTCCCTTTAGCTCCCCAATAAATAAATAAAATCATTCTCACTTGTATTCTCTGCAAAGGTCCCAATGGTGATGATACAGGCACACTTCTGCCCCGTATCTCATGATCTTCTGGAGATGGGTCCCCACATTACTGTAGTGTTCTGGTCAAGCCTACCACAGAGACTTTTACCAGGAAAGGGGATTTGGCCATGACAGAAACTTGCCTGCAATGTCAAAAATATGCAGTAATGGGGTGCAGGAAGTTTTGGGAGGGGGTGTGTTCAAGAGAAAAGATCAGCTTTAATGATCAGTCACGTGATACCCAAACTTGAGGAACCCCAATATTTAGGTATGGTCACCTTCTGTTGTGGCTGGATGTGAAATTGAGTGGAGTGGATCGTGGACTGGTTAATGCACTGCCTCTGACATAGGAGACTAGGGTTCGATATCTATTCCATAAGCCAGTATCCTAATATCTTGACCAAGACTCCTTCAAACTGCTACTTCCTACTGAGTGCGCCCCTAGTGGCTGCGGCTCTCAAGGGCTGTGAATCTGACAGGAGGAAAGCACTATGCAAATCTTGGAATTACTATATTATTATTGTGTCAAGTGAGTTGCATCTCTCAGCACATCATAGTGGCTAAGTGGAGTTTGTTATTTCTCTCTAGGGCCTTTATTAAATTAACTTTTTCTCCTAGGTCATATTTTCACACCTTTAAAGGATACCCGAGGTGACATGTGACATGATGAGATAGACAATTGTATGTACAGTGCCTAGCACTCAAATAACTATACTGTGTTCCTTATTCTCTTTTTCTGCCTGAAAGAGTTAAACATCATGTATGTAAGTGGCAGTTCCTGTCTGAGTCAGGACTGGTTCAGACTACAGTGGTAACAGTCAGTGATAAGGAATTCCAACTATAAAACACTTTTCTAGCAGAAAATGACTTCCAAGAGCAGGAAAGTGATTAAAAAAAAAGTTCAATAGTTCATAGGTTGTAGCTTTAACATACTTTAATGAATGTGTCCTTGACCAAAAACAATAGAAGAGTAAAGACTTAAAAAGTAGATTTAAATATAAAATAAAACTGTGGAATTTCTTAACAAGTAACTTTTAGGAGAAGGAGTATAGATACAATTGTTCATTTCATTCGTTTATTTTCACCTCGGGTGTCATTTAAAGCAAACCTGAAGCCTTTTTTTAAATTTAATGTAAAATCCCGTTTGCATGATACCAGGTGGTCCGCGCTATTTCCGCTGTTACTCAAATCCTCCCTGACCCCCCTTCTTTTCTCGCCGACCCACTGTACAGGAAGAGGCAGAGCTGTGCAAAGAAATCCCTATAGATATGATCTGAGAACATGGTCGAGGTATGTGGACAATGTGCTTGTCATTTGGGCGTCCACCAGGGACAGGTTTGACCGGTTTATGCAGTACCTGGATGATAATGTGTTGAATATGCAGTTCACAGGTGAATGGGGAGGTGATCGGGTCACTTTTCTTGACTTAACACTGGAAGTACAGGGGGATACCCTAATAACTAAGGGGTACAGGAAGAGCACAGCGACAAATTCGGTGCTTCATAACGACAGTTACCATCCCCCCCCCCCATGTAAAATCGGCCATCCCATATGGCCAGTTCTTGAGGCTAAAAGGGAATAATACCAAAGAACAAGACTTTGAATTACAGTCAGGTGAGATGTACCAGAGATTTGTCGAACAAGGTTATGATGCTGCAGTCCTTGATAGGGCTTTGGAGAGAGTAAGAGAGCAGGATAGGAACCAATTGTTGGGATGGGCGGAGGACCAAAAATCCCCAGAAGAGAGAGTAAGGGACAAGGATAACTTCATCTTTGTGTTTGATTACACACCTATGTCAGGAAAAATTAAGGAGATTATTTCTAAAAATTGGTCCATCTTAGAACGTGACACAGGATTTGGAGATAAGGTGCTTAAGGCACCTACAATAGCTTACAGAAAGGGGTTCACCCTGGGTTCTGTGGTTACCCAAAGCGAGCAGATTCAGCAGCGTCAGGATAAATGGCTAAACAGTAGAAGAATTATGGGAAGTTTGCCATGTGGTTTTTGTCCCACATGTAGCCACATGCTGAGAGTAGCGAATGTTAGGTTAGGACATCTGGACGTCCAGATCAAACACTTAATTACATGTAGAACCGCATTTGTCATTTATGTGCTCTTCTGTCCCTGTCTTCGATATTATATCGGTGAAACCACGCGTCCCATGCATGAAAGACTTGTGGAGCACATCAGGTCTATAAGAAAAGGTGAAGGAGGAGTACCTAGGCTGGTCGAGCATTTTAGTATGGCGCACAACAGCAACCCTTCACTACTGAGGATGGTAGGTTTGGTGCATGTCCAGAATCCCAAATGGGGAGGGGACCGTGAGAGAATATTGTTTTAGCGAGAGGCATATCTTATTTCTAAAACCGTGGCCATGGGTACGTTAGGTTTCAAGGACAAAAATGACCTTGCTGTGTTCCTTGAAAGGCAGATATAGGATAACACAGGCTTTTTGCTCCTAATGTAAATACTAGATTTATCTATATATATATATATAATAGGAAAGTGCCTCAACCTTCAAGCAAGAAGAAGAAGTAGCGCCCTGCCCCCAGGGATGGTCCAAGCAAGAAGAAGGGGCTGGTCCAAGCAAGAAGAAGAAGTAGTGTCATATCAAACCAAGGGCAAAGAGGGATAATTTGCATATTCAGTAGCAGTGCATTGTGGGTAACCACAAATGTTCACTTATAGCTGAATTATTGCAGATTTGCTTCTGTTTTAAGAAGGAAAATTACACCAAGCTTTGCTTTTTTTAGTAGGAGGGCTTTTTGGTCCCTTTTATCCCTCTATACATTCTTAGTAGTTTGGGTCACCCTGAGCTGCTTGGTTACTCTGTTGTACTGGTCCAAGCCCTATCTCATACAGCCTTATCATTCCCTCACTTATAGCTGAATTATTGCAGATTTCCTTCTGTTTTAAAAAGGCAAATTACACCAATACAGTGTGCGGCATTGCAGGAAGTGACGACAGTGGAACGCACGATGGAACACGGAATAGGTGAGTCATCCCCGCCCGCTGCCTCTTACTAATAGTGGCGGCTGCTACTGTGCTTAAAGGGAACCAGAGAGGAAGCACCCTTGTGTATTTTACCATGTATATCAGTAAGAACATTAGAGAAAACACTTACCATGCTCTCTGTTTCCTCCTCACTGCTAAAAGTGTCTGTTAACAGCAGTCACAAGAATCCCAGACTGAGCAATTAAATCTGGCTTTGCTGGGAATGATTATAGCTGAGTCATTATAGCAAAGCCACAAGGGGGCAGGCTTGGGCTTGAAATAACACCACAGAATACATACTTAGCTATAATCTTTCTGTAGCAAAGCTAGACGGAGCAGCCTGACTTCTCAGTCGAGGATTCTTATCAGACGTGATAACAGTCAGATTACACAGAGAACAATGAAACAAAGGGCAGATTAGGTGTTTACTGTCATGTTCCCACTGATTTATAAGGTAAAATACAAGAGGGTGCTTCATCTCTGGTTCTCTTTAAGCAGGAGGGAGAGCGCACATGGGGGACCCAGTTGAGGGGGGGTCCAACCCCCCTCCCCGCCGCTGTGCCCAATACCCCCTTCCTGCCCTCTACCCTCTTATGCGGCGTATGCTACGCCGCGGTTCGGCTAGTATCTATAAATTTGCTGTAAGGGAATATTTGGGGTAGGGTCTATGTATAGGAGGGGCTATTTAAGTGGGAGGGTAATGTGAATAATTGAGCTAATCCTAATATAGATCTTCTGGATAGATCTCCCTCTGGGGCTGAATTTGAGGTGTCTTTCTTGTTTCATTACACTTGGTGACCCTTTATCACTCTTTATTAATGGTTCTTGTGATTATTTATATGTATGAATTACTGTGTCTCCTATCTGAATGATTCTTCCAGGTTAGATGCATGGGTCACCTGGCCATTGTTCCCCCTGGTCGATCAGTAACCCTGTACAAAGAGGCAATAATTATTTTTTTTTGCAAGGGTCTAGCAGCATAATATATCCCACGCGGATGAATGGACGCACGGAATGCGACGTTCAGCCGTGGGAGGCAGCTAGCCCACATATGTCGTATGCGCATGCGTACTTTTGTACGCATGCGGCTGCGTCATGCGTACAGGCGAATCTGATTGGCCGGCGGGATCATGTGAGCGCACCCGGAAGTTCTTTAAAGGGAAGCGCTGTCCTGTTGGCGTGGAGCTCCGTCCCACGCTGCCAAGATCACTAAGGGTCCTTGATGATGCATCTCTGATTTGAAACAATTGTTGGCCGAGGGGTCTCTATGCTGGGTGCACCTGGATGGGGTGAAGTATTGCCTTTTTACTGTCAAATCTGTTGGAATGTTTGCTGCAATGCATCATTAAACACAGAGGTGTGCATTTTACTGGTGCCCATGTTTTTCTTTGCTTGTGATGAATAAGATTGGACTGTTGTTTTTCAAATGTGGAGGCACAGAGAAGTTGAAAGAGCTGTGTTGGTTTCAAGTTTGTACCTGCTTTCCCACAAGTCGCTGTTTAATCTCTGAAACTGTTATTGCTCTGCCTCTTTGTCGGCAATTGCGCCCTTCTCCGCCCCTCTCCGCCCCTTCATATTAATATCGCTGCCCATCCTGTGCACACCATGCAGTCAGCCCACCCAAGCTCCGTGCACTGTTCTATCTTCATAGCAGGGTGGCACGCTGGAGCATGCAGCATGCGCGTGACTGGAGCCGCTACCTGGAAGTATTCACAGGGGTCGCAGCCATTTTATACAGGAAGTACCGGACTTTTTACATGGAAAAACCGGTGAAGGAGGAGCGGCAGACGACAGTAAGCAGACGATTATCTCTCACTAGAAGGTAGTGCCTGCACAACTAAAAAAGTCCATGCAATGGTTGCAGAGCAGTGCAAAAGGTACAGTTCAGTATAGTGGACGTGATTCTCAAAGTATAAGTCGTAGATAGCTCCTGATGAGTCTTTATGACGAAACATGTCGGGCGGGGCCTAGGCACGGAAGTGAGAGAGTGACCAGATTGTGGCAGGCGTGGGTACACGGAGCGGCGTCCTGACCGGGCAGAGGTGGCCGCAGCGCGCAAGGACACACCTCGCAGCACGGCAGGGGATATACGACGGCAGCCAGGGCCCAGCATAACGGGGGTGAGCCCTTCCTAAAAACTCTGTGCCATATTTTCGTCTTCAGATTGTAAGTGCAACTGATTTTTATACTTTTAATAAACTGTACGGTTTTACACTATGTGGAGTCTTTTCCTTTGAGGAACTCTGTTGATTTGCATGGTGGCAAGCTCAAGGCTACTGATCTGTGAGCAAGTGGACTACCCAGAGGCGGTGAGGGACGGCCCTAAGTGTCCCAATGTGCAACTTGGCCTAGTATAGGTCCTACCATCTGGTGAGACCGGAACCTTGCGGTGTGGTGGTGGTGATCCATGTATTGATGAGATTATCAGCTATCTACGACTTATACTTTGAGAATCACGTCCACTATACTGAACTGTACCTTTTGCACTGCTTTGCAACCATTTTTTTTAGTTGTGCAGGCGATACCTTCTAGTGATAGATTGTCTATGTATGTAGAAGGAGCTGCTCCAACAATCATTTTTAGCGCTTAGGGTGTTATCTAAATGCAAATTGAGATTAGGGACATTGGTGTAGCGCTATCTCTAAAGTTATTAAGCAGACGATTATGCTGGGTTTAATTAGTGCTACCCAGTTATGTACATTTTTAAATCGATTTAGGCTTTAGGTTTTATTTAATAAAATGCCTTTTAACCCTTTAGCAGCCAATTTATTTAGAGGCTTGCAAGTGCGCTATGCCAATTTATTTCAGCACAATTTTTTATTTCTGACTTGTTATATTTCCATGCTTCTAATTAGTACTGCATGTGTATTTATGGCCACTTGTCACTAGGGGGCAGTGTGAGACAATAATAGAGGACTTCTGCTTTCATTTTCTATATTTTCTGCTAGCAGAGAGAGACACCAAAGCATTCTAAGAATTTACAGCACAACTAATTCTGCCGACTGAGAACAAAGGCAGTGCACTTATCTCAAACGGGATAACTATTGAAGCTGCTAATAGGTTAAGCCACCAAGAAGCAATAACATACTCAGAATAATGTTGACAGTACTTTTTCACCCACTTGTTGGTACTTTTTCAGTTGAAGAGTGTTGAATTGACTTTTTTTATACAACAGTTGAAAAATTATCTTCCAGGAGAAAACTTAGGTGAAAAAGTGAATTGAATAATGGCCCATATTTATGTAGGCGTTCTCTAGGTCCTACTGATTCCTCTTATATCCCAAAACCTCACTGTTACTTGTTTTGCCCTAGACCGTAGAAGAGACATTAAACTGTGCGGCCTTTTGAAGGACACTTTGGGACACAAATGCTTTAAAGGACCTTCTGAGTAGACAAGACACATAGTTTATATCACACTTTTTTTTTCCTGGCGGACTCAAAGCACTTCAAGACAAGATGCAGAACATTTATATCACTGTTTTCTCCTGGCGGACTGAAAGACTGAAAGTGCCCGAGCTGCAGCTGCTGGGGCTCCATATATCCCACTACCTCCATATCCCTCCTACCTCGGGATCCCTTTAACCAACACACTATCCAGCTTCAGGGCTGCAGCCAGGTAGGGCAGTCCAGAATCATTAGGGAGCCTTGCCCAAAGACTCCGTACTGTTCTATGTACTGGCTTGAGCTGGGATTCGAACTCTCGGCAAAGGCTCAAACCATACATCAAAGACAACATCCTTAACTGTCCAGCTAAGCACTGCAGTTCCCCTTTAAATAAAGGTACAGAACTTGCAGACAGATATGTAATATAGTTGAAAGTGCACTTACCTAATATTAACTCTGTTGTAATTCCTGGTGGTAGAACACTGCCTCCAGGTATCTAAATCAGAGAGAGACCAGGAGCCCAATGGTGCAGTATAGTTTGTACAAGTTTGTATAATAAAAGATATACGTATTATACTCACAAGGGTGGGTTGCAAGAGCGCCTCTTACTACGTCTTTCACAAACAGGCGCTCACATCCATGGCAACTGCAACTAAGGCACTTTTGTATTGACCTGAGGAAGCAGGACAGCACCTGTGAAATGTGTTGTCTTTTGTGCATGAATAAATACTTATGCTTACCCTAGTCTAGTGGTTTGTCCTTTAAGGAGGTAAAATCTATTTACTCCGAACACATATATACCTGATACTAGATACAAAGGGCGCCTGTTTTTCAGACTTAACTAATGAAACATTCCCTGCTTAAAAGAGTTGTAGCTACAGACAGGAGCTGGTAGCTGACATTCATATTGCTGTAATTGTGATGCTGCCCTACCCAGTGTCTATTCACGGATTGCCTCTGAAACGTTCATTTCCAGAAAGTGTTTATCTCAAGGCATCAGCCTCGGTAAACATCTTCATGTAACAATGGAGGACTGCGGGATCCTTCAAATCATCTGAAGTGCTTCTGCTCTACGTATGTATGAGACGTGTTCTGGCAGAATGCTCCTTCCAGCACAATGCTCTGGAGACTTAGGTTTTGTGGTGCGATTCCTTTTGTTTAAAAGGGCACCGTGTTTCTGTAAGATTGTGGCAGCTGGAATTAAAATAGCTTTATTTTTTCTGTCAGTGCACATACGCTATTGTCCCGGGGAGATTTCAAGGATCACTTCACCCCAAATGGATATCTCTGACTTGTTTGGTTGTTAGCAAGAAGAAACACTTGCAAGCTTTTCATGCTGTAACCCCGAGCGATGCCAGTACAACGATGCTCAATCTGCCCAGGGTCCTAATGCTGTGCCCGTTACAAAGAGGAAGGATGGCATTGCAATCCACTAATGGTTTCTTCATAACATAGATAATTTAAATGTTTTTGTTTATATATTTTTTGGAATATAAGATGCTCCAAGCTATAAGATGTACTTAGGTGTAGAGGTAAAAACAGTGAAAATAATAAAAATGCTAAACCTGGTGTTTCTATAGTGCAGGATCCTCTTATGGACCTCTGCACTACACTACCTCGCACCACACTACACTACACTAATTCCTGCTGCCCCACCAGCTAAGATACACAACACATTGCACTACAATACACACTATACTACACTAACCCCTGCTGTCCCATCAGCTAAGCTACACTACACATCTCAGTACTTCATATACTTTATATTACACTTTTGTTTTCCTAGCGGACTCAAAGACAAGACACAGAACATTTATATTGCCATTTCTCCTGGCGGACTTAAAGCGCCCGAGCTGCAGCTGCTGGGGCTCCATATATCCCACTACCTCCATATTCCTCATACCTCAGGATCCCTTTAACCACTTCCCGACCGCCTAACGCACAGGGGCGGCCGAGAAGTGGAGCCCGCAAGGACCAGCTCACCCACAGAGGCGGCGGTCCTTGTAAGGGCATGGGCGGAGCGATCGCGTCATCCGTGACGCGATCCTCCGCCGGCGCTTGTCTCCGTACACCCACCGCAACATCCCGCCGGCCATACGGAAGCGCCGGCGGGATGTTAACCCGACGATAGCTGCATACAAAGTGTATAATACACTTTGGAATGTTTACAAAGTGTATTATACAGGCTGCCTCCTGCCCTGGTGGTCCCAGTGTCCGAGGGACCACCAGGGCAGGCTGCAGCCACCCTATGTCGCATCCAAGCACACTGATTTCTCCCCCCCTTCCCCAGATCGCCCACAGCACCCCTCAGACCCCCCCTGACCACCCCCAGACCCCTGTTTGCACCCAATCACCCCCCTAATCACCCATCAATCACTCCCTGTCACTATCTGTCAACGCTATTTTTTTTTATCCCCCCCCTGCCCACTGCCCCCTCCTGATCAACCCCCCACCCCTCAGATTCTCCCCTGACCCCCCCCCCGACCCCCCCCCCCCTGTGTACTGTATGCATCTATCCCCCCTGATCACCTGTCAATCACCTGTCAATCACCTATCAATCACCCCCTGTCACCCAATCACCCGCCCACACGCTCAGATTGCCCTCAGACCCCCCCCTTATCAATTCGCCAGGGCATTATTTACATCTGTCCTTCCCTGTAATAACCCACTGATCACCTGTCAATCACCCATCAATCACCCCCTGTCACTGCCACCCATCGATCACCCCCTGTCACTGCCACCCATCAATCAGCCCCTAACCTGCCCCTTGCGGGCAATCTGATCACCCACCCACACCAATAGATCGCCCGCAGATCCGACATCAGATCACCACCCAAACGCAGTGTTTACATCTATTCTCTCCTCTAAACACCCACTAATTACCCATCAATCACCCCCTATCATCACCTGTCTCTGTTACCTATCAGATCAGACCCTAATCTCCCCCTTGCGGGCACCCAATCACCCGCCTACATGCTCAGATTGCCCTCAGACCCCCCCCTTATCAATTCGCCAGGGCATTATTTACATCTGTCCTTCCCTGTAATAACCCACTGATCACCTGTCAATCACCTGTCAATCACCCATCAATCACCCCCTGTCACTGCCACCAATCAATCACCCCCTGTCACTGCCACCCATCAATCAGCCCCTAACCTGCCCCTTGCGGGCAATCTGATCACCCACCCACACCAATAGATCGCCCGCAGATCCGACATCAGATCACCACCCAAGCGCAGTGTTTACATCTATTGTCTCCTCTAAACACCCACTAATTACCCACTAATTACCCATCAATCACCCCTTATCACCACCTGTCACTGTTACCCATCAGATCAGACCCTAATCTGCCCCTTGCGGGCACCCAATCACCCGCCTACACGCTCAGATTGCCCTCAGACCCCCCCTTATCAATTTGCCAGTGCATTAGTTACATCTGTTCTTCCCTGTAATAACCCACTGATCACCTGTCAATCACCTGTCAATCACCCATCAATCACCCCCTGTCACTGCCACCCATCAATCACCCCCTGGCACTGCCACCCATCAATCACCCCCTGTCACTGCCACTCATCAATCAGCCCCTAACCTGCCCCTTGCGGGCAATCTGATCACCCACCCACACCAATAGTTCGCCCGCAGATCCGACGTCAGATCACCTCCCAAGTGCAGTGTTTATATCTGTTCTCTACCCTAAACACCCACTAATTACCCATCAATCACCCCCTGTCACTGCTACCTATCAGATTAGACCCCTATCTGCCCCTAGGGCACTCAATCACCCGCCCACACCCTCAGAATGCCCTCAGGCCCCAGCCCTGATCACCTCGCCAGTGCATTGCTTGCATCTATTCCCCCATCTAATCACACCTTGAGACACCCATCAATCACCTCCTGTCACCCCCTAGCACACCTACCCATCAGATCAGGCCCTAATTTGCCCCGTGTGGGCTCCTGATCACTCGGCCAAACCCTCAGATCCCCCTCAGACCCCCTTCCGATCACCTCCCCAGTGCATTGATTGCATCTATTTTCCCCTCTAACCACCCCCTGAGACACCCATCAATCACCTCCTGTCACCCCCCTAGCACTCCTATCCATCAGATCAGGCCCAATACAACCTGTCATCTAAAAGGCCACCCTGCATATGACCGGTTCCACAAAATTCGCCCCCTCATAGACCACCTGTCATCAAAATTTGCAGATGCTTATACCCCTGAACAGTCATTTTGAGACATTTGGTTTCCAGACTACTCACGGTTTTGGGCCCGTAAAATGCCAGGGCGGTATAGGAACCCCACAAACTGACCCCATTTAAAAAAAAGACACCCCAATGTATTCTGTTAGGTGTATGACGAGTTTATAGAAGATTTTATTTTTTGTCAAAAGTTAGCGGAAATTGATTTTTGTTTTTTTTTTCCACAAAGTGTCATTTTTCACTAACTTGTGACAAAAAATAAAATCTTCTATGAACTCGCCATACACCTAACGGAATACCTTGGGGTGTCTTCTCTCTAAAATGGGGTCAGTTGTGGGGTTCCTATACTGCCCTGGCATTTTAGGGGCCCTAAACCGTGAGGAGTAGTCTAGAAAACAAATGCCTCAAAATGACCTGTGATTAGGACGTTGGGCCCCTTAGCGCACCTAGGCTGCAAAAAAGTGTCACACGTGGTATCGCCGTACTCAGGAGAAGTAGTATAATGTGTTTTGGGGTGTATTTTTACACATACCCATGCTGGGTGGGAGAAATCTCTCTGTAAATGGACAATTGTGTGTAAAAAAAATCAAACAATTGTCATTTGCAGAGGTATTTCTCCCACCCAGCATGGGTATGTGTAAAAATACACCCCAAAACACATTATACTACTTCTCCCGAGTACGGCGATACCACATGATTGGCACTTTTTTGCAGCCTAACTGCGCTAAGGGGCCCAAAGTCCAATGAGTACCTTTAGGATTTCACAGGTCATTTTTGTTTCAAGACTACTCCTCACGGTTTAGGGCCCCTAAAATGCCAGGGCAGTATAGGAACCCCACAAATGACCCCATTTTAGAAAGAAGACACCCAAACGTATTCCGTTAGGAGTATGGTGAGTTCATAGAAGATTTTATTTTTTGTCACAAGTTAGCGGAAAATGACACTTTGTGAAAAAAAACAATTAAAATCAATTTCCGCTAACTTGTGACCAAAAAAAATAAAAACTTCTATGAACTCACCATACTCCTAATGGAATACCTTGGGGTGTCTTCTTTCTAAAATGGGGTCATTAGTGGGGTTCCTATACTGCCCTGGCATTTTAGGGGCCCTAAACCGTGAGGAGTAGTCTTGAAACAAAAATGACCTGTGAAATCCTAAAGGTACTCATTGGACTTTGGGCCCCTTAGCGCAGTTAGGCTGCAAAAAAGTGCCAATCATGTGGTATCGCCGTACTCGGGAGAAGTAGTATAATGTGTTTTGGGGTGTATTTTTACACATACCCATGCTGGGTGGGAGAAATACCTCTGTAAATGACAATCTTTTGATTTTTTTACACACAATTGTCCATTTACAGAGTTATTTCTCCCACCCAGCATGGGTATGTGTACAAACACACCCCAAAACACATTGTACTACTTCTCCCGAGTACGGCGATACCACATGTGTGGCACTTTTTTGCACCCTAACTGCGCTAAGGGGCCCAAAGTCCAATGAGTACCTTTAGGATTTCACAGGTCATTTTGAGAAATTTTGTTTCAAGACTACTCCTCACGGTTTAGGGCCCCTAAAATGCCAGGACAGTATAGGAACCCCACAAATGACTCCATTTTAGAAAGAAGACACCCTAAGGTATTCTGTTAGTAGTACGGTGAGTTCATAGAAGATTTTATTTTTTGTCACAAGTTAGCGGAAATTGATTTTTATTGTTTTTTTTCACAAAGTGTCATTTTCCGCTAACTTGTGACAAAAAATAAAATCTTCTATGAACTCACCGTACTACTAACGGAATACCTTGGGGTGTCTTCCTTCTAAAATGGGGTCATTTGTGGGGTTCCTATACTGTCCTGGCATTTTAGGGGCCCTAAATCGTGAGGAGTAGTCTTGAAACGAAATTTCTCAAAATGACCTGTGAAATCCTAAAAGTACTCATTGGACTTTAAGCCCCTTAGCGCAGTTAGGGTGCAAAAAAGTGCCACACATGTGGTATCGCCGTACTCAGGAGAAGTAGTATAATGTGTTTTGGGGTGTATTTTTACACATACCCATGCTGAGTGGGAGAAAGATCTCTGTAAATGGACAATTGTGTGTAAAAAAAATTAAAAAATTGTCATTTACAGAGATATTTCTCCCACCCAGCATGGGTATGTGTAAAAATACACCCCAAAACACATTATACTACTTCTCCTGAGTATGGCAATACCACATGTGTGGCACTTTTTTGCAGCCTAACTGCGCTAAGGGACCCAAAGTCCAATGATGGGAAAATTCACTTTTTGCACCATAGTTTGTAAACGCTATAAGTTTTACCCAAACCAATAAATATACACTGAATGGGTTTTTTTTTATCAAAAACATGTTTGTCCACATTTTTCGCGCTGCATGTATACAGAAATTTTACTTCATTTGAAAAATGTCAGCACAGAAAGTTAAAAAAATCATTGTTTTGCCAAAATTCATGTCTTTTTTGATGAATATAATAAAAAGTAAAAATTGCAGGTGCAATCAAATAGCACCAAAAGAAAGCTTTATTAGTGACAAGAAAAGGAGCCAAAATTCATTTAGGTGGTAGGTTGTATGAGCGAGCAATAAACCGTGAAAGCTGCAGTGGTCTGAATGGAAAAAAAGTGGCCGGTCCTTAAGGGGGGTAAAGCCCACGGTCCTCAAGGGGTTAACCAATACACTATCCAGCTTCAGGGCTTCAGCCAGGTAGGACAGTCCAGGATCATTAGGGGGCTTTGCCTAAAGACTCCGTACTGTTCTATGTACTGGCTTGAGCTGGGCAAAGGTTCAAACCCTACATCAAAGGCAACAGCCTTAACAATACACTATCCAGCTAAGCATGGGAGCTCTCCTTTAAAGAAAGGTACAGACTTTACAGACAGATTAAAATATGTAACAACGTTGAAAGTGCACTTACCTGACGTGAACTCTGTTGTGATTCATGGTGGTCGAAAACAGCCTCCAGGATATCTAAATCGGAGAGAGACCAGGAGCCCAATGGTGCAGTATAGTTTGTACTCCTGCCCTATAGAAACCTGGTGTTTATGGACCTCTGCACTACACTACACTCACTACACTACACTACACTAATTCCTGCTACCCCACCAGCTAAGATACACTACACGCTGCACTACAATACACCCTACACTGCACTAACCCCTGCTGTCCCATCAGCTAAGCTACACTACACGCTGCACAACAATACACCCTACACTGCACTAACCCCTGCTGTCCCATCAGCTAAGCTACACTACACTACACTAACATCTCCGTATTTCAGATTTTACCTGATCCTGCTCTTGCTCTCCTCTTCCCCTTGCTCCAGTCCTGCTTCTATACATTGTGGCCGCCTGCAGCTATACAGGTCCAGGTCCTCAGTTCCTCATGGCCATGGTACTTTTCCGGGCACGCATGTGTTACTGGTGGTTACAGTAACAACCACTAATGAGGAAGGACAATGGCCATGAGGAACAGAGGACTCGGACTTGTATAGTGACAGGCAGCTGTAGTGTACGCGATATCGCCAGCAGCTGCAGGAGAAGAGGAGCTCATGTAGAAGCAGGAGCGGAGCAGGGCGAAGATGAACACGGCGGCAGGGTCAGGTAATATAGTTTCCCTGCGCACTCTGCACCACTTATCTAGTGAGTTAAGTACTGATTTTTCTGCTACAGGTACACTTTAAAGTAAACCTGAGAAAAATACAGCATGCAGATCCATAGTTACCTGGAGCTTCCTCAGTGTCAATTTGGTCCCCTGTCATCCTCCGGATGTCTGCCCTGGTAAAGTCACTGACTGTGCCAGCTTGGGACTACTGCATATGTGTGGCCATTGATGGATGACATGACTGGGAGCTTTCAGCTTATGCGCAGCAAGAGAACAAAGAGACAGGTCAGACGCTGGCAGGTAGTTCACACTGCAAGAGCTTTTTAAAGCTGGTTTTACAAGAAAGGCTAACGCAACGCACACGTGCAAGGCAAGTGTAAAAGGGAACTCAAGCTTACCTGTAAAAATAGAAATCTCCCCTAGGGGGTACCCACTTTGGGAGGACAGAGGAGGAAGCCTTTGAATCCTAAAGAGTCTGGATCCTGCGCTGAGACCCCCGAGGTGTGGCCTCCCTGCAATGCGCCACAGACCCGATCCAGCCCGACTACTCCCAAAGAAAGCCTAGCGGGATTTCACTGCCAGCGCTGTAAGCGAGGGACGGAGGAGGACGGGGAAAGCCTTTTTAGGATCCAGAGGCTTCCCTCTTCTGAGGTGAGTACCCCTTAGGGGCACACTTTTTGTATTACAGGTACACTTTAAGTGCTAGTGATTTGAAAAGGTCTTGCTTATGTAATGCTATGCCGAATTTTTATTAAATCACATCACTGAGGTGAGAACACACATATAGCACTGCATTAGCAAGAACATTTAAAGAGGAACTCCAGTGAAAATAATGTAATAAACAAAAAGTGCTTCATTTTTACAATTATGTATAAATGATTTAGTCAGTGTTTGCCCATTGCAAAATCTTCCCTCTCCCTGATTTACATTCTGACATTTAGCACATGGTGACATTTTTACTGGTGGCAGGTGATGTCACTGGAAGTAGCTGCTGCTTGCTTTTTTGGCAGTTGGAAATAGCTGTAAACAGCTATTTCCCACAATGCAACGAGGTTCACAGACATGAAACTGCCAGGACCATTGTTCTCAATGTTTCCTGTGGGAATATCAGTCATACAGAGCCCCCTGATGATCTGTTTGTGAAAAGGAAAATATTTAAAAGGGGGTATCAGCTACTGATTGGGATGAAGTTCAATTCTTGGTCACGGTTTCTCTTTAAAATTACAAGCGCTTAGAAAAAGCACTTGCAGTGTGAACCAGCCCTGAGGGAGCCAACTGCCAACAGGGAGCTCTATTTATCTCAGGTTTACTTTAAGTTTACTACGCTTAAAGAGAAACTCCGACATAGAATTGAACTTTATCCCAATCAGTAGCTGATACCCCCTTTTAAGTGAGAAATCTATTCCTTTTCACAAACAGACCATCAGGGGGCGCTGTATGACTGATATTGTGGGGAAACCCTCCCACAAGAAACTCTGAGGACCATGGTACACCTGGCAGTTTCCTGTCTGGGAACCTTGCTGCATTGTGGGAAATAGCTGTTTACAGCTGTTTAAAACTGCAAAAAATCAAGCAGCAGCTACATCACCTGCCAACAGTAAAAATGTCACCATGTAATAAATGTCAGAATGTAAATCAGGGATTTAAAAGATTTTACAATGGGCAAACACTGACTAAATAATTTATACATAATTTATTGCAAAAACGAATCACTTTTTTATTACATTATTTTCACTGGAGTTCCTCTTTAACAATAGTTGTATATAGAAAATGTTAGCATTGAACCAAACTAGCGAAAAAATAGTGGCATGAGTTTAAAAGAACAAAGTATATAAACAAACATAAAAAAAATCCATGCAGTAGCTGTGTAATGTCCATCAGCTGTCACATCTCAGTGTTGTGTGTTGCTATTCCTCATTACCAATTCTGAATTGTTCCTATTCATTGTCACCCATCAACTCATATGGTCACTCTTCAATTCTCATGTCATCTATCAATGTCAATTGTCAGCCCTGTGTTAAATGCTGAGGCTCTATAAATAATGGATATTACAGCATACTATTCCAAACATGCATCCACACATCATTATAAGCCGAGACAGCCGAGTGACACCTTTCACATGTGCTGCACACAATTAATTAACCTACTCAAAACTCGTGCGAAACGCGTAAGCCGGAACATATACATCCTGTGCACCCGCTTCTGATAACATAGGCAATTATGTATGTAGGGCTTCTGTAAATGTACAGACATTTGACATTTATATGCATATTTGCTATGCAGTCTGCTGCTTCCATCCTTGGCAAAATAACACAATGCAGTAAACCTCCAACTTATATTATAAATCCTGTAAAGCCAAATTCAAAACAAAGTCAAAGAACAAAAACAAAACAGCACAAGCCTTTCCATATGGAGCGTGGGATGGAGCAAAGGATACAAGGTGCTTTCCATTCCTAGTGGTAGATCTACAGTAGTAGCAATCAATAACAAACACATAGATATTTGCACAGGGATGGAAATGCCAATTTCTGATTCAGCAAAAATTCCGATTCCTGATTTCTGAGGGGGTAATTTTTTGCATTCTCTGATTGGCTAAATACTTCCAAGCTGTCTCTGCATTCTGTGATTGGTCCAATGCTTTCGAGTTCTGTGACTGGGCTAAAATGACCAAGTTGCAGTAATGCAGTATTTCCGCAGAAGTCCGATTTCTGTTTTCCGCGTTCCAATCGGAAACACCTATTTCCAATCAGAAGTGCAGAATTTTCCAATTCTGTGGAGTCTGAATGAGCCTATATTTGCATTCCTCCTGTGGTCTTTAGTATTGGCCTCTACATTTTGTTATGTGTGGCCTTTCCACATTTGTTAATATGTCGGGCTGACATATTAACAACTAGAAAGAAGACACCCCAAGGTATTCCGTTAGGAGTATGGTGAGTTCATAGAAGATTTTATTTTTTATCACAAGTTAGCAGAAATTGATTTTTATTGTTTTTTTTTTTTTTCACAAAGTGTCATTTTCCACTAACTTGTGACAAAAAATAAAATCTTCTATGAACTCACCATACCCCTAACGGAATACCTTGGGGTGTCTTCTTTCTAAAATGGGGTCACTTGTGAGGTTCCTATACTGCCCTGGCATTTTAGGGGCCCTAAAGCGTGAGGAGTAGTCTAGAAACCAAATGCCTCAAATTGACCTGTGAAATCCTAAAGGTACTCATAGGACATTGGGCCTCTTAGCTGCAAAAAAGTGCCACACATGTGGTATCGCCGTACTCAGGAGAAGTAGTATAATGTGATTTGGGGTGTATTTTTACACATACCCATGCTGAGTGGCAGAAATATCTCTGTAAATGACAATTTTTTGATTTTTTTTACACACAATTGTCCATTTACAGAGATGGTTAAGCAGGTGTTGTGCATTGCTAGCATTAGGCCCCATTTAAACTACATTTTTTTGTAATTTGGTCTGGCAATAATGCACATTATACTGTAGCTGCAATGTATACCTTGGATGTATAATGCAAATTATGCATAAGACGTGTTACGCACTTTGCGTAATGCCCGTTAAATTCTGCCTCTCTTGTCTGCGCACAGGTAGTGGTAGTTTAGTTCTTCAGGGGACGATTGTGTCAAGCTTGCCACAGGTTCATTTTAAATAAACTCAAAACTCTCATCCCAATAAATATTAAACATTTTAACTAAAATTAGAACTATCCCTTACATCATTTTCTTTTAATGAAAACTTATATTTCAGTATGTTGTAAGTTAGTGTCATTAAAAATTGCCCCTGTGTGAGGAAACGAGGAAAGCCGCCGCGTGTGCCAAGAGCTAGGCGGCTGACTCCGCGTCCTACGAGGCTGTTTGCACGCGTCTGGGTGTGTGGTGGAACGCGGAATAGCCGCCGCATGTCCTGACAGCAAAGCGGCTGTTTGCATGCAGCAGCGTGTGCTTGGTGTGGCTGGGTCTGTTAGTGCACTTAGGCAGATGGAGAGCTATGCACGCGCGGGCCTGAATCCAGGACCTTTATACTAGCAGGGGAAGTGTCAGCTGATCAGGAAGGTCAGCTGATTCCTGCAGGACTCGTGATTGGCTGAATGGTTCGGGCGGGGCGGCAGTGTCCAGCAACTATATATTCTGCTGCTTGGTCAGTTGCTGGTTGCCTGTCGTTGCGATCACAATGTGGGAGCACGCAGACCCTTAGTCAGATCCTTAAGTGTGCCGGGACCAGCTGGAGCTGTAATCCTACACTTAGCTAGATTCTGTTGATAGCTTAAAGTACTAGTTTGATTGTGATTATCTGTTATGACTTCCTGCCTGTCTGACTACTCTCCTGATATCTGACCCTGTATCTTGCCTTTCTGATACTCCGTTGCCAACCTCCGCTTGCCCCTGATTCTGCCTCTGTCTTCTGATCCTGTACTTTGTGTGTCTGTGAGTTGCCGACCTGGCCTTCCCGACCCTGAGAACTATCTCTATCACTAGGAGATAGTTCATGCCTTGTATGTGCTGGGCACCTGCTTCACGGGGCCAGCTCTGTATGTGCTGGGCACCTGCTTCACAGGGCCAGCTCTGTATGTGCTGGGCACCTGCTTCACGGGGCCAGCTCTGTATTCGCTGGGCACCTGCTCCACAGGGCCAGCTCTGTATTCGCTGGGCACCTGCGCCCCAGGGCCTTCCCGACCCTGAGAACTATCTCTATCACTAGGAGATAGTTCATGCCTTGTATGTTCTGGGCACCTGCTCCACAGGGCCAGCTTTGTATGTTCTGGGCACCTGCTTCACAGGGCCAGCTCTGTATGTGCTGGGCACCTGCTCCACAGGGCCAGTTCTGTGTGTGCTGGGCACCTGCTTCACAGGGCCAGCTCTGTATGTGCTGGGCACCTGCTTCACAGGGCCAGCTCTGTATTCGCTGGGCACCTGCTCCACAGGGCCAGCTCTGTATTCGCTGGGCACCTGCGCCCCAGGGCCTTCCCGACCCTGAGAACTATCTCTATCACTAGGAGATAGTTCATGCCTTGTATGTTCTGGGCACCTGCTCCACAGGGCCAGCTCTGTATGTTCTGGGCACCTGCTCCACAGGGCCAGTTCTGTATGTATTGGGCACCTGCTTCACAGGGCCAGCTCTGTATTCGCTGGGCACCTGCTCCACAGGGCCAGCTCTGTATTCGCTGGGCACCTGCGCCCCAGGACCTTCCCGACCCTGAGAACTATCTCTATCACTAGGAGATAGTTCATGCCTTGTATGTTTTGGGCACCTGCTCCACAGGGCCAGCTCTGTATTTGCTGCCTCAGGGCCCATCCTGTATTCATTGGAAACTCGCTCCTCAGGTTCCCCAAGCTTGTTACTATTCTTCTGTATTCTGATCTGGTACCCCGATATTTCTGATACCCTGTTGCCGAACCCTGCCTGTTTATTAGACTCCGCCTCTGCTTTCTGTATCTGTACTGTATCTGTCCGTGTGTTACGACCTGGCTTGCCCGACTTCGAGAACTGACCTTGCTGTTAGAGGCAGTTCCCAGATCTGTTAGTGACGCCCTCTCCTAGGTGTCACTCACGTTCTGTCCTTCCTACGCTCCGCCTGACTCCTCCCCCGGGAGAGTCCATGCCTTCGGAAGGAATCTGTATTGCTGCTGTACTTCATACAGTACGGCACTTGTTTCTGAGGCTTAGTCCTCACGGTATTACTGTTGCACCAAGCACTCACACTACTCAGGTGTTCAGAGGTTAGCGTTATATCGGATTATCGGTGATACTGCAGATCATCAATAATCGGATATATATATCTGTATTCCCAGTGATACTGCAGATCACCGAGAATCAGACCCTCTCTGCTACACCGATCGTGACAGAACGACAGGCCCAAAAAAACATGGTGACACTTGATGAACGGATCGATGTGTTAACCGCTACTCTTAAGGAGGTTAGGAAAGCGGTTGATACATTACAGACTCAGGTTAACCAACTGACTGAGTCAATTAAGTGTATTTTAAACTCTGTTGCACCAGTGTCACCCCCCTCTGTAATTCAATCTAGAGTACCCTCGCCAGGGAAATTTGTAGGGCACCACTCTAGGTTATCTGAATCAGAGAGGACGCGAAGACGCCTAGAGGGTCTTTGCTTCTATTGCGGACAACATGACCATTGGGTACGAGATTGCAGGAAAAAGTCAAGGAAAAATTTTTTGGGGATGGTGAGAGGCCCGAGTTCTAAGGAGTCTGCTGCGCCATCCCCGGGAAATACGGGATCTGGTGCTAGTTCAGATCCCGGTCTCCAGAAACCATGTGCTGGTGTATCTGAACTCCTGGTGGGAAGTCTGTCGCTCAAGTCTTTCCCCGATTTAGATACCTCCCGTCCGTCTGATAAATCCTTTCCATGTTCACAGTGTAAAGAGGATTTTGTATATTATGCGGATCTCCTCAATCATAGAAAGTCCCACGTACATCCTGCACATCCTATGATTCCTGAGAAATCGCGTTGTGGTGAGAACTCATATAGGGGAAGTATGACCTCACTGGGAGCGGAAAATAGTTTTGAAGAACAGATAGAGAGCTACTATGCGGATAACATTTCCGAACTTTATGAGAGTGATGGCTCTATCTATAGTCATGAATCTGCTGCGCAAGGGTCAAGCTTGCTTATTGCAGCAAATCGAGTTCAGGAGTCTGAAACCGTACAGTCTTCAGCTCCATCATCTGACCAGTTTCTAAGTAACCAGAAACCACATTCATGTTCTGAGCAGAAATTAGATCTTGTTAATCATAGTAGGCCCCACTTTAAGGGATACATATATTCATGTTCTAAGTTTGGGGACTCTTTTGTACCTGAGGGACGACCTGTGACTAATGGGAAATCTCACACAGGTGAGAAATTATACGTGTGTTCTGTATGTGAGGAAGAACTTCTCAGTCATGGGAAGTCTCACACTGATGAGAAATCACATTAATGTTCTGAGTGTGGGAAATGTTTTAAACATAACATAAATCTTGTCAATCGTAGATACTCACACTGCGGGGGACAGCTTTATTTGTCTTCTGAGTGTGTAACATGTTTTGTAAATAACACTGAACTTCTCAGTCATTGGAAGCCTCACACGATGAAAAAACGTATTCATGTTCTGAGTGTGGGAAATGTTTTTCGCCTGATCCACCGGTTGTCACTCATGAGAAATCTCGCACCTGTGAAAGGTTGTATTTATGTTCTGAATGCGAGGAATTTAGTGACTATCACATTTATGCCTTGTTCCAAAATCCTGAATCTGACACAGGACGGTCCTCGACTTTGGTAGCTGACGTCGCTATCATTGTCTCCTGGGGATCTGTCTGGGGCGTGTCCGGAGTCCACGCCTCGGGGGGGGGGGGGGGTACTTTGAGGAAACGCGGAAAGCCGCCGCGTGTGCCAAGAGCTAGGCGGCTGACTCCGCGTCCTACGAGGCGGTTTGCACGCGTCTGGGTGTGTGGTGGAACGCGGAATAGCCGCCGCATGTCCTGACAGCAAAGCGGCTGTTTGCATGCAGCAGCGTGTGCTTGGTGTGACTGGGTCTGTTAGTGCACTTAGGCAGATGGAGAGCTATGCACGCGCGGGCCTGAATCCAGGACCTTTATACTAGCAGGGGAAGTGTCAGCTGATCAGGAAGGTCAGCTGATTCCTGCAGGACTCATGATTGGCTGAATGGTTCGGGCGGGGCGGCAGTGTCCAGCAACTATATATTCTGCTGCTTGGTCAGTTGCTGGTTGCCTGTCGTTGCGATCACAATGTGGGAGCACACAGACCCTTAGTCAGATCCTTAAGTGTGCCGGGACCAGCTGGAGCTGTAATCCTACACTTAGCTAGATTCTGTTGATAGCTTAAAGTACTAGTTTGATTGTGATTATCTGTTATGACTTCCTGCCTGTCTGACTACTCTCCTGATATCTGACCCTGTACCTTGCCTTTCTGATACTCTGTTGCCAACCTCCGCTTGCCCCTGATTCTGCCTCTGTCTTCTGATCCTGTACTTTGTTTGTCTGTGAGTTGCCGACCTGGCCTTCCCGACCCTGAGAACTATCTCTATCACTAGGAGATAGTTCATGCCTTGTATGTGCTGGGCACCTGCTTCACAGGGCCAGCTCTGTATGTGCTGGGCACCTGCTCCACAGGGCCAGCTCTGTATTCGCTGGGCACCTGCTTCACGGGGCCAGCTCTGTATTCGCTGGGCACCTGCTCCACAGGGCCAGCTCTGTATTCGCTGGGCACCTGCGCCCCAGGGCCTTCCCGACCCTGAGAACTATCTCTATCACTAGGAGATAGTTCATGCCTTGTATGTTCTGGGCACCTGCTCCACAGGGCCAGCTTTGTATGTTCTGGGCACCTGCTCCACAGGGCCAGTTCTGTGTGTGCTGGGCACCTGCTTCACAGGGCCAGCTCTGTATTCGCTGGGCACCTGCTCCACAGGGCCAGCTCTGTATTCGCTGGGCACCTGCGCCCCAGGGCCTTCCCGACCCTGAGAACTATCTCTATCACTAGGAGATAGTTCATGCCTTGTATGTTTTGGGCACCTGCTCCACAGGGCCAGCTCTGTATTTACTGCCTCAGGGCCCATCCTGCATTCATTGGAAACTCGCTCCTCAGGTTCCCCAAGCTTGTTACTATTCTTCTGTATTCTGATCTGGTACCCCGATATTTCTGATACCCTGTTGCCGAACCCTGCCTGTTTATTAGACTCCGCCTCTGCTTTCTGTATCTGTACTGTATCTGTCCGTGTGTTACGACCTGGCTTGCCCGACTTCGAGAACTGACCTTGCTGTTAGAGGCAGTTCCCAGATCTGTTAGTGACGCCCTCTCCTAGGTGTCACTCACGTTCTGTCCTTCCTACGCTCCGCCTGACTCCTCCCCCGGGAGAGTCCATGCCTTCGGAAGGAATCTGTATTGCTGCTGTACTTCATACAGTACGGCACTTGTTTCTGAGGCTTAGTCCTCACGGTATTACTGTTGCACCAAGCACTCACACTACTCAGGTGTTCAGAGGTTAGCGTTATATCGGATTATCGGTGATACTGCAGATCATCAATAATCGGATATATATCTGTATTCCCAGTGATACTGCAGATCACCGAGAATCAGACCCTCTCTGCTACACCGATCGTGACACCCTGCTTTTCAGTTTGCAACCAGCCTTGATTTTTCAGGCATAGCAGATAATTAAAGGACAACTGAAGAGAGAAGGATATGGAGGCTGCCATATTTATTTCCTTTAAAGCTATGCCAGTGGCCTGGCTAGCCTGCTGATGATCTGCCTCTTAACACTTTTAGCCATAGACCCTGAGCAAGCATATGAAGATCTGGTGTTTCTGACATTATTGTCAGATCTGACAAGATTAACTGCATGCTTGTTTCTGGTGTTATGTATACACTATTGCAACTACATAGACCAGGCAACTGGTATCGTTTAAAAGGAAATAAATATGACAGCCTCCATGTGCTTCTCACTTCAGTTGTCCGTTAAAATGCATTCTTACTTTCAGCCTTGACAGTGTACTTAATACCAGTGTCAACCTTCCATCCCACAATGCCCAGCGTGACCCTTGGCCTGAAGTCAGCAAGCCATTATTGATAGAGTTTGTCATGGATGGTGAACTTTAGCCACACCAAAGTTGCAAAGGTGTTCATCTGCAAATTACCACTATCTATTCATGCGCTCAATCAGCTCGCCTGCCTTAGGAGTGATTTATTTTCCATAAAAGTTTAGATTCCTTTTAATCTCAATGCTTCAGAGCAATATCTCTACAAAGAGAAAATAAACTATATACGGATGTAACTAAAACTCCATGTCTGCTATAAAATACATATTTTACAGCAATTTCTACCCATTAAATGTGCATTTTCTGAGATGAGCAGAATCTGACAAAACTGGCTCTAGCTGTTTCCATTGCATGGATGATTGCTGAGTGTAAATTATGGCCAGCTAAGCAATATTTTGTGTCCCTGTAGTTACTGATACATAAAGGCACACAGCGTGCCAGATTTAAAACTCGGAATGTACTCGCAATTTGAACAAAACTGAGTCTGGTTGGCTGCTTTTCACTGTTTCAGCAGCCAGAAAGTTTCAGCAAAATCTGCCATCCTTTCCAGTATTTAGATATGTATGGCAGTGTTACCAGCATAAAAGGTGCATGGAGTCAAACATGAGGAAATAGCATTTAAAATGGAACTAAGCTTTAAAAATACAGTTGGTTCCAACACAGTTAATCCTCTATTAATAAACAAACAGAAATGGCTGTGAAGGCGCTTGCCCTGACTTGGCTCATTCCCATCAAGTCTACTTCTTCTCTCCGGGCTGGTGCACACCGAGCGGGTTTTTCGGCGTTTGCGGCTGCGGATACGCTTGGTCAATGTATCTCAATGCAGTGGTTCACACCAGAGCGGGAGGCGTTTTGCTGAAACGCATACTCCCGGTGTGAGGCATTTTTTGGATTGCGGAGGCGTTTCTGCCTCCAATGTTAAGTATAGGAAAAACGCAAACCGCTCTGAAAAACGGCAGTGCAGAGCGGTTTTGCAGGCGTTTTTGTTACAGAAGCTGTTCAGTAACAGCTTTACTGTAACAATATCTGAAATCTACTACACCAAAAACGCTTCACAAAACCGTAAAATGCTAGGTGAAACGCTACAGAAAAATAAGAAAAAGCGTTTCAAAATCTGCTAGCATTTTGCGGATCTGCTAGCGGGTTTTGGTGTGCACCGGGCCTCCTTGCTTATTTCTCAAAAACACAAAACACCTAATAACCTCTTCCCACAATGATTTAACCACTTCACCACTGAGGGGTTTTTCACCTTGTGGACCAGAGCAATTTCTACCTTTCAGCCCTCCTCCATTTAATTTGCCAATAACTTTATCACTACTAATCACAAAGAAATTATCTATATCTTGTTTTTTTGCTACTAATTAGGCCTTCCTTGGGTGGTATGTTTTGTTAAGCATTATTTTATGCTAAATGCATTTTAACGGGGATTATTAGAACAAAAAAAGAAAAAAATTCATTATTTCTCAGTTTTCGGCCATTATAGTTTTAAAATAATACATGCTATTGTAATTAAAACCCACTTTTTTTATTAGCTCGTTATTCCCAGTTATTACAACGTTTAAAATATTTCCCTAGTATGGCAACAATAATTTATTTGGAAATAAAGGTGTATTTTTTTCCATTTTACTTCCGTCATTAATTACAAGCCCCCATTTGCAAAAATATTAGCAATAATATATACCCTTATGACATATGTATTAAAAAGTTAAGCCCGTAAGGTAACTATTTATGTATTTTTAAATAGTGCAGCAGGATAGTGTCAATAACCATGATGAAGTCAACTCACAATAGGTAGAGATAATATACCCCAAAGCCCTGGTGTCAAGTGGGGAATTTAAAATACAAGCAGCACCGCTATAATTATCTGCCATGAATATAGTCTCCTGAGCCCCAAACACTCACCTGATTTAAAGAGAAACCATAACCAAGAATTGACCTTCATCCCAATCAGTAGCTGATACACCCTTTCCCATGTGAAATCTGTACCTTTTCTAAAACGGATCATCAGGGGGCTCTGTATGGCTGATATTGTGGTGAAACCACTCCAACAAATGTCAGCGCTTCACAGCACTGGGGTACTGACATCACATTGTGGGAGCCTTGTTGCATTGTGGGAAATAACAGCTGTTTACAATTGCCAAAAAAACAAGCAGCAGCTAATTCCAGTGACATCACTTGCCAGCAGTAAATATGTCACCATGTGATAAATGTCATAATGTAAATCAGGGAGAGGAAAGATTTTACTATGAGCAAACACTGACTAAATCATTTATACATAATTATTGTAAAAATCAAGCACTTTTTATAACATTATTTTCACTGGAGTTCCTCTTTAAGCCCTGTACACACACTAGATTTAAGTCGGCTGAGGTGGCCAATTATGACCGCCTCAGATGATAATCTGGCAAGTGATCCGCTAGAGGGATCAATTTGCTTAAGTGACCCCAATACCTTCGCTGACACTGCTTGCCCCGCCCACTGCGATGCCCCTCCATCAGCCCTCCGCTCCCCGTATAGCAACAGAATGCGTCTTCAGCTGTACAACTGACTCTGCGTCTGTACAGCCTCGGCTCTGACGATGACACCCGATGGATCAGGTCCTGATTCCCATCCGGTGACATCATTCAAATGTGTGTACAGGCATTTACTAACTTCAATTCTGTTCTACTAAATACCATTCTACTAATAGCATCTTGGAGATTCATGAGACGAGCTTGCTGGCAGTAGGGGAAGGACACTTCTTTGGAAAACCAATTAATGAGAACATGCTGGCTTTGCGGCTGGGGCATTTTTAGGATAATGGTGAATGATGGTGAGTGATGGGATGATATCATAACTTATATATCCTTTGATGCAAATAAGTATGGGGAAGGTCTCTTCAGTAGCAGAAAGTCCTTCAATAACACACCAGACCACCATTTGCTGGTCACAGTAACAGATCAGATAATTATCAGTGACAGGCAACAGAGACTCATCAGGCAGCCCATTAACCTTCTCTGTTTCATGTTGGGGAGAAATCCTCCACATAGAAGATAAAGTACTCATCAGCATCTGCAAGGGGAGAGGCACACAACAGAGGCCAGCCTGGTAAACCTATTTAAAAATTTGTACAAACTTTTACAGCTTCTGGGGCAAATACAGCTACCACGAAAGCCAAACTGGTACACTTGGGGCAACAGCAAGTCCTACTTTACTATGCATAAGTTATATAAAGCAAACCCCAGGAATGGCCATGCTACCAGGTCTAACGAGGGCTTTAAAGAGTACCTGAAGTGACATTTGACAAGATGAGATATACATATATAGTACTAGCCCTACTAAGAAATGATCTGAAGTCCTTTTCTGTTAACCAGTACAGCAGAAGTTAAAAAAAAATGTCAGTTTTTATCTATGCAAAAGAGCTTGTCCAATTCAGTCCAGGTTTCCTGAAAAGTGAATGGAAGCCAAAAGCATGTTATTTCTCAAGATGAAGACAAATAATAAAGTTTCACTCCAGGAAACATCCTTACTTTTTCTTCTTTTGCTTCTTAATAGTGGCTGATGCTATCATAAGAATAAAGCTATAAAACTAAGAATAGAGCTATGAGACTCTTTTCTATACTACAAATGTTCTATTTATCATTCGTACCACACATACAATTCATTGTATAATAAGTTTATTTTCACTTTAGCTTCACTTTAAGTTCAGTATAAGTACACTAACACTATCTGGCAGTAATAAATACTGCTTTGAAAGAAATAAACTAAAATGATAAAACAATTCTGAAGATTAAAAAATAAAAAAAATCATGTTTAAATATTGATGCGAGGAAGAAGGAAAATATTCTGATTTAACAAAGAAGCAAAAAGAACTGGCAGTGCGACAAGAATTGGGGGAATGGGTCGTTAAACTCATTTCCAGTTCTCGTAAGTGCAGCTTCCAGCCTGACAAATGGTGTTGTGGCAAAAAATATCCCATTCACGAGGACTGTAGGAAGGTCAGAAGCTGCTGGCTAAGTCTGCAGGAAATATGCTGACAGCTTTATGAGTTATAGGCTGTAACAATAAAGCAGAGGGAAGAACTATATATGTACCATGATATGGGCAAAGTGAAATCATAGTCAAAACAAAAGTGTATTTCTGAACAGGCCTGTTCCCAATTACCAGTGAGGTAAAAATTCCTGTGTGCAAATCTCAGAGATAGGACAGCAGATCCGATTAGTGCTATGTGTAATCCATTACTAACTGTATCCAGGCTGACCATCAGGCCTGATGTGTAGATTGCAGATATGTGAGTGATCCCAACACACACACACAAACCTACAGACTGCAGGGAGCAGGATTCATCAATTGATCAAGTGATGTTCATGTGATTGTTGCATCATGTCATACAGAAAATTACCACTGGAAGTCCGTTGGGTGCGCAGGACCTCCCCAATCAGAGCATATTGCTGTGGGATAACTTCTGAGGATACTGGCGTGGGATTATCCAAAGGCAAGTATATCTGGTTAATTAAGATGGGCAAGGAGTACTATGTACCCCTATACTCATTTCCCCTGGGTAGGGGGGCGGGCATCTTGGGGTCCCCTTCTTAAAGGGAACTCCCAAATGCCACCATGAACCCCCCCCCCAGGACATCATCGACCCCCACCTCTTTCTGGGGCACCAGAGGAGCCCCTTGTCCATGGATTGGACAAAGGATCTAGGGGAAAGGAGGAGGCGTGGCTGTCCCCCTTCCCAGATCCCCCCATACCATGGACCATGCGGGCTGGTATAGTTCAGGGTGCGAAGCCCCATACTTCTGGGGCTCCGCAAACTGGCTATCCTGACCTTCATGGAGACAAGGGGTTAAAGTGGGGGGGGGGGGAGAGGACCCCACGTAATTTAAAAAAAAAAATTCCCGCACTCTGAACATGTATATAAATGTTTTTGTTAATTTTTTTTATATGTTCAGAGTGTGGGAAATTAAAAAAAAAATAAAGAGGCTCCCCAGCCTCTTTAACTCCTTGTCCCAGATGCAAGATGGGATAGCTAGATTGTGGAGACAAGGCCGCATGGTCCATGCTATGGGGGTGCTCTGGGGGAGAAGGGCAGCCAAGCCTCTCCCTCTCCCCCAGAGCCCTAATACAATCCAATCCATGCAGTGCACTTGACGAACTCCCCATGCTAAATGGCCTTAAACAGCCTCTGCAATCTGCATTACATTGGATGGAAACCTGAAAATTGGCTTCAAAAACAAGAATTTTTGGCACACAGTGATGTCAGCAAAATTGCTGCGGGGTAATCCCCGGTTCACAAAAGCCACACTAGAATTACAGAAGGAGCTAATTTTCACATGATCCCACCATTCACGAACTTTATTGCCATCCCTGCAGCCATTTTGTAGACATACTAGACAACACTTTACACCAAAAATTCTTGGTTTTCTAACCAATTTTCATATACCAAGTTAAGTGCCACTTGCCATCGCAGGCCATCGATGTATGGTATAAGCCTGCGCAGTACGCTCCTGGTGACAGCAGCGGGATTGAGGACATGGCAACGCAGGCGCAGTGGTTTTCAGACTTTAAAGTCTGAAATTCCAGAAGTGAACCGGAGGCGGGGCCGGAGCATCGGTGAGTGGCAGCGCGGGCACAGGACGTCTGCGGGGGACCATTAGAAGCCCCGGGTAAGTTCAACTCATTTTCCCCCGACCCCCCTACAGTATCCCTTTAAGCAGATAAAAAGGCAGAGATAGGAAACATTTTAAAAGTGTCTACGGAACTTTAACGTGACACTGAAGCGAAAAAAAAAGATAATTAATAGAAAATTAGTAGCAAAGAAAAGAGTCTCATATTTTTTTTATTTTTAATTACATAGCTTTTTATTATAACATTACATCATTTTCTAATATTTGCAGTTTACAAACTACACTTTGTATTTTAAACTATGAACCAGAGCAGAGCTAATGACACTTTGAACCTTCCTGCAGTAAAATCTTAAACAAACAACAAACAGAGAGAGACAGGTTGCAATCATTTTGCATAGATATTCAATTCAGATTCCCTTTAACCTTTACATTTACCTTTTCTCGAATAGATCATCGGGAGGGGGCGGGAGGCTGATATTGCCATGAAACCCCTCCCACAGTGTGATGTTATGGTCATGACAGTTTCCTGTCTGCGAACGTTGTTGCACTGTTGGAAATTGCATGTTTTTCCAACTGCCAAGGAAGCAGTACCTCCCCCGGTGAGCAGTGACGTAGCAACAGGGGATGCAGAGGTAGTGACCACACCAGGGCCCTTAGACTAGAGGGGCCAACTGGGGGCCCTTTTTTGACTGCTTTATTTATTTATTTTTTTGGTGCTATGCTGGTATTAATCACTGCTATGTGTGTTTTGATTAGTTGTAACCATTCATAGACTGTTCCCCTCCTCTGCTTACAGCTCTGACCTCTCAGACGTAGCTGTCCTTGGCAGGCTTTGGGATGCCATATCAATTGATATGTATAGAGTGCTTGAGGGGTCCTAATGTAAAACACCCACGAGCCCAGAGCTCCTAAACTATGCCACTGCCTGTACATTATATATACTGTTTTTTCTTTCTCGTCTGCCAGTAAGATGATTACCCTCAGGCTCATTGTGGGCCTAACATAATGACAATAATTTACACAAGTATCAATAATTTCTTGATCTTTCTATTTTTTAAAGTATCTCTTTGCAACGTATTGATTTCTTTTTTTCCCCCCTCCCACTACTATCTTTGGTATAATTCCTCTTTAACGAGAACCCGAGACGAAGCTCGGGTTCAAAATTAATAATCACCCCTCAGAGAGGGAAGCCTCAGGATCCTTTTGAGGCTTCCCTTGGTGGTCTACAGTGCCCCAGATTCTTAACGCAGCCCCCTCCTAGTCCTGGCCGAGTGCCTAATCTTCCACAAACATGGCCGCGCATTGTAAGATCGAGCTTGCCCCCGCGCATGCACAGTACCACGGAGCCCTACTAGCATACTATAGTGTGTACTTCCCAAACTAAAACATCCCTCTATTCACCCCTGAGGGTACATATCTTTGCCGTCATGTGAACCAACCCTTTGGCCAGGCAATCCACCAAGCAAAAGCATGGTTTCCAAGAAATTTTTGCCTTCGCTTTCCTCCCCACAATTCCTTGCATCTGCACCACGTCTCAAGTTCACCTACACCGCTCCAACAGGTGCAGAAGTACTGCTCTGCTGTGTGCTCACGCATGTGCAGAAGGGTCGGTGGCTGCTACGGAGGGGAGCTGCCCTGAGGGACACATAGGGCTTGATTCACAAAAGAGTGCTAACTGTTAGCACGGCCGTTTTCGCATGAATTTTCGCATTGCGCGTGATCGCGAATTTTCATGCGAAACGATAACGTTTTTGCGCGCAAACGTGAATCTTTCCTCAAAATCGATATCGGTTTCCTGTGAAAATTCGTGTTTGCGCGCGAAAACTTTATCATTTCGCGCGGAAAAATCGCGAACGCGCGCAATGCGAAAATTCACGCGAAAATGGCCGTGCTACCAGTTAGCTCTCTTTTGTGAATCAAGTCCATAGGCTTCCAGGGACTGGACGAAGCAATTTAAAAAAAAAAAAAATCTGATGTTTTGACAGCTGACCAGTCTTAGAGCCTTATGGTGGCCATACACATACAATAAAATCGTTTTTTCGATCTAAATGATCGAATCGAATGAAAGTTGAAAATATTTTTTTTTTCGATCAAGAAATTCGAACGATTATCCCGTTTTTTCGAGAAAAATCTAAGCGGACATGATGGAAAAATCTTTATATTTGATCTAAGGGAATAATCAAACTAAATTATCTAATCGAGTAAAAAATAAAAAAATTGTACCATGTATGGCCACCTTTAGTCTGGTTCTGCTTACAGTGATTGCAAGAGAAATCAGAGGGGATTCTGCCTTGATGAGTTAATTCTCATTAACAACTCCGCAGGGCGCCTCTCCTGTTATTCTTTACAACAAGGAGACAATTTTTGCAAGATAATAAAGGGTAATTTGCTTTCAAAACTCACCTAAAGAGTGAAGCTCTGAATCTCAACTATGCGTTCCTTTGAAAAGCAGCCCATGAAAACATCTGACTGTGCTTTACTGCAGCAGACAAGCCATTGTTTACAGCCCAGCAGGGAGCCTCCTGACTGCAGACTGTGGATACTGGGTTTTGGCTCTTCAGAAGCAAACACTTGCAGTCATTTGGGTGGAAGCATTTTAGAAGGGAAAATAAATACATACATTGTAATCAATTTATATAACAAGTCTCTAGCAACATGATTTCTTTATTGTACATTAACATTTCCAAAACCGAATGCAAACTTGTGGTAACAGAAATCTTGAGGTTGGCATTTGTATTTCCTCTTTTAACAGCAGGGGCAACCATATTATCCCAGGAAAAAAATACATGCATAAGTAGATAAACACTTGTTCTACTTATATATGTATTGTACTGTCCAAGTTTTGATTTCAGTGAATTTTATACAGCCAGTCCTGATGTCATTTCCTCCCTTACTCTTTTTTCTTCTAGAAACTGCACTGTCATATCCAGCTTGCTTTGTAAACCCATGTACAGCATAGATCAGATTTCAGCAGCTTCTCCCTTCTCAGCCTTTTATCACACTGAACTGCATCTCAGCCAATCAGTGAGGAGCTGGAATGTGGGAGGGGAGATAACAAGATTCCCTCTCCTCGGCAATTAACCAAATAAAGCCAGGATGATTAAGATAAGATTTATTACAGCAGAAACATTTATGATTAATTGGAATGCTTGTAATTAAGGCTCAGGTTGTAGACTGCATAATAAACATAGAGTAGTGGGTACATGGAATTTGATTTTATGGCTGACAATCCCGCTTTATTGGTTTCAGATTCCACGTTTTTTGTAAGTTGAATTTGTTTGTAAGGTGAGTCCTGCCCTAAACATGGTGAGTCATGGATAAATGATTTACTTTTGGACAAGTTTGGATTGGGACAGATAGCAGAAACTGCTTTTTTTTGGTAGTTATCAATGTGCTTTTAAAGTGCTTTAAAGAGAATCTGTACTCTGAAATTCTTACAATAAAAAGCATACCATTCTATTCATTATGTGCTCCTGGTCCCCTCTGTGCTGTTTCTGCCATTCTCTGCTGCAAACCTGGCTTGTAATTGCCAGTTTTAGGCAGTGTTTACAAACAAACTAACCAGCTTCTAATAGGCTCAGCTAAGCAGAGTGTGTTAGTCACACAGAGCCTGCAGGGGGTGTGTACAGCTTCTAGCTAATCACAAGCAGCCCTGCACATTCCAGTCTGACTGCCTCAGCCTGACTGTGCCGACTATAGAGAGAAGATTAGATCATATAACAGAGATAACACAGCTACTGTGCAATTAGGAAAAGCTGCAGTAAGCCAGACCACATTAGAAAAGGCATAGGAACTTATAGCATAGAAGAAATAAAGATAAACAATTTGTTACAGAGTCTCTTTAAGCTGCTTATAACAGTATATAGAATACTGTAACTTTTAACAACAAAAATATGTAGTGTATGTTTTGTACACGAGGACTACTTGTATCTCTGAAATGTTTTGACACAAATGGAGAGACGGTTGAGAGACCTTGATCATGTAGTATAAATATAGTGAAAAGGATACTCCCAAAGATGGGCTACCACTAAGGCAACCGCTGTAACAGCAGGTGGGGAGATTAGACCTGACCCCACTCGGGTTAAGAAGTCACTCTCTGTAGCTAGGAAAATAGGGCATAACACCCCTCCACCAAGGGTGGACTTAAAGTGGATCTGAGATTAACATTTACACATTGCATAATTGTGTTCCTTTCCTATTGTTTATAGGGCATTCCTCAAGCCAAATACTTTTTGTTTTAATGCTCTAATTCCCTATAAACTAAACAAGCCACGCCCACAGGTTTTCAGAGAGCCAATGCACTTTCAGACAGTAGCAAGGGCTCATGGGAGCTCAGTCTGGGCAGGAGGAGGGGGAGGTATTACTAGCAAGAGATTTCAGAGGCAGAAGGGAGGAGGGGGATTAGTTTTCTTTGCTCAAGATACAGATAAGCCTGCCTCTGTGTAATGTTTACAAACAACATGGCTGCTGTCATTGTATCACAGGAAGAAATATTCTTATTCTATTAAAGCTGTTTGCAGCTAGATTTGCTGTGTAAACTATCTAAACCTTAGATAAGATATATAGACAAGTTACTTGTTATAGTTAGTTTTTCATCTCGGATCCGCTTTAAGATATTAGGTTATTATTTGAACAGAGGCACCAGTATAGAATAAAACATCTAACAACAGTTTAAAGTGACACTGAAGCAAAAAAATAATTATGATATAATGAATTGGTTGTATAGTACGGATAACTACTCGAACATTAGTAGCAAAGAAAATAGTCTCATATTTTTATTTTCAGTTACATAGTTTTTTTTTATAACATTGCATCATTCTCTAATATTAGCAGTTTACACACTACTCAGCATTCTAAATGATTTCACAGAGCAGGCTAATTAACTTTTGAATTGTCCTCTGCAGAAAAAACAAAATACAGTGACAGACACTTGAGATAATAAGCTTCAGAAGACAGAGCTCTCTGCAACTTTGAAAGTTGTGGAGCTCAATGGCTCTTTTGCATAGATAACAACTGGAGTTTCTTTACTTTTCCTGTTTCCTGGCAGTGCTACACATACAAATTATTATATCATAAGTTTATTGTCGTTTCAGATTCCCTTTAAATGGGGAGGTAGTGGTGGACTTGTGAATTTGCACATGCGATTATAAAGTTATTTATGACAAAGTCTGCAGCATCCGGCACGGGTGGGGATCGCCTGATGCCGGATACGTGTGCTTGCCAGTTGCGTAAAGCCACTAGGAGCTACCGGAAGGCTAGAAGATGCCCTATGGAGGCCCTGCTCGGTAAGTATTTTATGCCCTGCTAGCAGCCGGAATATACAAATTCATGTAAATTAACTTCATTGGTATGCATGGAAAAATCGGAATGTGAACATTTGAAAAAAAATGTGAAAGGAAACAATACGGACGGAAATTGCAGGAAGAAGTGTGATGGTACCCTTTTTGTGCGATAGGTAGAATGCTATACGCTACATGCGTTCTACTCACCGTATGCAAGACTTTTGCAGGTAATTCTTATTAACCGTTTAAAAAGGATCTGTGAGAAAAAAAAGGGCCCCTATGGGCACGGCAAGCCTGCAAAGACTGGTCCTCACAGGGTTTAACCAAATCGAGAGAAGAAGCAACCTTATTTAAGCTAAAACAAGGCTGCCGCCCTCAGACACATTCTGCAAGACACACACACACAGATTCCTGCACCGAAGGAGATCTGTCCATTTCTATGACAATTATGACAATTTCATGCACTGCTGTCGAGCTGCACGCACTTAGACTGGCGTTTTACGTATCTTGGGTCAGCCATGGGCTTTAGGCCAAAACTGTGGAATGCCACACGCACAGTGCAATCTCACACGGGCAGCAATGAACAATCCGAGCATACAATACAGCACTGAACTGTAACACAATACACTGCAGACTCTCTCTAGGAGATATACATTCTCTGCTTAGTACACACAGGACTACTTATTAAATACAGATTTAATATTCCAAAAAGTTGACTAAATGCACTTTACACTGTGTAATGTCTAATTCCTGCCTGTGGAAGGACAAGAGTTCTGATTAGATTGAGGACTTGTCTGGCTCAGGGAACCACCTTCAAAGAAAAGACCCTCACTGCCTCTGAGAGCTTGTTTTTTATAGGATAGAACAGTGATGGCTTACCTTGGCATTTCAGCTGTGACAAAACTACAAATCCCATCATGCCTCTGCCTCCCCGAGTTATGCTTAGAGCTGTCAGAGTATTGCAACGCCTCATGGGACTTGTAGTTCCACCACAGCTGGAGTGCCAAGGTTAGCCATCACTGGGATAGAACGTACCCTAGGGGCTACCCAAACTTCTAATCCAAAAATAATCCAATTTCTTCTTTGGTACATCCAGGCCCCACTTTTACATGTATGGAAACATTTCAGTTATGGAATGACATTCTTGGTAACTACAGGCAAACATCAGGCTATTAGGGTGTTTTTGGTAGATCCCTATTTTTCAGATGTTTACATACGACAATACAGTGTTTGCTTTGATCATGGCTTAAAGAGACTCTGAAGTCTCCCAAAAACTAGGTTTTTACTTTAAAACCCTCATTAACATTATTGCCCCTCTTAAAACGCCGCAGAACCGCGGCTGAAAACACCCTCAATCACCCCTAACTCACCCCTTACTCGGCCGGCAAAATCCACAACTTTCTTGGTCGTGGATTTTGCTGCCGCCTCTATGCGCGTCAATCAGCCTCGTATCTCTGCCTCTCCCCCGCCACTCTCAGTAAAGGAAGACTGAGAGGGGCGGGGGAGAGGCGGTGATCCGCGCTGATTGACGCACATAGAGGCAGAGCTGCGCTGCCTCTATGCGGAAGGAGCCTGCAATTGTACCCCCAAGAGTATGGGATGATTGAGGGTGTTTTCAGCTGCAGTTCTGCTGTGTTTTAAGAGGGGCAATAATGTTAATGAGATTTTTAAAGTAAAAACCTCATTTTTGGGAGACTTCAAAGTCTCTTTAACAATGACAAATTGTCCGCTCCCTCGTTTCTAGTGGGCTATAGAATGACGGCAGGCTAGGTGTTATGTTTAAATGTCATTGTAGGCAGACTTCAAAGGAGATGAGAACATTTACTCTTTGCATACCGTAGTAGACAAATGTCTGCGCTCTCTCCAACTGAAATACAATGCATACGTTTATATAGGGTAGTATTTCACACAAAGCATACAGAACATAAACAAAATGGATGACACAAAGGCTACTTCTAGTTATGATGGCAACATTGTCCTGCATATGTCACAGTACTTACCTCAGGATGGGGAAGCCTCTAGCTCCTAATGACCCTTCATCAATCCTCCTGCATTCCAGCGATGTCAGCCGCCGAAGATCCGCCAGGGCTTTAGGATTAGAGATGGCCCGAACCTCCGATTTTAGGTTCGCGAATTGGGTCCGCGAACTTCCGCGAACCGCAATAGACTTCAATGGGGGATGTTCCCCCCTCCTCCCTCGCCTCGGGGCTCTCCCCTCTGCGCTCCCCTCCAGCTTAAATGAGTGTCCGGGCAGCGGCTGATACATACCTGCCGTGAGCTCCAGCGTGCATTCCTCTCTCGAATCACTGACAGTCAGAAACTAGCGAGAGGAACACACGCTGGAAGGGCATGGAAGGTATGTATCAGCCGCTGCACGCCGCTGCCCAGACACTAATTTAAGCTGGAGGGGAGCACAGAGGGGAGAGCCCCGAGGTGAGGGAGGGGGTGGGGGGAACGTCCACCTTCCCCGCCGACTGTGGCCACATCATGGTACAGTTTAGGTATCGCCTTTTTTGAGAAAAAATTGCAGCCTGGTATCTTCCACTGCAGTGTGTGGCTTTGCTTTTGTGTGCTGCTTTTCCTCAGGTGGTCATCCCATTGCAGTTTGTGCTTTGTAATCATGTGCTTTCGTAAGATAGTTGTCCATACGCGGGTCTTGGTCTTTCCATGGCTCAATTTTCAGTGGCAGAGAGTACAGATGGCATTGCTCTCATCTGAGGCAGACACACAAAAAAATGTCCACACCGCTGAGCCCTGGGGTGATGGCACTTGGGTGGTGGCGGCCGACTGAGTGTTAAGTGGGGTGCCAGAATCAGAGCAGGAGGAGGAAGATATGTCACGCTTCCATGCGGAAGCTGAGAAAGATGAGGTGTTCTGTGTTAAATAGTCATGATGACCTCGAACAGACTTGCCAGGTGGCCTGCCTCTGCCTTTTGTTTTGTCCATATTGGGGGGGATGAAGTGAAAGGTATGCACTGACTTGACTAATACAATGTACAGTCACACAGGTGCAGTTAACAGCTATGCACGGAGTGGTATATCACACTGCGTGCACTCACGTAGGTAGGTGGGTGCACTGAACACAACAGGTAGGTATATGCAGTGATGGTTATTACAAATGTGCACCTGTCACACACACGTACCATGAACAGGTACAGTGACAGGTGGTATTAAATATCACACTGCATGCGCTCACGTAGGTAGGTGGGTGCACTGAAGTGAACAACAGGTAGTAGGTATATGCAGTGATGGGTATTACAATGTGCACCTGTCACACACAGAGAGGTACCGGACAGGCACAGTGACACTGCGTGCGCTCACGTAGGTAGGTGGGTGCACTGTGAACAGGTAGGTATATGCAGTGATGGGTATTATAATGTGCACCTGTCACACACAGACAGGTACCGGACAGACACAGTGACACTGCGTGCGCTCACGTAGGTAGGTGGGTGCATTGAAGTGAACAACAGGTAGGTATATGCAGTGATGGGTATTATAATGTGCACCTGTCACACACAGACAGATACCGGACAGGCACAGTGACACTGCGTGCGCTCACGTAGGTAGGTGGGTGCATTGAAGTGAACAACAGATAGGTATATGCAGTGATGGGTATTACAATGTGCACCTGTCACACACACAGGTAGTCACTGAATGTGCTGAGCTTGGCAGTGGCACACACAGTAGGAATTACCAAGGCTGTCTATACAACACAAGTGTCAGTGGGACACACACACAAAAAAAAAAAGAAAGATCACAAGAACAAGATTAGCTCTCAAAAGAGCTGTTGTGGGGTGCTTTTTAAGCAATAAGAATCAGCAAGGAGCAAGCTAAGAAGCCTACAGGAGCCTAACTATAGCTCTTTCTGCACAGCAGCTTTCCCTTCTCTAATTACTGCAGGCACACGAGTGAGTGAAAAGCCTGACGCTGCCTGCCTTTTATAAGGGTGTGGGGGAGGGGCTTCAGGAGGGAGTATAGTGTGATTGGCTACAATGTGCCTGCTGACTGTGATGTAGAGGGTCAAAGTTGACCCTAATGATGCACTATGGGGGCGAATCGAACTTCCAGAAAAGTTTGCGGTTCTCTGCGAACGCGAACCACTGAAGTTCGCCAGCGAACCGTTCGGGCCATCTCTATTCAGGATCATAACAATCCTGTGTGAGACTCAAGCTGGCGCAGTAGTGGTTTTTCTTTGGGCTCGGGCGGAAAAAAGCTTGTCGGTCGGCAGATCTTTGGCAGCTGACAGCGCTAGAACGGAGGAATAGGGGAGGACTGGGGAAGCCTCATTAGGATCGAGAGGCTTCCCTCTCCTGAAGTAAGTACCCCATAGGAGCACTTTTTGTTGTCTTACAGATCTTCTTTAAGGCTTTGTTCACATCTAAAATCAAAATCGCTGACCCCATCGATTTTCGATTTTGTGAGTGATTTTTTTCCCCTCCTGGTGCTTACCTGGGTGCTTCGTTTTTTTTTGTTTTGTTTTGTAAAGTGCTTTTCAAGGCGCTTTAGCATCGCAATTTGTTTATTCAATCCTGACACAAGAATAATAAATACAATGTATTTATTCTTAAAAGCGCTGGGGAAATCGATGTACCAAACGCTTTTTTAAGCGTTTGCAGATTTCCCTATATCGGCCATTATAGGGAAATCGCCCCCAAAATGGTACAGGCAGCGCTTTGCTGAGTGGATCGGAAATGAACCGCTCAGATGTGTGAACACTCTCATAGGGAATCATTGCACAAGTGCTTTTAGGCAAAAAAAAAAAGCCGAACGCCCTAGGTGCATATCTATAGTAAAAGGATATGAGCGCTCGACAGATCTCTCTCAAGGTGCTGACAGCATCAACCAGGGTCCTAATATTCCAATGTTGGGGCCTTCACCATACTAAACACAGATCCTAAACACCTCCACATCCACTACAATTGGATCCCAGTTCCCACAGACAGGGTAATGGTAACATAAACAGTTTTTAAAGTCCTCATGTAAAAGTCCTAATCCACAATGTCTATATCCAGCCAGATCAATATATCTTCAACAGGTCATCAGTTGAACTCCCTTTAGGGGACAACCATTATGCTCACCAAATTCCGATGCCAATTGCAACAGTTGGCATATAGCGTATGCGGCCCAGCCAGTATAACTTCTCCAGCCTCCTTTGTTCTTCAATGATATCCCATACGTACATGTAAAGAAACGAGCCCATATAGTGCAGTATGCCGATTATCTTTGTATATCACCCAGTGTTCACCGCACTCACAATCACCGCTTGTGACCCACCGCCATCCACTTTTCCGCATGCACTTTATATACACTAGCCTCTTACCAGCAGGTATGGCTGACCATACAGGACCAGCAATAACGCTTTCTTATGCCAATATCCTCCAGATAGTCGTCCTTCAGTCTGACAGCACCTTAAACTCAGACAGAACACTTCTATGGTGTAACACCGTTTTATTCCAGTAAAACAAGCTTTAAAATCACACTTACAAGATCCAAAATAAAATGCGCATATCACATAAAACAGCCTCGAGGTCCAGCGTCTCCTTCCGTGGTTAAGCTCCGCCCTACTAGTTTCGTCAGGTATGACTCATCAGGGGCTTGGCCTACCACACGGAGGAGACGCCTATTTATACATAAACCTTCCTGATTTCATCTATGTGTTAAGGTGCCGCCCACCCTGTACATGTGATCCTCCGGGTGAATGATTGGTCAGAATCCCCCAGTATTACCTTCATACAAATCCTCCCCCCTGCTTCCCACTGCGAAGTCTTCATAGCTTTACCTAAGCGGCTGAAACCGCCGGCGAACGCGGATTCGCCGCATCCAATCAGTCCGGTTAGGTCTCAATGTTATCAGTGCGCTCTACCCGCTGCATGTAGGCAGACGCCACCCCTTCCCTCTCTGATTGGCCAAAACCATCACGTGCTCACCTCCCCTTAGGTTCCACCCCCATCTCCATGGCCACATCCACGCTTCCAGCCCGTACCTAACTGAGACAGTGAGTGATATGGCTCAGAATGCCGGCGCATGCGCACCACCTTCAGTGTAGTATTCAGTAAGCAATAGCTCACTCCGGCCAGCCATCATTGCCACACACTTCATAGTGACTGATACAAGTATCATCCCCTCCTTCCTTCTCACAAAATCTGCTCTAAAAAAATACAAAGTGACAAATGCAAGGATACCTGCACCCCTTAATGCGGAACCCTCCCAACTTTTAGTTCCTACATGCTTCTCAAACTTTGTGATTATTATATTCAGTTTCATATGTGTGCCCACCTTAACACATACATGACTCAAACCTCCACAGTACATATGGACTAAGTTAAAATAATATTCCACCATATTCAAAACACTTAGTCATCAGAGATGAAACAGTTGATGTCCAGTTCTACATTCAACCCCCCAGGCCTCATTGTTTTCAACTCATATATCCAGCGAGTTTCCATTTTGGAGATTTCTCTCACCTTGTGACACCCCCTCCATTTGGTAGTTAATTTTTGTACCCCTTGAAATGTAAGCAAACTGGGGTTTCTTGAGTGTTTGTCATCAAAATGTTTAGACACACTGTGCCCTTGAAATCCCCTCACAATATTGTTAATGTGCTCCCCTACCCGTGCTTTCAGGGATCTTTTTGTTCTCCCCACATATTGGAGGCCACATGGGCATCCCAGAAGGTACACTACATGAGTACTGCAACAATGTATGAATTCCCGCATTTTGTGACTTCTACCTGTCACCTGACTGACTATACTTTGAGTCCTCACCCCCCTTGCTCTCTCACATATATTGCAATTTCTGCATGGAAAAAAACCCACCTGTCCCCACATGTCAGTTCTATTGGTTACTTTTGGACCCTCTATGTATGTCCTAACCAACTGTCTCTGCAAGTTGTCTGCCCTTCTATAGATGAATTTGGGTTTTGATGATAGTACGGTCCCCAGCACTGGATCATTTCTCAATAGCCCCCAATGTCTTCCAATCACATTTTCTACCTCCCTGTATTGGCAATTATAATCCAGAATAATTGCATGCCCGTACTCATTGCTTTCACCCTGTCTGATATTGCTGGTTTGTAGAAATTTCTCTCTCTCACAGTGCAGGATATCTTCTGCTGTTTTCTCTAAATCTGCCCGTTTGTATCCCTTCTCCACAAACTTTTCAATTAACATTCCTGTCTGCATAATGTAGTCGGCATCTCCAGTGCAATTCCTGCGAATTCTACAGAACTGCCCCTTAGGTATATTCCGCAGCCACTTAGGGTGATGGCAGCTCCCAATGGGTATGTAAGAATTCCTGTCAGTCTTCTTAAAGAACGTTTTAGTTCCTATCTTTCCATCTCTCTTCATAATAACAATATCCAGGAAATCCAACTCTGCCAAATCGCTTTTAGCCGTGAGGTGGATCCCCAGATCATTCCCATTGAGCCAACTGACATATTTGTGTAATTCATCAGCCGTGCCCTCCCAAATCCAGAAGAGGTCATCAATAAACCTCTGCCATTTCCTTACTCTCATACTTTCAGGGCAGGTCAAGACCCTCCTCTCCCACTGATCCATATGCCCTAGGTGCATGCACACCATTGTGTCCTTCTCTGCCCCGCCCCATGCTTCATTCTAAGAGATTGTTTTTTGTTTTTTTTAATGTGAACAACAAATAAACTTACTGCTGACATTATTACTGAAACCCCTTATCCGGCTTCAGATTGTATATAGGCAGCATTGTCGGGGCCGCAGCTCACTATCAAAAACAGGCCTTCGGGGATCCAAACAGGAAGTGACGCTTGTTTGCGGTCACTTCCTGTTTTAGAAATACGGAAGTGCACGGAAGCGGACTATAAAAATATGCTTCTGCGCATGCACGTTACAACGCCAACATTGTGGCAAACCCTGCGTCGCCATAGACTTACATGACTTCCGTTCCCCCGGATATTACCGCAGGGGTCACACAGTAACGTTAATTTATTTGTGCGGTAGATCGTCATCTTCTGGCGCACCGCACCGTATGCTGCATGAAAGCACCCATAGGCTTCCATTAGCATAGCGGTGAGGTGCAGTAGAAGGACCCACCGAACCGTGCCAGCGTGAAAGGGCCCTTAGGGTCCCAGGCTGATAAAATCTAGCTGTGCTTTAAGCAGTGTTTGTTGCTGTTTTGGCTCTCCTAATTTCCCCGACCTGGGAAAGGTGTACTACAGCGCTGCTGCTATTAGTGTAATTGTTAAGCCTTTGTCCTGCGACGTTAACATACCTGGCGCCTTTCCAAACACGGGAAGTTACTGCTATAAAACTTCGAAGCTCATGTTTTGTTAATGCAAAATTGAGTTTGTGTCGTGCCAAAAATTTGACATTGATTTTCTTGTACCTGATCGATATTTTCTGTTTTTCTTACACTTTTTATCTTACTCCCCTGCACAGTTTATCCTTAATCCTGCTTAGCCTAATTGGATAAAAGCTTTTGTTAAAGCGTAACACTTATTTTATTAACAATTACAACATACATTTTTGCTAGACAAGCCAGTTGAATCGTATTCTTATCTAAGCATAAAAAGCAGTCATGGTCCTTTAAAAAAACTTAAAGAGGAACTCCAGCCTAAACAAACATACTGTCATTAAGTTACATTAGTTATGTTAATTAAAATAGATAGGTAATATCATCTCTTACCCACACTGTTTTAAAAGAACAGGCAAATGTTTGATTTCATGAGGGCAGCCATCTTTTTGGTTGAAAGGAGGTGACAGGAAGCATGTGACACAGTTCCAACTGTCCTGTGTCCTGAGCACCTCTCCCAGTTACTAGGCAACATGAATAACAACATAGGAAATCCCATCATGCTCTGCACAGCATCAGGGAAAAAAAACAGGGTTTTTTTCTTTGATGGGTGGAGCTTAGTTTAAAATGCAGCTAAAAATTATGCTTTGGTAAGAAAAACAAAGTTCTGATGCTGTGAAACTGTTAAAGAAACACCAAGCCTTTTCAGTTCTGCTGAGTAGATTTTTAGTCCAGAGGTTCACTTTGAGGTGCCCATCCATCACACATTACTGTAGATGAGATATGGGCATTATCGACCAAGAGACAGATCTCTTTCTGAATCTGATTGGAGAGAGATCTGTTTAGCCGCAGGCTGATTCCTGATCAATTTCAGTATTAAATCTGCCTAGTGATGCTGCCTTGTCGCCTTGCTGCCCCCCGCGCTGTCCCCACCCCCCAGTGTAAAATGTAACCCCTAGTGCCTCATGCATAAATACTTTACCTGTCACTGCTGGCTCCGAGCTCTGTCCTCCGGCCACATACACGTGCTCCACATGATTGCTGCACGTGTGTGAGGTCAAGGTAGAGTATTCATGCAGGGGCACTGGGGAGGGCACATTTACATGGCCAGGGGTTCCGTTGCATTCATCCCTCGTCCCGATATCGCACACCATTACTGCTGTGCACCTGATCTAGCATGTCGGCCCGACATCTCGCAGCATGTCTGATCGAAGCATGACCAATTCCTGCCTACAGTTATTCGCATCATCACTTGGGCATGCTCTTGGCAGCACTGATTTTCATCCAATTCGATTATAATTATCAAGTAACCTGTTGTTTGGCCACTTTTACTGTCCTTTTTCGTGTAAATAAATAGTTCATATTACTTTTGGTTTATTCTGTTTGCAGTAGTTTTCTCCAGTTTATACATGCAAAATACTGCTAAATGTATAGCCTTTTCTGGCATCTAGCTGGAGATATGTAGCTACAATCTTACAATATTACCACAATTTTGCAGTACAAATTGCCCACAACATACCCACACTACAAACAAAGTAGTTCTTATGTATAAAAGTACTATTTGTGTTATTACATATTTTTGTTGCATTGTTACATGTTACAGTATTGTATAAACCAGGGGTCTCAAACTCGCGGCCCGCGGGCCATTTGCGGCCCTCGATACAATATTTTGTGGCCCGCGCCGGCAAAAGCAGAAGAGACATGGAAGCAAACTATTTTTGCCTATTTTACCTTATAGTTCGCTTCAGTGCTCCCAAGTAATCCACCGCATCCCCGCCGCAGCTAAACGAGGGCCCCCAAATCCCCCGGGCAAACATCCACGACTGTGCTGAGGGGCAGAGCTTCCAGCTGTAGCTCTGCCCCTCCTGACGTCAGTCACCGCATGGATCGCCGCCTCTTCCCGCCCCTCTCTGTAAAGGAAGAGAGAGAGGCAGGCAGAGGCGGCGATCCGCCGCGATTGATGTCAGGAGGGGCAGAGCTGAAGCTGAAAGCTCTGCCCCTTCCAGGAAATGCCAGCGGATTGCCCCCCGGGCGATTTGGGGGCTCTGCAGCCCTCGTTTTGCAGTGGGGACACGTGAAATCCCTTATGCGGCCCAGCCTCATCCTGACTTTGCCTCCTGCGGCCCCCAGGTAAATTGAGTTTGAGACCCCTGGTATAAACTGTTGTTAAAAAAGTTGTTTAAAGCACATCCAAGGACAATGAAAACATCCCCAAAACATAATTTACACTGTTTGTTGGCCATTATACTACAGGGAGGTGGTAAAACTCGTCAGTGATTGGTCAATCATAATTGAAAATATGTACCCGGATTTTCAATGGAAACTATTTGTCGGGGAACACCAATATTTGTTTTCCCTTAACCTCCCTGGCGTTTTGATTATTTCTAGATTTAGGGTCTAAAAGCAGTTTTTTCACAAGCATTTAGACCCTAAAAAGAAGGGAAAAAAAACCTCACCATAGAGAGATCTGTAGCAGCTCCTGCCTATAACTCACTCACGGGAATATCGCAGAGTTGCAGATTTCCGTCCCGTGCCTGACTCGAGATTACCGCTAAGGAGGGTTAAAGACCTCCTAAAGCGTGGTCAAGCATAAATTTAATTTCAATCTAAACTTAGAATTGGCTATTAAAAATTGTGATAACTCACCCACTCTCCTGTAAATGCCAGCATTAATTATCATACCCTGCAGTGGCGAATTTTGCTTGAAACCTTTTCATCAGAGTAGAAAGTAGCTTTGTGACCCAATAGGTGGCCATTGGGGGCGGGCCGCAGCAGCACAGGTGGGGGTAGTGGCATCTTTTTGGAAACCATGTTTTCTCTTCTTTTACATTCCACTGCTGTGGAAAAATGCAAATGTGTACGAACACTCATGCTTCTTGAAAACATGCGTGCACAAAATGTGGGTGCTTTTTCTGCACAGATGAGTGTGAACATAGCCTAAGGGCCCGTTGCCACTACTTAGTAATGCGAATGCGGCTACCTAGCCGTATTGCATCACTTCCGCCGCCGGCCGCATCATTTCCGCATCTCCCGCTGCCGAAGTGTATTGGAGGAGATGGGACGCGGCTGCGGGCGGATGCGGCCGTGCGAGAATCTGCAGCATGCTGCAGATTTTCGGATCGCTCCGCACAACTTGCACGCAGTGGAAACTCTTCCATTGCTGTGCATGTGTTTCAGGCCACCTGCGGGGCGATACGGCTATGTAGCCGCATCGCACCGCTCCTAGTGGAAACAGGCCCTAAAGCCTGGTGAAGCCTGGCTTTAATATTGAGTCGCCAATCAATGACCAATTTAATCATCTCCATATGGTATGAGAGTTTACCTACACATAGGGCCGAATTTACCATAAGGCACTGTAGGCACTTGGTATTACACGGTTACATGGTGTAAAGAAGACTCAATCCCCTCCCCAAGCTCCTCCCTCCTGCCTTACCTATGCAGAATTCCAAGCAGAGAATTAGAGGCTACTCACCCAGCTCTCGGCATTCCACTGACCAGATCTCCGTTCAGTTGGTGGCACCTCTAGCTTCCTAATACTGAGGGTACTTCTAGCTGCTTAACCACCCTGGCGTTCTATTAAATGCGCCAGGGTGGATGCACAGCACTATTTTTTTCTATCATGTAGCTAGCCTAGCGCTAGCTACATGATTCCCCCCTCCCTTCCGCATCCCTCCCACCCTTCCGATCACCGCCGGCGCATATTCCCATAATGAAATCCCGTTCTGAACGGGATTACCTTTAGGGCTTCCCCCGTCGCCATGGCGACGATCGTGATGACATCATTGACGCCGTGACGTCATCGGGAGTCCCGATCCAGCTGAGCTCGTCATTACCGCCAAGGAGGTTAATACTGAGGATAGCTCTGGCTGCCTAATACTAAGGAGCCTCTGTAACTAGCTACATCGGGCAGGGGGAACTAACGGAGAAACGACAACTGGGCCAGCCAGCCCACTTGTGGTGCGGTTCGGTTGGGGTTTGCAGGTTCATGGAGGGCGAAATCTAGGAAACCAGGACATCTGTGCCTATTGGCTCCTGTGAGGTAAATCTGGGTCTTCCTACACAGTTTGCTCACAGTATTCAAAATGTGCTAACTATTGGGAGGTGACAAAACTGGTTGTTAATTGGCCAATCCCAATTGAAAGCGTGCACCAGTTTTAGTTTGAGTCCTGTTTTTTTAAGAAAAATTCACATTCCTAAGCCTATGACGTGCGCACACACTGTACATCCACAGCTTGGCATTTATGTAATTCACCAAAGCGTATAGACTGTCTTCCCACCTGTCTTAGCTGTAACCTGTAGATGAATATATCACACACACCACCTTGAAATATTCTGTCACCAAAGCCGTAACGGCAAAAGAAAACGCTTCTACAACACAGCAGCCTTTTTATTTTCCCTGGAAAGACCGAGCTGTCACTTTCAATTTTCCGTGAATGCAAATGAGCGTCAGAGTCTTCCGTCCTTTAAGGCCATAGATCACATGAATTGCTCTCGGAATCACCGCTGCTTTGTAATGTATTCTAAGCCGTGGCTGAACTCACAGGGCTCTCTGATGTGTGTTTGCATGTGTTTTGGAAGGATTAGCAGAGTCATCTCATGGCCTAGAGAATTATTATGTAATTAATATATATATGAAATTGTTCTTGTTGGAAGAGTAAGCAAAAAACTTTTTCTCTATAAATATGAAAATCATATGGGGCTTGATTCACTATGCGGGGCTAACCTACTTAGCACGTCTAAAGTCTTTAGGTGCGCTAACCAGGGTGCTAAGTAGGTTAGCACCGGTTTTCTCAATCAGATCGCGCGCTAAGTACTGCGCGCAAAGTCCTATGCGCGCACTAAGTCCCATAGGCTGTAATGGGCACTTCGTGCGGAGCGCCCTGCACTCTGTGCATTGCATGCGTAGAGTTTTGCACGCATAACTTTGCGCGCGATGCCGTTCGCGCGAAAATTAGTACGCAAAAAGCTGTTTTAGGCGTGCTAAGGGGGTTTTCACAGGCGTGCTAACAGTTAGCTAACAGAATCAAGCCCATGTTGTCTATAGGCCTGATTGTGCTTATTCTGTCTGAGGCTGGAAACTCACCAGAGAGTGGGGTTTTCGGGTTGTTTTCATTTTTTTTTAACGCTCCCATTGACTTGCATTAAAATTGTGGCAAATTTGTAGCAATCACGATTGTGGCTATTTTGCCCGCATTTTAATGCAAGTCAATGGGAGCATTTTTTTTTAAAGGGAACCTAAACTGAGAAGTCTATGGATTTTTCCTTTTAAAATAATACCAGTTGCCTGACTCTCCTGCTGATCCTGTGTCTCTGTGACTTTTAACCAAATTGTACATAAATTGCAGTCACTCACGGATATATGAAAATACAAATAATCAGCTTTATTAGGGAACTACTCCCATACACAGATCAACCAAATAAAAGCAATTAAAAATGGCCATAATAGAACACTCAGACATCCAAAACGCCACACAACTCAACACTCATACCCCTTCTGGTCCCGGTACCTAACCCTTCCAGATCTTCAGAGAGGGGGAGAGGATACGTTGTATATGGCAGATAATGATGCCTGGATCTCCACAGCCCTATGGTGGTGCTGACAGTCAGGCATCCAAACCACTCCGGATTGGCTCAGTGTAAGGTTTGATTGTCATTCACGTGTGCTGTAAGTACCGGCCCAACCCGCGCTGCAGACCGCCATAGCAGGGAACCAGGTACTCCTCGTTGCGTGCTAGCGTGTATCCGTGAGAGTAGCTACTTTGCTGCGGCCACCGAGAGCGCTCCAAGGCCACGGGATTTAGACCCGCCCACCAGTCTCTGTGACTTTTAGCCACAGCCCCTGAACAAGCATGCAGATCAGGTGCTCTGACTGAAGTCAGACTGGATTAGCTGCATGCTTGTTTCAGGTGTGTGATTCAACCACTACTGCAGCCAAAGAGATCAGTAGGACTGACAAGCAACTGGTATTGTTTAAAAGGAAACATCCATATGCCTCTCAGTTTAGGTGCACTTTAATAAATTAAAACAACATGAAAATCGCTCTCTGGTGTGACTGGGCCCATAAATAACGAATGGGTAGATGTCCTACCAACAACTGTACATACTATTATTTATTATTATTATTATTATTATTGATTTATAAAGTGCCACATTGCCAACAGATTCTGTGGGGCTGTAGGAAACAAACATGGGTACATAATAAAGACAATGGCATACATAAAATACAGACATTGGTACATAACACAGAACTTGTAGACATAGTCATTATAGTGACAAATGCAACATGATGATCAAAATGTATGGGAAATTCCAAGCCACAAAAGTGTGAGAGAGCCCTGCCCTTTTGAGCTTACAATCTAAAGGAATAGGGAGGAAAGAAGAAATGGGGTAATATACAATATGTATACCCAGAGGGAGGGTGTTTTCAGATTATATTTAGTAAAGAGCCCAACTTGGTCAGTGGTTGAAGGGAAATGGCCTAACTTAGCCCGTGACCGCACAACACCCGACAATTTGCACCGCACGTTATAGTCGCATTGTGACCCAAATAAAAGCACCCTCAATGTTGGTAGGTAGTCATGTATAGTTCCCCCCAGTATAGGAAGCCAGGTAGAGGAGCCCCCATGGGTGAACAAGCGGGTGGATGAGCCATGAGTTAAGATAGATAAGGAGAGATAAATCATGAGTTAAGTTAGATAAAGAGAGATAAGCCATGAGTTAAGCCTTGTACACACCGGCGACCCCCAACCCGGCATCTACTCACCCCAGCAATGCTGATGCCCCCTCCAGTCCCATTGTTTGCGCCGCTCCCCCGCCTGCCGGGTGACGTCATGCACGCACCACTCCATCACCCCTCTGCATAGCAACACAGCATGTCCTCAGCTACACAGCTGGCACGCGTATGTGCAGCCCGGCCTAACAATGTCGCCCAAGGGGATCAGCTCCTGATCCAGATGGGCAACATCTGTCAAAGGTGTGTATGCACCTGTAGTCACTTAAAGGGAACCTGAAGCGAGAAAAATTATTTCAAATAAACACATGACTGCAAATGAATATTCCATACTAACCTCACCGTCCGCTCCTCTCAGAAGCTCACCATACAGTGAGCCCTTCCAGTTCTGACAATATTTTGTCAGAACTGAAATATACCATTTGCTGTCAGTTATATTTCAGCAGCTCTCAGTTACAACTGAATGTGCAACGTAATGCCCATGTTTCCTATGGCTTAAGTGGGTGATATTACAGTTTAACGATGTGCTGACCACGAAGCTGTTAGGTGGTAATGGCCATTTTTAAAATAGAGGACAGAGAATTCCATTGATCACATTGGACAAATGGGACGTAGGAGAGGAGAGCGAGATTGAGAAGTAGAGTACACGGGAGGTAAGTATGACCTGTGTATGGTTATTTTGACTTTTTATTTTCAGTTCAGGTTCTCTTTAAGCAGAGATGAATTGTGAGTTAATAAGGTAGGAAAATTCGTAAGATACGTTTTGTGGATCAACCCCATTGGGTATGATACACAAAATTGCTGTAATACTTGAGTACGTAGGTCGCATTAATAGCATAACTCGCAGTTGTTGCTGCCAGAAATAAGGGTAATATTGCTGTGCGCTGTATGTGCACGGCAGTATTTGTTACGACTCATGTATTTCCTTCTCCTGCCTGCTGGTGGCAGTATTTACCTGGTCTAACCTGAACTCTCACTGTGCCACCAGCAAACACCTTTTGGACATTTAGCAGCTATGCAGTTCTGCCTTCCTCCAGCGGGTGGTTGTGTGTTACTTATGCAAAAGACTTGCAGTTCAATGTCTGGCCTGCAGATGCGTCTAATGGGACAATTACCACCAGCTGCTTCCTGTTACATGGACTATATAAGTCTGCCTCTTCCTCCAAGTCCTTGCCAGAACTTCCTTTGTTACAGGTCTGAGTCTCTGGTCACCTCTGTTCCTGATACCTGGTTTCTTGTACCCTGCTCTGTGATCTGATTACCTGCTGCTGACCCTTTGCTTGTCCTGACTCTGCTTCTGTTTATTCCTCTGTACCTTGCATGTATCTGATTACCCGTTGCTGACTCTGTTATTCCGTTTTGACCTGTCTTTGCCTGCTCCCTTTGATACCGCGTTATTGTATATATATTTGCTTGTACATATATATCTCCTGCATACCGTTTGTAAATAGATAGTTAGATAGTCAGGTGTTATATATATTTGTCAATGCTTCCCGGGTTATTTGTGTATATATATTGTGTGCTGTGCATATGTTGTATGATATTTGCATTCACCCTTGTATGTGTGGTTGCATTATTGCATTTGCAATAAAACATTTTTTTTGCACCTTAATTCCTGGTTCCAGTGTCTGTATACTGCAAACTGTGGTCAAACCCTGTTTCTCCATTCAGTATTACTCTGACCAGGGCCGCCATCAGAAATTTTGGGGCCCCTCACAAATCATCAGTCCGCCCCCCCCCCCCCCCCCAAACTGAGAAATGTGCGTAGCCATTACATGTTGGCAGAGCTAGTTGGAGGCTTGCTGTCCACAAATTAATCACGAATAACCACGGTGGATACTCGTGATTCAAGTTAGCTCCAATTGCCACAGCTGAGCGGCTAGATGCGGCGGGGTTAATTACCCAGAACGCCACTCTCCGCCCAGCGTTTCAACGAGGTGCAAGTGTCCGAATGGACGCGTTGCAAGCCTCGATATCGAGCACTTCCTCCTTCAAGCCGGAAGGAGGAAGCGCTCCATCATTTTTTTAGAACCTCCCAGTTTTCTTTTCTGTTTAAAAAAGCTAAAAAAAGTAGGTTTAATGCTATTGTCTCATATGGTAATGATTCAGCTTTTCCCATAGTCTCGCAGTTAGCAATCATGTGACCCCCAACAAGACAAATTCAGCAATCATGAGGCCCCCAACAAACCATGAGGCCCCCAACAAGACAAATTCAGCAATCATGAGGCCCCCAACAAGACAAATTCAGCAATCATGAGGCCCCCAACAAGACAAATTCAGCAATCATGAGGCCCCCAACAAATCATGAGGCCCCCAACAAGACAAATTCAGTAATCTTGAGGCTCCCAACAAATCATGAGGCCCCCAACAAGTAAAAATTCAATCATTAGGCCCCCAACAAGACAAATTCAGCAGTCATGAGGCACATAAATAGACAGCATTTCACATAAATAGGCAGAATGACCCCTTTAGGCAGTGAGTGACAGGGAGCCCTTTTAGGTAGTGAGTGAGTGACAGGGAGCCCCTTTAGGTAGTGAGTGAGTGCCAGGGAGCCCCTTTAGGTAGTGAGTGAGTGCCAGGGAGCCCCTTTAGGTAGTGAGTGAGTGCCAGGGAGCCCCTTTAGGTAGTGAGTGAGTGCCAGGGAGCCCCTTTAGTAAGTGAGTGAGTGCCAGGGAGCCCCTTTAGTAAGTGAGTGAGTGCCAGGGAGCCCCTTTAGCAAGTGAGTGAGTGCCAGGGAGCCCCTTTAGCAAGTGAGTGAGTGCCAGGGAGCCCCTTTAGCAAGTGAGTGAGTGACAGGGAGCCCCTTTAGCTAGTGAGTGAGTGACAGGGAGGCCCTTTAGCAAGTGAGTGAGTGACAGGGAGCCCCTTTAGCAAGTGAGTGAGTGACAGGGAGGCCCTTTAGCAAGTGAGTGAGTGACAGGGAGCCCCTTTAGCTAGTGAGTGAGTGACAGGGAGCCCCTTTAGCTAGTGAGTGAGTGACAGGGAGGCCCTTTAGCAAGTGAGTGAGTGACAGGGAGCCCCTTTAGCTAGTGAGTGAGTGACAGGGAGCCCCTTTAGCTAGTGAGTGAGTGACAGGGAGCCCCTTTAGCTAGTGAGTGAGTGACAGGGAGGCCCTTTAGCAAGTGAGTGAGTGACAGGGAGCCCCTTTAGCAAGTGAGTGAGTGACAGGGAGCAACCCCCCCCCCCCCCCCGCCGCCCGCCGCCGCCGCTTCCCCTACCTTGCAGCCAGCAGCCCAGCGTCAGACCTCAAGATCAGCGGCGACCCGACCAGTAAGAGCGGGCACCGGACGCACCCGCTTTATATGCGGAAGTGATGTCACTTCCGCATATCAGTGCGGGCGCTGGGTCCTAGCGCCCGCACTATTGTCGCCGCCTGATCGAGGTCTGACGCGGCGGCGGCGGCTAGAGGGATGGAGGGAGGGAGCAGCGGCCAGAGGGGTTGAGCGGCGGCCGGGCGGCACCCGCAGCGGCGGGGATGGGGCCCCCCTGCAGGCCCCGGGCCCGTGACGGGAGTCACGGATGTCCCCCCCTGATGGCGGGCCTGACTCTGACTATGTTTAATACATAACTCTATTGAACAGTTTTGGGAAGCAAATGGCCATTATTTGTGGCTTGAGACCTCCCTTAAGGCATATATTGGAAAAGGAAATATGGATCCCTTATTACATTCTGTAGACATCAGTCCTGAGTTTTACTTTAACACAACGGAGTGAAAGGGTATAAAGCTGGAACTAAAGCATGCTTTGAGGTCTGGCAACTTGCCTTACAATCATTGACTTCAGCAGATTAACTTAACTAAAAAAGCATTACTGATCTGGACCCAAAGAATATTCAAGCTGGGTGACAGGAGTGGAGGGTTTCTGGCAGGGATTACAAGAAAGCAGCCAGGGATTATATGATTCCTGCTACTGTATCTACGCTGAACTGCTTAGCTACTAATCCACTCATTATGAGTATAGACAATCAAGGGATTATCAATTTCTATATCCATCTCAAAAAGTTTATCACAAAGAGTTTCTGCCATGTACTATGTGGACTTTGGTCTCGCTGCTGGAAGTTAGGGACGACCTGCTGCTCCCTCATGGCGGTCGTGGAGCGCTGACTCCCTACATGGAGCGGGTCTTGCATAGAGAATATGAAGAAGGAAAGTGGCATTTTGGCAAAGTTGACACCAGGATCTTGAAGTTCCTAGGCTTCCTGGACTTGTGCATGGTTGGCCAGTCTAACAGTGGCCAACACGTCTGATGAGTCTGTTTACTATCGGGTGTTTATGGTGAAGGTCACTATTGAAGCTGCAAGACACACGAAAATAGAGAATGTGGTTTTAGAGACTAGACGCTAATGGCAATTGGAGGATGTGCGCTGAACAAAAATATATAGATAATGAGAGATAAATCATGAGTGTTAAAGCGGGATTGTCACCATAAAAATCAAATTTCAACAGCAACTGGTCTGAGTGTATTAAGTGATAAAGATGCTAATCCTGCATTCAAAACTTGCAAAACGTTTTCTACTGTTATGGTTTGGAGTTATAACATACTTTAGAAGCACTGCCCCTTTAATAGTCAGTGCCAAACAGTTGAATGCTGGGGGTTCCTTTTATCTATAATATATTCCACCTCTTCCATTTATTTCCCTGCCTCGCTGCTTGTCTGAAACACGATCCTCTGCTCACTTGTGTTTACAAGCAAGGCTGAGGTGACTCAGCGATTGGAGGGGAAAAGAAAAAAAGACAGTGCAGTTCCGCAGTTCCTAGTATACACCTCGGTGGGAGTGCCTGAGGACTCTGGGAGGAGGGCAGCTAATAAATACACAATAAGCAAGAGAAGGGAGGGGGGGAAACAAGAGTCAGGGAGGATATGATGTCAGCATTAGCTTGGCAAGATGGCCACTGCCTAGAATAGGATTTTCTGCTTTTCCTTTATAAAATTCACAGGAATCATTACGTGGATAGCACAATACAGGGTCGGACTGGGCCACAGTAGTACAATTTGTTTTCCCTCGGTGGACCCCCCTCCAGGTCTCTGGTGGGCCCCCCCTCCTCGTATGACAGAGCTCCAATTGCTGCCTGCAGCACAAAAATTCTCTTCTCAGTGCTGTAATCACTCATGCTGAGAGCAGTGGCGTAGCTAAGGAGCTGTAGGCCTCGATGCAAATTTTACAATGGGCCCCCCCAAGCACTCTATACATAACAATTGATACGAAACCTGCCAATGGCAACTACAGTGGTGCAAGAAGGGGATGGGAAATAGCTTGTTAATGAATACCACTGTTCAAAGTATATATAGAAGTGATTATTATGAGCAAAGGGCCAATAGAGAGGTAATACTGTAGTTGAGGGAGGGCCCTTCGGGGTCCCTTTGGCCCAAAGGCCCCGATACGGTCGCAACCTCTGCAAAGCAGGACATTACTTTATATTGAAGCAGGGGACTCGATGCAAAGTTTTGCTGGGCAGCAGTGTCTCTGAATTACAATGCTGCTAAGATCATGTACATTTGGCCCTGTCCATAATACATCATGACCACGCCCACCTTCTTGTGCATGGTCACGCCCTTTTTTCACCGCAATCATGGGATGTGTGGGCCCCATGTTGAAATATCTTTGGTGGGCCCCCAGTGTCCCAGTCCGACCCTGGCACAATACATCTGTTATGTAAGTAGAACTAGTATTTATCTACTTATAATATGTGTTTTTATTTCTAGATTAGCATGGGTGTCGCTTGTTCTTTAAGTCAATTAAGAAGAGATGAATCATGGGTTACATTAGATAATGAGAGATAAACCATAAGTTAAATAATTTAAGGAGAGGTAAATTGTGAGTAAATAAGTAAGATGAGGTAATTCAACAGAAAAGGTTTGTGAATCAGCCCCCTTATCTGTTTATCTCATGAATTACCTCTCCTTATTTATTTCATGCATTAGCTCTCCTACAGTTAGGGTGAAAAATAAGTAAGCTTTGTGAATCAACCCCAGGAACTAATAGTGGTTATTCTGACGCCTGTGAAAGATCCAACTAAGTGTGCATCATATACTGTAGCACTGAATTCTTAGTGATATGCATTTTGAGGGGGGGGGGTGGGGGCGTGGTTAGAGGTGTGGCAGGGGCATGTCTTAAAGTGCCCCTCTTTTTAATCTCAAAAAGTTGGGAGATATGCTTTATATACATATGTTTGCCATTGGTGTCAGGATAGTTTCAGCACAGGAAAACAATTTGAGATATCAGTGTTACTAATTACAGATAAAACATTTTGCAGACACACTGGAAAGGTCATGGGAGGATATGTTTTACACAGTTTACAAAGCACTGGAGTGGTCCCTTGTTTTTAAACACCAAAAACACATGGGCTGAATCATCAAGACAGGTGTAAAACAAACTGGAGCAGAAGTGAAGCAGCCAATCAGATTTCAGCTTTCGAAAGAAACAAGGGTTACAAGAGTTCTGATTGGTTGCTGTACCATGGCTGCATTGTATGCTCCAATTGTCTACAAATAGCTTTAAAGTGAACCCAAGGTGAGAGGGATATGGAGGCTGCCATATTTATTTCCTTGTAAACAATGTCAGTTGCCTGCCTGGCAGCCCTGTTGATCTTCTGGCATAATTAGTGTCTGAGTCAAAACCCTGGAACAAGCATAGTAAGAGTCCCTGATCTGTTGCATGCCTGTTCATCATCTATTGCTTAAAGTATCAGAGGCACAGCATCAGGAGGGCTGCCAGGCAACTGGTATTGTTTTAACCTCCCTGGCGGTTAATTTTTTTTTTCAAATGGTGAAAAAAACTTTTTTTTACATTTTTTTTTGTTTCATGTAAAGCTACCAGAGTGGTAGCTACATGAAACACCACTAGAGGGCGCATGTGGCCCTCTAGTCCGATCGCCGCCGGCAACAATAGCAAACAGGGGAACGCGTATATAACGCGTTCCCCTGTTTGGCTTCTCCTGTCACCATGGCGACGATCGGCATGACGTCAGCCGACGTCCTGACGTCAGGCGCACTCGATCCAGCCCATAGCGCTGCCCGGAACTCATTGGTCCGGGCAGCGCAGGGCTCTGGCGGGAGGGCCCTCTTCTGCCGCTGCGTGCGGACGATCGCCGCAGAGCGCACAGCACTTTACATTGTGAAAATCGCCCCACCAGGGGCTGAGATATCTCCCTGTGCGGCATAGCCCGAGCTCAGCTCGGGCTTACCGCCAGGGAGGTTAAAGGAAATAAATATGTCAGCCTCCATATACCTCTCACATCAGGTGCCCTTTAAAAAACCAGCCCCAGAGTATATCCTAATAATAACCCAGCCCCAGAGTATATCCTAATAATAACTGTTATTTTATGTCTTAATCTGCTAACCTGGACGTTAGCTGAGCCTGCCTGTGTTGCACTGCAGAGCCTGTACGCTGTGCAGGTTGCAGGAGGCTGGACAGTCACACTCAGAGCTGTCACTGAGGGGAGTAGTAGACACCCCTAGGAAAAAAAAAATGTTTCTGTTTCCTCCTGATAACTTTCAGCAAACATTCCTTTTATATCTGCTAACAGGAAGCTGAAATTGAGAGAAGCTTACACTCGCCGGTGCTGAGGAGGCAGCCTGGGAATTACTCCAGCGTTTCAGCTAAGGATTCCAGCAGGAAAGGTGGCAAAAATACATATAACAAGATGTCAGAGGACAAGCGGGACGGCTTCACTGCAGGTCAGCTACCCATTTCTCTCTTTTCCCTTATGATCACCAAAGCAACGTTATTAAGACCTTTTGTTCAGAGGACAACTGCAGGGAGAAGAATATTGAGGCTGCCACATATATTTCCTTTTAGACAATACCAGTTGCCTGGAAGTCCTGCTGGTCTATTTGGCTGCAGAAGTGTCTGACTCACACCAGAAACAAGCATGCAACTAATCTTGTCAGATCTGACAATACTGTCAGAAACACCAGATCTGCTGTGTGCTTATTCAAGGGCTATGGCCAAAAGTATTAGAGGCAGAGGATCAGCAGGGCTGCCAGGCAACTGGCATTGCTTAAAAGGAAATAAATATGGCAGCCTCCATATCCCTCTCGCTTCAGTTCAGTTGTGGGTTGGGCTGTTTGACTACTTGAGCAACTCGTGCTGCGTAATTTTCATAAGTATCATTTAAATTGCTGTGTGCTGCCTGTACATACCAATTTTACTGTGGTTTAGCGAATATGTGGTTAATGGGATTAAAATGTTTTAAAATGAGACTGTGATCAATAACGTGATATAGTTGCATAATTTAGAAAATCTGAACTGAACTATTATTTACTTGAACTAACCTCTAAACAACATTGCCACTTTATTTCACCAATACAGATTGTCTTCTCCTCTTTCTGGCGGTTCCCTATCAATTTCAGCATGAAATCTCTCGGGAATTGCCCCAGAGGCGTAGCTAGGGTTTTCAGCACCTGGGGACATAGACCGTTTTTGCCCCTTTTTCCCCTGGACAAAATGGGGTGGCCACGCATCAGAATGTTGTTGTGGTCATGGATGGAGTCAAATGCTGTATATGTATAGCCATATGTGCCTCTCTTCCCCTGTTTAGATAGTTAAATGTGCGCCCTTCCCCCATAGAGATAGCCTGAGGTGCCCCTCTTTAAATAGCCAAATCTGCCCCACTTTATATAGCCAAATGCCCCCCCCCCCCGCCTATAGATAGCCAGATAGGTCCCCCTTTCCCCCATTTAGATACACAGATGTTCCCCCCATAGTTAGCCAGATGTGCCCGATTTTTCTGCTGCTGTTAATGCTTCTGCAGTCCTCTGCAGAGGGTGGGAGAGGAACATGGGCAACTTCAGGCAGCCAGTGAGCCGCCTCTCACGCAGGTGGGGGTGCAGCAACTGTGCTGAGTGCCCTCACAGTGCTGCGCCCAGGGAAATATGTCCCCCCTTGCCCAACCATAGCTACGCCTCTGAATTGGCCTCATGACGCCGCTGATTCCATCCGCCTGGCTGCCCCACAAACGTTGATGCCGGGCATTGTTATCACACCCTCTCCAGCTGCATCAATTGCCTGTGTCTTCTGCTGTCTTCCCCGAGCACCACCATGTGGCGCATAAACCGCATGGCACGTGTGAGGTGTCGCATGTACACGCCTGCCGGCACTTGGTGAGAGAGCAGAGCAGACCGGCAGTCCATGCAGCTGGAGCAGGTGAGATTTACAATGGGGGGGGGGGGTGGAGTCAGTAGCACATTTTGGGGGACAGAGGCTGGGGTCTATTTCATTGTTGGCGATTGCAGTATTGCACACCGTTTCCACCGTGCACTTGGTTGAACACGATGGCCCGACATTCCCCTCAATACCCCCCCCCCCACACACACACACACACACACACACACCCTGGTTTCAGCCCAAAATTCAGTGGAATTGTTGATCAGGCATGCTTGTTGCAGCACCAGTTTTTATCTGATACGATAAAGTTGTGGAATCAGATGGTTAATTGGGCTGCAATATTCACTAGATTACATCAAAAGTCAGCGCAGGTTTAAAAAGTCATTGTATGTAGGGAATGATAAATTCTTCACCACAATACATCAAATGCTCAGAGGTAGGTATCCGCCAAACATCAAACAAGAAAAGGCTTACCAGCTCCCAACAACCCACACTATAAGGTTGTAAAATGGCTCAGGTCACAGCTAACGTCCAGGGAACATCAGACGTCATGAAGATCCAATGGACATCCGTATGGAGGTTAAAGGTAGCCATACACTGGTCGATTTGCCATTAGATCGACCAACTGACAGATCCCTCTTTGATCGAATCTGATCAGAGAGGGATCGTATGGCTGCCTTTACTGCAAACAGATTGTGAATCGATTTCAGCCTGAAACCGATCACAATCTGTTGAGCTACTCCTGCCGCCTGTCCCCCCCCCCCGTATACATTACCTGATGCTGGCTCCCGGGCATCTTCTCCGCGCTGCACGGCTCTGTACCGGCTCCAACCCGGCGCTTCCTGTGTCACTCCGTGACCAGGACGTTTAAATAGAGCGCCCTCTACTTGAACTTCCTGGTCACGGAGAGACACAGGAAGCGCCGGGATGGAGCCGGAACAGAGCCGTGCAGCGCGGAGAAGATGCCCGGGAGCCAGCTTCAGGTAATGTAAACCTGATCGGATCGGCCGCCGCTAGCAACGCGCTCCCTACCCGCGGGCGATCGAGGGTAATTTCCCGCACGGCGCGATCGACGGACCGATCCGATTTCGGGAGGAAATCGGATCGGCGGGTGCGTTTACCGCGAACGATTGGCAGCAGATTCGATCCCAGGATCGAATCTGCTGTCGAAACGGCCGCGAATCGGGCCAGTGTATGGCCACCTTAAGTTTCAAGAATTTACATAAGAAAACAAAAACGGCAATATCTAAGCGTAACCCGTTTATTTAGATAAAATTTCATCAAAAGGCAGTCGATATACGAACAATAATTTACATATGGGACCCATAAACTGGGAACCCCGGAAGATTAGCACGCATGTAATGGTCAATCGTAGATCAATAGACAATGGTGCCGCCTGTTACCTTCCCAACTGGTTTCGCAGTCTTGCGTCATCATCCCCTGGGGCATGGAGTGGGGGCGGTGGTTGAGGTTAGGCATTGGGGATTTGGTTAAAGGGGAACTGAAGAGAGAGGTATATGGAGGCTGCCATGTTTATTTCCTTTTAAGCAATACCAGTTGCCTGGCAGCCCTGCTGATCCTCTGCCTCTAATACTATTAGCCATAGCCCCTGAACAAGCATGCAGCAGATCAAGTGTTTAAGACTTTAAAGTCAGATCTGACAAGACTAGCTGCATGCTTGTTTCTGGTGTTATTCAGATACTACTGTAGAGAAATAGACCAGCAGGGCTGCCAGGCAACTGGTATTGATTAAAAGGAAATAAATATGGCAGCCTCCGTATACCTCTTACTTCAGTTCCCCTTTAAGGATCAGGTAGGGGGTTTATGTGTGTGTTGGGGGTGGTTAGGCATTAGGTAGGGTGTTTATGTGTTGGAGGGTGGTTAGGGTTAGGCATCAGGTTGGGTGTTTGTGTGTGTGTTGGGGGTGGTTAGGGTTAGGCATCAGCTAGGGTGTTTGAGTGTTGGGGGGGTTAGGGTTAAGCATCAGGTAGGGTGTTTGTGTGTGTTGGGACTGATTAGGATTAGGTGTCAGGTAGGGTTTTTGTGTGTTAGGGGTGTGTAGGGTTAAGCGTCAGGTAGGGTGTTTGAGTGTTTGTATGTGCGGGGAGTGGGGGGCAGTGGTTAGGGTTAGGCTTCAGGCAGGGTGTTTGTGTGCTGGGGGTGTGGTTAGGGTTAGGCTTCAGGTAGGGTGTTTGTGTGTGGGTGGTGGGGTGGTTAGGGTTAGGCGTCAGGTAGGGTGGTTGTGTGTTGGGGGTGGTTAGGCGTTGGGTAGGGTGTTTGTGTGTTGGGGGGGGGGGGTTAGGCATCAGGTAGGGTGTTTGTGTGTGTTGGGACAGATTAGGATTAGGTGTCAGGTAGGGTGTTTGTGTGTTGGGGGTGGTTAGGATTAGGCGTCAGGTAGGGTGTTTGTGTGAGTGTGTGTGTGTGTGCGTGTGCGTGTGCGTGTGTGTGTGTGTGTGTGTGTGTGTGTGTGTGGTGGTGGTTAGGCGTCTAGTAGGGTGTTTGTGTGTTGGGGTGGTTAGGGTTAGGCTTCAGGTAGGGTGTATGTGGTGTAGGATTAAGCATCAGGTGGGATGTATTTTACGATCGTTCTTTACACTTAAATAAATTTGCCAATATTCTACTATCGGCTTTCCTGGGCACATTTAAATTTCCAGGCACCCTTTTAATATGTACGCACAGGGCCGGGCCGAGGCAGAGGCTGGAGAGGCTCCAGCCTCAGGGCGCAGTGTAGGAGGGGGCGCACAATTCATTCAGCTCTCATTCCCAATTGTGTTTTAAGCAGAAAGAAATAAGAAAAGGGGATACATAGCAGTGACTGCAAGCCAGATAACTAGAGATTAAGGTGTTGGGGAGGTTGGGGGCCCTGGGGCACCTATTAGTCTAATAGCAATCAGTGTGTTAAGGCTGGGGTGGGAGGGATGGAGGGGCGCACTTTGCTGTCTCAGCCTTGGGTGCTGAAGGACCTTGTCCCGCCTCTGTGTACGCACATTATGTACGCACATTACCTATAAAAACCTTTTTTGACACTAAGCAGACAGTTTTCGACTTTAAGTTTCTGAGATAAGAAAAATGTTTTACATTGGACAGTGACAGATTAGGGAATGTGTCTGCCAGCTCAGCCACTGATAGATTACACACTCATTATCTCCCCAAACCAGCGAGAAATGTACAAACAAAAGGTATATGTGTTATGTATTTATAAGGACATGTTCCCACTATACACAATTGTGTCCACATTTTGCCGTTTGTAAGGACACTCATTTTTTCATGTAAGTCACAGTATTTTGCTCCCACTGGTGTGATGTGAAATTGTAAACATACTGCATGCTGCATTTTTTGTGCAATGGCGTTTTTGCACCATTCATGTGACCATTAATTTATTCCATTGCATGGGACATTGCAAATGCACTAAAAATCACATAGCAAGTACATTAAAAAAATGTGTGTAGGCTTTGTATTTTGCAGTGGCAACAAACCTAAAGGTGCCCATACACTATGTGATTTTCACTATGATCGAATCTGTAGAGTATCGATTTCCTAACATGGTCTACCAATCATAATTTCAGTTGATTTCTGGCCTAAATTGATCAAAATACCAGGTTGGACAGGAAGGTAAATTTGTGATGGAAATGCAGTGCAACACTGTAAGCTCCACGCGTGAAGCAATTTTAAAGGACACCCGAGGTGAAAATAAACGAATGAAATAAACGATTGTATCTATCTATCTATCTATCTTATCCTAAAAATTACTTTTTAAGATCTTCCACAGTTTTATTTTAAGTTTAAATCTACTTTTTAAATTGTAACTGTTTTACTGTTTTGTGTTTGACTTTCTTGTTATTCATTGAAGTATGCCAGAGCTAAAATCTATTTTTTATTTGGAATTTCTTACCAATGAGGGTCACACTGTAGTCACTTCCTGTCAGGACTGAGTCAGCTACTTACATACCTGTTGTTTAACTCTTTCAGGCAGAGAAAGAAAAAACAGAACACAGCATAGTCATTTGTGTGCTAGGCACTGTACATACACATGTCTATCTCATCATGTCACATGTCACCTCGGGTATCCTTTAATGACATTTAGTAAATACACCCCGAGATCACAAAACGCAGATGCCTTTTCACTTTCAGTATTCTCAGTTGATATGTGGTGCAAAGACTTAGATCACTCCCTCGGTTCAGCCATCACACGAACCTTCCTTTTTGTTTCAAATTAGTGTATTTTCTTATTAAGAAATATGATAAAATCCTTGTGAGTTTGGGTCTCCTCTAATCAGGGGCGTAACTAGAAATCACAGGGCCCCCCTACTCTCCACCCCAGTTATAGGTGCCCACCCCTAGTATAGCCAGGTATAGCAGGGGCGTAACTAGAAATCACTGGACCCCCCCTGCGAAAATTTGGATGGGCCCCCCCGCTCCATAGGTGCCAAATAATCGTAATGGGGCAGCATTTCACTATAAAATAACTGTAATGGGGCAGCGTTTCACCATAAAATAATCGTAATGCACCAGAAATTAATTGTAAAGTGGGCAGCATTTCACCAGAAAATAATCGTAAAGTGGGCCGCATTTTACCAGAAATTAATCGTAAAGTGGGCAGCATTTCACCAGAAATTAATCGTAAAGTGGGCAGCATTTCACCATAAAATAATCGTAAAGTGTGCAGCATTTCACCATAAAATAATCGTAAAGTGGGCAGCATTTCACCATAAAATAATTGTAAAGTGGGCAGCATTTCACCATAAAATAATTGTAAAGTGGGCAGCATTTCACCATAAAATAATCACAATGTCGTACCAGAAAATCGCAATGTGAGCAGCGTTCACCAGAAAATCTTACAGTGAGCAGCATTCACCAGAAAATCGTACAGTGGGCAGCAGTCACCAGAAAATCTCAATGTGGGCAGCAGTCACAAGAAACTCTTAATGTGGGCAGCAGTCACAAGAAAATCTCAATGTGGGCAGCAGTCACCAGTAAATCTCAATGTGGCCAGCGTTCACTAGAAAATCGTACAGTGGGCAGCAGTCACCAGAAAATCGCAATGTGGGCAGCAGTCACCAAAAAATCGCAATGTGGGCAGCAGTCACCAGAAAATATCAATGTGGGCAGCAGTCACCAGAAAATCATACAGTGGGCAGCAGTCACCAGAAAATCTCAATGTGGGCAGCGTTCACCAGAAAATCGTACAGTGGGCAGCAGTCACCAGAAAATCGCAATGCGGGCAGCAGTCACCAGAAAATCGCACACTGGGCAGCAGTCACCAGAATAAAATCCACCTGTAAAAAAGAAAAAAACAATTCACTCCCCTGGCAGAAGTCTCCTCTCCCGGTCTCTGGCGCGCAGCTCCCCTGACGATCCTCTTGAAGCAAATCTCCCGCGCTGACAGGCAGAGTGCACGGCTATGGCAAGATGGCGCCCGAAGCCCTGTACTGGAGACACAAATAGTCTCCAGTACAGGGCTTCAGCAGCCATCTTGCCATAGCCCTGCTCTGCCTCCTGGGAGACTGCGGGCTGTAGGGATTCGGGTAATGATCTGCCGCGGTATCTATTAGACGCCATGGCCAGTTCAGCACCTGGCTGGGGGGTCCCAGAATCGGGCGGGCAGCAGCGCTCCCACCAAACACGGCTGGCGTGCCCCAGAGCGGCCCTGGGCCCCCTGCGGCTGATGGGGTCGCATCCCCGGTAGTTACGCCGGTGAGGTATAGGTGCCCTCAGGTATAGCTAGGTATAGGTGCCCTCAGTATAGCCAGGTATAGGTGCCCACAGTTTAGCCAGGCATGGGTGCCCCCAGTAAAGCCAGGCATGAGTACCCTCAGTATAGCTAGGTATAGGTTCCCTCAGTACAGCTAGGTATGGGTGCCCCCAGTAAAGCCAGGTATGGTTACCATCATTATAACTAGGTATAGGTGCCCTCAGTAGAGATGGCTCGAACCTCTGATTTTAGGTTTGCAAACCTCAAACGCGAACTTCTGAAAAAGTTTGGTTTGCGCGAACTTCGCAAACCACCATAGACTTCAATGGGCAGGCGAACTTTCAAAACTTCAAACATTAATTCTGGCCAGAAAAGTGATGGAAAAGATGTTTCAAGGAGTCTTACACCTGGAGGGGGACATGGCAGAGTGGGATACACGCCAAAAGTCCCGGGGAAAAATCAGGATTTGACGCACAGCAGCATTTTAAGGGCAGAATTCACATTGCATGCTAAATTGGAGGAATAAAGTGCTTTAAAACATCTTGCATGTGTATACATCAATCACACTGACAGACCAAACTACTGTGTAATGCACCGCAAACAGCTGTTTGTGTAGTGACGGCCGTGCTGGACTGGTGCGCACCATGGCGAGAGTGCAGGCGATAACGGTTTTCAAGCCTATATTGTCGCTGGGCTGAGGTAGCTCAATGACAGAACAACAGTGACTGTCCAGCTGATCGAATTTGGTCTGTCCACAATGATGCACAACCTTATTATCTTGGGTGTGCCCCCCAACACTTTCATATAGCCGGCGGTCATTGCTTCATTGTGATACGCAAGACCCTTCACCACGGCAAGGTAACGATCACGAAGAGAAATTGACACATGTATATGCCTTTTGTTTTGTTGTTGCAGCCGCACTGCAGCCAGAAAAATTAAGCTGGCATGTACACGCACCAGGAAAAATTGTTATTGTTTTTGTTAGCGGCCGCTGCTAACAGCGGCCTTAAAAATTCAGGAATCCACCTGGAGTCCTGGACCCTGTTGATGGTGGCGGAGAAGGCAGTCAAGCGGCCTGCAGGCAGAGATGCTGTGTGGGGACCGGCTTAGTTTTGGGGTAGGCAGTCACATGGCATGCAGGCAGAGATGCTGTGTGTGGGGACTGACTTAGTCTTCGGGGGGGGCAGTAGCCCTCCGGGATCCATGCCTCATTCATTTTGATAAAGGTGAGGTACTGAACACTTTTTTGACCTAGGAGACTTCTCTTCTCACTTCTCATCTCAGTGACAATGCCTCCAGCTGCGCTGAAGGTCCTTTCTGACAGGACGCTTGAGGCAGGGCAAGACAGAAGTTGGATGGCAAATTGTGACAACTCTGGCCACAGGTCAAGCCTGCGCACCCAGTAGTCCTGGGGTTCATCGCTGCTCAGAGTGTCTACATCTGCAGTTAAGGCCAGGTAGTCGGCTACCTGCCGGTCGAGGTGTTGGTGGAGAGTGGATCCGGAAGGGCTAAGGCGAGACGTTGGACTAAAGAATGTCTGCATGTCCGACATCACCATGAGATCGCTAGAGCATCCTGTCCATGCCTGCGTGGACATGCGAGGAGGAGGAAGATTACTGGCAGTGGCACCTTTATTCCGTTGTGCTGTGACATCACCCTTAAATGCACTGTAAAGCATAGTTGCCAGCTTGTTCTGCAAGTGCTGCATCCTTTCTGCCTTCTGGTGATTTGGAAACATCTCCGCCACTTTGTGTTTATACCAAGGGTCTAGTAGTGTTGCCACCCAGTAATGGTCATTCCCCTTGAGTTTTTTCATACGGGAGTACCTCAACAGGCTGGACTGCATGAAAGCCGCCATCTGCACAAATTTGGAAGCAGACGTACTATCCATCTCCTCTTGCTCTTCCTCAGTGATGTCAGGTTAGTTCTCCTCCTCCCCCCAGCAACGAACAATACCATGGGAAAGTTGAGCAGCACAAGCCCCCTGCGACGCCTGCTGCGGTTGTTCTTCCGCCTCCTCCTCAAAAAAAAAACAAAAAAAACACCTTCCTCATCTGACTCCTCTTCCCCACACGACTCTTCCTCCTCCTCCCCCCTCCTCTGTGCTGCCGCAGGTGTTGAGGAAACATCTGGTTCTGCTGATAATTTATCCCACAACTCTTCCTCCTTTTCCCGTTCCTGTTAATGCTCCTCCACAGCTTGATCCACCACTCTATGCACGCCATGCTCCAGGAAGAAAGCATATGGGATCAAGTCGCTGATGGCGCCTTTACTGTGACTCACCATGTTTGTCACCTCCTCAAACGGCCGCATGAGCCTGCAGGCATTTCGCATGAGTGCCCAGTACTTCGGCCAGAACAACCCCATATCCCCAGAGCATGTACTTTTACTGTAGTTGTACAGATACTGGTTGACAGCAGTCTCCTGTTGTAGCAGGCGGTTAAACATCAGGAGTGTTGAATTCCAGCGAGTCGGGCTATCGCAAATCAAGCCCCTCACCGGCAAGTTGTTTCTCCGCTGAATATCGGCCAAGCATGCCATGGCCGTGTAGGACCACCTGAAATGCCCACACACCTTCCTGGACTGCTTCAGGACGTCCTGTAAGCCTGGGTCCTTACACACAAATCTCTGAATTATTAGATTCAGCACATGTGCCATGCAGGGTACATGTGTCAGCTTTCCCAAATTCAAAGCCGAAATGAGATTGCTGCCATTGTTACACACCATGTAGCCAAACTCCAGTTAGTGACAAGGGTCAGCCACTGATCCACCTGTTTGTTCAGAGCAGCCAGGAGAGCTGCTCCAGTGTGACTCTCGGCTTTGAGGCAAGACATGTCTAAGATGGCGTGACACCGTCATATCTGGCATGCAGCATAGGCCCTGGGAAGCTGGGTCTGTGTAGCTGGAGAGGAGATCGCAGCACCAGTAGAGTAGCACTGCCACTAAGCCGAGGAGGAGGAGGATGACAGCGAAGAGGATGTAGCAGGAGGAGTAGGAGGAGAAGGAGAGGAGGTGGCAGCAGGCCGGCCTGCAAGCCGTGGAGGTGTCACAACTAGGTCCGCTGCACAGCCACATACTCCCTGCTTGCCAGCGGTCACCAGGTTGACCCAATGGGCTGTGTAAGTAGTACTGTACCTGCCCTGACCGTGCTTTGTAGACCAGGCATTCATGGTCAGATGGACCCTTGACCAAACGCTGTGTGCCAGAGATGACACCACTTGCCTTTTAACTTCATGGTACAGTTTAGGTATCCCCTTTTTTTAAGAAATAATTGCGACCTGGTATGTTCCACTGAGGTGTCCCAATCGCCCTAAATTTTCGGAAGGCCTCAGAGTCCACCAGCTGGTATGGTAACAGCTGGCGAGCTAACAGTTCCACCAAGCCAGCTGTCAGACGCCGAGCAAGGGGGTGACTGGCAGACATTGGCTTCTTCCACTCAAAGATTTCCTTCATGGACACCTGTCTGCTGCTGTGGGCAGAGGAGCAGGAACCGCTCAAGGTGAGAGGCGGAGTGGAGGAGGGTGGCTGTGAAGGTACAAAGGATAAAGTGGCTGAAGATAATGCACCTGATGGAGGAGGAAGAGGAGAAGAAGGGTGGCTTTGCTTTTGTGTATTGCTTTTCCTCAGGTGGTCTTCCCATTGCAGTTTGTGCTTTTGCGTCATGTGCCTTCGTAAGGCAGTTGTCCCTACGCGGCTCTTGGCCTTTCCACGGCTCAATTTTTGGTGGCAGAGAGTAAAGATGGCATTGCTCTCAACTGAGGCAGACACACAAAAAAAGTTCCACACCGCTGAGCCCTAAGGTGATGGCACTATGGTGGCGTCAGCAGCTGACGTTGAAGGGCATGTTGGCTGGCTTTCCATAGGTGGTGATACATGCCGCTGGACAATGCCACAAGCTGTTTCTGACAACGAGCTCCCCCTGCTTGTTTCAGGAACTCGTCTCCTCCTACTCCTCTCTGACTCCCCCTCTGAACTGTCCCCCTGTTCATCTCCTCTATTGGGAACCCACGTGACATCCATGACAGTATCATCATAATCATCATCATAATCATCCTCCACAGCTTCGCTTGTATCAGACACCTCCAAAACTGCACCAACAGCAGGTACTTCATCCTCCTCCTCACACCCTACGTCCATCGTGACGCCTAACTCAGACATATGAGGTGATGTAACTTGCGTAACGCCTTCATCTTGTTGTAACAATAATGTATGTGAATCCGTTAATTCCCCACCAAATAACTCCTGCGAAGTGTCAAATGTAGCAGATGTAGTGCTTGTAGTAGCGCTGGTGGCTGCGATAGATGAGGTGTTCTGTGTTAAATAGTCAACTACGTCCTGACAATCTTGGGAGTTGATGATCTTCTGAGCACTGTACTTTGGTCCAGGGCCGCACAAAATCACGTCAGCACGACCTCGAACAGACCTGCCGGGTGGCCTGCCTCTGGCTCTGCCTCTGCCTGTTGTTTTGTCCATATTGGGGGGGATGAAGTGAAAGGTATGCACTGACTTGACTAATACAATGTGCAGCTGTCACACACACAGGTGCAGTGAACAGTTATGCAGTGAATGGTATATAACACTGCGTGCTGTCACGCAGGTGCAGTGAACTTGAACAGGTATGCATGGACTGGTATTACAAATGTGCAGCTGTCACACACACAGCTACCGTGAACAGGTATGCAGTGACTGGTATATAAAACTGCAGGCTGTCATGCAGGTGCAGTAAACAGGTATGCAGCGACTGGTATCAATACAATGTGCAGCTGTCACACACATAGGTGCAGTGAACAGTTATGCAGTGACTGGTATATAAAACTGAGTGCTGTCACACAGGTGCAGTGAACAGGTATGCAGTGACTGGTATCAATACAATGTGCAGCTGTCACACACACAGGTGCAGTGAACAGTTATGCAGTGACTGCTGGTATATAACACTGCGTGCGGTCACGCAGGTGCAGTGAACATGAACAGGTATGCACGGTCGGACTGGTATTACAAATGTGCTGTATGGGCTGTATATGCAAGTGTCAGTGGGACACACACAAAAAAAAACAACAGATCACAAGAACAACATTAGCTCTCAAAATAGCTGTTGTGTGGTGCTTTTTAGCAATAAGTATCAGCAAGGAGCAAGCTAACAAGCCTAACAACAGCCTAACTAAGCTTTCCCTAATCTCTGCAGCAACTCTCTCCCTTCTCTCACTAACTACGCAGCACACAGAGTGATATCATGGCCGACGCAGCTGCCTTTTATAGGGGGGGGGGGGGGGCTCCAGGAGGGAGTGTAGCCTGATTGTCTACCATGTGTCTGCTGACTGTGATGTACAGGGTCAAAGTTTAGCCCAATGATGTAGTATAGGGGGCGGGTCGAACTCGCATAAAGTTCGCAATTCGACGCAAATGCGAACCACTGATGTTCGCGCGAATAAGTTCACATGCAATCCGTTCGGGCCATCTCTAGCCCTCAGTACAGCTAGGCATGGGTGCCCACAGTACAGCCAGGCATGAGTACCCACAGTATAGCCATTAGCCAGGCTTGGGTGCCCTCAGTATAGCTAGGTATAGGTGCCCACAGTATAGCTAGGCATGGGTGCCTCCAGTATAGCCAGGCATGGGTACCCCCGGTATAGCTAGATATAGGTGCCCCCAGTATAGCCAGGCATAAGTGCCAACAGTATAGCCAGGATGGGACGCAGTGCATGAAGGGGGAGCGATGCCCACATACAGCGGCGGGGAGGGGGGCCACTCCCCGCTCCCTCACCTTGGGCTCCCCCATCAGCACTTCCTCCTCCGGCATTAACTAGCAACAGCAGCGGCAGTGTAAAGGGTACGCAGACTTATTTCTGTGTTCCACGCTGGAGGTGCTTCTCTGTAACAGCGCCCGATGATGCTACTTCCTGTGTATCAGGAAGTAGCGTCATTGGACGCTGATACAGAGAGGAATCTCCGGCGTGGAACGTGGAAGTAAGTCCATGTTCCCTTACACTGCCACTGCTGCTGCTAGTTAATGCTGGAGGAGGAAGCGCTAATGGGAAAGCCCAAGGTGAGGGAGGGGGGGCCCAGAGAGGCTGCATCCCTTGCAGCCCCTATTGTTACGCCCCTGCCTCTAATCTTTCTGACAGACACGTGCTCTTTGCTGCACCCCACGCAGAAGCCAAAAATTTCAAGGTATCGATTATTACAATTTTTTATCGTTTCTTCATATTTTTCTCCATTAGAATAATAAATATGTTAAAATAAAGGTGTTAAAAGGGTTCCGGGTGAAGCCAAAATTTAAAAATATTATATATAACAATGTTTTTTTCATGAATATCTATGTTAAGGTGGCAACACACAATACAATAAAATGATCCGATTTTACAGCAATTCGATAAAAACGATCATATCTTGCGAAAAAATTGAATGCTTTTTTTTTCATTTGACTGAAAAATCTGATCGGATTTTCAGTTTTTTTTTTATTTATATCGATCCGGAATGCCAGATATTTCTCTTCCATATTTTTAAAGATTGTATGGTGTGTGTCAATTTATTAATATACACACCCTAGCAATTTTCTTAGAGTTTCCAATCAGTTTTATCATAATTGGAGGAAAATTGAATATAGGTGTGTGGTACATTGGTCAGATTTTTTAAATGTTACAATCAGTTAGAAAAATTGTTTACAATTCTTAAATTGAACAGATATTTAAAAATGTGTATGGTGTGTGGCCACCTTTGGACTAATATATATGGTAAAATAACAATATTAAAAGGGAGAGGGGTAAAGATAAAATAAGTGTAGACAATAAATACCGTTGTACATTGGGCATCAAATGAATACGGAAATATATTTACAGTGGTAATGACGATAGTAAAACACTGGTATATATTACTGATATTTTACTTCAACTAAACCCAACCCTACTCTCACACAGAACCCTCCCCCCTCTGATGCCTAACCTTAAAAGCCCCCCTTCCTGAGGCCTAACCCTAAAACCTTCCCTCTTGATGCCTAACCTTAACACCCCCCTTCCTGTCGTGTAACCCTAAGAGCCCCCTTCTTGATACCTAACCCTAAATACCACTTCCTGATGCCTAACCCTAAGACCCCCCCCCCCCCCTCTCCTGTCGTCTAACCCTAAGAGCCCCCTTTCTGACACCTAACCCTAACACCCCACTTACTGATGCCTAACCCTAAAAACCCCCTTTCTGATACCTTATCTTAAAACTGTAACGATTGCGGAATCGTCTCCGTGGTCAGCGCACTAGACGTGCGCTGACGCGGCGGATTTCCTCCACAAGCGTATAATTGAGGACACCCAGGGTAGGTGCTATGCACCTGCAGAGGGAAATTCCTGTCGGCAGGTGGAGCTGTGGAGTGCAGAGGAACAGCTCCTCTGCCCTACCACACACGCCAGACAGGAATTGTACGAAGGGAAGAAACGCAATCGCAAGAGAAGCGATTGAAAGTGAGCACAGAGACAGATTGTGTGTGTGTGTGCATAAAATTAGTCGCCAACCCGCGACTGTGCACACACCACAGCAGATAAGAAGCAGGAACGCGATCGCGAGAGGTGCGATCGCCAGACGTGACACAAGGTACAGCAAGGCGGAGCACGAGAGTAGCAAAGGCACAGCAAATAATACAATAAGGAAATACGGAAAATAACAAACGCTAGCTAACCGCGAACACCGCACTCATTCGCAACAGTGCACGCGGTTATGCGCGGTCTCCACGTGATAAGCACAATAGAGACAAGCACGCCTAACTAACCATTAACAGACAAACATGAAACAGAGGACGCGAGCGCTTGCTTAACGGTTACCTCACCGAGCCTCCAGCAAGCGCAGCAGACAAGACAGACACACGAAAACAGGGACAAGCGACAGAAGGATCCCCAGCGCTAGCGAAAAGTGGCTAGCGCGATCCCAGAAGACAGAACAGAAGGATCCCCAGCGCTAGCGAAAAGTAGCTAGCGCGATCCCAGGAGACAGAGTAGCAGAACAGAAGGATCCCCAGCGCTAGCGAAAAGTGGCTAGCGCGATCCCAGAAGACAGAACAGAAGGATACCCAGCGCTAGCGAAAAGTAGCTAGTGCAATCCCAGAAGACAGAACAGAAGGATCCCCAGCGCTAGCGAAAAGTGGCTAGCGCGATCCCAGAAGACAGAACAGAAGGATCCACAGCACTAGCGCAAAGAGACTAGTGCGATCCAGAGAAGATAATAACAGAACAGAAGGGCCTACCAGTAGCAACCGCTGCTCTGGTTAGCACCCCACAGACAGACAGAACAGGCAATACAAACAATACAACCTGACTGGGCTAGAAGGGGAGCCTAAAGCAACCCCCAGGAATTAACTATACTAGATAGCAATGGCTGACACTCCAGCAGTGTCCATCAGGAACAGACCATGGAAGGGAAATGTCCAGCAAAGCATTCTGGGAGCAGAATGCTTTTATAGTGCCAGTCATCAAAAGAAGGCAGGTAACGGATTTGCATGACTAATGTATGCAAATCCCTCAGCAACACAAGCTGCACAACGGACAGAAGGTCTCCTTTCCAGAGTCCTGCAGCAAGCAAACCTAAACCATGGTCAAAAGGCTGCCTGCCTGTGCAGGCAGCTGAGCGGATTCTCACAAAAACCCCCCTCCTCCACCATAAATAACGTAAACACAAAAACAATACATTTATAAAAACAATAAATGTTAAAATGATAATTTACAAAATGACAATTCTCAAGAAGAATTTCAAAAAAAATTTAAAACTTAAAATTTCTGTTGTATGGGCCTGATGCCCGCTATTTGTCATGCACACAAATTTCTGCTTTTAGCGCCCAATAGCCGATATTTTGCATTAGCTCCCCGCCCAAAATTAGTCCATTTGCCCCAGGATCACAAATTTTCTGCTTCCGTGTGTAGGTGCGTGTGCTTTACCAGCAACACGGGGGGGGGGGAGAGATATTTGGATCCAGCGAGGGGACCCTATTCGCATAAAATATTAAGGAGGGCAACATCTGACCCACGGGCCTTGACACCTGTGATTTAGAAGAGAGGTAAAAGGAGTATAGAGAAATAGAGGGATATCCTTTGTGGACTATAATTCTTATAAAGTTATGAAGCCCTGACACATAATAGCATGTTACATTCAAGATGAGTTTGTTTAGCATGAATTTGTAGAACAGTACTACAATTAAGAAAAGTGCAAATCCATTCCTAAACTGAATTAGGCCTCTTGCACACTGCATGCATTTCCGATTCCAATTCCGCTTTTTAATCGGTTTTTACCTCCGATTCCAATTCCAATTTTTAATCTTTACTGCATGCTGCGTTTTTTGACCTGTTTTAAATGTATTCAGGGAAAATCGGAATTAAAAATCGGAATCAGAAACTGAATCAGAAAACAGATTTGCAGTGTGCAGGGAGCCTTACAAGTTCCAGAATGCAGTGGGAAATCTAGCAGACCAGCCTCTCAGCAATTGGAAAACAGCAGTAATATTGAGTTTTTTAGTGCCTGCATCTGGTTGCACGGAATTCTTCTCCTGAGAGACAGAGGCTGGATAGCGAGCCTTCAAGGATGATTGAATTGTATGGGAGCTGACACAATACATATTGCTTTCTAAAAACAGCAGAGTAGTGAAGATGCAAATATTGGAATATGATGTCTATATTTTGTTCTTGTTACGGTGACATTTTTCATAGATGCCAGTAAGCTCCACACACAGACAGTGGTTTAACAATGAAACTAAATTTAAAGGGCACTTGAAGCGAGAAGATATGGAGAGTACTATATTTATTTACCTTTAAAGGACAACTGTAGCAAGGGGGCTATGGAGGCTGCCATATTTCTTCCCTTTAAACAAATGTCAGAATGTAAATCAGGGAGAGAAAAGATTTTACAATGGGCAAACACAGGCTAAAACATTTATACATCATTTTTGTAAACATTAAGCACTTTTTTTTAACAGCGAGGAGAACGCCAACGCATACCACTAAGGCTGCATCTGAAATGACCACCAGCTCAGTGCGCAGCACCTAAATAGATTTTCTGCACACTTCGCATTCAATTCAGATGCAAATCAGATGCAAATCTGCTACTACTTATCATGCAAACAGGAAACTCAGGAGGAGGGGCTGGGAGCAGCTAACCTGACAATTACATAGTTACAAAGTTAAGGAAAGGTGGGGGGAAAGGCTGTGCATCCCTAAACACATGCTGCAATTGAATGGTTAATCGCACAGGCATACACCGCCTCTGCCAGACTGAAAAATGCATGCCCTGCATCCAAGACAAGTGCCCGGCAATGATCCACTGCTTCTATGAGAAGCAGCGCGATCATTGTGAACAAAAAAAAAAACTTTCCCAGCCTCATAGCACTTCCTGCAAGCGTCCTTCCGGACGCTTGCAGGTCGCATAAACAAAAAGTTACTGTGGCCATCTTGTGGACAAATAATAAAACTACACCCTAAAACATTTTTCACATTAGTTTTACACAAAAAATTAACTCATTACCTCCCACACTCCCCAATTTTTATTTTTATTTTTGTAATTAAGAAGAAAAAAAATTTACAATAAAAAAAAATACATAAATAGTTACCTTAGGGACTGAACTTTTTAAATATTTATGTCAGGAGGGTACAACACTGTTACTTTATAAACTATGGGCTTGTAATTAGGGATGGACGCAAAACTGAAAAAAACCTTTATTTTCAAATAAAATATTGGCGCCAAACATTGTGATAGGGACATAATTTAAACGGTTTTATAACCGGGACAAATGGGCAAATAAATGTCATGGGTTTTAATTACATTAGCATGAATTATTTAAAAACTATGATGGCCGAAAACTGAAAATTAGTGAATTTTTCCCCACATTTTTTTCCTATTTTCCCATTAAAACATATTTAGAATAAAATAATTTTTGGCATAATGTCCCACCTAAAGAAAGCCTAATTGATTGGTGGCAGAAAAAACAAGATATAGTTCATTTCATTGTGATAAGTAATGATAAAGTTATAGATGAATGAATGGAAGGAGCGCTGAAAGGTGAAAATTGCTCTGGTGCTCAAGGGGTAAAACCCCTCAGTGGTGAAGTGGTTAATTGTATCAAGTGAGGAATGTAAACAAACACTTATCTGACTGCTGCAGACTCTCCTGAACACAGACAGACAGTCAGAAAGCATTTCTGCTTGTTATAGTTCAAGATGAAAAAGAACAGGTATGAATAAAATGCAAAGTCAGCTCATAGAGTACTTTGGAAACTTGTAATTTCTAAATGAATAATAATACTTATGCACAAAAGCAAATATGATAACCGTATGGCAAATAAAAAGTAGGAAAAAATGTTTTTATTGAATATCATGTCAGGGTTTTATACCGCTTTAAAGTCAATAGCCTTGTTCAGGAAATACTCATTGTGACCGTTCGTAACTGCACTATTTGGTGATTTCTTAAGATGTCTGAGACAGTTCTGCACGGATTTCTAAAAACTTACCAATATTTTGTCTCAGACACTCTTGATAAATGTCCCCCAGAGAACGTTCTCTGTATAATATTCTCAGCAATTACATAATCACAAGACAATTTGATCAATCGTCCCGTAACCAGTAATGTTATTAATTAGCTAGTGTGACTATGACTAGTGATGACTAGGGATGGCCCAGCCTTGGAGAACTCATGGAGAAGCACATGATCAGTCTGATCAGCTGATCAGCTGATAGATTTGTAAGGCTCTGATTTGCTGGTCATGATCATGTGTTAAATCAGGAAGTCATCACAGCAAATTAGAGGCTTACAAATGTATCAGCTGATGAAACTGATCATGTGCTTCTCCATGAGTTCTCCACAGCTGGGCCATCTCTAGTGATGACGAGCATGAATTTTGCATTATAGTAATTTTGCATCATAGTAATTTTGCATCATAATTCACAATTTCGATGTGAAATCCTGCTGCAAAATTTTGGGAAAAATAGTAATTACTTTTGTTTGTAAACTGGAACCATAATTTAGCAATTTCGCCTAATTTTCACGTAAGTTTTTTTTTTTCTGAATTTAGCGGTTAACAGCAAAGCCCCCATACATGCCATCATCACCAACATTGCTAGGTTTGTTAAGGGGAATAGTGGGAATAAGGCAAACATTTTTCCCACAAAAAAATAGTTTTTGAGAAAATCAATTTTGAAAATGCAAAGAAAAATTGTTTGACAGTTTTTTTTTTTTTGCCTTGTTTTCACTATTCCTCTTAACATATGTAGCAATTTTGGTGGTAATAGCATGTATGGGGGCTTTGCTATTAACCTCTAAAGTCGGCACAAAATTATAAGAATTTTGCATAATTACCCCAAATTACGAATGGATTACGCAAAAACAACTAAATGTCCAAATCTTAACCCTCCTGGCGGTATAAAAAAAAATCCGCCAGGAGGGAGCGCAGCAGTTTTTAAAAATTTGTCTCAGGGCTCGCTACATGATAGCCGCTGCTCAGCGGCATCCCCCCGCCCTCTTCGATCGCCTTCGGCGATCCCCGATCAGGAAATCCCGTTCAAGGACCGGATTTCCTGGAGGGCTTCCCCCGTCGCCATGGCGACGGGGCGGGATGACATCACCGACGTCACTGACGTCGGGACGTCATTGGGAGTCCCGGGCCACCCCTCGGCGCTGCCTGGCACTGATTGGCCAGGCAGCGCACGGGGTCTGGGGGGGGGGCGTGCGGCGCGACTGATAGCGGCGACCGTGCACGGGGTGGCGGCGATCAGTGTGCTGGCGCAGCTAGCAAAATGCTAGCTGCGTCCAGCAAAAAAAAAAATAAACAAATAGGCCCAGCAGGGCCTGAGCGGCACCCTCCGGCGGCTTACCCCGAACTACGTTCGGGGTTACCGCCAAGGAGGTTAATTACGTATGTGCGTAATTTACACAAAATGTGGCGTAATCGTAATTAGCAGATTACGATCATCTCTAACTGTGACTTCTAGTGACCTGGAGGTGTATTTACTATACTGTGGTGTGCAGAAGAACGCGTAGAGCGTAAAGCAATACATTACATGCAATGCATCATGCTTTACTCATGGTTTGTTAGACTTTATGGCCATTATTCTGCTCACCACAGTTTAGTGAATATACTCCTTATATTATAGCAGTCTTATAACAGTCTTTTTATGTTTTATATTTGTCTATGTTTAATATTTTAGAGCGAAAATGCAATTTTGAGTTTCCTACCACTTTTGTAAGAGATAAGTATTGAAGTACGCTGTAACAAAAAAAAACCCAGTCCCTATGGGGTACTTACCTTGGGAGGTGAAAGCCTCAGGTTCCTAATGAGTATTTCCCCTTCTTTTGTAGCCTCGGGGATCCCCTGGGAAGCACTGCACAGGCGCAGCAGCGCGCAGCAATATTCACCTTTGGGGCTCCAGTGCAGACCCAGTAGAACCTCTCTGCTCGGGGCTCCGGTGGAAATAGCCCAATCAGATCCGCTCTACTGTGCAGGTACAAGTCGCCTGCACAATAGAGCAGACCCGATGGGGCTCAGCTATGTCCACCAGAGCCCAATTGGAAAGCTTCTACTGCGCCTGCACTGGAGCCCAAAAGGTAACTTTTGCCACACATGTACTTTGGGGGCTTTCAGCGCTGGATCCAGCAGGCTGAAGAGGACGGGGAAGCTCCACCTCCTGAGGAAAGTACCCCCAGGGGCAGTTTTTTTTAATTACAGATTTCCTTTAAAGTGTGACTATGATGCCAGCCTTCTGATCCACTTGTGGCTGCCCCCTTTTGGTCAGTGTTCTCTTGATTCACACGCAGTATGACTAGCAGTCAAAATCCTCTTTACTGATTTCTATTTTTGCTTTTTTAGAAAAAAGCTTTGCAGACAAACAACATAAATGGTTTTGCAAAGAGGCCTTAGATTAGGCTTTTTCCCCCACTTATACATGGCACATAACAATAGAATGAAAGCTTCTGAGAGAATCATATTACTCTATGCGGGCTGAAGTAACAGCCTGACATTGACACTGTTGAGTTGGACAGCAGGTGGAGGTCCAGACAGAATGAAAAGGCTTCCAGACTTGAAGATGGTTTTATGACGACTGTAAATGCAAGGAAAGCTCATCCTAGCACATAATGTAGCTTATAAAAAGGAAATAATCTTTTGAAATTTGCGCTGCTCTCAGTCTTTAAACGTCTTGCGCTGCTCTTTTCTTGTAAAGGACATATTGGGATCCTTGTCTGACTCCTCTTGTTTATTATACTGGTCTGTCAGTAGATTGGGCTATATTTGAACTATAGAAGGGACATACCGAGTCCCAGATCTCATGCCTGAAAAAGAGGACCATGCAAAATATTTTTGGAAAACTGCTTTTGCCACAACCCTTAGCATCATGGCCGGCCTTTGACCTGAGCGACTTTCAGGTGGGCGCACGAGCATTCATCTACCTTGTCTGGACTGGCCCTGGCTGCATTTCTACCTGGCTGCGGGCTCTGGGTCTGTCTGTGGCTGCTGCGAGTGGTAGCTCTACCTCAGCCGCTGGGGGTAATGGGAGTGAAGACTCCAGGAACCTGCTACTGCCTCTTGCGGAGTGTGTGTGAGCCATGCGTGCCAGCAGTGCTGCACCTCGCTCACAGCGATGTCTGATTGGATGGCTGCTTCTATGGGGGATGCAGGCAGCTCTGGAGCTGTGCATTTCAAATCAGAGACTTGTCACTCCTAAGTCCTGGCCATCTTCTGGCCCCAGCTACACAGCAGACAATCAGAAAAGTAAGGTTCCCCAACTGCCTCCCGGGCTATATACACTAAAGGGGATCTGCCTATACATACTAAAGGGGGATGTGCCAACAATTATTCATAGAAGTGAACGGAAAATCGATCGAAAAATCGTTCGGAAATCAGATCGGACATGTTGCGAAATAGTCGATCTGACAGTAAATCTGTTAGAAAATTGCATCGTGTGCACCTAGCATTAGTCTATCACATTGTTAGTGTGTGTTTATTCTTGCCTGCCAGTACTAAAGATGATTACCCACAAGTAGAGATGTAGCAAACGGTTCCCGAACCGTTCGCCGGCGAACATCTCTGAATACATGGGGCTTTTACTACTTCCGGGTCGCTCTGACCCGGAGTAGTACGCCTGCGCTGCCCGGCGAAGCGCGTCCTAGATCGCGCTCCTGTTGCCACGCACTCTCTGCGCATGTGCGTGACGTCATGAACGACGTCACACACATGCGCAGAGAGTGCCCGGCAACAGGAGCGCGATCTAGGACGCACTTCGCCAGGCAGCGCAGGCGTACTACTCCGGGTCAGAGCGACCCGGAAGTAGTAAAAGCCCCAGAGATGTTCGCCGAGCGAACAGTTCGCAACATCTCTACCCACAAGCTCAATTGTGGATCAAACAACATGAGCAAAGTATAAATCATTTCTTGATCTAGAGTGTATTTCACTTTACAATGCAGTGTTCTCCTGAGGCTCTGTTAGCCGGGTGCTCCACCCTTCTAGTTTTGGTGACCACCCGGCTGTCATCGGCTCACCTTCTCCTCTGCTGTATGCAGAGAAGCGCCGGTCCTGCATTCTGTTATCACGCCCCACCCGGCTACTTTTTCATGCCACCCAGCTGGAAAAAATGTATGGGGAGAACACTGCAATGTATTAATGTATTTTTCCCCCTTGCCACTATCTTTCCTTAAAGTTCCTTGAAGCATCAGCCAAAATAAGCTCCGCCCTGATCTACTTACCTGAGGCTTCCTCCAGCCCCTTGCAGCAGATAAGTCCAGCACCACAGCTCTGCTCCCAGCCCGGGGTCCCCACCAGTGCAGAGGCTGACCTCAAAATCATCCTCTACTGCACCTGCATGAGTGCTGTTGTCAGTCAAGTCCACGTTGTCTGGAGTGTATTGTACAGGCACAGAACTACTGCGCATGTGCAGTACACTCCGGGCAACGTGGTCTTAAAAGACAGTGGCGCTCGCGCAGTCGCAGTAAAGGACGACCTCGTGAGGTAAGTAGATCGGGAGGAAGCTTATTTTGGGTGATGCTTCCTTTCAGTAAGTGCTTTTAAAAATCATTAAAAGCTGAGAATTCCCCACGAGAAGACGGTAAGAGGTCCAATTTTTACGACCTACTGTAAGTCAGAGCAACATGGGAAAAAAAAGTAATTTATAGTGCATTTTACTCTGGAACAATTGTACATTTTATGCATATGTATTTTAAATTTCAGAATTTTTCATGAAAATGGTCCTTTAAAGTGAACCTGAACAGTTGCACTGGACAGAGAAATGCACCCTGTCTGTATTTAGAGAGTTTAGCCTGTCTAATTCCCCCTCATTTGTGTCTAATCACCAGTGTAATTTGATCTCTACCCCGTGTCACCTGACTGCCGTGGCAGATAAGGCAGATCAGCTCATTTGAAAGTACAGGATGTTAACAAAATGTCTGCTTCCATGAAAGCATGAAAGCAGGAAGTTGACACACTGCAGATTTATTGCAGAATTTGTATCAGCTGTAAGAAAGAAATGTTTTTCTTTAAAGGTTATTATGATGTTGGGAGTCTTTTAGAGCAGAGAGGAAGTTCTGAGTTCATGTCTGCTTTAAAGCACATTTTTATGCCTGGTACACACCATGCAATTTCCCATCAGATAGGCGGGTCGAATTGACTATTTCTGACAGTTCCAATCTGATTTGATCGTTTTTCTGATTGATTTTGTAAAGAAGGGATTGGAAAGTCAGAAATCAGATTGGACCTGTTGGAAATAATCGATTCGACCTGTTTATCTGACGGGAAATTGCATGGTGGGTCCCAGGCGATAGAGAAAGGTAATCTCGCTTTAAAACAAACAGAGAGATCAAGCTTTTCAAACAAGGCAGCGTGTGGAACAATGGAAGCCAGCTTATTGTTCTTTATTGTTTCAATTTGCATAGAAGGAGCTGTTCTAGTGAAAGAAGGTGAGAGATGATGCTTTTTGTACTACATGACACTTGGCATCTCTGCTTAAAATGATTTCTAAATCAGTGCGCACTTTGCACACACCGCCTGTAGCTCTGCTAAATGTTCCCATGTCATGGATTGGTCATGTGATTTATGCTGCACTACTCAAGGTCACGATAAAGACCTCACCAACAACGCTGGATAAATAAATGCCCCGAAATACATTGTTTGTCTTTTAGCTTGGAACGACAGGAAAGCTTAATACAAGAGGTGGATATTATAAACCGTGACCTTCTACTGTAAGTGCAGATGTGCTGAACTAGACAGGGAAGGAAATCAGCCCAGAGTATGGTAAAGTCACACCAGTAATACTGTTTATAGTCATTGTATATACAGCCATATCAATCCCTGCCATGTGCTGATGGGGACCAAAAGTCTGAAACAGGCTGTCTACATGTGGGGTTGATGTGGCTGTGTAAAATGTAAAGCTATAGGCTTGCTATACACCAGTGGTTCTGGATGCTAGCCTGGTTTACAGGGGCAAAAAGAGATAATTTGCATATTCAGTAGTGGTGCATTGTGGGTAACCACAAGTGTTCACTTATAGCTGAATTATTGCAAGTTTCCTTCTGTTTTAAGAATGCAAATTACACCAAGCATTGCTTTTTAGTAGCAGGGCTTTTCAGTCTCTTTTAGCCCCCTATACATTCCTAGTGGTTTGGGTCACCTCGAGCTGCTTGGTTACTCTGTTAGTCATTTTAAAATGACTGTGTTTTGCATTGCATGATTATGATCACGTAGGTGCACACCTCCCAATGTTTTGAGTTACATACCCCTGCCACACCTCTAGCCACTCCCCTAGTCACCCATACCACAGGTGTTGTTGAGGACACACTTGTTGTTCATAGGGGGTCATGGTTATCATACTTGTAAACATAGGCGTAACAATAGGGGCTGCAGCCCATGCGCCCACGGGGGGGGGGGCACACATGGCCGTTTTGGGGGGCTGGAGGGGTCGCAGCATGAGGGGAAAGCTATGGCCACACTCGGCAGAAAAGGAGGGACGGTCCACCCCTCCCTCACCTCGGTCTCTCCCCTCTGCGCTCCCCTCCAGCTTCAATAACCATATGTGTGCAGCGGCGAGCAGTGGCAGCTACATACCTTCCGTGCGCTCCAGCGTGGACGCTTCTCTCTCTAGCCTCTGACACGACGTATAAACAGGAAGTCGCATCAGACAATAGAGAGAGAAGTGTCCATGCTGGAGCGCACGGAAGGTATGTAGCTGCCACTGCTCGCCGCTGCACACATATGGTTATTGAAGCTGGAGGGGAGCGCCGAGGGGAAAACCCGAGGTGGGGGAGGGGGGGACGGTCCCTTTCCCGCCGAGTGTGGCCGTAGCTTTCCCCTCATGCTGCGACCCCTTCAGCCCCCCCAAAACGGCCCTGAGCGGGTCCGGGGGGTAGGGGGCCTGCTCAAAATTTCTGCAGGGGGGCCCGGTGGGTCTTAGTTACGTCCCTGCTTGTAAAACGAAAATGACAGAAGGGGCCCTGGCTGTGGGATCACCATAAAGGATGGGAAATTGGGTTTGAACGCAACAGAGCTTTATCAACGTTTTTGCTGAGAGCAGGGCTATTTTTATGCACAGGCAAACCAGACAGATGCATAGGGTGACACCGGCAGGAGAGGAACCACAAAAACACATGGTTTGTAGTTATAGCAGTATGGTAGGAGGCGCACCGGATTATCCGAAAAATCCACTGGTGTATTGCACAGTGTAAGAACTGTAAACTTTGAGTAATATAAAAATAAACAAATTATGTACTGACCCTACCTTAAATGAGTAGTCTTCTACTGAAAGGTAGTTCAAAGGAATAAAAAACCTTTATTGGGCACTTTATCTTGACAACACATTTCACGGCGTAAGCCGCTTCCTCAGGTTGAGTTATATGCCTCCATTGTGCTGTAATCAGTCTTGGATACCGTTATTACTCAAAGTTTATAGTTCTTTCACTATGCCATACACCTGTGGCTCTTTTGGATAATCCTGGCCGCCTTCTTCTCTACTACTATACCTAGCTATATCCACTAAGGGGATCCCACCACGTGTGGACCTTTTCTGAGGAGCATTTTCGGGTGTCAATGTTCATGAGTCCAGTATCAGGAGAACACTTTGGCTCATATGCAAATGACTTTTTCTCCTTAGTTTTCTCCAAGTTGATATTTTTACACTTTGTCAATAAAAGGCCTTTTAGGCCACCAGGAAGCAAGAAAATATACTGAATAATTTTGACAGTATATTTTCACCTAATTTTGGTATTCTTTCAATTACAGAGTGCTTAAAGAGACACTGAAGCAAGACTAAATCTCGCTTCAGGTCTTATATATAGCAGGGGCACGTGTGCCCCTGCTAAAACGCCGCTATCCCGCGGCTTAACGGGGGTCCCTTCACCCCCAACCCACCCCCCGCAAACCTGGGTCGGAAAAAGGTCGCTGGAGCTGATCTTCCTGGAGGCAGGGCTAACGGCTGCAGCCCTGCCTCCAGTCGCGTCTATCAGACGCGCATCGCCGCCTCTCCCCCGCCCCTCTCAGTGAAGGAAGACTGAGAGGGGCGGGGGAGAGGCGGAGGTACGCGTCTGACAGACGCGCATGGGGCAGGGCTGCGGCGGTTAGCCCTGCCCCAACCAGGAAGCGCTCCCCCGCTGCTCGGAGGGGGTTTGGGGGGACAGGGACCCCCGTTAAGCCGCGCTATAGCGGCGTTTTAGCAGGGGCACGCATGCCCCTGCTATCTATGAAGTCTGAAGCGAGATCTATTCTCGCTTCAGACTCTCTTTAAAAGGTATTTTAATTAGATGATTAATAAGTATCTCCGTAGAAAACTTAGAAGTAAAGGTGAAGTGCATATGGGCCTGTGTGCATTGCAGGGAGTCCAGGAAAAAGGCACTTCTATACAGTGTTGCTTGCAAATTTTCACCAGTCATTTCCGTGTGAAATTGATTTTGCAAAAAAAAAAAAAAAATCGTTAAAATTGTTGTTTTACAGCAAAAATCACAAACCGCCAAAAAAATTATATTTATACCGTGAAAGTTTTACAGCATAAATACATTTTTCAAAATTTAAGTTTTTCACAAATTTTATTCAATTCATTAAAAACATGAAAACTATCAAAACTTAGCTTTGTTGTCATTTTTGCTCAAAAATCAAATTTAAAGTGGACTTCCACAGTAAAGAAGAAAACCCTGCAGCCTGCTAGTAAATACAATGTTATATTTACCTTAGAAGCCTTGTTTCGCGAAGCCATCCCAAAGACCTCGCATCACTACACTTCCGAGGCATGGCCACGCCTCTCCTCTCTCCCCAGAGAAAAACGCCAAGCTATTTACTGCAGTAAATATATAGCTTGGCGTTTTTCTCCGGGGAGAGATGGGAGGCGGTGCCAGGCGCCAGAAGTCAGATGATGTGGGGTCTTCGGGACAGCTTTGCGAATTAAGGCTTCTCAGGTAAATATAACTTTTTTTTTATTAGCATGTTGCAGGATTTTCTTCTTTACTCTGGAGGTCCACTTAAACATCATTTTCAAGAAAATTAATGAAAAAAGAATATTGGCATTTTTGCTCAACATTGCTTCTATACAGAAAAAAAGTGTTGCCAATCTATGTTTTTTTTTATGTGAATATAAAGTGTTTGAAAGGTAAACACTGCTTTCCACCATAAGAACCTCATCCCATTTGTGAAATGTGGTGGGAGTGTTCTGGTTTGATAAAGTTGCCTCTGTATAGGTAGTATAGTTCCAAAGTATGAGTAGTACAGTTGCCCCAACATAGGTAGTATAGCTGCCCCAGCATAGCTAGTATAGCTGCCCCAGCATAGCTAGTATAGCTGCCCCAGCATAGGTAGTATAGCTGCCCCAGCATAGGTAGTATAGCTGCCCCAGCATTGGTAGTATAGCTGCCCCAGCATAGGTAGTATATAGCTGCCCCAGCATAGGTAGTATATAGCTGCCCTAGTATGGGTAGTATAGCAGCCCTAGTGTGGGTAGTATAGCTGCCCCAGCGTGGGTAGGTGGGTAGTATAGCTGCCTCAGCATGGGTAGTATAGCTGCCCCAGTGTGGGTAGTATAGCTGCCCCAGCGTGGGTAGTATAGCTGCCCCAGCGTGGGTAGTATAGCTGCCCCAGTGTGGGTAGTATAGCTGCCCCAGCATGGGTAGTATAGCTGCCCTGGCATGGGTAGTATAGCTGCCCCAGCATAGGTAGTATAGCTGCCCCAGCATAGGTAGTATAGCTGCCCCAGCATAGCTAGTATAGCTGCCCCAACATAGCTAGTATAGCTGCCCCAGTATAGGTAGTATAGCTGCCCCAGCATAGGTAGTACAGCTGCCCCAGCATAGGTAGTATATAGCTGACCTAGTATGGGTAGTATAGCAGCCCTAGTGTGGGTAGTATAGCTGCCCCAGCGTGGGTAGGTGGGTAGTATAGTTGCCTCAGCGTGGGTAGTATAGCTGCCCCAGTGTGGGTAGTATAGCTGCCCCCAGTGTGGGTAGTATAGCTGCCCCCAGTGTGGGTAGTATAGCTGCCCCAGCATGGGTAGTATAGCTGCCCCAGCATGGGTAGTATAGCTGCCCTGGCGTGGGTAGTATAGCTGCCCCAGCATAGGTAGTACAGCTGGCCCAGCGTAGGTAGTACAGCTGCCCCAGCGTAGGTAGTACAGCTGCCCCAGCATAGGTAGTACAGCTGCCCCAGCATAGGTAGTACAGCTGCCCCAGCATAGGTAGTATAGCTGCTCCAGCATAGGTAGTACAGCTGCTCCAGCATAGGTAGTACAGCTGCCCCAGCATATGTAGTATAGCTGCTCCAGCATAGGTAGTACAGCTGCTCCAGCATAGGTAGTACAGCTATCCCAGTGTAGGTAGTACAGCTGCCCCAGTGTAGGTAGTACAGCTGTCCCAGTGAAGGTAGTTCCAGTGTTGGTAGTAAAGCTGCCCCAGCGTAGGTAGTATGCTGCCCCAGTGTAGGTAGCAGATCTGCCCCAGCCAGTAGGTAGTATTCTGCCCTAGCCAGTTGGTAGTATGCTGCCCCAGCCTGTTCCCCCCTCTGCTCCCGCGGCCACCGCTCGTGCATCCTTCTGAGCTGGTGGCCGTTACCTCTATGGCTGTTCCCGCCACCTCCTCTCCTGTGTCAGGGGTCTCCCCACCTCCTCTCCCTCTGTAGTGCTAAAAGAAAATGGCCGCCGGTGTCCGCATTTGTGGACATTGGCGGCCATTTTCTTGTAGCACTACAGAAGGGAGAGAGAGCGGGGCGGCAAGCAGCTGCTGCTGCGGCTGCTCAGGAGGTGCTTGGACAATTTTAGGGGGTGCATCAGCACCCCAAAGCAGCCCCTGGCGCCACCCATGCCGATTACCCACGCCCCCCAGCACCGATTTTTTTTTTTTTTTTTTTTTTCCCAGGGTGCTGTGGGGGCACAGGTGATTAGGAAAAATGACCAGGGTATATCTGGTCTGGAGATCTGGAGGCTCTGCCAGTCTTGTCCTAAGTGTAGGAGGTGACCCAGCATCAGTGACAAGGGACAAGGCCAGCTCTTGTGCTTTAGCTCCAGCCCCCTGTACAAGAGCAAGAGTAATTTCATTATTAAAGGGTGTTTGGTGCTGCTACAGAGCATTGATCCACATAGGGGGATGCCTTGCCATACCCGAAACAGCGGGAGTAGCGGGAGATGGTGAGTGTAGCGGCGAATGGGGCAGGTGAGTATTGAACATTTTGATCAGAAAAATTAAATGGTGTACAAACTATCAAACACTACTTTATCTTAGTTTAAAGATTTTGTATTTTACTGCTGTGTGTCCCCCGATAGTTGATGTTTTCTGTAACTTTCAGCCCTTGAGACCCCTATGGATCTTCATGGCTGACATGGTTGTCCTGGACACAGGAAATGTGTAACAACCAAGGCCAGATTCATGGAAAGGCCCCCAGGGCCTGGGCCTTGGGTGACTGCAGGCCAAGGGGCACTTGAACATGAAGGAGGGGTTACTACATAATGAAAAAGGAGGGTGAAAATTGGAATCAACACATGAAAAGGAAATTGATGCTCAAGGGAGCTGTTTATTAACCAGCTGAGCGGTCTGGACGAGCTCAGCTCGTCCAACACCGCCAGCGGCTGCCGCTCAGGCCCTGCTGGGCCGATTTTAATGAAATAAAAAGCAGCACACACAGCCGGCACTTTGCCAGCCGCGTGTGCTGCCTGATCGCCGCCGCTCTGCGGCGATTCGCCGCGAGCAGCGGCGAAAGAGGGTCCCCCCAGCCGCCTAAGCCCAGCGTAGCCGGAACAAAAAGTTCCGGCCAGCGCTAAGGGCTGGATCGGAGGCGGCTGACGTCAGGACGTCGGCTGACGTCGATGACGTCACTCCGCTCGTCGCTATGGCGACGATATAAGCAAAACAAGGAAGGCCGCTCATTGCGGCCTTCCTTGTTTATTCTGGGCGCCGGAGGCGATCGGAAGATCGCCTCCGGAGCGCCCTCTAGTGGGCTTTCATGCAGCCAACTTTCAGTTGGCTGCATGAAATAGTTTTTTTTTTATTTAAAAAAAACCCTCCCGCAGCCACCCTGGCGATTTAATCAGAACGCCAGGGTGGTTAAAGAAACGGGCTGCAGTACATGGATGATACACATGGAAGAGGGGGCTGCACATGGGATGGGATGGGAGGGGCGCTGCTGCACAAGAAAAGGGAGTCACAACACACTTGGCCTAGGGGCACAAAAAGTTTAAATCCAGCCTTGGTAACAGCTATAAAAACCCACCGGTGGCTCTCATGCTTGCCCACTGCATACAGGAAAGATTTTATTTGTTTGTATCTTTGTGCCAGTGACCAAGATTTCACCACTTCCTTTTACAAGAGGAAGTTAGAGAACTACTCCCAAATATGTACAAAGGAAGCAAGAGGACCCAGAAGAGGATTTAGTTACAGCTAAAATGAAAATGTTCCCTGAAGTTAGGCTTTCACTCATGCACCTAATCAAACTGAAAGATGAAAAGGAAGTCCATATTCATACAACTCTGCCGTGATTCATACAGGTCTAAGAATAACAGTAATGATTTTCTCCAGTCATATTTCTATTTGTATCCCCTGACAGCACTGCTGAAGCTCACCCCTGCAAGGTAGTTCTATAAAAATAAACTCTTAAGTAATAAGCAGATATCATGTCAAGCATCTGAGTAAGGTGCCGACTTTGTGCCAGCAGGGGTTGGATACTGAGAACAGTACATCAGAATGTGTCCTCCCTAATGTTACTCAGTGCGTTCCCGCACCTGTTTATGTAGACAGATTGCTGTTTCCTCTGAAAGTTTCAGCTACATGTGTGATACTAGATATCTCAATGTATATTAATGTTTGAAGAGAACCCCAGGCAGAATTTTTAAATCTTAATAGGACCCAGAGGCATTTCATGTGCACAATGACATTCCTCTGTGTTCTATCGCCGCTGCTAGTGCCCCCTGTGCTCTGCTGTCCCCCCTGAAAATATTGCCATGCTAGTGACAATCTGTTTGTCGCTAACCTGCTTTGTTTATCTGAGGCTTGTCAATCATGCTCCTGCGCATTGCTGCCTCCATTACAGGCTCCTCCCGCCACTCCCCGCCTCTGCTTGCTTCCTCCAATCAGAAGCCGAGCCGCAACCCAGGAAGTAAGGATTGTACACTAGTGATCCTGCTCTTGGATCCCATCTGGCTCCCTGCTGTGTCAATGCCTCCCATTCCCTGAATCATGGTGTGCAGAGTGCGCTGCTCAAGACTACCTGGCTTGTGGAGTGGAGCGTGCAAGCAATGTGTCAGTGGTGTAATGTCCGGGGGAATCTTCCTGTGTAACAATTGCTGCGTCTCATATATATGATACCATCCAGTGGCGTCTTGAGACAAAGTTGTATCATCATTGAGGCACATCTGGCTGTGGGGGGAGGGGCTGACTTGTACTGGGGACACATCAGGCTACTGTGGAGTGGTCTATACTGGAGAGGTGGCTTATAAGCAAGTCAATCACTTTTTCCTGGTTTCTGAAGGAAAAGTGGATACTTCGGCTTATACACGGGTCGGTTTGTATGCAAGTACAGGTACAGTATATACAGTATCTTTAATATATTCAAGACAGTAGAAGAAATTGTGTTCTAAAGTTTTAGCTGCATGTGTGTTCATGTGATAACACAAACATTAAAAATTTGTACAAGCGCTAAATGGTCCTTAGTTGAGACCTCTATTCATAGCCTTCTCTGCCGAAAATCTAGAGTGCTGACCGAAGACATTTTTCTCCTTCACACCGTGTGCCCTGCTGTCATTCCTCCATGTATGTTAAGCTCTGAACTGTCACCTGGTTATTGACTTGCAATCCCTGTGGCCAACAGTAATTATGCATGTGTACGCTGAAGCTCAGCCTGAGTATGATGCCCAAACAATTAGGTGCAGCACCTAAATCCCCATATAAGTAGGAATTTAGGTGCTACAGGCACCCAGTGAAGATATGGAAATTAGGCAGCCAACGCCGCACTATTTAGCAGTGAAAGGCAACATGGGTATCAACAGTAAGGGGGAGGGCAATGAGGGCTAGGCATGGAAGGTATTCAGTTAGGGTTAGACAGCGGTGAAGGGGGGTCGGTTAGGCTTCGGCATCGTTGAGGGGGGGGGCAGTTAAGACTAGGCATCAGAAGAGGGAGTGTTTGTGTGAGAATAGGGTTAGGTTTTGTGTTAAGTATCGGGGAACTTTGCGGCGGGGGGTTGGTAAGGGTTATCCATTGGTGGGGGTCAGTTAGGGTTAGGCATTGGTAGAGGGAGGATTCGTGTAAGAATAGGGTTAGGTTTGGCAATAGTAAATTATACTAGTCGAATATCTGTAATTTTACTACTAGCTGTACTGGTTTATCTCCAGCACCCAAAATACTGTGGCTCCCTTATTACATGTATGCTGTGTATGTACCTTCACTCACCAACCTTTTAGCAGCTCCTAGTTTAGTTCAATATGACCAAGACAAGAGAGGCATCTTTTGCATACATGGATACACGCCGCCCATCATTTTGCCGCAGGGTTAGCTGAATGACGGCACACCCTGCTACCGCACAAATTCCGGGTGGCATTTATAACTATTCCTCCTCCAAGTTGTGACAACTTGAGGGAGAAGTCATTTGGAGTCCGGTGATTGCCGGCACCTGAATTACACTGCAGTGTGGCCATAGCGGAGCAGGAAAAAGGGGCGCCTGTAGCAAACGGACTAAATGGCCACTGCCATAGGCGCCAAAACAAAATAGCAGTCTTTGGGCGAAAATTTTGTCTCCTAATATATATCGGGCGCTGATTCTGTCTTTAAGTTAAAGTGAGATCTCTAAAGTTAACTCTTTAATCCTTAAAATAACTCCAGAATTCTAAAGTTAAAGACAGGCTGTTAATTAACTGCATGTGGAAATAACTAGAGAGGAGGTAACTCCGGCCAAGAATTGAACGTTATCCCAATCAGTAGCTGATACACCCTTTTACATGAGAAATCTATTCCTTTTCACAAAAAGACCATCAGGGGGCGCTGTATGGCTGATATTGTGGCGAAACCCCTCCCACAAAGAAATTCTGAGCTGGTACTCTTGGCAGTTTCCTGTCTGTAAACCTTGCTGCATTGTGGGAAATAGCTGTTTACAGCTGTTTCCAACTGCCAAAAAACATGCAGCAGCTACATCACCTGCCAACAGTAAAAATGTCACCATGTAATAAATGTCAGAATGTAAATCAGGGATTTAAAAGATTTTACAATGGGCAAACACTGACTAAATCATTTATACATACTTATTATAAAAATGAAGCACTTTTTTTATTACATTATTTTTAAGGACTGAAGTGCTAATATAACTCTCTCACTGTGAAAACGTATCTCTACACCTTAATAAGGCAAGATCGATGTGTGGTGGTAAGTTTTCTCTTGCCTTATTATCTCCAGCATGATCTTAGTGAATTTAGGCCATTATGTCTATGGCGGCGCCCAGGTCCGGCGCAGCACAGCGCCAAAATGACCTGCTTCGGCATCCTTTGCCACCCAATAGCAAACAACTTTTATTAAAGGGATACTGTAGGAGGGTCGAGGGAAAATGAGTTGAACTTACCCAGGGCTTCTAAAGGTCCCCCGCAGACATCCTGTGCCCACGCAGCCACTCACCGATGCTCCGGCCCCGCCTCTGGTTCACTTCTAGAATTTCAGACTTTAAAGAGACTCTGAAGCGAGAATAAATCTCGCTTCAGAGCTCATAAATAGCAGGGGCACGTGTGCCCCTGCTAAAACGCCGCTATCCCGCGGCTAAACGGGGGTCCCTTCACCCCCAACCCACCCCCTGCAAAAGTGTGTCGTAGAAAGGTTGCAGAATTTCCCTTCCTGGAGGCAGGGCTAACGGCTGCAGCCCTGCCTCCAGTCGCGTCTGTCAGCGGCGCATCGCCGCCTCTCCCCCGCCCCTCTCAGTGAAGGAAGACTGAGAGGGGCGGGGGAGAGGCGGAGATACGCGCTGACAGACGCGCGTGGGGCAGGGCTGCGGCGGTTAGCCCTGCCCCAACCAGGAAGCGCTCCCCGGGTGTATCGAGGGGGATTTGGGGGTGAAAGGACCCCCGTTAAGCCGCGCTATAGCGGCGTTTTAGCAGAGGCACACGTGCCCCTGCTATTTATGAGGTCTGAAGCGAGATTTATTCTCGCTTCAGACTCTCTTTAAAGTCTGAAAACCACTGTGCCTGCATTGCTGTGTCCTTGTTCCAGCTGATGTCACCAGGAACGTACTGCGCAGACACAGACCATACTAGGCCTGCGTAGTACGCTCCTGGTGACATCAGCGGCATCGAGGACACGGCAACGCAGGCGCAGGGGTTTTCAGACTTTAAAGTCTGAAATTCCAGAAGTACGGGAGGCGGGGCCGGAGCATTGGGGAGTGGCTGCACGGGCACAGGATATCTGTGGGGGACCATTAGAAGCCCCGGGGAAGTTCAACTCATTTTCCCCCGACCCCCCTACAGTATCCCTTTAAATCAGAGCGAAGTTTACAACCAGGATACATTATGTTCTTCACCCTAGGAGAAGTTTCAAAATCTGCTTTTTAAAAAAATAAATAAAGAATTGCATAGTTCCAACTGGGAGAAGCCTAAGATAACCAGCCAATTGGAAAAGGAGATGCAGAAGTGAATGTCCAGTATTAAGGATGCAGATTCTGTGCTCAGTACCTTTAAACAGATTTGTGACGCCAAAGCAGGACTTTGTCAACTAATATATTTATTTGGGATACAGACGTTGCTTAGTGGAGTTCATCTTTCCCAGCCGCCTAATAATTATTCATCATTGATCAGTTCAAAAGAACAAAACTACTTTCTGAATATCAGACGTACATTAGGGAAAAGAGTGAATGATCATACTTTTATTTGGCACTAGGAGAAAAAGTCGGCATTTCATCATTCCCAGTTCTCAGGATATTTAGGGTTGAAGTCCACCTCCAATCTTGCTTGTCGGACATAAAAATCAATTCCTAACAATTGTTAGCCTGGTCCCCTGTGTGCAGTTAGTAGACCTAGGACTGCATTGTATTGGTGTATTCCATTCTCAGCATTATTCTATCAGTTTTACTTTAGTTCTGCAGTCCTAAACATATTCTAAACTGGAGCCCATATTGGGGTAATCAGAATAACATACATAAAGGGCTTGATTCAGTAAACGGTGCTAACCCAGTTAGCACGCCTAAAGTCTTTAGATGTGAATTTATCATGCCTAAACTAACTTTAGGCATGATATAGGGCTTTTCACAGGCGTGCTAACACTTAGCACGGTTTACTGAATCGAGCCCAAAGTCTTGTAATGTATTGCAATCTGCTCTACTCATCATGCGGTAAGAGTTTTATGCACATTATTTTGCTTACCTCAGTTTAGTTCATACACCCCTTCCCTTTGTCACTACATAGTGTAGTCTAGGAAGCAATGACCAATTAAAGGACACCCGAGGTGAAAATAAACGAATGAAATAAACAATTGTATCTATCCTCCTTCTCCTAAAAATTAATTTTTAAGATATTCCACAGTTTTATTTTATATTCAAATCTACTTTTTTAAGTTTTTACTGTTTTATTGTTTTTACTCAATTCATTGAAGTTTGCCAGAGCTAAAATCTATGAACTATTGACCATTTTTATCTCTTTCCTGCTCTCAGAAGCCATTTTCTGCTAGGAAAGTGTTTTATAGTTGTAATTTCTTACCAGTGAGGGTGACACTGTAGTCTGACCCAGTCCTGACTCAGACAGGAATTGCCACGTACATACCTGATGTTTAACTCTTTCAGGCAGAGAAAGAAAAAATATATATATATTGAAAGGGGAGGTAGGAAGGAAGGAGGGATTAAGGGAGTCATCTGGCTACCTATACTGGAGGGAAAGGGGGGAGGAGTCATCTGACTACCTATACTGGGAGGGGGGGTCATCAGGCTACCTATACTAGAGGGAAGGGTGGGAGGGGACATCCAGCTACCTATACTGGAGGGGGAGGGGTCATCTCGCTACCTATACTGAAGGGGTGCGGCTGGTGACAGTGGCCTTAGGCGGTAAAGAGTACAAATCCGGCCTTGCTTTTATATTCTCTCTGTTTAGGGCCACTCTACGCTAGCATGCTGTGTGTCACCTTGACCCTTATTTATAACATGTGGCAAGGTAACTACTGAATCTGAGTCTATACAAAAACCCCAGTGACACAAGGCAGTAACACGGATGTCAAATAAATGATGCTGGCAGCACATTTTAGGCAGTGCAGCAATAAATATGTTTTACAAAAAGCATAAAGGGAATTAAGGCTCGCAGGGAAGGATTTGTTCTCTATGTGATCAGAGAACAAGAGCGCTGCGCTGCCAGAAAATAATATACAACAAAGCAGCAACTGTTTGCCACAATTGTCAGATCCAAACAGCAAATAAGTAAAATCAATTTTGCATTACATCATTGATTTTTTTTTTTCTGTAGAACGGTAAAACATATATCTACACTGTCCTTAAAATAGTACTAAAATTTCTATTTACTTACTTGATCTTTCAAAGCATTACGAATAGAGCAAGAAGTACAGAGCCGGGCATCCGTATTATATTTTTTCCAATGCTTATTTAATAGACCATTGGGTGCAGGTAGTTATAGCAACAATGAAATGCTAGGGCGACCTGACAGTCAGTTTGCGGGTCCCCCGCTTCGTCAGAGGCCAAAAGTCAAGAATGAAGAGGTTTCCCCAGTATAAATACCTAAGTATAATGAGCCTTGGGTATGTTTACTGGGGAACCACTCTAAACATACCCAAGGCTCATTGTACTTGGGTATTTATACTGGGGAAACCTTTCCATTGTTGACCTATGACCTCTGACGAAGCGGGGGACCCACAAAATGACTGTCAGGTTGCCCTAGCATTTCATTGTTGCTGTAGCTACCTGCACCTAATGGATTAGTAAATTGGAAAAAATAGAACACAGGTGCCCGGCTCTGTACTCGTTGAGCTTTCAAAACCGTTACCCTGCCAGTTGTGACCACGGTGCTTTTCCCAGCATCCATTTCTGCTTATAGGACTCTATTCATATTGCGCCTTCATATCACAGAGTCCTTTTGCAGAGTATATACACTGGCTGAGGGCAGGGGCATACATACAAATCACATGGGGCCCCCCCAAGCAAAGCTTTGACTGGGTCCCTGTAATGTTCACAACCCTTTCCTTGCTACCCGCCCTTCGCCTTCACAGCCTGGGGCCCACCTTTCATGTTGCCACAAAAATACCTGATCTAAAGGATGGACTCCTCTACTAGAGGGACAGAAGGTTAGTATTTTTTTTTGGGGGGGGGGGGGGGGGAGGATCTATAGCTCCCCTCCCGGAACTCCCGGAGCTTTATTAGAAATCTCATCATTTTCTCATCTCAATGTTTTCTGTGAACTTAAACTGGAGCCTAATCTGTATTTTTGTGATATTTTTCAAATAAAATGTTTTATCGACATACCATATTTAATATTCTTTAAAAAAAATGACAGGTATGTTGTTCTTGGCATGCATCAGTCAGGAAAGTGCGTTAGATCAATTCAGATTGGACAGCATTTCCCCATAACGTGATATTAAGCATGCAACATACATGACATTTGACACCAGCGATGATTGTTATCAGTGATGAGCGAAAATGACGATATTCTTTTCACATTAATTTCGCAAATAATAATGTAAAATTTACTTTCCAGAGAAGATGCCTTTCGAAAATCATTTTGTAATATGTTTAGGATTTGACACTTTTTTTTTTTTTGCTATTTTTAGCTTTAAAGGGTCATTTGCTATTGACTCATGAATCGCAATTTAGACAAAAATTCTGGCAATCTTGGTGAAAAAATTTGGAGAAATGTATTTTCACTAATATATTTTGTAGGTTGAAAGTAGGATTTTAGATGCAAAAATGACTGTGGCTAAAATTTGCAAGCAACACTGATTCTTACACAAAGGGTTATCGAGCGGGTATCTATATTTTGACAGCCAGAAATGTTTAAAACTTGGTGTTGTCCCTCCTGAGTATGCCTTGTTCCCTTATTCTCTTTACAGAATATAAAGTCACATTGCTAACATAATCTCTGCAGCAGTCATCGTCTACTGTCCCTAGTGTCCTAGACTAAGGGTTTTGTTTTCTTTACGGGGGTACATGTAGTAGCAATTAACTTATTTGTATATTTTTGGTACGTTTGAGAAAACCCAAAGTGCCCAGAGCAAACCCTCTCAGACACGGGGAGAACATACAAACTCTGTGCAGATAGTGTCCTTGGACTAGTGACCTTGGCACTTCAAGGCAAGAGTGCAATCCACTATGCCACTGGTCCACCCATTGCTTACAAGTATATTTTTTTGCAGTAGCAAAAAATTCATAGTAAAATATTTGTTTTCATCTACCTAATTTAAAGGTAACCTTAAGTCAGAAAAAAAAGGAGTTTTACTCACCTGGGGCTTTCCTCAGCCCCCTGCAGCTGATCGGTGCCCTTGCCGTGTCCCTCCGATCCTCCTGTCCCCGCCGGTGGCCACTTCCGGTTTTGCCGTCACCGTCCGTAAGGCTGGGAACGCGAGTGATTTTTCGCGTTCCCAGCCACAATATCTCCTCCTGTGCTGCTATTGCGGCAAGGAAGGATGATACAAAGAACATTAGTAGCAAAGAAAAGGGTCTTGTGTTGTTTTCCAGTACAGGAAGAGTAGTATCTATGCAAAAGAGCTTCTCTGAGCTAGTCAACGAACTTGATCAAACTCAGTGCTGTGTTTAAAGAGCTGAAACAGCCAAGAAGAATGAGAGACAGCTTGAGATAAGGTTTTCATGCAGGAAAGATCAAGGAGCCATTACTTCTGCTCTGTTTTACAGGTTAAAATAGTGTGGATTCTAAACTGTGACCGGATATTACTTTGTTGTATAAATGGGCTATCATGAAATAGGGACATTTTTGGAGTATGTATTTTCTTTATGAATTGACTGTCCTATTTTCTCCTATACTTCAGACAATAGATTTTCCACCTATGTGCAGTACCAAGAAAAGTGATATACTGTATATTGACAATTTGGAAGCATCCTCTCCAACACAGCAAACTTTTTGGACTGCTGCCAGAGGAGTAGCTATGGGTGGGCAAGGGGGGACATATGTCCCCGGGCGCAGCACTGTGAGGCCACTCAGCACGGCCTTTGCACCCCCACGTGTGTGAGAGGTGGCTTGCATCTGCCCGGAGTGCCCCTGCAGAGGAGTGTAGTAGCATTCAGAGCAACAGAAAAAGCGGGTCACATGTGGCTATCTAAAGGGGGATACATTTGGCTGTTTAAAGACAGGTACATCTGGCTGTCTAAACGGGGGAAGGGGGCACACTTGGCTCTTAAAAGGGAGGGGGGCAATATAACTTTCTATGGGGGAGGCACATCTAGCTATCTAATCAGCATTTGTACATTTGACTCCACTCATGGCCATGACCACATTGTGATGCGTGGCTATGCCTATTTTGTCCAGAGGGGGGGGGAGGCACAAAAGCTGTATTTGTCCCCAGGCACTGAACACCTTAGCTATGCCTCTGACCGCTGCCAGCCTACATGGTACTATGTGCCATTGGACAAGCCCAGATTTGTACTTTTTACACCCCTAGGCTAACTACTTTCTTCTAGCTCCCGTTTCATGTGCAGAAGCCCCCCCTCCCCACTCTATGTTTAGCCCCCTCTTCTATACGTAGCATTCAACAGCAGCCCGTATCTTTCAATTACAGCTCCATTGGATTGGGCATCAACTCCCCTCTTCTGTGTCTTGCTTTCTATTTGCAGCCCCTCATCCACATGCAGCAACCCCTCTTCCATACTCCCTTGGTAAGGGGCCACCCAAGACCTGGACCTCTGTGGCCTTTCCATAAATCCAGCATGACTGTTAAAGAGCAATGCTCTGTTGTGCCTCACAGACTGATACATTGGGAGTATTTTAGCACGTTTTTACCTGCCTCAGCCCACATATACTCAAAGACGGCAATTCCTAGATCTTTTTCTCGCTTCACTTTAAAGTTACCCTTGACAGTTGCTCCTTCTGACATTAGTGAGTTGTAGATTACGATATGCTTTTAGTTTGCCAGCGAGGGTTCAGAATAAAAATGTGTATGTCAGAAGGCAGTGACGGGTGTGGGAGTGACATTCTATCTACACAATGTTTCATTTGCATATACCTATACAATTCTATTTCTAGAATTTTGTGGGAGGCTACAATATCGCTGAAAGCTTTCATACCTTCTTTGTTTTCATAATTTGATTTAGAGTATCTATGCCTGCTTTTTTCCCTAGCTAGTTAATTCAATATTCTTGATGAAATAATGCATAATTTAATGATTGTGTTTAAAGTTTTACAGTTGGTTTTCAGTTGATTAGAATTACAAATAAACTTGTAACTTCCAGCTTTAGATTGCACTGAGTTACATGCATGGGAAGGGAAATCTTGGCTCATTAAAGGACAATTGAAGTGAGAAGAATACAAAGGCTGCCATATTTATTTCCTTCTAAACAATGCCAGTTGTCTGGCAGCCCTGTTAGGCTATTTGGCTGCAGTAGTGTCTGAATAACACCTGAAACAGGCATGCTGCTAATCTTGTCAGATCTGACAATAACATCAGAAACACCTTATCTGCTGCATGCTTGTTCAGGGTCTAGAGCTAAAGGTATTTAGAGGCAGATGATCAGCAGGATAGCCAGGCAACTGGTATTGCTTAAATGGAAATAAATATGTCAGCCTCCATATTCCTCTGGCTACATTTGTCCTTTAAAAAAGCTGATAGAAAAGCGGCAAACACTTTACAACGGATAGTTGACTGTTCAGTTTGTATCTATGGCTTTTCAAGGGCTAGGTTTCATGCAGGCCAGTGTTTCCATAGGGGCAACTGGGAAATAGCTCAGGGACCCAGAGCTGGGTGATTGGCCCACAGGTTATTCTCCCCCACGGTTAATGATTGTCCCCGTGGCCTCATTTTGCTGCGGAGTACTTGCAGCAGAGTATTCTCACCGGTCTGGCCAGGGGGTGCTCCCTTTCCTTTCAGCATCCTTTCGTCTCCAACCCAGCGGCGTCTCTGTCCCCGTGACCCAGTGGCATGTTACATTGGTACATACATGAGTTCATACATGCCGGCAGGGAATGGAGAGGAGGCAACGTCAGAGATGGAGATGCAAGGACACTAATGAAATGAGGGAGAGCGCTGGTCGTACCGATGAATTTGCTCCACTGCAAGTACTCTGCAGCAAAATCAAGGGTGGTGGGGGGGACAACCTAATACTACAGTATCTGCTGCTACCTGGGTGGTGGGGAACAATGGGGCCATCTTGGGAGGGTACCTTATACTGCTGTATTGAGTCCAGGAGAGCCCCATGTTTATTTTTGCCCGTGGCGCCATTTTATCTAGAACTGCGCTTGATTCCAAGAGTGCCTAGATTCATCTAAAGGTGATCATGCACTAGTTGATTATTTTCAATAGAATAGACCAGGGCTGGGCAAACTGCAGCCCGTGGGCCAAATCTGGCCATTAGTGTTTCAAATCTGGCCTGCCAATAGAGGACCGCATTCCTCTCCTCTCTCCCTCCTGACAGGTTTAACTCACCAATCGCAGCTTCCAGGGCTGATCTCCATGGCCACAACAGCATCATGAGACCTGCTGTTAGTATGTGCCAGCATGTCACATGACGGCACTGTGGCCATGGAGATCATTGCTGGAACTTTCGATAGCTTTGGAAAAGACCCATCACATTGTATGAATCTTTGAGTTTTATCAGAGTAAAACTGTGACAAGAAACCCCATCCCCTTCCTGGACCGCCATGGGCCTCCTGACAGGAAAACATATAGCAATTGAGGCCATTAGGCCTCTAGTCAGTTCACGGCTGACGTCAGTTTGCATTTAAAGGGTTGCGGTTTTAGTGTGGTGGTGGTTGTAGACATTTGTGTGAGTTTTTCCCTGTACATCTGCCTCACCCTTTCTTGCAAGGTTGCTATCATGGCTTTGGATGCTGTTGCTAATCCCATCCGCTGGCCACTGCTGTTGTGAAGCTCTGAAGAATTATGAGAGTTTTGTGGAGCTTCTGCTTCTCTATGTGTGTGAGATAAAAAGCGTTACTAATTCATAGATTTGAGATCTGACATACTTCAATGAAGGTGTCATTGAGCACAATGAGCAGAGGCAATGAAACAGTAAAAACTTAAAAACTAGATTTAAATATCAAATAAAACTGTGGGATATCTGAAAAAGTCATTTTTAGGAGAAGGAAGATAGATACAATTGTTTTTCCCATCAGTTTATTTTCACCTCGGTTGTCCTTTCAGTTCCATTCTTCTGCTTACTCTGTATGACCTCACCTTTAAAGATAAAGACAACCCTTTAGTGTCTGAAGCAGACCCCAATTATTGCTTAGAAACATCAGCTTTGGAGGTCAGTCATTTTCTCAATTTGCAGAAGATGAGTTTTCATGCCTGCTAAAACAGAGACAGCTCTGGCCAGCTTGGTAAGATTGCAGAGTGCATTAGTAAAACTGTAATTAAAGGATACCCGAAGTGACATGTGACATGATGAGATAGACATGTGTATGTACAGAGCCTAGCACACAAATAACTATGCTGTGTTCCTTTTTTTTCTTTCTCTGCCTGAAAGAGTTAAATATCAGGTATGTAAGTGGCTGACTCAGTCCAACTATAAAACTCTTTCCTAACAGAAAATGGCCTCTGAGAGCAGGAAAGAGATAAAAAGGGTCAATAGTTCATAGATTTTTAGCTCTGTCATACTTCAATGAATGTGTCATTGAGCAAAAACAATAAAACAGTTAAAACTCAAAAAGTAGATTTAAACATAAAATATAACTGTGGTGTAACGATTGTGGAACTTTCCCCGTGATCAGCGCACAACGCGTGCGCTGACACGGCGGAAATCCTCCACAAGCGTATAATTTGCAGGAACCCAGCAAAAGGTGCTACGCACCCGTAGAGGGTAAATTCCTGTCGGCAGATGGCGCTGTTGAGTGCAGAGGAACCAATCCTCTGTACCTCCACAAATGCCAGACAGGAATTGTACGAAACGCAGAACGCAATCGCAAGAGAGGCGATTGCGAATGAGAATGAGCAAAGGGACAGGTTGTATGTGTGTGTGCCAATCCAGTCGCCACCCCGCAACCGCACACACACAACAGCAGATATGAAATAAGAACGTGATCGCGAGAGGTGCGATCGCCAGACGAGACACAAGACAGATCAGAACAGAATACGAGGTTAGCAAAGGCACAGCAAATAATACAATGAGGAGATACGGAAAATAACAAATGCTAGCTAACCGCGAACACCGCACTCATTCGCAACAGTGCACGCGGTTATGAGCGGTCTCCACGTGATAAGCACAATAGAGACAAGCACGCCTAACTAACCATTAACAGACAAACATGAAACAGAGGACGCGAGCGCTTGCTTAACGGTTACCTCACCGAGCCTCCAGCAAGCGTAGCAGACAGACACACGAAAACAGGGACAAGCGAGAGATAGGATCCCCAGCGCTAGCGAAAAGTAGCTAGTGCGATCCCAGGAGACAGAACAGAAGGATCCCCAGCGCTAGCAAAAAGTAGCTAGTGCGATCCCAGGAGACAGAACAGAAGGATCCCCAGCGCTAGCAAAAAGTAGCTAGTGCGATCCCAGGAGACAGAACAGAAGAGATAGCTGGTAGCAACCGCTGCACCAGCTATACTCCAAGAACAGAGATCAGAACCATTTCCTGTCAACCACCATAGGGACAGGACAATGGCAAACAGGCAAGACAAGACAGAACAGGCAATACAGATAATACAATCCTAACAGCACTAGGGAAATCTGCCTAGCGCAGATTTAGGAATTACTCTAAGCTGATTTTCAAACAGAGAGCAAGGCTGACACCCCACCAGGAGTGTTACATAGGACGAAATCCTTATGAACAGCGAAGCATTGTGGGAAAGACATAGTACTTATAGTACACGCCTCCAATGAATGTGGCCAGGCAATTTGCATGACAACGTATGCAAATTCCTCTGCAAGCACAAGCTGCAAAACTGACAGAAGCTCTTCTTTCCAGAGTCCTGCAACATGCAAACCTACACAATGGTAAAAAGGCTGCCTGCCTGCACAGGCAGCTGAGCAAATCATCACATGTGGAATATAAAAGTCATTTTTAGGAGAAGGTATTGTTTATTTCATTCGTTTATTTTCACGTTGGGTGTCCTTAAAGGTTCCAGCGATGGGATCTCTATCCGCCATCGTCCTCCCAACGTATTGCTTCAGGTGACAAAAAGTCTCATCGTCCTCACAATGTATTGCTTCAGGTGACAAAAAGTCTACATCCGGCACTGGTGCTTACTAATGCAAATATAAACAGAAACTCATTTCCTTTCACTCCATATTGGGACTCCCATGATGTACTAATTCAAACCGGATTTGTCCTTTCTATTACAATTACTTTTCCTTCATATTTACAGTACTTTTGAAAATATGAAATAATATATCAATTTAAAGGATGGGAATAAAGTTTAGAGTTGTTAACGAAACACATTTTTCATTAGAAAATATAGATGCCATAGATCTGTACTTCAGTCCTGAAAGAGGGACAAATGAAGAAAAAAAAGGACCAAGAGATTTGGTTCCCAAAGAGGGACTGTCCATAAGGACAGCTAGGAGTTATGCAGCCTTCCCAATCAAGACATGATGGCTGTCAGGCTTGTCTGGTCAATGACTATAGGTCAGGCTGTATGCCCATATGACTGACCATTAGCCCAGCCCGTAACACCTGCACAAACTCCTACCTAGTACAAAACTATAATAACCCTGCAGGTAGATGTAGCATACAGACTGACAGATAGTATCCACCAAACAGAACCAATAGCAATAATACAAAGCACAGTATCACAATGATATAGTCACCTGAGGCCTGACGGATGAGGCAATCCAGATGAGAGTCAGATGACTGCAAGCAGGAGTAATGGTATACAGATCAGGTGCTTGGAGATAGCGTTGTCAGTACTAGCCAGTTGTCAGGGCAGGCAGTGTTCATGCAAGTCCTTATCCAGTCAGAGGTCGATCCAGGTGACAATCAAACAGAGTCCAGGTACAATGGCAGAGTCGGCAACAGGTGATCCAATAGAGAGTGATCAGGAAACCAGCAAAGTCGGCAACGGGTGATCCAATATATCGTGGTCAGGAAACAAGCAGAGTTGGCAACGGGTAATCCAATCTAAAGTAAGCGTGGTCAAGATACAAGGCAAAATCGGCAACAGGAGTCAAAAGGTTTTTGTGAGCACATATCCAGCAACAAGCCAAAAGCTAATGCTTTCACGGGCAACGTCTGGGGGTGCTCACCTGAGTTAAATATAAGGACTAACCAATCAGAAAGCAAAAGCATCCAAAATGATCATTGTGGCTTGTCAGCGGGTCAACTGACACGCCATACACACACGATGTGGCTATTGTTTACATCGGCAGAGTGCATACTGAGAGCGCGTCTGCCGCCTATCCAATGGGAGCTGAGCGCCATGCGCTCCAGTGACGTCAGCGGCCTGCCGAGACCCAGAGGCTTGCACCTCAGCGTGGGTCTCGGTGTTCTGCCGCCCTGAGTGCCCCGAGGATCTTACAAAGGCGTTGTGGCTGGCCACTCACTCAACCCCTCTCTCACAGGGGTCTATGGAGCAGAGTGTTGCAGCCAATAGGGGGCAGGGGTTTGCAGGAAGTAGCTCTATCACTCATTTATTAACCACAAGAAAATATGTGGACAAGTGACCAAGGTCAGTGTCTCTGTAGGGTCACATTGGGTGATTGCCTGGGGCTCCAAGCACCTTAGGAACCCCACAAATCAGAAACTGTAGAGATCAAAAGTTTACTTTCAATATGAAAATGTAAGGGGCTCCAAATTCACTTTTGCCCTAAGCCCCATTTTACCTAAAACTGGCACTGCATGTGACCACCATTGAAAATTATAATATTTATGGGTTTCTATGTATCTGAAAAGTTTTCTAAATAATCTAGAACAGGGGTGTCAAACTCAAGTATGAAGCGGACCAAAACTGAACACTAGGACCAAGCCGCAAGCCAACCTCAATGTCTAGCGACCGTCTCTTTCCCTTATAGTTCCATGGTATCTAATAGCCCCCTTTCCTCCCCTGTACATTGCCTTGTTGTCTAGTGGCCCTTCACCCTCCTCATCCCTTTTCTATACTGTTCCTTGTGTATAGTTGTCCTCTCTCCGTCCCCTATACAGTTCCCTGGTGTCTAGTGCCCCCCCTCCCCATACAGTTCCTTGGTGTCTAGTGGCCTCCCTCCCACCCCTAAACAGTTCCCCTGGTGTCTAGTTATTCCCCCATATGGCTTATCTGGTGATCTAGGGCTTCCCTGGTAGTCTAGAGTGGCCAAACATAATGCAAAGTGGGGAAACACTTGTGGGCCAAATTTGATGGTTCTGCAGGCTGGATTTCACCAGGGTTTACTATGTATAATCTAGAGTGAGCAGGAGGAGGTTAGAGCATTTATAAAAAGAAATCACTGGACAAGGACTTTAAATTAGAATGTGTTCCATCCCTGAGTGACACAGGATCAAGCAGCAATATTCTGACTGGCAATATTCTGCTTCCCAAGAAATCCTGTTCCAGTTATCAGCTTCTCTCGCTCACTGGTCATACTGCTATATAAAAAACGAATCCTGATACCTGACCTCGCGAGTTTAAGTGATCCTCCAATCCTCCACCTGCCAACCACACATCCGCATGCAGCTCCGTACTACAGTCACTCTCTACATAAGAGCACTGAAGGCCTCTCATAGGATCGCTTTATTGTTCAGGATATCATCCAAATAAATCATCTCAGTGGACACGAGTGTAGAATGAGCATTTCTGCCTTTCACACTTAGAGACGTTAATGGTGTCTCTCGAGCCACGGGTTTCTAGAGACGGTAATTAAGTCTGGCACTGGGCAGACAGGGCTCAGGCCCTATTAATAGAGCGGAGGGTCCACCTTTTTACATGCAAGCAAAAATAAAATCAGCTGTCACCATTAACCCCTGTCTGAGAAGGAAGAAGTACTGAGCGTGGAGCTGGTCTCCACAAGCTGACTGCAACTTAACGGGGACTGGGAACTATTCTCATCAGGATCAGTAGACGTTTCCCTGCAAAAGAACAAAAAAAAAAGTAACTTAGGAGGAGCTGAACTTTTCTGTCTATAAGGCGTCTTGATGGTATTTTGGAAGTTACAAAACATTGTGGGATAAGGTAAGCCCTCGATTGTTCTGTCTGCTTATGCTGTCAACATCAACAGTACTCAGACTTTCTTACTGGCCAGAGCCCTGATTCTGTGAGCTTTTCTCCTGAGTTTTCTCACATGAGATGTCTCTTCTCCTTCTCAAAATAACGTCTTGCAGTTTAATGGAAACACGAGGTGAAAATAAACTGCTGAGATAAACAATTGTATCTATCCTCCTTCTGCTAATTTTTTTTTTTTTTTTTTTTTTTTTTTAATATATCCCACAGTTTTATATTATTTTTAAGGTCACGTTCACAGTGCCACGTTGCGGAGCTGCGTTATAAAGTCTTATAACGCTGCTTACCGCACAGCAATAATCCTATCGGACGTTCACAGTGCGACTTTAACGTGAAAAATCTTACGTTATGGTAACTCACTGCTTGCTTTGCGTTACCACTTAACGCAGACACGTTGCGACTTTAACATTGCATTACAACGCAACGTCCCACTGTGAATGCGACCTGAATCTACCTTTTAAGTTATTACTGTTTCATTGTCTCTGCATAATTTGACGCATGCATTGAAGTATGGCAGAACTAAAATCTATGAACTATTTTCCCTTTTTATCTCTTTGCTGCTCTCAGAAGCCTGTCAGGAAAGTGTTTTATGGCTGTTGTTCCTTATCAGTGAGGATTACACTATAGTCTGACCCAGTCTCGACCTGTACAGAAACTGCCACTTGCATACCTGATTTTAACTCTTTCAGGCAGAGAAAGAAAAAAAGGAACATAACATAGTTATTTGTGCTTGGCTCTGTACATACACATCTGTATCATCATGTCACATGTCACCTCGTGTACCCTTTAAGTAAGGTTTGAGATTTCTTTTTTTTTTTTACCTTATTTTTCTAATATTTGTCTTGCCAGATGCTGAAAATGTATTTTGCAGATAAAATGAGAAAGGCTCATTGGGCTCGTTTTTTCCACTGTATGCGATCCGTGATCTGCAAAACACTAAGACACCAGCGACGTTATGACATCACAAGAACACATTTCCATTAGTGCAATCCGATTTAGGCCCAAATGCAAACACACTGCATGCTGAATTTTTCCTGCATTTAGATTAAGGTCCATTTCATTTTTTTCCTTAGGGTGCCCACTAATGATGCAATCTTGATTGTACAATCCTACCACTTCCACTTTTGTGTAATATGTAATATGGGAGACTTCCTAAAGTATCCATTCAATGTACAGTATATTCACTCAGTTTACCCTTCTACCACACAGATTTGGTGAGATTGTACAATCAAGATTGTAACATTAGTTACATTTTAACTACCACTTAATTGAAATCTACGTTGATCTGGCTACCAGAGTGTAGATTTCAATTCACTGCCGCAGCGCGCATCTGCCATCGACGCTCCCGCCAATCTCGCCGCTAAATTCCCGCTGTCTCCCATCGCAGCTCACTTGCCCTGTCAGTCTCTATGACAGCAGAGCCCTGTCTATCAACGTAAGCAACTCCCATTGGCTTACATTGATAGACATGGTCAGGAGCCAATGAACGCGGCTCCTGTCCGGCTAACATGACTCTGCCGTCACAGAGACGGCAGAGTGGGTGTCCTGGGGAACCCGGCGTGCAGGGTGGATGGCGGTTGTGGCGGGTATGTGCGACGATTCGTCTGTATTCCGTTGTTATTATACCAGCATTCTTTGGTCCTTAAAGAATACCCGAAGTGACATGTGACATGATGAGATAGACATGTGTATGTACAGTGCCTAGCACACAAATAACTATGCTGTGTTCCTTTTTTTTCTTTCTCTGTCTGAAAGAGTTAAATATCAGGTATGTAAGTGGCTGACTTAGTCCTGACTCAGACAGGAAGTGACTACAGTTTGACCCTCACTGATAAGAAATTCCCCCTTTTAACTCTTTCCTGCTCTCAGAAAGCCATTTTCTGCTAGTAAAGTGTTTTATAGTTGGCATTTCTTATCATTGAGGGTCACACTGTAGTCACTTCCTGTCTGAGTCAGGACTGAGTCTGCCACTTACATACCTGATATTTAACTCTTTCTGGCAGTGAAAGAAAAAAGGAACACAGCATAGTTATGTGTATGCTAGGCACTGTACATACACATGTCTATCTCATCATGTCACATGTCACTTCAGGTATCCTTTAAGGGGGCTGAGACCGCTGGTACTTAAGTGGTTAAGGAATTTTCAGAAAAACGCAATCACTTAATGAAACTGAACAATCTCATGAAATCATGTTAAAAGGCTTTGGTGTGAAAAGAAAAAATTGCAGTGAGCAAGTTTTAGAGGAAAATAAGCCAAGTCATTAGGTCCAAAAATTGCTTATCACTAGTACTACTTGTGTCCTTCTTTTCTGATCTGAATGGTCATGAGTATAAATAGGAGCAGGTTTGTGTGTATTATTAAGGGGACAGCCTAGCTTGAGAAATGAACGCTGTTCAGAAACGTCGCTGTGATGTTTGTTGCCATTGACAAATACAGTAAAAGAGCATTTGGATGGTACCGGCATCTTCTTCTTTTTGTCCTTCTTTTCTTCTTGACATGAACGAACAGATGTAATACTAGTGACCCATTGGGCCCAACCACACGGATGTTTGGTCCAAGGATTGTCTCTACCCACTATGGCATTAGAATCGCTGTCACAGCTTTGTGTGCTGATGCAGCAGTCATACAGTGCTTAGAAACACTGTGCATTTGGAGAGGAGTGTGCATGCACAGCACAGCGGCGTAGTTGGTTCTCGCCTTACAACGCTGGGTCCCCTGTTTAAGTCCCAGCCAGGGCACTATCTGCAAAGTTTGTATGTTCTCCCGTGTCTGCATGGGTTTCCTCCAGGCATTCTGATTTCCTCCAGCATCCCAAAAACATACAGATAAGTTAATTGGCTTCCCCCTAAATTGGCCTTAGACTATGATACATACACTACACGATACATACATAGATATATGACAACTGACAAGACCATATCCTTTGTACAGTGCTGTGGAAGATGTTGGCCCTATATAAACGCTAAATCCTAATAGCACAGGACAGAGAGCCTTAGGTGGAATCCATCAAGATACAACTTGGTTTACCTTTAAAGGATACCCGAACTGAAATGTGACATAATGATATAGACATGTGTATGTACAGTGCCTAGCACACAAATAACTGTGGTGTGTTCCTTTTTTTCTTTCTCTGCCTGAAAGAGTTAAATATCAGGTATGTAAGTGTCTGACTCAGTCCTGACTCAGACAGGAAGTGACTACAGTGTGACCCTCACTGATAAGAAATTCCCCTTTTTTTACCTCTTTCTTGCTCTCAGAAGTCATTTTCTGCTAGGAAAGTGTTTTATAGTTGGAATTTCTTATCAGTGAGGGTCACACTGTAGTCACTTCCTGTCTGAGTCAGGACTGAGTCAGCCACTTGCATACCTTATATTTAACTCTTTCAGGCAGAGAAAGAAAAAAAGGAACACAGCACAGTTATTTGTGTGCTAGGCACTGTACATAAACATGTCTATCTCATTATGTCACATTTCAGTTCGGGTATCCTTTAACACAACGCCAAACAAACCTTGTTAAAAAAAAAAGTGTTGAGTCTGCTATGGCTGTTGCTATGTGTACTTATTTCCAGGTGGCCGAACATTTTCTAAGCAAACTAATGACCAGGAAAATAAATGTCATCATGTTTATCTAACCTAGATTATAAAAATTGACTTTAGGTGGCAAAAGCGTGAGATGTTCAAACTGTTCCATGTTGGTTTGTAGTGAGGACTGCTGAAAGCTAGTCAAATAACAGCTGTGTTATTTTATTATTATTTTTTTTTATAACTCAGGTTGTCCTGGATTTATGACTAATAAGTTCTTGGTGTCAGTGCATGGACATGACTACAGCTGCATAACTGTTATTTAAAGTAAACCTGAACTGAAAAATAAAATTCAAAATATACATACACACGTCATACTTACCTCTCGTATAGTCTACTTATCAATCTCTTTTTCTTCTACCGCGTTCTGTTTGTTTGCTGTGATCAACGGAATTCTCTGTTTTCCATTTTAAAAATGGTGATGACCTTGTAACAGGTTCTGGGTTATCACTCCGTTAATTGTAATAACGCCCACTTTAGCGATAGGGAAACATGAACATTACCTTGCACATCATTTGTGCTTTCGGTTATAACTGACAGCAACTGATATAGTGGAAAAAGGCCCTAAGGCTTCCAGTTCTGACTAGATCTAGTCAGAACTAAAAGGAATCATAGTTAGAAGAAAATGGTGAGCTTCTGAGAGGAACTGACAACGAGGTAAGTATGTAAAATTAATTTGCAGGAACATCATGTGTTTGTTCCCTCTAACTTTTTTTTCACTAACCCCTATTTTTCCCAATATAACCTAAGTAATTGTTACATCTCAATTGTAAATCCGCCTCAGAAATTGGTATCCCGCGAAAACACCGCATTACCACACCACAGAAATTTTATTGCAATTACAGAGCTTGGAAGCATTGGACCAATCACAGGCATCACATTTTTTTCGATCAAGAAAAACAAATGATTATCCATTTTTTTCAATAAAAATCTGATCGAGCATGTTGAAAAATCTTTATATTCCATCCAATACAGGAGTCCACAAACTTTTTTAGTCAAGGGCCGGGTCATCATACTTTAGACTGCTGGGGGGCCAGAGTGTACATAAAATGTTGTAGAAAAACATTACATTGAACCTACGTAGTGTAAACAGCGGCTGGAACACAATTCCCCTCACGCAAAGCAATCAGTGTTCAAAACATACTGTATTTTCAAAAGTCCCCCCAACACTACCCCCTTTCCCCAGTAATTGCAAGGACTGCACATTATCCACCCCTACACACACGCGCCCAAACACAATGGTTTAAAAATTACCTCTAACCACCCCACCACCACCACCACTACCACAATGTTTTTGCACACCAGACAGTGAAGCATACCCAGGTGACCAAACACAAAAGTTAATCCGCTACCCCTGTATACACCTGTAGTGTGCTAGGGTTGATATAGTATGCAAAAAAAGGGGGAGAAGAAAGAAACCCTGTATACAGCACCACTCAGAAAAGCATTATATGGTATCAAAAAATATTATATATCTTTATTATATCAAAATGACAACATATTGCACTTCACATAATATTCAACCATTTAAAAACAATTAAAAGATGGGGCACAAACCCAACAAACACTCTCTGCCATGGTACCACTATGCATAGTACAGTGTACAAGGGTATATATATATATGTATAAACACCAAATATTGAATAACCTCCTATGACCTAAATGTTGGATATTATAATGAATCCTCAGAGGGCTCACTAAGCCCTAATCGGATAGAACCCGGGTTCAGTACTGATTTGTAAAGAGACAGCTAATATCTGTCATGTGTGAAGAAAGAAATTACCACAACCTAAAAATCAAAACATTATTAGTGGACAACGTGATCAATTGTGTATAAATACCATTGGAATAATGTTGCATAGAAAAACGCTATAGGAAAAAGCAGGACCAGTGAATAAACAGGGGACAGCCTGTAGTGAAAAAGAGAGGACAATACTTAGCCCAGTGTGATGAAGATGGAGGCAGGCACAGCGAGGCAGAGAGAGGCAGAAGGTCCCCTCAAACGGACCAACTAGTTTCGCGGGTGTCAATCCGCTTTTTCAAGATGCAGAGGAGACCGTGACCCAGGTGACCACCTGCCATACAATTGGACAGCAGTGCCACCTAATGCAGAATTGAATTGGAAGCCAGCGAATTACTTCTTGCTGGCTTCCATGTGGAAACGTGGTGCCAGCACTGCTGCCGCATCTATATGTAATACATTTTGTGTGTGGAGGGCCGGTAAAAAGCCTCAGGGAGCCGCATTCAGCCCGCGGGCCTTAGTTTGAGGACCACTTATCTAACAGAATAATCAAATTTAATTATCTAATTGCAAAAAATGAAAACATTGTACCATGTATGGGCACCATTGAATATGAAAATATGTGTAACGAATTCAAAGACACAAAAAGGTGAGAAAGCCCAACCCTTGCGAGCTTACAATCTAAAGGAATGGGGGGGGGGGGGGCAAGATGTGGGGTAGTATACAACATTCATACTTCGAGGCAGTGTGTTTAGGTTATCTAGCAGTAGTACAACTTGGCCAGAGGTCAAAAGGGGAAGTGGCCTAAGGTATAGCCTATGCCTGATGGAAAAGGTGAGTTTTGAGGGCATGTTTAAAGGTATCAAAGGTTGGAGAGTGACGGTTGTGACAGTTGTGATGTGGCGGGGATTCCAGAGGAGGGGTGAAATATGCTGAAGCACAAATTAAGGTGGAATTGAATATGCTGTGAATGTTTATCCTATTCCAGAATGGTGGGAATAGGTGGGGTTACATAATAATATGTTTACTTATTTCCCATAGATCTTGGCTCCACCCCCTGCCTTTGTTGGTACTTGGACCCTTTCTATTGATTACTCCCCCTCCGACACATGATAAGCTCTGCACTGCTCCCCTCATCCCCTCATCATATGACCACTTCCCAGCTTGCACATTGGTATAGAGGGCAGAGCATCAGTGTCCAGACAGTCTGGCAGTCCACTCCCATGCTGTGTGTGATGATGTCATCATGCTACTATGGAATCACTCACACAAGGTATGGAGACATGCCAGGGATGGGGACAGCCCAGCAAGGGCCTCTGGGAGTTTAAGTTAGGAGCACACAATAACGGTAGCCCAATCTTACTTGTTTAAACCTTGTGGTTCAAACCACAAGTTATGAGCAGCGTCCTAATCACGTGGTGGGTGTCTCATCGAGGGCACCAAACTTGCCAAAAATGTCCCTGTCTGTATATGTCTGGTATTAGGTGAATGCAGCTGTTATGGTGATCACCACAGGGCAATAGTTCACTATGCAGTGTTTTTTAACTACATTAAGAAAGAAGTTACAGTTTCTGTACCTCTTTGTGACCTGTAGGTGTATCCAGTCTGTTGCCCCCAACCCTTAATTTTCAGAAACTAACTCTCAGAAAACATAATTAACCGATCTAGTTTTTAATTAGTATTTTGTATATGTTGTAGAAGCATTGCTAGATCTTTTCCAACAATTTACAGGAAATTTCTAATTAACGTAACATAAATGATTCTGATAAAAGGCCTTGTTCACATGACAAATCGCCAGCGCTATCGCAAGTGCTGAGCTATTTGGTTAGTGATTGTAAAAGCGCGTTTCCCTGTGCTTTGCGCTTAGAAACGCGCTTTTGTAAGCGCATTTGTGGAGTGATGATTTTTTTAGACTTCCTAATGTCAGGAAGTGTATTTATTCAATATATTTATTCATAAAAGGGCTCGGGTAATTGCTACTCAAAGCACTTTTTTAAGTGCTTTGCAATTTCCCTATACTTTCTATTGAACAAAAACGCTCAGAAAATTGTACAGGAGCCGTGTTTCCGATTTAGTACAAAGCGGAGCACTCAAGTATGAACACCCTCATAGGAAATCATTGCACAAGCGCTTTTAGAGCGATTTCAAAAGTCGCCAGCGTTTAAGAAAAAATGAAAACGCTCATAGGGCTTGATTCACTAAAGCGTGATAACTGCTATCACAGCAGTTATCACGCGAACTGGCGCTCGCAAACGTTTCCACGTGAAAAGCATCACTTCACGTGATGGGCTTGATTCACTAACCCGTGATAGGACAAATCACGTTAAACACGAATTTGCACCAAAACGTGAAAATACTTGATGGAAATTTCGCTTATGGATTTCCGAATTACTGTTTGTATGGTAATTACGAAATTATGAATTTGCGACATAGTGGCAAAATTTGCATCCATAATTACTGAAACACGAAATTACTCAAATTTCAGCTCAACACTTGTGAATGGGCCTCAGGGTGCATACACACATCCAATTTTGATTGGCCATTGACTGATCAATATTACCGCCTCCATGTTGTATGAGGGCCAATAGATTTTGAATATTGCAAAAAGATTGTGTAGGTAAATATACTACATGGAGGTTATAAAATTGGTCAGTCATTGGCCAATCAATATTGGATGTGTGTACCAAGCTTTATACATAGTAGAAGAGACCTGGCCTTGTAGCCTTGTACACACTTTCAATTATGATTGCCCAATGGCTGACCAATTTTAGCAGCTCCATGTAGTATGAGGGTCAACAGATATTGAATACTATGAGTAGACTGGGTAGGTAAACTCACATACTACATACAGGTGTTAAAGTTGGTCAGTGATTGGGCAATCATAATTGTAAGTGTGTACCAGGCTGGTACACACCTTCAATTTTGATTGGCTAATGATTGGCCAATTGTACCACCTCCATGAGGGCCACCAGATTTTGAATACCATGAACAGATTGTGTAGGTGAACTCTAACACTACATAGAAGTGATAAAATCGGTCAGAGATTGGCCAATCAAAACTGAAGATGTATGAAGTAAATTGGGTATATGAGAAATCGTTTTTGTTTTTACTTTTTTAGTTTTATCCTATTTTTATAATTTTCAACCATTTATGACTACACAATATCCTACACAACTTTTTATTGTTTAACATGCTATAATGTGAGTGATAGCTATTCGTACTTCTCTTCAGTACTTCCTGTTCAATGTTGTTAAATAATTTATGGTAAAAATGTGTACGATACTGAGGCATTGTTATTGTATTGCTGACCGAGCGTGACTTTACTAATGTGTTCACGTATATTGATGCAAAAATGTTCAATAAAAATAGCAGCTGTCAGCCATACTATCTCAGAAAAAAACAACAAATATATAAGTAGACAAACACTTGCTCTACTTACTGTACATAACATATGTATTGCACTGTCCACGTTTTGATTTTAGTGATTTTTTCACAGTAAAAAAAGAGAAAATCCTTCCTAGCTTTTCATATTTTAACTGAGGCTATTTTGAAGCCATTCCTGATGTCATTTCCTCCATTACTCTCCTCTGCCTGATTGTGTATGCACTGCCCACCCTTCACTATAGAAAGTGCATTGTCTCAGTATGATAAATATTTGCCAATCAGAGAGGAACAGAGGTGTGGGAGGGGAAAACCGGAGGGAAAGAGGCTTCAGCCAATCAGGCTGCATTAGTTAAGTCTGAGGGGAAAGTATAGAAGTAAAAAAGGGACAACCCAGCATGCCCTGCAACTTTCTTTTTGTGTACCAAATTTTGTTTGTACCAAATAAGAGTCAGGTAAACTGAGGAATGATCATTTATCAACAAGAAAAGTAATAGTGATTTTAACTTTTGGACGCCTGGTTAGCATCCTTATTAATTGTTTACCAGATAAAAATAAAGAATTGATATTTGATTTTATGCCCGATAGTTACACTTCAAAAAAAAAAAAAAAAGAATTAATGCAGGAGGCAAACTACTATGACCTGCATTACCTTGTTATAAAATTAAACCTAATACTGCAAGTATAACAAATGTACTCAGATTTCTGTCACCAGCAGAGGAGACATATGTTTCATCCTGTTGCATCGTGGGCCGTCTCATCCCGAACCAGTTTTAGAAGGATTGCAGTTTAAAGTGATTTATTCATTGCGCTCGGCTACTTTAACAAGTAATGAAACCGGGAAGGATAAACTCCGTTTTTAAATCACCCAAGGTAAAGATTCAATGACATGCTCTGTGTTTAATAATAAAGAATGTTCGGCTGTCTGCGCCTCGCCTGAAACGCGCCGAGCTAGGGAAGCAGGAAGAGCGTTATTACGGAGGCAAGAGCCACGCCATTAGGTAAATTTATGTTTGGTTTGCACTGCAATTTCGCAGGGAAAAAAGCCAGATCGTTCTTCTTATACAGGACTTGTCAGCTTTTAACAATCAAAAATAAAAAAAGTCCAATTTAAAGCCCCATTATTGTTTTTGGAGGCAGAAATCGAGCAGACGATAATTTAGGAAACGGAAAGGACATCATTTGAATAAACTGACTGCTGCGTATTCTTTTAGGCCGTAAATGACCAGGTAAAGTTTGGCTAGGCGAGAATAACTCAGAGAAATTTTGCATAACTTGTATTAAATTTTGAAGGCATTCATGAACCGAAAGCTCCAGGCTACAGGTTTAATCAAACAGCGATCTAATAATGCTGTCTGGGCAGATTTTCTGCTACGCTAATGTCAGAAACTCTATTTGTTTCAAGCTTATTGCAACGGACCAGTTTGTAAAGAGGCCGGGAGGCTGATTTATTAGAGTTGGAGAATGTACTGTATATACTGGCATATAAACCCATTCAAGTATAAACCGTCCAGCACAACTGGTAAAAATGCTTATCTCTATAAACCAAAGGGAGCCTTGTCCCCCATCTCCCTTCTGTTGACACATTGAGTCCTCCATCATCATGATGGAGCAGAGTGGTGTGTACACGCAGATAGGCACCCAGTATAACAAGTTAGAACGCTTTACTGATGAAAAACATACAGAGAGGAAATTATACACCGCCATTAGAAAATGCAGCTTTCTTAGAACAGAGAGGAACACTGTAAGGATCCCTCCTGTAGCGTATTCTGTCCATTGCAGTGGAGCTGCAAACGGACAGTTCTGGCTTATCTGCTTGCATTCGGTTGTGCATTTGCAATGGGTCTCATTGTCATTTGCAATCGCTCTGCAGTTCTGGGCAGCTCAGGATGCTGTCATCATTCCACCAACTGCTTGTTGCAGCTGAGCTGCGGCCAGATAGCCCTGGATTTCCTGCATGCATGTTGTTACATAGTTCTGCATGTATTTCGTATGGGGGTCCTTTGCATTCACAGCCAGCTAGCAAATGGTAATCAAGCCAGCTCAGGATTGAGTGATTACCATTCAGCTGTGTGGAGATTTGCATACCTGCATCCACTGGCTGATGCCAGCATAAAAGTCTGCCTCCCATTTCATACCCCGCTCGTCATAGTGGTCAGTACCCTGATCTGCTGGGCACATTGTTACTATGTATAGTTCTGTTATTGTAGTTCTATGTGACCTTATTACTTGTGCTTTAGCTAGTTCTTGATAAATATATATGCAGACTTGCTAATATGTATTTATCCATTAGTTGAGCCGTTTGATATTTTTCTTATCATTGTGTATTGCCTAGTTCCATGCTTGATGGATGTTTGCTGCATCCGCGGTGGATCAGTGAAGTCCATTATCCAGATAGTTTGGATTCTGCCATCACCACATTGGTGACTGGAAGTATTCCTGCTACTCTAGTTTCTGGGAATGTAACTATAGGCTGCGGTTGCTATTAGTTACATTCTATCCTGTAGTCTTGCCTGGGTGGATGCTTGCTGGTGACTGTTGTTAGCCTGCTTGCTCTGCTTCTGTGCACGTGACTGTGAGCTGCAGTTGCTACTAGTTACGCTCCAATCTATAGTCCTGTCTTGTACCTGTCTGAATACTTGCTATCGCTAAGGCAGCACAGTGCGAACTAAGGCAGTGCAACATCGCACTGCGCTGCCATTGTGTTTTATTTGTAGTGATATCGGAAGCCCAGAGCTGTAGTTGCTCTGGGCAGCCTGTGTAACCTCTTCCATTAACCAGCTCTTAGCCTTGTTGCGCTGGGTGGTCAGAAAGTATGGCCCCTCAGCATTACAAACACAGAGTGAATACAGGAAAACACAATACCATAGAGATCATTGCAGTACTTTAAGTTTCACAGGGACATCTTGTGGTTGCATTACTATACTGCAGTTTCGGTAAATCTGTTGATACTGCCAACACATCCCACCAGAATCTTGTCCTTCAGCTAGTGACATCATCAGTATGCTCCCTCCAAGTGCCAATCCTGCCACTGCTGCCCTCTCCCCCCTCGCCACTATGTAGGGTATAAAGGGACGGATGCTACCAGTGCTTTCTCACTACAGTCTTTTCTTGGTCCCTTTGCTACACCCATATTTCCACCTTGCTTTGGGTTGTGTTGTCCACTTCCAGTATCCAACCTAGTTGCTTTATTGCGAGACTGGATGATGGCAGCAATAGAAGGACCCAAAAGATATAGCAGGGGGAAATGGAGGATATGCAGAAATTTCTAGATAAGGTGGGGCAGCCTAGATGACTCCAAAGCACTGTTGATCTTATCTTGCAGAGGGTCTATCCAAAGGGTGAGTGCCAGAGCTGGATCATCCACAAGGCAATCCAAGGCAGTTGCCTAGGGCCTGGAGAGAGTCTAGGGGCCTGGTGGATGCTTGTTCCCACCAAATCTAACTTAAAAAGCCAGGTGATCATCAGTGGTGGGCATAAAATTCTAGCTCACCTAGGGACCCATTTCATCTTAATCCATTTCTGGAGAGTGCACCTTTTTACAGGGTGAGGTTGTGCTTTCACTATAAGGCCTGAGGCCTGGAACCCAGTAGCAATACATTACCAAATCGAATAAAAAATAATTGTAATGTGTGTGGCCACCATTAGTCTAGGACACTATTTGCTTGAGTGGTGCCACTGGACTCCACTTTGTGGAATAGTTACACACAGCTGGAGCATCTGTTATGGAAGGGATGTGACACAATTGCGTGGTAACTGTGGGGCAAAAAGTTTGGGCTATGATAAAGCACCTAGCTAGCCCAATTATTTTACAGCTAAATATAGGAGAATAATAATGGCCTCATTAGAAGAGTGATGCCTGAATTAAACTCTCAGTTGCTTTAGGCTTGTTCTCTGTTGATTCCATGAACATTCTGCAAACAAAGCTCCGTAGAATATAACAGTTACAAATAGAACAAATTGCTGCTAAACTTTTCTCTCCCTTTCAGTACTTTCCAGGATTAGAAGTTCTCGCAATGCTTTTACTATGAAGGATTGGATTATTCTGTATTAGTGTCCTAGTAACATGGGAGTGACGATGTGTATTTTACCTTGTATACTAAAATGTCCATAAATGACCCTGCAGGTGCAATTCAGTCTTCCATGGGCAAAAGCCATTTGCAGGAGACCCCTCTATCCTGTAGAGCAGTCCAGAGGTGTATCTATAAATCCCCCCCCCCCCCTTCAAGAAAAATGTTGATGGGGCCCCCCAGTGTTCTTTCACTTGCTAACCCTTTGTGACCCTCACAGCTTAGGGGCCCATCTCACAAGGTCATAAACCAAGTGTGGCCATCATGATTTTCACAAAAAAAATAAACAAATGTCGACACAAAAACACCTAATCTGAAGGATGCACCTTTTTTTATCAAAGCAAGTAAAGTAGTAGATGGGGCCCCCTTACAGCTCTGGGCTCCCATGCAGTCATAGGGACTGCTGCCCTTTAATTACGCCTCTGGAGCAGTCCCTCTTTTTTATAGCTAGCCCCTCTCCCTAAAGGTAGCCATACACTGGTCGATTTGCCATCAGATCGACCAACAGATAGATCCCTCTCTGATCGAATCTGATCAGAGAGGGATCGTATGGCTGCCTTTACTGCAAACAGATTGTGAATCGATTTCAGCATGAAATCGATTCACCATCTGTGAAGCTCAGCTTGCCCCCCCCCCCCCCCGCCAGCTATACATTACCTGCTCCGCTAGCGTGAGTCCCCCGGTCTCCGCTGTCTTCTTCTCCGAGCTGGGCTCCGAGTCCGGCTGGCTTCACTGAACTTCCTGTCCGGGGAACAGTAGAGGGCGCTCTACTGTTTAAACTTCCTGCCGGGACAGGAAGTTCAGTGAAGCCAGCCGAACTCGGAGCCCAACGCGGAGAAAAAGACAGCAGAGAGAGCGGGGACACGCGCCGGCAGAACAGGTAATGTACTGCAGCTAGCGTCAGTTGTCGGGCATTCGTACGATGCCATCGACGAACTCCCGACCCGCCGGCGATCGAGCAAAATCTTCCGCACGGACGGATCTACGTGAATTGATGGGAACGATTGATTTTGGACGGAAATTGATCGTTCTGTCAGCGTTTGTGCGTTTGTGCGTTGAGAAAATCGTTAGGTGTATGGGCCCCTTTAGTGGTGTATCTAGGAAGAAATAGTGCCTAGCACAAGCACTGAGGCTTGGGGCCCACTTGAGTAACTTCAGCAGCGCTTTGGGATCACCAATGATCGCTGGCAATCCCAAAAAGTGATACGGTGATTAAAATAACTGGAGGGGAACTCACAAGAGCGTTTGTGATTTGGCCAAATCACAATTCTGGGTCCTACATCATTTTGTGAGCAATTGCATTCCAATGCTGGAGAAAGGAGCGCTGCAGAATCACTTTTGAATCTCTTTTCCTCAAATACGGAAATCGGAAAAACTGAAAAACAGAAATGACATTGGCGGAAATTGGAATTTCCGCAGAATCGTAAATAGGCGTTTCCGACCATCTATTCTGTTACATGCATCGGGCTAGTTTCACACTGCAGCGTTGCGTTTAGCACGCTTTTCTTAATTATTTATATTACAAAAAAGTGCCAGATTTCCATGAGAAGACGAGTGGAGGGAGATGTCTTCCTCCTTCCTTTCATCTCCATTCTGCGTCTTTATCCTTAAATGAACTCTGACTTTTCAACGACAAGTCCCGAGACCAGAGGAGTGAGACTGTCGGGAACAGCTGTCTGCTTCATGCTTTAGGAGGTCCGTGTGACTCGACTCCACAGCCCAGGAGTTTACAGCATATGTTTATTATTTAATGTACTGATGAATGTGTCAATTAACTTCCATTGGAAAAGACAGTGAAAAAAAAAAAGAGGTGAAAAGGTGCTATTGACGCCAACATCTCGCCTTAAACCATCTCAAAGCAACTTTGAATGCTTGTCTGAAATAAACGCCACTCTGGCCATTTAGACACAACAGGTGCAGAAATCACAGTTAGCTATTGAGTGAGGAGTCGAGCTCCGTTTCAATTAGGACTCTGCTGACATGCCCCTTCCCCGACCGGCATAATCACGGTATCAGACCGGCAGAGATGCCAGCAGTTTTAAGGATTAGGAGTGATGTCAGATGAGTGTGTTTAGTATGGCTCCATCATTACTTTTTATGTATTGCATTTACAGGATTTGCTAATGTGTTTTTTTTTTCAAAGTGTAAGAGCAGGGCAGTCTCGAGGCTACATAGATCTCAAATAGGTGTAACCCCCCCTCCTCCTCCCTGTAGACTCAAGCTCCCCAGTATAGGTAGCCAGACAGCCCCCTCTCACTATAGGTAGCTAGAGAGCCTCCACCTACCAAACAAAGGTAGCTATAGAGGCCTGAAGTAACTTACCTCTCTGGGATCCACACACTGCCCATCTTCTTCCTCCTAGACCCCCTTTGATGATGTAATCCTCACATCGTCACAAGGGGTGCTGTTACCAATGAGATGCCTAGGAGGAAGAAGATGGGATCCCGGAGAGTTGAGTTAACATCACTGCTCCCGCTGTACACTCTGCATGCGCCCTGCACTTAAATGACTACTCTCACGAAAATCAAATACAAATAAGAAGTATGTTTCTTCCAGAGTAAAATGAGCCATATTACCTTTCTCCTACATTGCTATCACTTACAGTAAGGAGTCTGACAGAACCGACATGTTTTGGACTAGCCCATCTCCTCATGGGGGGGGGCTCTCTGGTTTTCTTTATTTTCAAAAGCACTTAGTGAATGGCAGTTGCTACTTCCAACTGTCCAAAAAGTGCACGGTGAGCAGGGAGGCTGGCCAGCATTATTGAAAAAAAAAATTTCAGGGAGTGTTTTTATAAAGAATAAAGGCCATGCTGAGAATTCCCTATGGAGAGATGGATTAAACCAAAACCCGTTGGTTCTGTCAGATTTTTACTATTTACTGTAAGTGACAGCAACATAGGAGAAAAGTAATTTATGGCTCATTTTACTCTGGAAGAAACATACTTCTTATTTTTACGTGTTTACATATATTTAGAATTTTAAGATTTTCCCGACAGAGGTCCTTTAAAACAGGCCTGTATAAGAGTATATGGAATGTTACATGCTAAATTTAACTTTTAGGGGTTGATTTGTTTACTGCAGTGAATCTGGATATAATAGCTTTGTTCTAAAAAGCTCCTTCCACTAAAACGTATACTAATTGCACTTAATTAGAATCTTCAAACCACACTCTCCCCTTCCATATTAGTATTACGGGGATATTACATGCATTAATCAGGGGCAATCTGACCCGGATACAATGCCAGCCTCCTACATCTGAATGAGGTTAACCCCACCTACCATTTCTTGGTGGCCTATAAGATCGCTCAGCAAGGAAAGGTGGTCGGACTCCATGACTTTTCCTTAAGAGAACAGAATGTCTTGTCATTTTCCTTGAGAGATGCAATATTATGAAAGCTGTATGTGAAAGCTGTGCTTTTGCATTCCCTGACAGCATCTTCTAGAGACAGGGGCTTGCATATAATAAGAGAATGTAATAAGAGACCACAGAGGCAGCTGCTTGAGAGGCTTCACTCCTTCCTTATTTGCATTGCTTCACCCCTCCCCTCTACTATACTTACGTCTTTACTGTTCCCAGCTGACAGCTACATTGTGCTGAGTTTACACTTGCAGATCAGATAGGTAGAAACCAAAGAGGCAATTTAACATTTTTTTGCTGCAAACTACATAAATACTGTGTGCTGAAAGAGTTTACATTTTGCCCAGAGGAGCACTTTAAAGTAATGAAGAACAAGAATCAGGAGGAGTTTTTGTGAGTCCAAAAGGCACCTACAATTCCTCTACATAAGATCCTGATGGATTTGTTTTTACCATAGGCAAAGGCGGGATTTGCCCTAGGGCCCCCTGACTTGTGCTCCCCAGGGCCCCTGCAAAGTTTTGTCAGCATGCATTGAGTCACTAGGAAGAAGGATTAAGATCCCAGACTGGAGCAGCGCATTGGGACAGGTAAGTTGCTACGCTGATGAAAAATGTGCAGGGACCCTAGAGAGCACAGTACAGTTGGGGGGGGGGAGATCTGGGGGTGGGGGGGGGGTGTCAGCTGGCTCAGGGGGCATGGGGGGTGAACTTACATCATGGGGGGACAGGGGACCCTGCCTCTGGGTTAATTTATCCCCTGGACCCCATTGCGACTATGTTTGCGTATATACCCTAAACTTCATCAAACTTAAAGTGGCATTAAACTGCAAAAATCAAAATTTTGAAAACCAGTATAATGTGTTTACTAAACTTACATCTATATGACCCTGCCTTATAAGTACTTAGCTCATTCTCCCTTTAGATAGAGCATGTATTATTCTGTCACCCGTTCAGTTGGGCGCAGGGTGAGCGGAAATAAATAAAATATTAAAAAAATATCTCCTAGGAGAAAACATTGGAGGAAAAGTGAATTGAATAAGGACCATGGCCCTTATTCAATTCACTTTTCCTCCTGTGCTTCTTGCTTGATGGTGGCTTGAAAGGCATTTATTGTTAAGGTCCCATATGCAATTAACTTTTTCTCCTAGGTGATATTGTTAAACTAGTCAATTAAATGCCTGTTAAACCACCAGCAAGCAAAAAAAATACTCAAAATAATTTTGATAGTACTTGTTTACCAACTTTTTGGTACCTTTTCAATTGCAGAGTGCTGAAAAGCTATTCTAAATAGAAGTAAAAAAATATCTACTGGGAGAAAACTTAGGAGAAAGAGTGATTTTCATATGGCCTTATGTGTTTTCCCATTGAGGCTTCTTGCACACAGGGACGTCACAGGTGCACGTTAGTGCAGCCTGTAACGCTCCCCCAACGCAAAGCAATGTAACACAAATGGGCTGTTCACACTGCCCACGTTGCGTTACATTGTAACGCAGCAAAGTGCTGCATGCTGTGCGCTCTATGCGGCTAAGCTAGATGCGGCTAAGCGTTAGACTGTTTGCACATGCTCAGTCATGTTGCGGAGGAGGGGAGAGCGGCCAGGCACATGGCTAATTAATATTCACTGCACTCAGTGACGTGCAGTGTTTACTTCCTGGAGCGGCCACTCTGTGCGGCGATTGGCCGGGCGGGACCACGTGATGCCGCATGCGTCCAAGAGTACGCATCACGGACGCCAGAGTGAGCTGCACAACGCGGCTCACTCCGACGTCCACACCAGAGAGCACCAGGCGTTGCGTTAGGGGCACGTTATGTGCCCTATAACGTCCCCTAAACGCAACGTCCTGGTGTGTAACTAGCCTCAAAGCATAAGTTAAATTCCAGTGCCATTAATCACATGATATGAATTGTGAGCCTCTAAGACACACTGGGCTTGATTCACTAACCGGCGCTAAGTATTAGCGCCGGAGTGAAAAGCGGCCGAGTGCCCGAAATGTAGCTTTGCAGGCAGTAATAGCCGCATTGATGCGCCGTTTTCGTCTCAGCGGGTGCAACGTTTACAGGGCAGCTGGTGCAACGTTATCGTCGCACCGCGCACTATTAACGGCTGCACGCGCACTGCCCTGGGCTGTGCGCGATGTATGGGCGCAAACTACTTAACTCCGTGGTTTGCGCCCACTAGGTCTTAAAGCACACTAACCGGTTTAGCGCCGGTTAGTGAATCAAGGTCACAGAGTAGTGTTTTTGCAGTAGGGATACTCATTCGGATTCCGACATTTCCGTTTGGAACTTGGAAAACGGACCTCACAAATTGGATTACCGCAACTCAGTAATTTCAGCCCAATTACAGAACAATTACAGAACTCGGAAGCATTGGACCAATCATAAAATATAGAATTTTTGCGCCAAAGTCAGATTACTGCAGTCATTTTAGACCATTCACAAGGCTCGTATACTACTGAGCATTCCCAGGTCTTGTGATTGGCCTATAATTTCCATGGTATTCCAATTCTGATTGGTCCAATACTTAGAGTCAACTCGGAAGTATTTAGCCAATCATTGAATCTGTGGAATAGGAAATCAGGAGTTCCAACCATGCCTATTTTGCAGTGTATTTCTGTGCAGGACTATACAAAGGGCATGCAAAAAATGCCAAAATCCTGTCCGTGTTTACGATTTTTCCTGTGTTTCTGCATGTGTTTTACATTGTGCCTAGTGTGCTTGAAATTGAAATATTGCCTATAATTGGCTTGAAGGAGATTGTGCGGGTGTTATGTAGAGATGGCCCGAGCGGTTCGCCGGCGAACGGGAACAGGCGAACTTCTGTGGTTCGCAGCAATCGCAGAGAACTGCAAACTTTTTTGGAAGTTCGATTCGCCCCTATACTACATCATTACAGTCAACTTTGACCCTTTACATCACAGTCAGCAGGCACATTGTAGCCAATCAGGCTACACTCCCTCCTGGAGCCCCCCCCCTGCAGGCAGTGTCAGGCATTGGACTCACTCGTGTGCCTGCAGTAATTAGAGAAGGTAGAGCTGCTGCAGGGAGAGACATTAGGGAAAGCTTAGTTAGGCTCTTGTAGGCTTGTTGGCTTGCTCCTTGCTGATTCTTATTGCTAAAAAAGCACCCCTCAACAGCTCTTTTGAGAGCTAATGTGTTTCTTGTGATCTATTTTTTTTTTTGTGTGGCCCACTTGCATTATATACAGCCCTGTCAGTCAGTCGCAGCTGGCCTTTGGCACCTTAATTCCTACTGTGCTACTGCCAGGCCCAGCACATTCAGTGACTACCTGTGTGCGTGACAGGCAGCTGCACATTTTTAATCCCAATCACTGCACCTGTTCACTATTCAGTGCACCTACCTACCTATACCTACGTGAGTGCACACATTGTTAATACCACCAGTAATTGCACCTGTCATTGCAGTCCGTGTGTATGACAGGCAGCAGCACATTTGTAATCCCAGTCACTGCACCTTTTCATTGTTCAGTGCATCTACCTACCTATACCTACGTGAGTGCACGCATTGTTAATACCACCAGTCATTGCACCTGTTCAGGGTACCTGTGTGTGTGTGTGTGTGACAGGCAGCTGCACATTTGTAATACCAGTCACTGCAATCTGTTCACTGCACCTGTGTAACCGCACATTGTTGTACCAGCAGTCACTGCATACCTGTTCACTGCACCTGTGTAGCCAAGTCAGTGCATACCTTTCACTTCATACCCCCCAATATGGACAAAACAAAAGGCAGAGCCAGAGGCAGGCCATCTGGCAGGTCTGTTCGAGGTCGCGCTGTCGGGATTTCGTGCGGCCCTCGACCAAAGTACAGTGTTCAGAAGAAGGCACGTGCCATCAACCCCCAATATTGTCAGGACGTAGTTGACTATTTAACACAGAACACCTCATCTTTCTCAGCTTCCACACGGAAGCGTGACATATCTTCCTCCTCCTGCTCTGATTCTGGCACCCCACTTAACAGTCAGTCGTCCGCCACTACCAAAGTGCCATAACCCCAGGGCTCAGCGGTGTGGACATTTTTTTGTGTGTCTGCCTCAGATTGGAGCAATGCCATCTGTACTCTCTGCCACCGAAAATTGAGCCGTGGAAAGACCAAGACCCACGTAGGGACAACTACCTTACGAAGGCACATGATTACAACACAAACTGCAATGGGATGACCACCTGAGGAAAAGCAGCACACAAAAGCAAAGCCACACACCGCAGTGGAAGATATCAGGCCGCAATTATTTCTCAAAAAAGGCGATACCTAAACTGTACCGTGATGTTGAAAGGCAAGTGGTGACATCTCTGGCACGCAGCGTTGGGTCAAGGATCCATCTGACCACGGATGCCTGGCCTGCAAAGCACGCTCAGGCCTGCCCGAAGACTAAGTCAGTCCCCACACACAGCATCTCTGCCTGCACATTGTGTGACTGCCTGCCCTAAGACTAAGTCGGTCCCCACACAGCATCCGCTTGACTGCCTTCTCCGCCACCACCAACAAGATCCAGGACTCCAGGCGGATTCCTAAATTTTTAAGGCCACTGCTAGCAGCGGCCGCTAAAATAATTTTTTTGGTGCATGTACATGCCTGCCCAATTTTTCTGGCTGCACTGCGGCTGCAACAACAAAACCAAAGGCATGTACATGCGTCAAATCCCCTTTGTGATCATTACTTGCCGCGGTGAAGGGGTTTGTGTATCACAATGAAGCAATGACCGCCGGCTATATGAGTGTGTTGGGGTTGGGGGGCACACCTGACCCAAGAAGATAGATAATAAGGTCGTTGCTTCATTGTAGACAGAAAAAATTCGATCAGCTGGACAGTCACTGTTGTTCTATCCTTGAGCTACCTCAGCCCGGCGACCATATGGGCTTGAAAACCGCCATCGCCTGCACTCTGGCCATGGTGCGCACCAGTCCAGCACGGCCGTCACTACACAAACAGCTGTTTGCAATGCGTTACACAGTGAGTTTGGTCTGTCAGTACACTAATTACACTCCCTGCAAGATGTTTTAAAGCACTTTAGGCCTCCAATTTAGCAATAAAATGCGATTTATGCCCTTAAAATGCTGCTGTGGGTCAAATCCTGATTTTTCCCAGGGAGTTTTGGTGTCTATCCCACTCCGCCATGCCCCCCTCCAGGTGTTAGACCCCTTGAAACATCTTTTCCATCACTTTTGTGGCCAGCATAAATGTCTCTAGTTTTCAAAGTTTGCCTCCCCATTGAAGTCTATTGCGGTTCGCAGAAGTTCGCACGGCCCGAACCTCCAATTTTCGGTTTGCGAACTGCAAACGTGAACTTCCGGAAAAAAGTTCACATTCGCAAATCAAAAATCGGAGGTTCGGGCCATCTCTAGTGTTATGGTTTATTTCAGAATAAGCTGGGAAGAGTAGCGCATAGCAGTGTGGTGGTACTGAAAGGGAAGACTAATAAAAGATTCCGCTGGTCTCTCAAACCCTGGACTTGAACTCTTCCCTTAAGGCCACAATTCACTTGAAGTCAATGACCTCTTGACAACATACAGAACACCCAACAGAAAGCACTCAATACAAAAGCACTACTGAGTAAGCAAGCAGTACAAAACACTAAACTCACAATAGACTGTAACATTCAATTCAAACCAGAGACAAAGTATAGAAAAGCGTACAAATGCACAATGATGCGAAAACATTCAGCACAATTTTTTCTTCATCTAAGAAAACCAAAGCATTCTTATTTATGCTTTTAACGCTACAAATTCTTTGGTACTTTATGCTTTTGTTTTCCTTTTTTCTTTCAAGGCCTAGTTAAAAGTAAATTGAAAAAATATCTTTTGAAAATAGTCTGCAGGTTTTCTCAGCCCCGGTAATTAACTTTTGTATTTTTGATAGCTAAGCTGACATTGGTATTCTATAATACTTCATTTTTATTTGGCCAGTAGGGGGCATTTGTATTGGAAGGCACAATGCCTATTTCATTGTTACGGTGCACAAAGAAATACCACATCTTGACTTTGTAGTTTAATACGGAGAAATGGGATCCTTAGCTCAGTGTCGCTTGTTGGAAATGTTAAATGCGGGATAACTAAGGAAAAATGAAATTACTTGTAAAGTATAATTTAAAGGGAAATTTTACTATCATTATAAAATTATCATAAATATAGATGTGTGTTGTGCAAGGCTTTTTGCTTTGTAATGTTAGTAAAATTACCTTTCTATTTCCATTTGTATCCAGCTACAAGTGTACAATATTTATAGTAATCTCAAATTGTGCCTCCTTCTCCCTCCTCTACAATAAAAAGAGCTGAGAGCGTAAACTTGCCCCATTTAGACAGCAGACAGTGATGATGCTTTGTACACGCCCCTTAGCACAAAACAGTGGGATTGTCATTCACATTGAAGAGATGATTTGCATATTTCAGCAGTGATGCATTGTGGGAGACATCTCAGAAGCACACTCCAACCTGAATAATTGTAAATGCCTTCTGTTTTAAAGAGACACTGAAGCGAAAAAAAAAATGATGATATTATGATTTGTATGTGTAGTACAGCTAAGAAATAAAACATTAAGATCAGATACATACGGTAAGTGTAATTGTTTCCAGTACAGGAAGAGTTGAGAAACTCCAGTTGTTATCTCTATGCAAACAAGCCATTAAGCTCTCCGACTAAGTTAGTCGTGGAGAGGGCTGTTATCTGACTTTTATTATCTCAACTGTAAGTGAACTGTTTACTTTTTCTCTGCCAGAGGAGAGGTCATTACTTCACAGACTGCTCTGAAAGAATCATTTTGAATGCTGAGTGTTGTGTAATCTGCACATATTATAGAATAATGCAATGTTAGAAAAAACACTATATACCTGAAAATAAAAGTATGAGAATATTTTCTTTGCTGCTGATCTTCTAGAAATTATTCATAGTACACAACTAATTCATTATATCATATTTTTTTTTTCGCTTCAGTGTCTCTTTAAGAAGGCACGCTTCTGTTTTTCATATCATCTTAGTAAGAGGGGTTTTCAGTCTCTTTTAGCCCCTTACACACTCCTGGGAGTTCTGGTTCACCACAAGCTTGCTGGGTACTCTGTAACGCTGTACATTCCTCTGTGAGCATCCAGCAGGCTGAATGGTGGTCAGAGAGCTCAATCCTGTTTGATCATCAAGACATGTACACCATTACATGAGAGGGCAAATTCATGTTACAGTTATGATGGAAGTTATTGCTTCTCCCTAGTGTTTTGTACAACAAAGCATATCATTATCACATTTACTGGAATGCTTCTTTAAGACATACGGTACTTTAAATAAATGTGACATCTGCATCTTGAAGTGCTTGTCAGGTTTATTATCACTGTTTCTTTGTTCCCCTTTTTTTGCCTGCATGGATGAGGCCATGTCAGTAGTGATGTCAGCACTGTGCTTAGATCAGGGAGAATTTAGAGCATTTTCAGACAGAATCGTTTTATGACACCTCATCCTGTTAGCAGTTATAATTCATTGTCAAAATATAACCAGTTTCTAATCACTGCTTTTTACAGTTTGCTGGAACCTGTCCAGTCCCTAGTATAAACAAGAAGGGGTCATAAAATCGAAATGGTTCTCCCCTTCAGCACTAAAAGTTTATGGGGAAAGCCAATGGTATCTATGAGTCCCTAGCAGGGACGAGCAGCCGTACAGAATGATACAGTGACGGTGGCACGCAGCCAGTGGTGTTGCTAAGGAGATCTGGGCCCCAGTGCGAGTTTTACATTAGGGCCCCCTAAGCACTCTATACATAACCATTAATACGGCGCACCAAATCCTGCCAAGAACAACTACAGTGTCAGAGGTGCAAGAAAGGGATGGGGAACAGTTTGTTAGTGATCATTACTATTCAAAGTATCTATAGAAGTGATTATTATCAGCACAGGACCAATAGGGCCTCTTTCACAGTGGGACGTTAAAATTGCACGTTATAAAAAATTATAACGCAGACTAACGCATAGCAATACAGAGTCTGTGCGACATTCACAGTGCACACGTTGCGTTGTGTGTAACGTGTAGTAATATTTAGAAGGTGCTGCATGCTGTGCGTTTAGCAATACATTTGCTGCATTATGTGTGTTGCACATGCTCAGTAATGTTTCTTTTTTTTTTTAAATGTAACGCATGTGCTGTTTTCGTTCCATCAATATGCGACGAAAATGGCTCACCAAGAGACACATAATGCAGTGCAAACTAACATCCAATTTCATAACCTACATGGGCTGCGTTAGGGGCACGTTGTGCAACTTTAACGTCACATCAAACGCAACGTCCCACTGTGAAAGAGGCCTAAAGAGCTAATACTGTGGTTGAGGGAGGACCCCTCTGGTCCAAGGGCCCCAATACAGACGCAACCTCTGCCTCCCCTATTGCTACGCCACTGCACACAGCAGCTTTAGTTCGATTACCTTCTAACCAGATTGCTGCTGAAATGTAGTTGAAACGGAGCATTTCCAGGTAGTAAAACAATGGCTACCCCCAAACTAATGTCTGTTCAGGGATTAAACAATTATTTGCCGGATCAGGCTGCAGTTGCATATGGGCACCTTAAACGACCACTATTACAAACAATTGTAAACTTGAAAATATGTACATATAAAATGTGTATGTCTCTCATACTAAGGTGCACTATAAATTACTTTTTCCAATGATGCTGTCAGCAGCAAGGCCTCGTTCACATCAGGGCCGTTTCTGTGCGCTTTTCACAGCGCATTGTCCTGTGCGTTCAGCAAGGTATTGATTGTTCCATGTAATTAACCACTTCAGGACCGCAGTCTTTTCACCCCTTAAGGAGCAGAGCTTTGTTTTCTATTCAGACCACTGCAGGTTTAACGGTTTATTGCTCGGTCATACAACCTATTATCTAAATGAATTTTACCTTCTTTTCTTGTCACTAATACAGCTTTCTTTTGGTGCTATTTGATTGCTGCTGCGATTTTTAGTTTTTATTATATTCATCAAAAAAGACATGAATTTTGTCAAAAAAATGATTTTTTTAACTTTCTGTGCTGACATTTTTCAAATAAAGTAAAATTTCTATATACATTTTTGTCCACATTTATTGTGCTACATGTCTTTGATAAAACAAAAAAACATTCAGTGTATATTTTTTGGTTTGGGTAAAAGTTATAGCGTGTACAAGCTATGGTGCCAAAAGTGAATTTTCCCATTTTTAAGCATCTCTGACTTTTCTGAGCACCTGTCATGTTTTATGAGGTGCTAAAATTCCAGGATAGTATAACCAGGATAATATACCCCCCAAATGACCCCATTTTGGAGAGAAGACATCCCAAAGTATTCACTAAGAGGCATGGTGAGTTCATAGATTTTATTTTTTGTCACCTGTTAGCGGAAAATGACACTTTGTGACAAAAAAAAAAAGTTTCCATTTCTGCTAACTTGTGACAAAAAAAAAAAAAAATGAAATCTGCCACGGACTCACCATGCCCCTCTCTGAATACTTTGGGGTGTCTACTTTTCAAAATGGGGTCATTTGTGGGGTGTGTTTACTGTCCTGGCATTTTGGGGGGTGCTAAATTGTGAGCACCCCTGTAAAGCCTAAAGGTGCTCATAGGACTTTGGGCCCTTTAGCGCACCTAGGCTGCAAAAAGGGGTCACACGTGGTATCGCCGAACTCTAGAGAAATAGTATAATGTGTTTTGGGGTGTATTTTTACACATACCCATGCTGGGTGGAAGAAATATCTCAGTAAATGAGATTTTTTTTTATTTTTTAACACACAATTGTCCATTTACAGAGAGATTTCTCCCACCCAGCATGGATATGTGTAAAAATACACCCCGAAACACATTATACTACTTCTCCTGAGTACGGCGATACCACATGTGTGACACTTTTTTGCAGCCTAGGTGCGCTAAGGGGCCCAACGTCCTATGAGTACCTTTAGGATTTCACAGGTCATTTTCAGGCATTTGGTTTCTAGACTACTCCTCACACTTTAGGGCCCCTAAAATGCCAGGGCAGTATAGGAACCCCACAAGTGACCCCATTTTAGAAAGAAGACACCCCAAGGTATTCCGTTAGGAGTATGGTGAGTTCATAAAAGATTTTATTTTTTGTCACAAGTTAGCGGAAATTGATTTTTATTGTTTTTGTTTTTCACACAGTGTCATTTTCCACTAACTTGTGACAAAAAATAAAATCTTCTATGAACTCACCATACACCTAACGGAATACCTTGGGGTGTCTTTTTTCTAAAATGGGGTCACTTGTGGGGTCCCTATACTGCCCTGGCATTTTAGGGGCCCTAAACCATGAGGAGTAGTCTAGAAACCAAATGCCTCAAAATGCCCTGTGAATAGGACGTTGGGCCGCTTAGCACAGCTAGGCTGCAGAAAAGTGTCACATGTGGTATCGCCGTACTCAGGAGAAATAGTATAATGTGTTTTGGGGTGTATTTTTACACATACCCATGCTGGGTGGGAGAAATATCTCTGTAAATGGACAATTGTTTGTAAAAAAAAAATCAAATAATTGTCATTTACAGAGATATTTCTCCCACCCAGCATGGATATGTGTAAAAATACACCCCAAAACACATTATACTACTTCTCCTGAGTACGGCGATACCACATGTGTGACACTTTTTTGCAGCCTAGGTGCGCTAAGGGGCCCAACGTCCTATTCACAGGGCATTTTGAGGCATTTGGTTTCTAGACTACTCCTCACGGTTTAGGGCCCCTAAAATGCCAGGGCAGTATAGGAACCCCACAAGTGACCCCATTTTAGGAAGAAGACACCCCAAAGTATTCCGTTAGGAGTATTGTGAGTTCATAGAAGATTTTATTTTTTGTCACAAGTTAGCGGAAATTGATTTTTATTGTTTTTTTTTTCACAAAGTGTCATTTTCCACTAACTTGTGATAAAAATAAAATCTTCTATGAACTCATCATACTCCTAACAGAATACCTTGGGGTGTCTTCTCTCTAAAATGGGGTCACTTGGTGGGGTTCCTTTACTGCCCTGGCACATCAATGCAAGTGGATGGGGGTCCTTTTTAGCGCATACAAGCGCATAGAACCGCAAGTGGTTTTTACCTCTAATGGAATTTTTTTTTTCCATTCATTACATTTTCATATGAAAACAAAGCTTTATTGACAACTGCTACTGCTACAATAAGCAAAACATGCTTAACAAAAGCACACCGCACTGCACTGAAACGTGCACTAAAGACCACACAAATGCATGCGTTTTTTATCATGCGCTTTTACATGTTTCTCCACGAACAAAATGTGAACGAGGCCTAAAGTATTTACACGCATGTATTTTTAATTTTACAATTTTCGTGATAGTGCTCCTTTAAGAGTGCTAATAAGTTCCAGAGGGCATAAGAACTGTTTACAATGCTCTGAAATAGCTTGCTGACTGTCTGCAGTCTATGCAAGTCCTCCAAGCTCCATTAATAAACAAGCATGTGGCTTAGCGGCAAGGAAAGTGCAGACAATATCAATTAACAAATAACCACTCAAGTTCAATGATAAATATGAGCATTAGGTATGATGTGACCTGTAATATATAACATTGTTAAAGTGGACCTGAACTCTTGCACAGGGCAGAAGGAAAACATATAGAAATGCACCCTGTGTGTATTTAGAGAGTTCAGCCTGTCTTATCCCCTGCATCTGTGACTAATCACAAGTGTAATTTGATCTCTCAGCGGCGTCAGCTCAGGAATCTCCTCTGCCATGGCAGAGCAGCTAATTTGCAAACACAGGATGTTAGCCCTATGCCGGCTTCCATGAAAGCAGGAAGTAGACACACTGCAGATTGATTACAGGATTTCTATCACCTTTAAGAAAGAAATGTTTTTCTTTAAAACTTATTATGCTGTTGCGTATCTTTTAGCGCAGAGAGGAAGTTCTGAGTTTAAAGGGGTTCTGTGGAGTGCTGCAATAAACAAAAACGGACACTTGCCTGGGGCTTCTATCAGTCCCCTGTAGCCAGGGCCGGCGCTTCAAGTAAGGCAAAGGGGGAAATTACCCCCGGGCCCCAGAGTCTATGGGGGCCCCCTTTGCCAGCGAAAGATGATGTGTCCCTGGGTCGCGGCAGCCGCTGGATGCTTTGCCCGGATGCCGCTTACTACTGTGTGTGGTGTAGCCCTGGGCCCCCCAGTTACTTTTGCCCGGGGCCCCATTGGAGCTAGAAACGCCTCTGCCTGTAGCTGTAATGTCCCGTGCCGTCCTCGCCCTCTGAGCACTCGTTCCCCGCTGACGGTCAATTATTCATCTAACAAGACGAAGTAGACTGCAGACGCAGTACGAGGTTTTCTTGTACTGTGCCTGCGCAGTAAGCTCCCGGAGAAGCGAGTGGAAGCATGCACACAGGTGGTCGAGCAGCTGCGTGACATGCGTAATTAGACCGGGACTGGCGGCGGGGAACGAGTGATCGGAGAAGGACGGCGCAGGACGTGACAGCTAGAGGGGGCTGATAGAAGCCCCAGGTAATTGTCAGCTTGTGTTTATTGCAGCACGCCACAGAACCCCTTTAAGTCCGCTTTATAACGATCCTCTCTGTTTTTCTCATTGTTATTTTTCCTCTTTCCTCAGTGCCCTCATTGTGATGAGAGTGCCATTGCCACTATTAATAATTGGAATTCAGTAGTGTTCCTTGGCCTGAACGTAGCCATTGATAAATCCTTTGATGATCCGAGTCGGCGTGTCACAGCTGGTTGGGAGGCCGGCTGATCAACGACGATAATGGGTTTATAAATTGAAGTGTATCTGCGATTCAGATGATGTTTATTTATGATGTTCTCCTGCCTCTCCATTGGATCCCGTCCACATTTGTTTTATGGTGTCATTCAAACAATGCCCTATTTAGGGATGCCAACGCCGAGCAAACTGGCAAATTGGAACATTGTGTGAACTGAACACTTTCCAGCTTTCTAAATTTACTGAAAGTTCCACGGCAGGGCTAAGGCATCCAGCGCTCTGAAAGCCAATGCCTGGGCTCCCCTATGACAAGTCTATTGTGCAGCTCTGTGAAAGACGGAGCTTCGCCCATCGATATCCACTGCTTCGGCAGCTGCAGAACATTCTAATCTAGCTTGTGGAGGAAACACGTTCAGTGTTAGAAAATAAAATAGTCGAAACAGAATGTCTCCCAAAATAGAACAGGAATTCTCAACAATATCCTTCTTTAAAGTCATACTCCATCTCCATAAAAAAATTGCTATGCCATGTACCAACCAGTTGTATAATAAAAGGGTTAAAGCTAGGGTTGAGCTGAAATTTCACGTTACTATAATTACGCATGCGAAATTTGCTATTACAGCGCGAAATTATGGTAGCGTAATTGCCATTAAATTCGTAATTGATAATACCGTAAGCGTAATTTCCAACGCGTAATTTCGCGTTTCGGTCATAACGTAATTTCACGTACAACTATACCGTAATTTCACGTTATACCATAACATAATTTCGCATTTCTTTGTAATTTTGCGAATTTCGTAATTACTTGTTAGCTATAAAAAGAAATACATTTTAATTTTGAAAATGAAAGTAATTTCGTTTATAATAGTAATTACTAGACACAGGAAAGTGTCTGGGTATTGGAGATTGTCCAATCATATTACAGGCTTCTTTTGAGATACATCCTAAACAACCTGTTGTTTTTGTTCGCATTAGCCAATCAGAAGCGAATCAGCGGTAGTCAGACGAACGCTAACAAATTTTCGCATATAAACGCTTTTTCGCGTTAAATAATGTAAAAACTAAGCATGCGCAGTTCAAGGGTGTATTGGCAAGAATGTTTCTACGCATAGAGCAAGCTTTTTCGCAATAATTACACGGTGATCAATGAGTCATATGAACTATCGCGAAATTACGTTACGTAACTACGCTTACAAATGTTTGCATGCAAGGCAAACGTAATTTCGCGATACCCACCGTAACGCGAAAACTACGCGAAAATTAACGCTTACAGTAATATGAACTATCGCGAAATTACGTTATGTAACTACGCTTACAAACGGTTGCATGCAAGGCAAACGTAATTTCGCAATACCCACTGTAATGCGAAAGCTACGCGAAAATTACGCTTACGCGGAATTTCGCGAAATCCTTCTTCATTACGATTATGTACTTACGGCCATAATCGTACTTACACTAATAACGCGAAATTTCGTGAAATCGTAATTTAGACATTACGCTCACCTCTAGTTAAAGCCCATCTCAATGCCCAAAAAACCAAAATGTACCATTAAAGAGGAAAATTTATAGTAAAATTGAATCCACAGCACTATTAGCAAAGTATTTAAACTTCTTTATTGCTAAAACAACAAGAAACATTAAGGACCCAGGAGACACATGTTGCTTGTTTTAACAATAAAGAAGTTTTAATAATTTGCAAATAGTGCTGTGCATTCAATGTTACTATAAGCACTTATTCAGTAATACGAGGATACTGTTATCCATCCAGCAGCTGACAGGCCTCACTGGCGCAGGTGTTTGACAAACAAAGAGGGAAATTAACCAAGGATTGAACTACATTTAAATCAGTAGATGATACCCAGTTTCCCTCAAGAAATCTTTAAACTTTTCTCAAATAGATTATCGGGGGGGGGAGGGAAAAATAGCCAAGACCGAGACCTGGGCAGGGGCAGTAGAGCAGACCTGATCATGCTCGACTATTTCCACCATTGTCAGGGGCAAACCCAGGACTTTCAAGAGGGGGATTCCTGAAAGATCTCCCTCAGTCAAGCACAATACAGTATAATAATATGGTAGGACATAATGCTTGGTTACATTATAATGCAATTTCCTGTCCAACTGACAAACAATGGGTTTGATCAGAAGCAGTTTGGATACAGATAATGACGGCCAACATTGCTAATGAAGTGGAAAGTTAAGCATTCACACAGCAGGGCACAGGACTGTGCGCATACCTGACTCTGTTAAGTTCTCCAGAGCTGCTCCATGCTCTGTACACACACTTCTGCATCCAAAGTCAACTGTAGCAGGGAAAGAAACGGGGCAGTGCTGTGAGCTGCAGATATCTGCAGAAATTCTGGTGTCTCAGCTTGTGCCTGTCCCCAGACACTGCACCAGCCCTGGTCTGAGGGGGGATTCTGGGCAGCTGTAATCCCCCACCTGCGTTTGCCTATGATTGTCCAAGCGGAAAGCCACTAGTGCACCTGTGCAGGCAGGCCACTGGTATTGTTATTGGGGTCCCAGCGCTGAATCGGGCTGGTGGCGGGAGACAGGGGAAGCCTCATTAGCATCCAAAGGCTTCACCCTCCAAAGATAAGCATTTATTTATTTATTTATTTTCTAACCTACAGGTTTATTGTGTTTAGTGTACTCAAGCCGAAGCTCAGGTACACAAAATCAGATACTTACCTAAAGAGCGGGAAGCCTTAGGATCCTATTGAGGCTTCCCTCGCTATTCCCTGGTCCCCTATTGCTGAGCGCGCCCCCAACCCCCAACCCCCCCCCCCCCCCCCAGACACCCACCCCCCCGGAAGAATAGCGACAATGCAATCACAAAAAATGGTAAAATGTAAAATACATATGTACAGACACATAAGAAATGTATTTTTCCCAAAGTAAAATGCACTATAAAATAAAAAATGTTTTCCTATGTTGATGTCACTTCCAGTAAGTAGCAAAAGCAAAGGTGGCCACACACCATACAATCTTTTAAATATCTGTTCAATTGCAATCAATTTTTCTGATTGAAACATTTCAAAAATATGACCATTGTACCACACACCTGTGTTCAATTTTTTCCCAATTATAATAAAAATGATTGGAAACTCTGACAAATTGCTAGGGTGTGTATATTAATAAATTGACAATCCAACACACACCATACAATCTTTAGAAAGATTGAAGAAAAATATCTGGCATTCCAGATCGATTAAAAATCGAAGAAAATGGGAAATCCGATTTTTCAGTCGAATAAAAAAAAAGCTTTCGATTTTTTCATATATATTGAATTGCCATAAAATCAGATCATTTTATTGTATCGTGTGTGGCCACCTTAAGACAGGTCTGACAAGCTTGCTTATTCTTATTCTTTTTAGTTAGCCAATAAATGGTATCATCCTGATTTATAACTTCTTGCTTTTACTGATGGCTAACACGGTACAATACCCTACTGCTATTCTTAAAGAGAAGAAGAGATTAAAACAAAATTAGATACCGTAAAGCGAACCTGAGCCAAAGCTCGGGTTCTAAATCTGTGACTTACCATTTAGAGAGGGAACTAAGGCTCAAGATCCTAATGAGGTTTCCCTCGGTTCTAACAAGCCCTCCACAGCTCCTCTTCCTGCTTCAATAGCCGACTGAGACTGCCGTGGGCTCCGTGCTACTGAACATGCGCCGGCGGGCTTGCTCAGGCAGGCTTACGTAGCCATTGCGCGCACACAAACCAGGAAGAGGAGCTGCGGGGGGCTTGTTAGAACTGAGGGAAGCCTCATTAGAATCCTGAGGCTTCCCTCTCTAAATGGTAAGTCCCAGATTTTGAACCCGAGCTTTGGCTTAGCTTTAGGCCGATTTCATACTGCATATTGGTGGTGCGGTGTGGCAGCCTCACCGCATTGCACCACCAGAAATAGGCTTTCAGGGAATACTGCATTACTAAGCGGTATTCCCTATGTGGCATCCAGCCAAGCAGGAAGTGACGCTCACTTCCTGCCAGCCAAGCAATCACGTGCTTCCGCGCATGCGCAATGCGTAAAACCTGCGGCGGGTGTTTACACTTGCACGGGTCGCCTTAGACTTACATGACTTCTGGTCTGACGCAGAGCGACACAAGTACGTGCAGTAACATAGTTTTGGAAGCGTGTCAGATTGAGGACTTCCGGTGCACCGCGACGCAGGTAATGTGACTTCCCCCGTAGGCTTTTATTGGAGTGCAGTAACAGGGCTTCAGTTTGATGCACCGCACTGCCCCAGTGTGGAAGGGTCCTGAAGGTAAGCTCTAATTGTGTTTTAATCCACCTCAGGTTCTTCTCTTTAAGAAGATGGACTTGTCCAAAACCAGTCAGACCTGACATAATTTTGCTACTTACTGGAAGTGACATCAACATAGGAAAAAAAGTATTTTTTAATGCATTTTACTTTGGGAGAAATACATTTCTTATATGTGTCTGTACATATGTATTTGAAATTGTATAATTTTTTTTGTGATACTGGTCCTTCAACAATTCGTACTCCTCAACTTCTCATGCCTCCCTTATGCTGAAAATACACGATGAGATTTTTCAGCAGATTTACTGACCGATCGTTTTCCCGAACGTTTTTCTGATAGATTTCCATTAACTTCCATGAGTAATCGATCAGAAAAATCAGATCGGACCTATTGGAAATGATCTATCAAACCATCTATCTGCCAAAAAAATCTCATGGTGTATTCCTAGCACTACACTACTGCTGTTACTAAAAGCAAACCAAGCTGTCTCTCACTGTTTCTTGGCTGTTTAAGTGCTTTAGAAAGCAAGACTGTGTTTAACCCAGTAGGTCTAAGAGCTCAGATAGGCTCTTTTGCATAGATAATAACTTACGTTTTTTAATTCTTCGTGTACTGGAAAGCAATATGAGACTCCTTTCTTTGCTACTAATGTTCTATTTGTTAGCTGTACTACACATACATCTCATTATCTCATAAGTTTAGTATCCCTTCAGGTTTGCTTTTTTGATAATCAGTATCGAGCAGTTGCAGTATACACAGTGCTGAGTGGGACTCTGGGTAAAATTTGAGCTGAGGTACATGGCTATGTAGCTACACCGCTGCTCAGAGAGTATTTGGGAAAGCTGATATGGGGATGCTGGCTGTGCTTTCTCACTCCACTATCTTGAGCCATATGACATATTTTGGCTGTTCAGACAACTCAGATATGCGTTACATCAACACTTAGCTATCTACCTGGAATTCAAGTTTTAAAGCTGCACTGCTGGTATGCTAGGAGCCAGTTGTGGAGACGGGTATCATGCAGAAGTCATGCTAGTCCTCTCACTGCAGGTATTTCTGGCCATGGAAGGAGACTTTAAACTGGCTGACTGGAATCCGGCGTGAAATCATGCTCTGAATCGAGTGCTGCTGACTGTCAAAGGTCATGGCGTATGTTTGGCTTTCCCAAGTTAGCTGCTAGTGAAATCCTATCTGGACAGATCCCTCCTTAAAGTCACTCTTTGTATGCGCTTAGAAATACTGTCTGTGCTACGTATCCATATGTTAGCGTCTTACTGTCTGTATTTCGGCTGCATGAACATATGGCGCTATCAGAGACTAGTTCATAAGTTTGTTTTCTTCACCTGTAAATAACAACAGTTTACAATATGAGTACAGAAATATATGTTCATTTATCAAGGTAATAGAACTAACTACTGGGATCTGGTAGTAATTAGTAAACCAAGCGCTGCGTAATATGTTGGCGCTTTATAAATACAATAAATAAATAAATAAAATAAACCAAGAAGAACTTAAAGGCCCCCTACTGGAAGCACTGTGTATTACATCATTGCTTCCTTAAAGGGGGCCTGAACTCTTGCACAGGACAAAAGGAAAACAGACAAATGCACCCTGTATGTATTTAGAGAGTTTAGCCTGTTTTATCCCCTTCTTTGTGTCTAATCACAATTTGTAATTTGATCTCTCCCCTGTGTCTGCCATGACAGAGATGGCAGATAAGCTCATTTGAAAGCACAGGATATTAACGATATGTCTGCTTCCATGAACCAGGAAGTAGAAAAAGTGCACATTTATTTTTGTATTAGTATCAGCTGTAACAAAGAAATGTTTTTTGTTTAAAGGTTTATTATGCTGTTTCGTATCTTTTAGAGTAGAGAGGACGTTCTGAGTTCATGTCCAATTTAAAGAGGAATGGCAACCAAGAATTGAACTTCATTCCAATCAGTAGCTGATAACCCTTCACATAAGAAATCTTTAAGTTTTCTTGAATAGATCATTAGAGGGGTCTGTATGTTTGATATTGTGGTGAAACCCCTCCCATAGCGTGATATCAGGCCCTAAGTCCTGACAGTTTCCCATCTGTGAACCTTGTTGCATTGTGGGAAATAACAGCTGTTTCCAACTGCCAAGCAACAGTAGTGTTGCTCGGATACCCCCGATCATGGATTCGAGTGATCACAAGCACGACTCCGCCCACTTCCGAATTGGTCGTGATCACGAATAGAAACGAAATACCGATTTGAATGCGGTTTTGAGTAGAAATTCCACATTGAATCTGGAATCACGAGAAGGAATTTGTGATTTCCCGCTAACTTTAGCGGTTAATAGCAAAGCCTCCTTACATGCTATAAACACCAAATTTGCAGGGTATTTTAAGTGGAACAGTGGTAACAAGGGGAAAAAAACTAAAAGACCTAATAGTTTTGACAAAATCAAGTTTCAATAGGAAAAAAGTATACATTTAAAAGCTGTAAATGACAGATAATGTAGTAAGTAAACCTAGCGGTAGTGTAAATTTGCATATATCAAGAGAAAGAACAATTAATTTTGTGATGTGATTTCCAGAGGGTCCGTATGCAGTGTGTATGGACCTCCTGGAAACCCCTCTGGAGCCGCATCGCTTTGATCAAGGATCGCTATACAGCCGCAATATGGCTGTATAAAGATCCCTGGCAACTTTTCCTATTTTTTATTTTTACTTTTTTTATGTTTAGAGAATGGGAATTTATTTTTTTAAATGAAGTGGGGTCTTCCCTCCTGAGCCTCTTTAACCCCTTGTCTCCCATGCAGGCTAGGATAGCCAGAATGTGGAGCCCTGGCCGAGTGGGGCTTCGCACCCTGAGCTATACTAGCTCGCATCGTCCATGGTATGGGGGGCTCTGGGGGAGACGGGCGGCCAAGCCTTCCCCTCCCCCCAGAGCCCTTGTCCAATCCATGGACAAGGGGCTCTTCCCCACCTCCGGTGCCCCAGGAGGAGGTGGGGGCGATGCAGGGCTGGATTTACCATAAGGCACTGTAGGCACGTGCCTACAGGCGCCTGATGATGGAACGGCGATTCACTCTTCCTACCGAGTGCTTCCCTCCCTCCTTCCCAATGCAGAGTCCTGATGAAAGTGTAAATGAGAAGTTGCTCACTCGGCTCTCGGCATCCCACTAAGAAGATCTCCCTTCAATCAGGGGCACCTCTAGCTACTTAATATTAAGGGTACTTCTGGCTACCTAATACTAAGGGGCACCTGTAGCTACAGGCGAGGGAAATAAGGGAGAAGTGACAGCCGGGACAGCCAGCACACTTGTGGTGCAGTTCAGTGGGTGTTTGCAAGTTTATGGAGGGAGTAGTCTACGGTGCCAGGACATCTGTGCCTATAGGTTTCTCTGATGTAAATCCGGGCTTGGGGCGACGATTCCCTGGGGGGGTTCATGGTGGCATCTGGGACTCCCCTTTAAGAAGGGGACCCCCAGATGCCCGCCCCCCTCCCAGGAGAAATGAGTATAGGGGTACAAAGTACCCCTTATCCATTTTCACAAAGGGTTAAATTAAATACTTACCTGTACCTGTAAAAAAATGTTCCCACGCCAATATCCTCGGAAAGGTGCGACTTCGGAATGGTTTCCAGCATGTCTGTACCCCCTGGAAACCCCGTCATAAAATTCATTGTTCTTTCTTTTGATATATGTAAATTTACACTACCGTTAGGTTTGCAACATTATCTGTCATTTACCGCATTTAAATGTATACTTTTTTCCACTGACACTTTAAAATTGATTTTCTCACAAACTATAAGGCCTTTTTCCCACTGTTCCCACACTGTTCCCACTTTTCTACTTCACATATCCTGCAAATGTGGTGCTTCTAGCATGTAAGGGGGCTTTTCTATAAACCGCTAAAGTCGGCGGGTTTTTAACCAACTTGTGATTATGGCTGGAATCCTAATCACGAGTCAGATAACGAATGCAATCACGAGTGCATTCAAAACCTGCATTCATGAACGCAGCCAATCACGGATGCCAATTTTGACCTTGTGATTGCAAAAATCGCCTCTGATCATAAGGTAGTGGTGATCACGAGCTCGTGATGAGCAATCCTGGCAACCAATATCTCCCTCTGTGCATATGTATAGCTATAAAAAAACAACCTTTTAGCCTATCTCAATGTTAGTGGGTGTGGTTATAAATAATGGCAGTTGGTGCTGTCTAGTTTTTTTCTTGTCTGCCAGTAGTAAAGATGATTACGTGCCGGCTGATTGTGGGTCAAACAACATGAACAAATTGCCTATACATGGCACCCATCAGTCATTTCTTGATCTCTTCTATTTTTTTTTACTTCTCACTTTGCAATGTATTGACTTACCGTATTTTTCCCCCCTTTTACCCCAACGGGAATTGGCTGCTGTCAGATAAGTGAGCTTTCTGGTTGCTTGAGACACAATGATAAAAATAGGCCTAGCTAACACAGTACTATACCTCACTCTATACACATTCCATGGACTCTGTATTAAATGTTAAAATAAAGTTATTGAATGTATATTAACCTTGGGGGAGCCATGGAACCCAGTATTTAAAGTAAACCTGAGATGAGGCAGGAGAAAAAAAATATAGATACCTGAGACTTCCACCAGTCCCCTCTAGGCTGATTGCTCCCTCGCCATCCTCATGTTCCACCTGGAACTTCCACAATTGGCTCCGGAAAGTCCTCCGGTCCAGGCGCAGAATGCTCCCGGCGATGAGAGACATGACGAGGGAGCGCGGGCAGCTAGGCCACGCATGTGCAGTACGTCCTGGACCAGAGGACTTTCGAGGGCCAATTGTGGAGGACCCAGGCAGTGCAGAAGGACGGCAAGGGAGCAATCTGCCAGGAGGTGGCTGGAGAAAGCCCCAGGTATGTCTAATTTTTTTTCTTTACCACTTTTCAGTGTACTACTTTAAGTGCAGCCCACAAATAGTCTAAGAAATTGGCCATCACCACTTTGAGTACTGTCTGTAATTTGTGCTGGTTGGTTGAGATTGCTGATTAGTTTAGTTTCGGATAACCGTGACTCTGCTGTATAATAATAAATTCATCATCTCTACTCAACAGTGGCCTCTGTTAGCCTGAGGGAGCAGGGGCAGACTTCTACCAAGGCTTCCAAGCTCTGTAGAACCCCAAAAGGCTGGAAGTCCTAGTTGTCTTTGAAAAACTTGTCACATGTAAGTGACTTTTCTTTTTACTGCCATTCTGAAGCCTAAATAGCTCTTGGTAAGTGTAAGTAAACTTATCTTTCACAGTGAAACTTTAGGCAAGCAGTTAAATAGTCATTTGAAATACATGTGGGGTAAGTATTTACAGCTGTATGCCAGGCAGCCACCACTCTTGTGTTTCACGCGTCTTACCCCGAGACAGCCAGGTGACGTGATTGTCTTGTATAGCTGGTGACGTGATTGTCTTGGTATAGCTGCCTGTCTCATCACAATGAATCCACAGTGAGATGATGGATACACATTCATTGTTTAATAAATGGGGCAGGTGACACGGGGAGCTGCAAAGATGAAATAGAGAAAAGAGGTGTCACCTGCTTGGCAGAGTTGAGCTATTAAAAAATATTGGCTCAACAGACCTACAAATTATTTAGCAGGAAAAAATGTCACCTCACCTGTGCTCTGTGTAATTCAGGTCTGTATTACTTCTTTGCCTCACAGATAAAATACAGCTTGCTTTAGAAAACCTTGACGCTTTCAGTTTGGCTCTGTATAATGCAAGAATGGAAAGCATAATTAATTAATGGAAAACAGAATTTCAGCTTGAGTACTTTTTTTTATGTCAGTTTAAATCACAGGAAGTCCACTGTGCTTATAACAGGAAGTGGCATATAGGAACTGTCAAAGTTTGCTGCCAGTGAATGGACTAGTAATGGATAAGTGCAACAGTCTCTTTTCCCTCCAGTTGGCTGTATAGGTGATAATTGAATAAGGGCCTGTTTATCTCATGATTCATCTCTCACAGAAATCTGTCTTAAATCATGATTTACTTTCCCACCCCTAAAGGGAGTCTTTTGTCGGTTATTGTTTTTTCTTTTGTTAAAGTGGACCTGAACTCAGAACATTTTCTCTGCTCTAAAAGATACACAACAGCATAATAGCCTTTTAAAAAAAATGTCTTTGTTACAGCTGATACAAATCCTAAAATAAATCTTTACTATTTATACTTCCTGATTCATAGAAGCAGACAAATTGTTAACAGCCTGTGCTTCCAAATGAGCTTATCTGCCATCTCTGCCATGACACAGGGGAGAGATCAAATTACAATTAGTGATTAGACATAGACGAGGGGGAATTAGACAGGCTAAACTCTCTAAATACATACAGTGTGCATTTCTCTATGTTTTACTTCTATCCTGTGCAAGAGTTCAGGTCCACTTTAGCCAAAAGACTTATTCTATTGGCGTGCACTGCACACTAATATTTGAATGGGGCTAGCAAATTTCAATATGGAGGTGTACTAACAACCAAAGCGTTTTACCTTGCCTGCCATAAACACAGGTGCGTGAGTACACAATTTAATTAATTTTATTTACCCATTTGCCAGACTTATTATTACACCATGGGATTCTCTCTCTGTCTCTTTTGGGGGGTGGGGGGGGGATACCAAAGCTCCCAACTGTCCCACTTTTGGAGGCACAGTCCCTCTTTGGAACCCCAGTCCCCCTGTCCCTCTTCCTTCCTCATGTATCTGTCTTTCAGGACTGATGTAAAGATCTACTGTATATAAAATATGTATTTTATCTTCTGAAAAATGTTTCATTGACTCCAAACTTTATTCCCATCTTTTATTGTTATATATTTCTTATTTTCAAAAGTAAATATGAAAGAAAATGAACCAGCATAATAAGGATCCGTGTGATTTGAATTATAAAATGACATTTTTTTCTTATGTAATCTTTATGGTGTGCGCGACTAGGGGTGTGTTGGGGGTGTGTTAGGGGTGTGATAGGGGCATGGCTTGAGGCTCATACACACGTCCAACTTAATGCACAACCAACCACACAACATGACCAACCATACAACAAGTTGTTTACCTGACAAGTACATACACACATGCCAACCAACTAAACAACCAACTTAAACAACCAACTCACTTAAATACTATCCGTTCAAGCTAACTGACAAACTGCACAACACTCTAAATTTAAAAACAACAATGTTGTTCAAATAACTTGTACACACATTCCAACCTGCATGATAGTTGAGCGGATTGATCCACCGGTTTGATCTGGCAAACAACCTGTTATCAGTTGGTTATCTGGTTGCTTGCCAGCAGTACACACGCCCAACTTATCTTCCAACAGACTGGACGGATTGTTGGTCTTTGTATATGGGCCGGGCCTTTAAGTGTCCCTATGTCTTATCTCAAAAAGTTGGGAGGTATGCTCAGGTTCCTCCGACACTGTCTTAACTCATCAATTAACTCATCATTTAACTCTCCTGATCTGTTTATCGAATGACTTATTTCTCCTTATAGGTTGTGATAAAAATAAGGTGAGATGATTAGATCAATTCTGTGAAACTACCCTATTGTATCAGTGTTTTTACCTTGATATCCCAGTATAACACCTCACAGCCCAGTTGGCCATTACCTGTGTTTTAGCTGCTGAATAAAAAGTCCCCACCCACTTTTTTTTTGTTATCTGGAGGATCCCTTGGACTTCCTTCCTGTATGATTGGATAATCTGCACCACATGATGGAGAGAACCCAAAAGCATGGAATGGAATGTGTTTAGCTTGCTTCTGATCGCATTACACAGAGGAAATCATCAGTCCTTGTTGACCAAAGATTACCTGAAGAAGAGTCTAATGGCTCGTACACACTTCCAATGGATGTCAGACCTGATCTCATTGGGTAATATCGCTTGGCTGCACACACGCATTTTATCTGTGTAGCTAACAGCGCACAGTGTTGCTATGCAGGGGGCGGCGGTTCGACGGAGGGCCGACAAGCACCACATGCGTGACATCGATTGCGTGTGAAGGATGCGATCGGTGTGGGGAATCAGCGTCGCTGGGGTTGAGTAGATCCGCCAGGCAGAGTACTTGCAGGTTGGAGGCCGGAGGTCACCTGCTGCCGTACACAAGCCTGATTGTTAACGGCCAACCTCAGGTGTGTATACGAGACTTTAGGCAGCAGCAATGAAATCCAAGGCCGTTTTTACGGTTAATAATAAATATACCCCAGACAGGAATGGTTTTGAGACTCCTGCAAAGTGATGCACGATATGTCAGCTCCGTATTAATGCCGGGGATCAATAAAATAGCACAGTAACTTACTCCTTCCTTCCTATTCCACATATTCTCTGGAAATAATACACAACCACAGCGAGTATAATGATATGTTTCCACTGACAAGTTATTATGGGGAATGATTTAGAGGCAGGCTCAACAGCTTTATCCTGCAACATCATGGTTACCGTGGCAATTGATTTCTTCCCTCCAAAAAAAACACCTCGTGAAATCTGTCAAATGACTGTGACAGCAATTAAACACACAGGGGGTAATTTACCGAAGGTATATGTTTTCCTCCTGCTGTTTCAGCACACCTCATGTCAACATCGCATTGGGTTCAGGGGAGCAATTTGTATTTTTGTTCCTATAGCAGTACAACATGAAATAAGCAGTTGGTTTAGCTCAAGTGTTTGTCTATACAATGCAATGATTTTGGCAGCGCGGCTTAGTTCATATTAGGTTCACTGCTTAGCACTTTTGTCGGTATGGGCAGCTGAGTAAAATGGATGGGACAAAAGCTGCAATGATTTTCTATGGGCCAATTGGCATGAATCCATTTTGTCTTTTTGATAAAAGGCATGCATCTTCTCCAAAGCGTCAGAAGACCTTGGAATGGACCACAGCATACCCCTGGATCACTACAGTAAATCCCAAAAACATACAGATAAGTCATGCCACCAGAAAATTGGTCTCATGGTGCCCATACATCTAGCAATGGATGGGCAGATCGACCAAGAGACAGAGAGAGATCTGTTGGCTGCCCATACACAGCAGGTTGATTTCCGATCAATTTCAGCATAAAATTAGGCCTTATCACGCCGCCGATCGCGCCTGCCCTCCCCCCCCCCCCCCCCCACAAATCTTAATGTCTCCCGGCGCACATGAATTGTAGTCGCACTTGCTCCAGCTGAGGCCTCTGGCTCCAATACAACGCTGGCACTTTATTTGGCCTGATGAAGTGGGTGCAGACCCACGAAACGTGTTGTCTGTGCTTATTGAAATTCATATTTATATGAACTTCTTGTTGTTGAATTACCCTTGTGCACCAGTGCTATGGCTGCACCCGGTTTCGGCACTTGGAGCTGAGCGCCGGGCACTGAAATTACCTGATTAGCTGTCTGTTCATTTTTTTTCTGTATAAGCTGTTTGTCACAATGATTTATCTAGAGATACTTTTAGCACCCATTATATCACCGTCTAAATTCCTGTACAATGTTGCTGTCTCATTTTGTGATAACATTGGTACAGAAGCATCTGAGACATCTGCTTGTGGTTGTATTATGTGAGCTCCTGTGAGGTTATTTCTGTAAGGCCGTATTCATGTCATGCATGCGGAAATAAAATTCACAAAAAAAAGTGATATAACCACACCTCATACTCGTATTTCTGGAGGGTGACGCTCTGGTTGCCTGTCAGGTGGTCCTGTCATAAGGACCTAAAATAGATGCTGTGTCTGGAATGGAGCGTCTAAGAGTGCTTTGTATCTATTTCACTGGGTTATTACGCAAGCTTGTTAACATGGCTGATTCTACAGCATATATGTCAAACTCCAGCCCGCGGGCCAAATCTGGCTGTCAGAGCCATTAAATTTGGCCTCCAAGTGGTTTCCCCATTTTGCATTATGTTTGGCCCACTCTAGATCACCAAGTAAGCTATATTGGAGGTGAAGCCCTTGAACACCAGGGAAGCCATTTGTGGGAGGTAGGAGAATAGCACTAAACACTAGGTAACTGTATTGGGGAGGGATGATGACCGCTATATATTGGGGAACTCTAAAGGGTTTGGAGAAGAGCCATTAGACACCAGGGAACTCTATAAGGGAGGAAGGTGGCCAGTAGACAATTGAGGTTGGCCTGCAACTTGGTTCCAGTGTTCAATTTTGGCCCACTTTGTATTTGAGTTTGACACCCTTGTTCTAGAGGATGAGTGCTAAATAACGTTTTAACAGAAAGACAATATTCTGTTATAACCTCCGAAGCAGACGCTCTAAAAAATTGGACCAACCAGCAACATCTAAAAAATAAAATCAGGTCATTTCAAATCTGAGAACACTAATTCTGTTATTGCCTACTTTAATCTCCTCCTCCTGCAACACCATTCATGACTTCTTACGAGCTATTTTGTGGAATGCTCTTCCAGAATCCATTCAACACTCCCCATCCCTCAAGATTGTTAAATGTAACTTTAAAACTCGCACTTTTCACTCTTCACTGGCAAGCATGTGACGTGACCTAGGACACGCAATTTACCCACTGCTCCAGCCCTTCTGTCTAGCTAGGGCATTACAGTTAACCAACTCCCTTCACCAGCAGGGCCACCCCTCCAAATGTGTCACAGCATTGCTGTAAATTGCTCTGCCTTCTCTGCTAATATTCAAAAGTCGAGGACGATGAAGAGAGGGAAAAGCTCCCCACGTAGGCTCCAGGTGACGCTGCTTTTTCAAGAGAGGGAAAGTCTTTAGAGCTTCCCTCTACTGGAGCCTATGTAGGAAGTGCTCTATCTCGTCATCATCATCTTGGACCTTTGGATAGTTGTAGGCAGCCGTGTGTGGTTATGTATACACCTACCCTTCCCCATATTTTTCTGCACTACCAGCACTTTTCTTGAGCCATAGTCTGCGATTCCTGCACTGTCACTTTTTTTGCACCATTTTGCATTAAAGAGACTCTGTAACAAAATTTTGAGCCTAATTTCTTCTATCCTATAAGTTCCTATAGCTGTTCTAATGTGCTCTGTCTAACTGCAGCCTTTCCTAGTTGCACAGTGGCTGTGTTATCTCTGTTATATGATCTAATCTTCTCTCCTCTGTCGGATCTGTCGGGCTCAGGCAGTCAGGCTGGAATGTGCTGTGCTGCTTGTGATTGGATAGAAGCTATACACACCCTCTCCATGCCCCCCCCACATGCACTGAATGAGTCACAGACTGAGCTACTCTTTTCTTTGTAAACACTGCATAAAAATGGCAATTACAAGCCAGGATTGCAGCAGGGAGTGGCAGAAACAGCACAGAGGGGCCCAGGAGAACATAATGAATAGAATGGTATGCTTTTTATTGTAAAAATTTCACAGTACAGATTCTCTTTAAGTATGATACTATGAATTTTTATCTCTGTTTGTTAATTTTTTTTTCCACAATAATTACTGCCAGTATTGCACTTTGTTTGGGAACCCGGGTTCAATCACTAGGTCTTTTTTTTAATCCTACATGAATACATTTATTTACTATTTTGACATTGCTGCTATTATTTACTACCTGTGTTGAATATATAATTTGATGAAATGGATAATGAATTGTTACCATGTTTTTAGTTTTTCATTTTTTATATTGGATCAGTCATTAAAGTGTAATATTAACTTTCCTGATTTGTGCTGCTGAGAGTTGTGCTGTTTTTCAGTGGCAACATTCTTGTTTGACTATTATGTATGCCACAGCACACTCCATGGTGGTCAGTGCGGATTTATTCTTTGATTACAGTCCACCAGCGTGCAATTGTTCACCAGCGGGTCTGCATGTGAGCCTGGCTTCAGGGGCATAAAGAGATAATTTGCATATTTAAAGATAACCTTAAGTTACATGTTAACCTTAAGTTAATATTCTACAACTGACAGGTTTTTTTTTTACGCAGGCACGCACGCACGCACGCCTGCACACACACACACACACACGCACCACACGCACCACACACACACACACACACACACACACACACACACACACACACACACACACACACACCACACACACACACACACACCACACACACACACACGCACCACACACGCACCACACGCACCACACACACACACACACACACACACACACACACACACACACAACACACACACACACACACACACACACACACACACACACACACACACACACACACACACACACACACACACACACATTCTCAAAAATGGAACCCTTCCTAAAAGTTCCCAGTCTGAACTATTTACAACTTCCCACCTCAGAAAAAGGGGGGAACAGCCTCCCCCTTCCTGGTCACTACCATTCCATGAGTGGTTTCATTTACATGCCCCAGCTCCCGCCATTTTTTTCTACAGAGTGGAGAGAAGTAGACAAGTGCTACACAAGTATAAGGGCCTGACACAGTGCGATGCGGCTACATAGCCGTATCGCACCGTGGGTGTGCTGAAAACATGCATGGCAATGGAATAGTTTCCACTGCGTGCAGATTCTCGCACAGCCGCATCCGCCCGCACCTGCGTCCCATCTCCTCAATTCACTTGCGCATCGGGAGACGCGGAAGTGACACGGGCGCCAGCAGAAGTGATGCAACTAGCCGCATTCGCATCACTATATCTGTGGAAACTGGCCCTAACAGTTTATTTTTATTTTTAATTAGGCAAAATCTGAACACAACCCAAGTGTAAATTGAGAGAAAGTCACAACTGATTGTGTTTACTGATTCCCAACAGCTTCTGACTTAAAAACAATATTCTTTATTATTGATTTATTACCCCAGAACTGTGGGTAGTTTTTGACGTGTGAAATTATAATGAAAAGTGTTTCTGTCACTTTACCAAAAATATGCAGAAGCAGATAGAGATGAATAATGATGTGATGCACAGAGTGTGATTTTCGCTGCTTATATGTGAGAAATTCAGACCGACGGTACCAAAGTGTCTCATCACTTTGATTTGACAGCTTTGAGGCCTCTATATAATGAGGTGAAGGACAAGGTGCAAACTTACCTGTGCTAACTGGGCAGACTCCTTTCCCATTCGCTTGAGCACCGTGATTGGCTAAAAGTTGATTGGCCGGTTTTCATTATAACTGTGGGAATGTGTTATGGATTTTTTTCAGGACAAAAAATATTGCAGACTATGGGTGACAAATAAACCTTGTCTGGATTTATCAAAATCTGCAAGTTTGTGGTAAGAGTTTACAACCCTTGCCTGGGTCATATAAGATCATGACATGGGCTGATAAAAAGAATAGGAAGATAACATCCTTGCAGCTGTAGTATACAGTGACAAAGGAAAGGGAAAAAATTGAAGTCTGGGTTGTCCTGAATTTATTGCAAAATGTTCTGAGTCCAGGTGCCTGCACATGACTTCCATCATGTGGTCGCTATGCCACTAAGGTGAGCTGTTCTATGTTCTGCAGTCCTTTATTATTATTTGTTATTCATATAGCGCCAACATCTTCTGTAGCGCTGTACATAGTACAAAATAGTACCAATATTGGGGAACATATATACATGAGAAGTTGAAGACACTGTACAGTCATGACATCCAGCAATACAAGTACAAATACATACATAGTTTAGTGGGGTTTGAGATATCACTAAAAATTGGTACATGTTCATATGATAAATTGCAGAAAAATAAACAATAGGCGGAGGTCCTTGCCCTTGGGAAATTACAATCTAGAGAGTAGTGGGGTGGAAACAGTAGGGAAGGAGACACAGGGGTTAATGGATGAGGCAGTGAATCTCTAATGCTACCTATATGTTTGTCTGAAAAGGTGTGTTTTGAGAGGACGTTTGAGGCTGGTTTCACACCAGGAATCGCATAACGTGCCCCTAACGCAACGCCTGGTGCTCTCTGCTTTGGACGTGAGAGTGAGCCGCGTTGTGCAGCTCACTTTGGCGTCCATGATGCCGTGATGCGTACTCTTGTGCACATGCGGCATCACGTGGTCCCGCCGGCCAATCGCTGCACAGAGCGGCCGCTCCAGGAAGTAAACACTGCACGTCACTAAGTGCAGTGAATATTAATTAGCCATGTGCCTGGCCGCTCTCCGCTCCTCCCCAACGTTACTGAGCATGTACAAGCAGTCTAACGCGGCTCTGCCGCTTAGAAAGTACTGCATGCAGTACGTTGTCTGGTGGCGCAGCGTTACTATGTAACGCAACGTGGGCACTGTGAACAGCCCATTGATTTTTCATTGCTCTGCGGTGGGGTGCGTTACAGGCTGCTCTAACGTGCGCCTGTAACGTCCCACTGTGAAACCAGCCTGAAGATTTCCAGGCTTGGAACATGACTGACAGACAGTTCCAAAGGAAAGGAGCTGCTCGTGAGAAGTCCTGGATGCGAGAGTTAGGGGAGGTTACCAAGCTAGAGGACAAAAGGGTCTGCTGGGAGGAGCTAAGGTTCTGGGCAGGGAGCTATGTGGAGTTTAAAGTAATCTGAAACTCTGACATAACATTCAGTAAACATGTGTTTTCCTTCTGTTTATTACTCATACAGTTCTCATTTGATTTTGTGCACACATAATATTGTCTGTTTACAAATTACAAGTTTCCAAAGTGTAGTTTTTCTAACCCTGAAAGCTGCCATTGCATTTTATTCTTTTTTCTATTATAACTGCTTTTTATTATATATTAAAATCTTCTGATGAGCTGTTCTGAACACTGTGTGTGCCTGAAGCAGAGACAGTTTCTCAAAGAGTGTTTGTTTACATTCCAGTGTTGATACATTTGTGTTTAACAAGTAAAAAAGATACTGTTATCTCCAGTTTGGATGTGGATTTGAAGCTGAATAGCATGAGAAAGTGCTTTGTTTAATTATTTCAGTGATGTTCTGCTAGAATTTTATCTGGGATAGTAGCTTTCAAGCTGTGAGGAATCTTTTAGAGCAAAGTAGAAATGCTGTCTTTCAGACCACTTTAATGAGGAAATGTATGGAGGTGACAGTTTGTGTAGAGCTTTGTATGATAGCGCAAAGAGTTTAACCTGGATCCTTTGGGTAATTGATCCTGGAGAGTGTAATAAATCTATAAAAATAACTTCAATATTGTTCACCCAATCATTCTTGTTTGTTTTGTGTGAGCTTTTTCCTGTGCAAACCGTCTACAAAGCAGCAGCTTCTGCCTTATGGAAAGCGGAGAGGAAGAAGGGGGTGAGAGTGAGCTACAGCTGGAAATAATAGTAGTGCTTTAATAATGTTTCCCACCATGCTCACTGAAAGCGTCCATATATCAGACGATGTTTAGGCACATCAACCAAAACGCCGCAGTCCGATTCCCAATCAATTTCAACATTAAATCTTGCGGGAATTGGCCTAGTGACACCGCCTTGTTCCCTCCCCCCTTGTGTAAAATGTGCCCCCCAGTGCCATGTGCTTTCATACTGTATATTCTGGCATATAAAGGCGGCCACACACCATACAATTTTTTAAATATCTGTTCAAGAATTGCAATCAATTTTTCTGACTGATTGTAACATTTAAAAAATATGACCAATGTACCACACACGTATGTTCAATTTTGTCCCCAATTATGATAAAAATGATTGGAAAATCAGAGAAAATTGCTAGGGTGTGTATATTAATAAATTGGCAATCTAACACACACCATACAATCTCTAGAAAGATTGAAGAAAAATATCTGGCATTCCAGTTCGATTAAAATAAAAAAAAAATGGAAATCCGATCGGATTTTTCAGTCGAATGAAAAAAAAAAGCTTTCAATTTTTTCGGGAGATCCGATCCTTTTTATCGAATTGCCGTAAAATCGGATCATTTTATTGTATCGTGTGTGGCCACCTTAAGGGCCCGTTTCCACTAGAGCGAATCCGCATGCGTTGTCTGCATGCGGATTCGCATAACCAATACAAGTGGATGAGACTGTTTCCACTTGTCAGTTTTTTGGTGCATTTTTCTGCGCAGGATTTTTCTGCACGGTAGGGCCTGCAGATTTCGCCTGCGTGTGGAATGCAGGCGATTCGCAGGCAATGTATTTAATAGGGGAAATTGCACATGCGTTTTTTGCCGCGATTTCGCGTGCGAATTCGCACTAAAACTAATGTACATTGAGCCAGGCAGTGACATGGTTAAAATCGCTGATAGCCTGCCTTTGCGAAATCGCGTGCGAAATCGCGGCAAAAATCGCATGCGGAATCGCATCCGCATGCGATTTTGTCAGCGGTGGAATCCCAGCGATTCGCACCGCACTAGTGGAAACGGGCCCTAAGACTAATTTTTAACCCTTGAAAATCTTCTGAAAAATCACAGGTCTTCTTATACGCCGGGTGTCATTGATGCCAGGTGATAAGCCCTATCCTGTGACCGACTCTCAGATCTTGCTGCTGAGGACTGTAGTGAAGCGGTGCACATGTGCGAGATCTGAGAGGCAAAGAAGGAGGTAAATAGGATACATGGGTGGGCCAGAAGGGTAAAAGAGGCATGTTTTATGGGCACAATGCGATCTATTCTTCTTCCATACCGCTCTGATAAACAGGTAGACAAGGAGAGCTGACCAATCCACTTAGGGAGAGGGAGAGTTGACCAATCCAACCAGTCAATTGCCTATATACTGTTATATACTGGATACCACGTACAGTACAGCACCAGTATCTGTTCATACATAGCACCAGTATGTTTTTTTTTTTTTTTTTCATTTGGTGTGTGTTGGAAGAGGGGTAATCTTATGCGGCGAGTATATCCCAAACTCTATATTTTAAGTGGAGAAGTTGGGGGGTCGTCTTATACGCCGGAATATACAGTACTTTACCTGTCGGTGTCCAATGTTGGCTCCATGTTCTTCCTCACACGCACATCGCTGCGGGCGTGTGTGAATATGGGCGGAGGATGGAGCCAGTGGTAAACACCTGACAGGTAAAGTATTTACATGTGGGGCACATTTTACTCTGGGGGGACAGTGGCGTGGGTGCCGTGTTCAACACTTGTCCCGATATGTCCCCATTACCACCACACACCGGATGTGCCCGAAGAATACCCACACAAACATGGGAAGAACATACAGTACAAACTCCTTGCAGATGTTTCCCTGGCTGGGATTCAAACCGGGGACCCAGTGGTGCAAGGTGCTAACCACTACACCACCGTGCTGCCCATATTGTTGACGGCAAAGTGTGTTATTTTGACATGTTTGTGTATTGTTTTTTGGGAATAAACAAATGACCTGACTCATACCTAATGATTCAATAAATGTACATGATCCCCGTGAAAAATCCCAAGTGCCTCTCAGATTAAACAATCTAATCAGCGTGTTTGCTTGGAGAACTTGCATTGTTCGGTTCGGGTTGTCGCTAAGCGTCAGCAGCCGTTGATCGCGGCTGCGATAGGCTCGCTGCAAACAACAGTTGCAGGTAAGCAGAACAGCAGATGAGCCCGCTGACAGTCACTCCATCACACCATTTGTCTAATCTAAACATGCTTCCTCAGTATGTTCCTCACCGCTGATACAGCATATGCCGCGACTCGGGATTTCATACAAAACGCATATTCGCCATGACACCGCTGTCAAAATGAACACAGCAGATTTATTTCACCCCCAAGCAAGTTTTACGCTATCGTCTTCCCTTCAGCTGGGGAACGTGAGGTGATGGAAGAAGCTGTATTAATTGATCACGCTGTCTGAGGGAAATCTGCAAGTGCCATCACTTTCCTAAATGAAATGCAGATAATCGAAGGAAGATCATATAAAATTATATATGGTGACGCTCTAAATCAATAGGCATATTAGCATAACTATGGATTTTCTGAGCTGTCAGAGCACTCCGTAATGAACTGATTCAATTAGTGGGCTGAATGTTACCTCAGTCCTGCGGGGCTGCTTTGCAACAACAATGTAATGGGAGTTACATCCCCTCTCTGTAAAATCCATTCCTGGCCTCAGAGGAGTTCAGGGATACTTGTAAGCTGGAGGGTTCAGGGTCAGAGGAATACGCAGGCTGACATTTCTGACGTCTTTCTGCAAATGGCAGCGTCTACTAGTTGTGCTGATGAATTCTGTTGTTATTTTCATAAGATCATGTAGTTATTGTCTAATAAGTACACAATTACAGAGTTACACTGTCTGAGCCTAATTCTTGCCTTCATGGCTTTTAAATAGAAGTCATTGGAACAGTCCTCTAGCTTCACTAAGATCTCATCTAATAGTATTTACACACTCCCCCTTGTTGTGTAAAGAGTTAAAGGGAACCAAACCAAGCACCACTTTTTTTCCTGGATTCTAATAGCTGTAGGAGCTGCCATGTTTCCCCCTCCCCATCTAATTGCCCATTATTTATCCAGGGGGAGGTGTGAAGATATCATCTGTGACTTCTCTAAACTCTTTAAAGCAGTGTTCCCCAACCCTGTTCTCAAGCCCCACCAACAGTACATGTTTGTTTTGCAGGAAACCACACACAATCACAGGTGTAGTAATTAGTGTTGCAGCAGACCTGATTAACTACCACTGTGGATTTATGCAACACATGCACTGTTGGTAGGCCTTGAGGAATGGGTTGGGGACACTGCTTTAAAGGACAGTGCCCAATCTACACCCTTCCCACTCCCTGCTGATAAAAGCTTTTGTTTGCTCTCTGCTAATGTGTGCAGTAAAATAATTACATCAGTCCTCATCTGTCTGACACTTCTGAGGTCGGGCAGGCCTTGGAAGTCGGATCAGTGAATAATGGCGCACACAGAGGCGTATCTAGGGAGAACAGTGCCTATGGCAAGCACTAAAATTGCGCCCCCCCCCCCCCATTTCCAACAACATAGGACTTAATTCAATGATAACACCACTTAAAACACACAAGAGAATCTTCAGGGGTTTTTTTTGTTTCTCATTTCAGTGTCGCTATCCCGCGGCTAAACGGGGATCCCTTACCCCCCAAACCCACCCCTGCAAAATCTACGACCAACTTGGTTGTAGATTTTGCTGCTGTTGAGGCAGGGCTAACGGCTGCAGCCCTGCCTCTCAGCGCCGTCTATCAGCGGCGCATCGCCGCCTCTCCCCCGCCCCTCTCAGCGAAGGAAGACTGAGAGGGGCTGGGGAAAGGCGGAGATACGCGCTGACAGATGCGCGTGAAGCAGGGCTGCAGCGGTTAGCCCTGCCTCTATGCGAAAGAGATCCCCGCTGCACGGAGGGGATTTGGGAGGTAAGGGACCCCCGTTTAGCCGCGGGATAGCAGCGGTTTAGCAGGGGCACACATGCCCCTGCTATATATAAGCACTGAAGCTAGATTTTTTCTCATTTCAGTGTCTCTTTAAATTAACTTTAGTCAACGGACAGTGGTGAGGGAGCACTTATTATATTATTACCTTATGTGTAACTTATGTTTTGCAGCAGCCAGTTCTGGTGATCTCTCTCTGCTGCTGCCAGTGCTGCCCGCCTAGCTGCTTCATACACAGACAGTCAACTCACTCTGTCTATGCACTGTAAGCGTCACCTGACCTCTAGCTACAGTGCTACACACACACACTGTTTCCCTCCCAGCCCCAGGCCAGTCCCACCCCCATCAGCCCCACCCCCATCAGCCCCAGCGGCACGGCCACGGAAACAGCCAATCAGGAGGGGGGAATCACTGGGGGTGAAAGGCTCAGCTCAGCCGGGCAAGAAGTGGCCCCAGCCAGTGGCCGCCGTTACTATGGCGACCACACGCTGGGCAGCGCAGTGGAGAGGACTGTTTGGGGCACTCAGGATCGCCAGCCGCCGGGGATGCGAGGCAGCAAGTGGGGGCAGAGCCGAGTCACCGAGTGGGGGCGGAGCCGAATCGCCGACGTTACCATGGCGACCACACAGACGCTGGAGCATAGCGAGGAGAGCAGCGGGGAGGACTGTCACTGGCTGCGCTAGGACGCTCAGAAGCAAGCCGCTCGGGAGGAGGAGCCGCGGCCGCCCGCCGATGGTGACGAGGACAGCTGACTGAGCACGTGGAGGTGGAGAGAGTCGCCTAGCCGACCTGCCCGCCGCGACCACAAACACTGGCGGCAGCTGGGGGGAGAAACACCTGGAACAGAGAGAGGTCAGCCGGTCAGGTGAATCAATGGGCAAGCTGTGGGCGCCGGCAGCCGCACATACACGCAGACAGTGCCGGCGCCGCTCTCCTGCGATTAATTGCTTACTGGGGATGATGCGCCCCCCCAGGTGAGTGACAAAGGGCGCCCATAGCAGCTGCCCCATGTGCATCCCTGTAGATACGCCCCTGGGCGCACAGGGCCTATGCATAAAAATGGCACCGCATTAAAAAGATATGCTTATCGCTATTTATCGTTAGTACTGCATAATAATGGCACACAGGGAAAAAAGAAGAAAAACGGCACACACTAACGTTATTCAACTATAGTGGCACACACTAACGTTATTTATCAATAGTGCCGTTCATTTGCCAAACAGCAGACGTTATTGCCCACAGTAACATTATTTATCAATAGCTAACCTACATAAGCCAAAATGCAGACGTTATTTAACTGCAAAACTGTGAATGGATTTAATGTAACACTGTCAAGGTTAGGGTTAGGCACCACTGGGGGGGTCTTAGGGTTAGGCACCACCAGGGCTGTGGTTAGGGTTAGGCACCACCAGGGGGGTCTTGGGGTTAGGCACCACCAGGGGGTCTTAGGGTTAGGCACCACGAGGGGGGTCTTGGGGTTAGGCACCACCAGGAGGGTCTTAGAGTTAGGCACCACCAGGGGGGTCTTAGGGTTAGGCACCACCAGGGCGGTCTTAGGGATAGGCACCACCAGGAGGGGGTTTAGGGGTTAGGGATAGGTACAGAGAGGGTTCTGTGTGTTAACGCTAAATAACGATAAGGCTTTAACGCTAAATAACAATAAGGCTTTAACGTTAAATGGCGATAAGCGGCAAACGGATTAGCGGCAACACCGTGCGCCATTATTCACAGGCGCCATTTTCAGAAGGATCCTTGGAAGTAGGGTAATAACACCCTCTGATAAACTTTTAAATGTAAAAAGAGGAGGTAAAATTGAAGTTTTTTTTCTCTGTGAGCCACATTGTCAGCATTCATATAAAATGTGCTATTGAGATGCCCTGGGAGCTAAATATGGTTCTTGATTCACTTTAAAGGAAAGGTTCAGGGAGGGTGGGTAAAAAATAAAAATCAAATTCCACTTACCTGGGGCTTCCTCCAGCCCGTGGCAGGCAGGAGGTGCCCTCGCCGCCGCTCCGCAGGCTCCCGGTGGTCTCCGGTGGCCGACCCGACCTGGCCAGGCCGGCTGCCAGGTCGGGCTCTTCTGCGCTCCAAGGCCCGGAACTTCTGCGTCCCACGCCGGCGCTCTGACGTCATCGGACGTCCTCCGGGCTCTACTGCGCAGGCGCAGAACTACTGCGCATGCGCAGTAGAGCCCGGAGGACGTCCGATGACGTCAGAGCGCCGGCGTGGGACGCAGAAGTTCCGGGCCTTGGAGCGCAGAAGAGCCCGACCTGGCAGCCGCCCTTTCCAGGTCGGGTCGGCCACCGGAGACCACCTGGAGCCTGCGGAGCGGCGGCGAGGGCACCTCCTGCCTGCCACGGGCTGGAGGAAGCCCCAGGTAAGTGGAATTTGATTTTTATTTTTTACCCACCCTCCCTGAACCTTCCCTTTAAGACTGAGATGCTTCACTATTCCTAATTCACCCAACAATGCTTACGTAGGTGGATGTACATAGTTGCACTTACAGATTAAGGTGTGAACTCTCAAGCATTGGAAAAGTCAGGACAGAGGAGAGGTGGAGCCGAAACCTTGCATTGTCTCCTTGTGTGCTGTTACATTAACCTCGGTGGCATTTCATTTCTTTCTGGATTTAAGGCTCTGGGAAGAGAAGACTGCACAACTAAATAGCCTAGGCTAAACATCGTTGGGAGGGTTGGGTTACATACCAATATACAGAGATGTATACATTTAGGAAGTGTTTCTGATGTTGACACCAGGATAATTCAGGTAAAATTGGGTATCCTGAATAATGTATACATTCTGCTGTATACCATTGTGGTGCCTCTTGAAGCCCCCAATGACATCTCAAGTCGTCACGTTGTGTAATATGTTCCCCTGATACTGTGTTAGTTGATAATTATTGCTGAAAGGGGATAGCGAGAAGCTGTTTTCTTCATGTCAGATTTAGAAGCTCGATTTTAATCATAGGAACGTCAGATCTACATGCCAGGAATGCTTGCTGTTTACTGAACAAATTTAACACTGGTAACTGGATAGCGGTAATGCGATAAACCCCGATGGAAACTGCACAAAGCCTAGAACCTGTGGTGAGTCTCAGTCAGCATCAGTGAACTGGCACACAGACAAACATACAAGAACAGCCTTTTACAATGGATTACTCTGATTCTCATCACAAGCACATTTATGAGTTCCTAGACACTGACGTCAGCCCTCGTTATCAAGGTGAAATGTCAATCCTGATCCTCTGTGACCCCTGCGCTGCTGGTCAGGACCTTTTTCATCTTCACGGATGCGCTTCCCTCTGTGTACCAGTTTGGGTGCACTGCGTCAGCTACTTTTTAATGTTACAGGTACCCTTAAAGCCAATGAGCCAATGTAGTCAGTACTTAAAGAGAAACTCCAACCAAGAATTTAACTTTATCCCAATCAGTAGCTGATACCCCCTTTTACATGAGAAATAGAATGATTTTCACAAACAGACCATCAGGGGGCGCTGTGTGACTAATTTTGTGCTGAAACCCCTCCCACAAGAGGCTCTGAATACCGCGGTACTCTGGGCAAACTGCCACAATGTAACAATGTTCACAGACAGGAAATGGCTGTTTAAAGCTGTCTGTAACAGCCAGAGCAGCTAGAAACAGCTACATAACTTGCCCACAGTAACAATGTCACCATGTAATACATGTCAGAATGTGTATCTGGGAGAGGAAAGATTTTACAATGAGCAAACACTGACTAAATCATTTATACATAATTATTGTAAAAATGAAGCACTTTTTTTATTAAATTATTTTCACTGGAGTTCCTCTTTAACATCTGGTGGATGACAGCACCCCAATTCAAGAGGAGACAAAACAAATAACGCTTATGTTACATCTCCCTCCGAGTTACGACGACTTGGAGGGAAAAATAGTATTTAGTTCGCCGGGGACTTGAGCGGCAGCAAGCTGAGTCGTCATTCAGCTCACCTTGTGCCCAGCTCACCGGCAGAGTACATATACGTACGCCAAGGACTCCTTACTGAATTGGTGCAGGCTTACTGAACAGGAAGAGCTGAGGTTTGAACCCAGGTTGCCTGTGTAAGAAGGAGAGCTCTTAACCATTACACCGTTTAACCACTGCAGCCAATTCAGGTCAGGTAAAAAATGAAGAAATCGGTGCTCCTGTTGTCCGCCATAACAATATAGATACGGTAGCTACAGGCGAGTACTAACACAGCTGCATTTTAGGAGGGCTTAAATGCTTTCCGTTATATTGCAATGACTCAAAGCAGGGCCGGATTTACCACAAGGCACTGTAGGCACGTGCCTACAGGCGCCTGATGATGGAAATGTGACTCACTCCCCTCCTTCCCTATGCAGAGTCCTGATGAGAGTATAAATGAGAGGTTACTCAACCAGCTCTCTGCATTCCACCGAGGAGATCTTGCTTCAGTCAGGGGCACCTCTAACTACTTAATACAGAGGGTACCTCTAGTTACCTAATACTTGGGGGCACCTCTAGCAACTTAATATTGAGGGTACTTCTGGCCACCTAATACTGAGGAACAGTCAGCACACTTGGGGGTTGGTGTTTGTAGGTTCTTGGATGGTGATGTCTCAGGTGCCAGGACAACTGTGCCTATAGGCTCCTGTGAGGTAAATCTGGGCCTGACTCAAAGTATTGATGGTAGCAGGAAAAAAGGGCGCCGGCTGACCGTGGACAAAAAGGGCAGCCCCATAGACTTTAATGCAATTATCGTTAATACGGCGAAAAAAGCAGAAAAAAGTGCGCCGCAACAAATTTCATTAATAACATTAGAACATTATAGTTTTTGAGGTAGTTATCATTTTAGAAGCTTACAACTTTATAGTTTTTGTCATACTATTTCGTTTATAAGTACAGATTTTACGTTTTCAAAGGTATTATCATTAATATATGTAAAAGGGTGTTTCTGCAGAGGGAGGGGTTAAGTGGTTAGGGTTAGGCACCACCAGGGGGAGTGGTTAGGGTTAGACACCACCTAGGCGGCGGTTAGTTTTAGGCAACAGCAGGGGTGGTGGTTAGGGTTAGGCACCACCAGGGGGGTGGTTAGGGTTAGGCACCACCAGGGGGGTTAGGGTTAGGCACCACTGGGGGGGTGGTTAGGGTTAGGCACCACCGAGGGGGGTGGTTAGTATTAGGCGCCACTAGAGGAGTGGTTAGTTTTAGGCACCACCATGGGAGGGTTCTGTGTGAGGGTAGGTTTGATTTAAGCTGTATTGACGAAAAACGTGACAACATTTAATGTTAATATTTGATCATTATTATAGCTCGTTTGTTTTTTGCAACAATAAATATCGTTCATAAAGCTTGATAACTATGGTTCTCGTTATCAAATTTCGTTAATACCTGGCACCAAATTCGTTAATAAGTCGGGCCCTTTTTTCACGGCGCCCTTTTTTCATGCAGGCGTATTGATTCTTTTGTTACCTTTACTAGTAAGTAGCTGGCAGCTAATATTTTTCAGTAAGTAATCCAGCTCTCCTCCCCATTCAAAAAAATATAATTATTTCAGCTTTTTTCTTTTAATTGCTGTCACTGCAGACAGCAGTTAATGTACTTCTGATGTAGATGGCGTTAAGCAGCAAGTAAAGTTATGCTGGCTCTGTGTCTGACCTCTGTGTTCCCATATGATGTACTGCAGTACACATCCTTCAGTAAGCCCTGCACTCTATTATCTTGTTCAGTAGAGACATATGTCCTCATTCCCTATTATTATGTTGATGCTGGTTTAGTCAGTCATATTCTTATTGCTTTGGAATTTAATCTGCATGTTTGTCACCTCTATAAACAAGTCTGCTCACTTTCTCATATTAATTCCCAGGCCACCTGTCAGTTGGACAGAATTCAGGCGGCCAGTTGGGGGATGTAAACCTAAACTTTATACTTCCATGTTCTACACATCAAAATAACATTAGTTTAGTAGTACACAGTGTCGTCACACCTTGCTGGCTAAGCTGCACTATCTGCTGTCTCTGCTTCACGGTAGCTGACCACTTGTACTTTGAAAATCCTGGACCTTACCTTACCTGCAGAGCTGCTAATCCTGAGTGCCATCTAACAGTTGCTGTAGACATTAAAGGGTTATCTCTGCCAAAAGCTTAACTAGGCTAGAAGAAGCGGATAACAAAAATAAATACAGGGACATGGGCGTAACTACAAATCATGGGGCCCCCCAGCAAAACTTTGATCCCCCCCCCCTTGTTCACACCCGTTACCTTGCCTTCCACTGGTGGCCCTCACAGCGTGGGTCCATCTTGTATGGGTCATTAAACAAGTTTGGACACTGTAATCTTCACACCCATAACAACAAGTATAGCCATAAACACTTGCTCTGAAGGATGGACCTCTATGTCCTAGGGAGTGAAACAGTAGTTGGGGCCCCCTTACAGTTATGGGCCCCCCTAGCAATGGCAGGGTCTGCTCCCCTGTAGTTACACCCCTGCACAGGGACACCTGGAGCCCGATCTGGTGTAGTGTCTGGTGTGTATGTTCCTCCTCCTTCCCCAGTCCCAAACTTGTAGCTTGTGATTGGCTGGTCTGGCAAGCCAATTCAAGCAGAGATGTGGAGGCTGGAGCATAGGGACGGCAGAATTTAATACTAGAACCAACAACAGGGCCCTCCAGAGAATTTACTTGACTCCCTGGCGACCCAGTCCAACCCTGTGTGTCACACTGAAATAATTGCTGTGCACTATTGCTGCTACACATACAATTAATTATCTTGTCGCATTAGTTTATTTTCAATCCAGGTTTGCTTTAAGTCAGATAAAGAAGAGACAATTGATCAGATAAAAAAAGAGAAATAATTATTGGGTTAAGACCGATAGCTAGAGATAATCCTATATAATAAAAGCCTAATGTCGCTGCATCCAACTGTACCTGTGTCCGTGTTTTTTGCACAGCACAGACAGCCATTGGGACAGGAATACGAGGCCAGGGAGCCAGGCGGACAAGTGCGCGCGCGGCGGGTGGGTGCGCATGTGGCAGACGAGTGCACGTTCACACGGCGGTGTGTTGCACGTGCGTGCGCACTGACTGCTGACAGGGAGAGTTAGAACTAGAGCCCGTTTTTAAATGGGCTAAGGTCTACTAGTTCATGGAATAATTTGTGTCATTCAAAAATACTTTTTGTAAGCACTGATACCATCATAGTTTTCAAAGCATTTTATTACAAAAGTGGAATTACAAATTGAATCAAAAATGAAAAAAATACTCAGGGGTTAAAAATTCATAAATAAAGGATAAGTGAAAAACAGCGGGTGGGATTGTCTAGTTGTGACATCTTTCAGTGCACTCAGCATTGCACAGTCTCTATTTAGCAATTGTGAAGCCTGTTTACTAGGTGCCACAGAGCCAGGCCAATAGAGATGTGGCGAACGGTTCCCGAACCGTTCGCCGGCGAACATCTCCAAATCCCTGGGGCTTTTACTACTTCCGGGTCGCACTGACCCGGAGTAGTACGCCTGCGCTGCCCGGCGGAGTGCGTCCTAGATTGCGCTCCTGTTGACGGGCACTTTCTGCGCATGTGCGTAATGTCATGAACGACGTCACGCTCATGCGCAGAGAGTGCCCGGCAACAGGAGCGCGATCTAGGACGCGCTCCGCCGGGCAGCTCAGGCGTACTACTCCGGGTCAGTGCGACCCGGAAGTAGTAAAAGCCCCAGAGATGTTCGCCGTGGCGAACAGTTTTCCGCATCTCTACAGGCCAACAGCCGTATAAATACAGGGGTTGGACAAAATAATGGAAATACCTAACATTTTGGCATCATAATCTTTGAACATGTTTTAAGCGATCAAAACTTGACATATGTTACATTTTTTTTGTTTATTATTTTTGTTATTTGATATGTTTAATTAAAATCATTGTTTTTTACAGATATTTAAACCAAAGTTGGTTATAATTTATAAAAATGGCAGATCTCTCAGACTTTCAAACAGGCCAAATTGTTGGTGCTCGTATGGCAGCCGCTACTGTAACAGAAACTACCTGAATGCTTGGCATTTCAAGAGGTACTGTCTCAAAAGTAATGACTGCCTTTGAAAGAGAAGGAAAATCGTCCTCAGCAAAGCACAGTTGTGGCCGAAAGTTGAAGTTGTCTGAGAGAGACCATCGGACTCTAAATCAAATTGCTAGAAAAGCTCGCAAGACCACGGCGCCTAAAATCACTGCAGAGCTGAATGAACACCTACAGAACCCAGTTTCCACAAAAACTGTTCATCGGGAGCTGCACAAATCTGGATTCCACGGAAGAACTGCAATTAGAAAACCTCTGCTCTTAAAGACAAATGTTTCAAAGCGTTTAAAGTGGTGTAGAAACCACTAGAGTTGGTCCCCTGAGCAGTGGAAAAAATGTGATTTTCTCTGACGAATCAACATTTACCTTATTTCCGACCTCGGGCCAAGTGTACGTTTGGTGACAGCCGAAAGAAGCATTTTATCCAGACTGCCTTCTCCCAACCGTTAAACATGGCCGGGGTTCTGTGATGACCTGGGGTGCTATTTCTTGGAAATCCGCTGGGCCAAGGATTTCCCTTCATGAAACAATTACCAGCCGAGACTATTTAGGAATTTTGGGTGACCATGTTCATCCTATGGTTCAAGAACTGTTTCCGGAGGGGAATGCCATCTTTCAAGATGATAATGCCCCAATCCATACAGCTAGAATTGTTAAAGAATGGCATGAGGAACATTCTAATGAAGTTGAGCATCTCATCTGGCCACCACAATCTCCAGACCTCAACAATATTGAGCATTTATGGTGGTTATTAGAGATTCAAGTAAGAAGTCGATTTCCGCTGCCATCTTCACTAAAAGAACTGGAGGGTGTTTTAACTGTAGAATGGGCTAAAATTCCTTTGGAAACAATTCACAATTTGTATGAATCAATACCTCGGAGAATTGAGGCTGTAATTGCCACAAAAGGTGGACCTACACCATATTACAATATATTTTGTTGATTTTCAAGGTGTTTCCATTATTTTGTCTAACCACGGTAGCTAATTTACCCAGGAAGACACAGCTGCTAGTGTGATTCAGGCCTCTTGCACACTACATGCGATTCCGATTTTTTATACGTCCGATTTTGGATTCCGATTAAAAATCTTACCAGCATGCAGTACGTTTTTTAATCGGAATCCAAAATCGGATCAGATAAAAAATCGGAATCGCATGTAGAGTGCAAGAGACCTCCCTGTGTCTGCACCACTATGATGTGCACACTTCTCTTTTTCGCTAAACGAGAGGAAGCGTGACATCACTCAAGAGAACCTGTCACGGGATTAACGTCTTTTGTATAGTACCTTACCTTTTAATTCCTAGCTGTAATAATCTAAAGTAAACATGTAAAAAAAAAAAAAAAGTTAAAAAGCCTCTTGATACTCAATAGGCTTATCCGGTTCTCTACGACCCCCTGAAACAGACCTGGAGACCTGTACTTCCTCTGTATTGTCATATGTTAATTTATGTGGGGACACCATCACTTTCAACAAAAGAATTACAGTTTACCCAAATCATAAACCATGGATAACAAAAGAACTCAAGGAACTCCTAAAGAATAGGAACAAAGCTTTTAAAATACAGGACAAAGAAGCATATTCTTCAGCCAGAGCAAGTCTGAGAAAAGGCATACAAAATGCAAAACTTAAGTACAAACAAAGGATTGAGGAAAACTTTGAAAATGATTCAAACCCAAAGAGGATGTGGAAAAGCATTCAACTACTCACAGATTACAAAAAGAAAAATGGAACTCAATATACACTGGACAATAACAACCCCAGCCTAGCAGAGGAACTTAACAACCTCTTTGCTAGATTTGAAAAAGACAACAATCGGCCTCCAGTCAACTTTGGGCCCATTACAGACTCACAGCTTTTAATCCTTCACATACATGAAGTGCAGAAAGTACTCACAAATATCAACACCAGGAAAGCTGCAGGTCCTGATGGTGTGCGAGGACGTGTGCTCCAGGCCTGTGCTGGTCAACTAGCGAAAGTTTTTACACAAATATTCAACCTCTCTCTGTTCTTGGGTGTAGTCCCCTCATGCCTTAAATCCACAACCATTGTGCCAGTTCCAAAAAAACTTAGGATAACCTGTCTTAATGATTACCGACCAGTTGCTCTAACCCCTGTCATTGCCAAGTGCTTTGAATGACTGGTAGCCACACACATCAAGGCCTCCATCCCAGCAAATTTAGATCAACATCAGTTTGCTTACCAAACAAATAGATCGACTGAGGACGCCATCTGTGTAGCTCTCCATGCTGCCCTCTCACACCTAGAAAAACCCAACCCCTATGTTAGGATGCTCTTTTTTGACTACAGCTCAGCATTTAACACCATCGTACCTAGCCAGCTGACCAACAAACTCCATTCACTAGGTCTTGCTCCCTCCACATGTACTTGGTTATTGGACTTCCTTACTTATCGCCCTCAATCTGTCAGACTAGGAAATCAGACATCCTCCACCCTTACCCTGAGCATTGGCGTGCCACAGGGCTGTGTATTAAGCCCTCTCCTCTATGCACTTTTTACCCATGACTGCCAGCCTATCAATACCTCAAACATAATTGTTAAGTTTGCAGATGATACGACTGTCATTGGGCTTATGTCAGACAATGAGGAAGCTGCATACAGAGAAGAAGTTAGGAACCTGACTGCATGGTGTGACATTAACAACCTGTTATTAAATACAAAGAAGACCAAAGAAATTATTCTGGACTTTAGGACCACCAAAATGACCACTCACCTACCACTAATGATCAATGCAGAGGCTGTGGAGAGAGTTTCCAGCTTCAAATTTTTGGGAGTCACCATCGCAGAGAACCTGTCCTGGGCTGACAATGCTTTAGTTCTAACTGGCAAAGCACAACAACGTCTCTACTTTTTGAGGAAGCTAAGGAGCGCTAACCTTCCACAGAAGCTGCTGGTTAATTTCTACAGATGTACTATAGAAAGCGTTCTGACCAATTGCATGACAGCCTGGTACAACAGCTGCACCAAGGCTACTCAAGAAACCCTGCAGCGAGTTGTTAAAACAGCAGAAGCCATTATCGGCACTGAACTACCATCACTGGAACTTTTGTATAATACTCGCAGCGTGAGAAGGGCCAAAAACATTATCAAGGACAACACTCACCCTGGAAATGCCCTGTTTGAGCTCCTTCCATTAGGTAAACGTTTTAGATCAATCCGCACACACACAAACAGACTGAAAAACAGCTTTTTCCCATCCGTCATAAACTTGATGAACTCTGAATCCTCTCTGAAATAATTAACACTGTGTACAAATTGTTAAAATATCTGTAATACCTGGCATACTTGTATAATTTCTTCTCTTCCTACCCTTGTTACTATCACTATGTTCCCTATATGCACCGTGGGGTTGTCATGAAAAGTAATTTCGTTGTGTTACACAATGACAATAAAGTGCTTGAATTGAATTGAACAGGGGGCTTTTGAGGATTTGAAACTTACGTACTGAAATCTCAAGTGGTTTTAATTACAAATTTTAGATATGTGTATAGCATATTAATATTTGAACTTACAGTATTTCAGCTATTCTTATTTATTTTATCATTCTTAAAGGGAACCTTAGAGGCTTGAACAAAAGAAGTGTCAGGTTCCATACTTACCTGGGGCTTCCTTAAACCCCCTTGAGGCCGCTCAGTCCCTCGCTATTTCCCTGGGTCTTACCTGGAGCTTAAAGAGAAACTCCAGTGAAAATAATGTAATAAAAAAGTGCTTAATTTGTACAATAATTATGTATAAATGATTTAGTCAGTTTTGCCCATTGTAAAATCTTTCCTCTCCCTGATTTACATTATGACATTTATCACATGGTGACATTTTTATTGCTGTGGCAAGTGATGTCACTGGAAGTAGATGCTGCTTGCTTTTTTGACAGTTGTAAACAGCTGTTATTTCTCACAATGCAACAAGGCTCCCACAGTGTGATGTCAGTACCTCAGTGCTGTGAGGCGCTGACATCATTTGTGGGAGGGGTTTCACCACAAAATCAGCCATACAGAGCCCCCTGATGATCTGTTTGAGAAAAGGAATAGATTTATCATGGGAAAATGGGTATCAGCTATGGATTGGGATGAAGTTCAATTCTTGGTTATGGTTCCTCTTTAAGGAAGCCTCAGGTAAGCATGGTACTTGTTTTTGTCTTAGGAACACTTTAATTACATAGGTCCTAAAATACATCATTAGAAACATTAAAAAGTTTAACTAATTAGAAATTAACTTTAATTAACTGAAAATAAGTAATTAGCCTATCACAGACCTCAATTTTCATGAAAATCAATCAATTTCCACCATAGCCAGCAAGATAATTATCAGACATTAACAAGAAGCACAAGGAGAAAAAAAAACTGAAGTGGCCAAATATTTGTGGTCAAATAGTAAAACTACATCTACATATTTTTTACATTACATTTTACACATATAATAACATTAAAAATTAACTGTTTATTTCCCACATCAAAATATTACCCAATTAAATTTTTTAATGGAAAAAAAAAGACATAAATAGTTACCTAAGGGTCTGAACTTTTTAAATATGCATTTGAAGGGGGTATACTACGAACATTTTTTAAATGATAAGCTTGTAAATAGTGATGGATGCAAAACGGAAAAAATGCACCTTTATTTCCAAATAAAATATTGGCGCCATACATTGTAATAGTGACAAAAATTTAAATGGTGTCATAACCGAGACAACCGGGCACATAAAATACATAGGGCCATATTCTATTGATGAACTCTTAACTTAGGCGATGGGGGCATCGCCTAATCTTATAAAGCTTTAGACCCCCCCAGGTGGAAAAGAACTCACTTGGGCAATATAATTGCCCAGCGAGTTCTTAACACGTTATCCAAATACCCTTATCATGTCTCTGAGAAGCGATACTTCCCGACAGACATGAGCGTTAGCTTAGACCTGCAAAAAGCAGGTCTAAACTGGCTAACACACGTCGCCGCCGCAGCATCTGGAGGTCTCCTTTAATAAGGAGACCCCCAGAGCTCCCCGTCAACTCGCCGCACACTGTAGAAGCCCCCCATGTAGCTGCACCGGCACCCCTGCATACATACCACCGCAGATCACCTGACGCCTCTCGCCGCAAAATCCGTCATGTAATTACAGTGTATCTGACACTGTAATTACTGTGCGCATAGAAGGAGCCCGGGCAAAGCATCTTTGAATCTGCAGCCTGGGCTCCCCATTGGTCCGCTGTCTGATCTAATAAAATGGCTCACACAGCGGACCAATGGGGAGCCCAGGCTGCAGATTCAAAGATGCTTTGCCCGGGCTCCTTCTATGCGCACAGTAATTACAGTGTCAGATACACTGTAATTACACGACGGATTTTGCGGCGAGAGGCGTCGGGTGATCTGCGGCGGTATATATGCCGGGGTGCCGGTGCAGCTACATGGGGGGCTTTTACAGTGTGCGGCGACCCGACGGGGAGCTCTGGGGGTCTCCTTATTAAAGGAGACCCCCAGATGCTGCGGCGGAAGATGTCGGCGATGTTCGGCGGGCGAGTGCGCATGTGTGAGGAGTGAGGCCGTGGTGCTGATGGACATCACCACAGTGTAAACCTCCCTCCCCATCGCCCGGTAATAGGGAGCATCGCTCAGGCTTTCGCCTGAGTAATGCTCCTTAACGGTCGGCCATCGCGCAAAGGATGGCAAGGTGGTAAGTAGCTCGCATCTGCAAGCTACTTATCACCTTGAATAGGATATGGCCCATAGGTTTTAATTATGGTAGTGTGGATTATTTTAAAGCTATAATGCTCGTACTGCTAGGACGTAATCGTTCAATGGGCTCAAACACCCCAGTCCTCTGCTTCACTGAAACGTGGCTGAACGACACCATCCCGGACAACTCCCTCCAACTACCTGACTTCAACCTCTTCCGTGCAGACCGTGACAGCGCACTCTCCGGAAAACAGAGGGGGGGGGGGGGGGGTGGCATCTGCTTCTATATCAAGGCCACCTGGTGCACAAACACATCCATCATGGACAGTCACTGCTCCCCTGACATTGAGTTCCTACTCATAAACTGCAAACCTCAATATTCACCAAGAGAATTCTCCTCCTACGTTCTTGTAGGAGTATATATCCCCCCCAGTGCCAACACCAAGATCGCTCAGCGTACAATCAGCGACACCATCTCGAGGTGGGAGACATCCCTCCCGGACTCCCTCTTCATCGTCTGCGGGGACTTCAACAGCGCGAACCTCCACACAGAGATGCCTCGCTACAAACAACACATTACTTGCCCCACCAGGAATCAGAACACCCTGGACAATTGCTACACGGTCCTCAAGAAGGCGTATAAACCTATTCGCCAGGCTCCCCTGGGCAACTCTGACCACTGCCTAATCCATCTAATTCCATGCTACAGAAGGCACCTTGAATCATCCAAGCCAGTCCTCAGGACTGTGAGAAAGTGGACAGAAGAAGCTAAGCTACAACTACAGGCCTGCTTTGACTGCACAGACTGGGCGACTCTCGAGACAGCCTGCCTGGAGGAATGGACAGAGAACGTCATCTCCTACATCAGCTTCTGCGAGGAGCTGTGCATCCCCACAAAAACCTTCAGGGCCTATCCTAACAACAAGCCCTGGTTTAATGGCAAGTTACGCCGGCTCCGGAAAATCAAGGAAGAAGCACACAAGTTCGGGACACCAGAGGAATTCAAGGCAGCCAGATACACCCTCAAGCGTGAACTGAGCGCAGCAAAGAGAGACTACTCCAACAAGCTGGGGCTACGCCTACGCTCAAACAACACACGGGAGGTCTGGCAAGGTCTTAGGGCAGCCACAAATTTCAAAACTTCTCCCCAACATGCACCCCCGAGCCTCGAGCTAGCAGAAAAACTCAACAAATTCTACTGCAGGTTTGAACATCAACTAACCCTGGTAGGAGACCTGAGGGCCAACCACTGGGCACCCTCCATACCCACCCCTCCTAGTACTGGTAGTGCCCTCCCAGAACCGGCTGTGGTCCAGGCGACAGACGTACTCAGGCACCTCCGGAAACTTAATCCTAGGAAAGCCTCTGGCCCGGACGGCGTGTCATCCATGTGCCTAAGATCCTGCGCTAGCCAGCTAGCCCCGGTGCTGACCTCCATTTTTCAGAATTCCCTGTCGGCTGGCAGAGTACCCTCCTGCCTGAAAAGGTCCACCATCATCCCACTACCCAAAAAACCAGGTGTCACGGATCTCAACAACTACAGACCCGTGGCCCTTACCTCAACGGTCATGAAGATCCTTGAAAAACTAGTCCTCACCCATCTGAAAAACTCCACTAACACCCTCTTAGACCCACTTCAATTTGCATACAGAGCAAACAGGTCCGTAGAAGATGCCATCAACATCAGTCTGGCATACACTATGGAACATCTGGGCAGACCCAACACCTACGCCAGGATCCTCTTCCTGGACTTCAGCTCAGCTTTCAATACGATCTGCCCGAACATCCTGTATAACAACTTAGCGCAACTTGGGCTTTATGGTAATCTCTGCACATGGATCAAGGACTTCCTCACAAACAGGACGCAACAGGTCAAACTTGGTAGCTTCCTCTCCCAAACGAGGACTACAAATACTGGCGCCCCCCAAGGCTGTGTACTGTCTCCGATCCTGTTTTCCCTGTATACAAACAGATGCACCTCAACCGCAGACTGCATTAAGGTAATTAAATTTGCGGACGACACCACCATCCTTGGTCTCATCAGTGGGGAGGACGAGCGCACCTACCGCAGTGAGATTGAGCGAATCTGCAACTGGTGCAAGGACAACATGCTCGTCCTAAACGCTGCAAAGACAGTCGAGTTGGTTATCGACTTCAGGAAACGCCCCCCTTCACTCAGCCCAGTATTCATCGAAGGCACTGAAGTCACCAGAGTATCAAGTGTTCGGTTTCTGGGCACTACCACCATCACCAACGACTTGAGATGGAGTGTAAACACCACTAAATGCCAAAAGAAGGCGCAACAACGGCTGTTCTTCCCAAGACAACTCAGGAAGTTTGGGATGCCGCAGGAACTGTTATCAAGCTTCTACACTGCCACCATCGAGTCAATCCTGTGTTCATCTATCATCGTGTGGTATGGTGGAGCCACCACGAGCGACAGGTACAGACTTCAAAGAGTGATCAAGGCAGTGGAAAGAATCATTGGGTCACCCCTGCCACCTTTGGACCTCCTCCACGCATCCAGATTGAAAACAAGGGCATACAGGATCACAAATGAAGCGCACCATCCCGGCAGCCGCTTCTTCAACCGCATGCTCTCGGACCATCGTTTCAGAGCTATTTCCACCAAAACCTCCAGGCACAAGAACTCCTTTTTCCCCCAAGCAGTGTGCCTTCTGAATTTAAGTCACACACACAGAAAAACTAAATAGTACATCAGTGACCCAGGCCTAAATAAGCATGTACTTTTCCGCGGTTCCGTTGGTAGTTTTTGCACTACAATATCCTAAAGTCTTGTCTGCACATGTTTTGCCTGCACTAAATTGTTTAATTTTTCTTTGTCTGTTCGTCATTGCATGCTTTGCACTACTATGTTTTTGCCGCTTTGTACTATTCTCTATGCCGATGTGTACCACAAACAATTCCGAGTGTGGCAACTGCTGCACTTGGCGAAATAAATCTGATTCTGATTCTGATTCTAATGGCCGAAAACTGAGAAATAATGATTTTTTTCCATTTTTTTCTTATTAATCCTGTTAAAATGCATTTATAAAAAAAATTATACTTAGCAAAATGTACCACCCAAAGAAAGCCTGATTAGTGGCAGAAAAAACAAGATATAGATCAATAAATTGTGATAAGTAGTGATAAAGTTATTAGCGAATGAATGGGAGGTAAAAATTGCTCTGATGCATAAGGTGAAAAATCCCAGCGGGCTGAAATGGTTAAAGTCCTTGATAACAATATTTATAGTGTAAATTAATCATTTCTAGGCCTCAGTAAAAGCAGTTTCAATTCTGCTCACAAAGTTACCTTTAAAATTGTATAATGTAATTGTCACAAAAGCCATTTTGTATCCTGATGCTGTTTAACAATATATTTCCACTTCAATCCACAACCAGCTATTATTTCTATAGCTTCCCAAAATACCTGTTCAGATTTCTCTCTGTGTCTACAGAAGCAGCATTCCAGCTTTAGAAAGGACTTTGTTTCAGACATTGCATTATACATTAAGCATACCTCTTGAGACTAGATCTGTATTGAGAATACTAATATTACTGTACATTTATAGAGTGCTAGTGTATTTTCTGCAGACATTTACTGAGTACAATGAACAAGCCACATCAGTGGCGGTACCTAAAAGAGGCTCACAAACTAATTTCCATTCCATAGATCAGGCACAATTTGGTGGAGCCTAAATGGTATTTGTGATGGGTGGAAACAAAGCACAAGGAGGACATCACAATCTCCATGCAAATAGTATCTTAGTTAGGGATGAGCGAAAACAGATTCACAAAAAACAAAACAGTCCATGCATGTATAGGGGATAAACCTCAACTGAGCGGTCCCTGTGCCACCCCATTTCACCAATGCGCAGCATGCTGCTCTCTATCTTCCCAATACTTCCACCTTCACAGCCGGAGGGTCTACTATGAAAGAGGAAGTGTCAGAAAGACAGAGAGCTGTGTGCAGTACATCACCGTGAGGTGGTGACACAGGCAAGTTAAGCTTGTCAGCTGTGGTCTGTGCCCACCAACATGCTGGGATGATTTCCAGTTTCACAAAACTGTTCTCGCTCATCCTTAGTACTAGTTAGTATTTGATCTCTGGAATCTAGTACTGCTAGGAAAGAGAACAGGGTGCACCTACAAAAATTAGGCCCCCACCAGCACAACTTCAAAGCTCCCCCCATGCTTACACCTCATTCCTTTTCACCCCTGGCAATCCCCACAAACTGGGGGCATAACTGTCATGGGTCTGATCATAAGTGTGGCGCCTTCATGATCCCCACATCCATAGGAGGCGGGATAGTGGCGATGAATGACAGGCAGAGGTAAATAGCAGGCTAGCAACAATCTGCTTGTCGCTAGCCTGGCGCTTTTTTTAAGGGGGGACAGAAGAGTGGGGGGCTGGAGGCAAAATAAAAGGACACAGAGGCTGGACACTACACAAAACATGCCTCTGTGTCCGAATATGATTTGACAAACACCCCTCGGGTTCTCTTTAAAGATACAGTTAGAGTTAAAAGCACTTACATATTGTGGCCCCTGCACACAGCACACAAGTGCATACAGTATACTCACTCTCAGTAAAATCTGCACTGTTTAAGTACAAGCTGTAAAACTGTTCAATGCACTTGTATCATATAGTAAAATATTGCCCGTTTTCCAACCCCACCAGGTTTCACCATTACAGTGTCTTCAGGGGTTATACTGTATTTGGCATATTTTAACAATTTTGCAGCTTGCACTAAACAGTGCAGATTTTACTGAGACTTTGTATATGCACTTGGGTCCTGTGTGCAGGGACCCAAAATGGACAAATTATCAGATTGTCTAGTAATTAATTAAATGCTGTGCATACAAAATAGAGAAAATCCTCTGCTTCTCCTCTGAATACAGCAGAAGATTTTCTAAATTGTTTACATAGCTTAGTACAGCTTAAAGAGAACCCGAGGTAGGTTTGAAAAATACTATTATGACACAGAGGCAAGTGCTGTATACAATAAGCAGCCTCTGTGTCCTTACAGACTGTCTCCAGGCTCCCTCCGGGCTCTGCTGTCCCCCATAAAAAAACTGGCAGGCTAGCGACACGCAGATTGTCGCTCACCGTCTGTTTAACTAAGGCTGTCAGTCACTGCCGCTCCACCGCCTCCTCTATAGCGCAGCTCCCCACCTGTGTCCCTTCCCTCCCTGCCTCCATAAGCCGATTGGAGGAAGCTTAAGGAGGCGGGAAGGGAAGGGACACAGACGGGAAACCGCCCGATAGAGGAGGTGGGGAGCGGCGGTGACTGACAGCCTTAGGTAAACAGCCGGTGAGTGACAATCTGCGTGTCGCTAGCCTGCCAGTTTTTTTAATGGGGGACAGCAGAGCCCGGAGGGAGCCTGGAGACAGTCTGTAAGGACACAGAGGCTGCTCATTGTACAGTATACAGCACTTGCTTCTGTATCCTAATAGGATTTTTCAAACCCTCTTTAAGTAAATCTGATAATTTCGGACTGCAATGGCAATCTTATCAATTAGCTTTTAAGGGAAGTAGAAGTTTGGTATTAACCATGCCATAATCTTCAAAACCATTTATATATATTTTTTATTATTAGTTTTGTGTTGTGTTTAATGCTTTAAACAATAGATGGAAATTGAGAACCATCCCACTTTGTGTGAATCAACATTTATTGCATTGGTAGCTTCGCACCGCAACGCTTAAAGTAGGCTTTGGAGATACACGCGGCAATGCGCGGAGATCCCACTTCTGGCAGCAAGCCAAAGTATAAGTGAAGCTGTCTAGCACTCTCTTCCTGTGGCCGAAAAACAAATTTCACGAAAGTGTATTGAAAATATACGCTTCCGCGCATGCGCACCACAACGCGAACGTGAAACATTTTAAAATATGTGCGTCATCATTAACTTAAATGACATCCGATCACCGCATGTCACTGTGGATGTCGATCGGTAACCCCCTGCGGTAAAAAAAGGGCAACGCAACGCAACGAAAATGTCCTAGTTTTAAATGGGCCTCAGGCTCAGAGGTAAATAAAGGTTTTGCACAAGTCACATGACCATCAGTTCCCAAACTTTTTTCTTCTGTAATTTTAGGCAGTAGGTGAAGAGTACCATTTTTAAATAAAGTTTTTCATGCAGTAACTTCACACACATGTGAACTTATCTGTGTTTTGTCCAGAGCCTTGCGTTGTGTGCCAAACATAATCCCTGTTGGTGGCTCCGGAACCAAAGAGCATAAATAATTCCATTTGCCTCTGTGAAGCTTTAATAAATAAAAATAACAGACGGGCATAAATAGACGCCCTAGTTTATAACTGCGTCTTTTGACTTTCTTGTCACAAAAAAATGGTAACTAAGAGGAGATGGGCTTATTTATATTTTATCGGGCCATTAACCCTCTCTGCTCTGGAACCAAAGACGGTTATATAAGCGCATTTAGCCGCAAAGGAAACAGAACTCACCTCTTGTCACTGTTTATTAAGGATGCAGATTTCTGTTAACTCAGTCAGGAAACCAACGTTTGCTTCAAAGACTCCAAGTCACCACATAGGGGTTTATTGTAGCCTGAGTTCCCACCTCCACAATATGTAAATTCATTTACAGGTGCCCCTAACATAGGCATTCTGGCGGACATTTGAAAAGGGCTCCTGGAAAACAGGGCTCCTGATATAGACAAAAAAAGCCAGATTTGGCTACAAAGGGCATCTGGTGTAGACAAAATGTCAAATTCGGCTACAAAGGGTGCCTGGTGTAGCAGAAAAAAAATTACTGGGCTATAAAAGGGCTCTGGATATAGCCGAGAAAAGTGATTACTATGACCTAACTTCTCCCTACTCTCACACAGAACCCTCCGCTGGTGGTGCCTAACTCTAACCCCTCCCTGCTGGTGCCTAATCCTAAGACCCCCTACTGGTGCCTAACCCCCCTGATGGTGCCTAACCCTAACCCCTCCCTGGTGGTGCCTAACTCTAAGACAGCTTCTGGTGATTATTATGACCTAACTTTTCCCTACTCTCACACAGAATCCTCCCCTAACCCCAACCCCTCCTGCTGGTGCCGAACACTAAACCCCCCCAGTGGTGCCTAACCCTAAGACCCCCCACCCCCCGCTTGTGACGCCTAATCCTAACCCTCCTCTCTGCACCCCCAAATCAAAAATTTTAGCTATAAAAGGGCACCCTTTTGTAGCAGAATCAAAAACCTTGTAGCCGAATCAAAAATATGGGCTACAAAGGGGCGCCCTTTTGTAGCCGAATCAAAAACCTTGTAGCCGAAATAAAAATATGGGCTACAAAGGGGTACCCTTTGTAGTCGAATCGAAAACCTTGTAGCCGAATTAAAACTCGGGAGCCCTTTTCACCACCTTGTAGCCCATATTTGCAGAAATAACATTGATGTCTATGGAGGAGCCCTTTTAATACAGATGGCTCAGGAGCCCTTTCCAACGGAAGCAGTAGATTTGGGCGCATGAGACAAGTGGACAAAAAGGGCGCCCCATTCACTTCCATTATAAATATCGTTTAATGGGCGCTGAACGGGGAAAATAAGGCGCCGGAGATTTTTAAGGATTTATAACGGCGCCCGGAGATTTTTAAGGATTTATAACTATGTTTGTGATGATTTAAGTTTACAAAATGAGCCCGTGACGAATAACGTTTATGAAGATAATAAATCACTATTTCTAAAACATTTCTAACACATTATTATCCACCCAAAAAAATAATTTACATTTTTTTTCTTTACATTTTTTATTTATTAATGTCGGTAAAATATTATTATCCATAGGGGGTTTTAGGTTTACGCACCAACAGGGGGGTCTTAGGTTTAGGCACCAACTGGGGGGTCTTAGGTTTAGGCACCAACAGGGGGGTCTTAGGTTTAGGCACCAACAGGGGGGTCTTAGGTTTAGGCACCAACAGGGGGGTCTTAAGTTTAGGCACCAACAGGGGGGTCTTAGGTTTAGGCACCAACAGGGGGGTCTTAGGTTTAGGCACCAACAGGGGGTCTAGGGGTTAGGGATAGGTACAGGGAGGGTTTTTAATAAACGAAAATATAAGTTTCACTTTACAAACAGGGAAGATTAACGTTTTAAGAATTGCCGATCTCATACACATTATTTAGTGATTTATAAATTCTTAAAACACTATTTATAAACGAAATTCTACACAATAATTTCTATAAACGATATTTCCATTTATCGTTTATACCACGCGCCCTTTTTTCCCGACGCCCTTTTCGTACGTACGCCTTTTCAACTGATTCCGCATTCTGCGGAGAGAACGTACAAACTCTTTGCAGATAGTGCCCTGGCTGGGATTCAAACCAGGGACCCAGTGCTGCAAGGCAAGAGAGCTAACCACTACGCCACCGTGGTTGGATCTTTGATTTCTACATCAATTTAAATATCAATAGAAATTGAAATCATCCATACATTGACTAGTGTGTGGGCAGCTGTAACATGCACACATGTACACCACACACATACACCATGCACACACATACATATACACTATGCACACAGACCCAAAAAAATACACTCCTCCCCATAAACATACAGCATGCAGACACATACACCACACACAGATGCATACACAGATACACCACAAACAGCAATGCACATAGATACACCAAACGCATATAGACATACACCATGCACACAAACACACTGTGTACAGATCCACTTACTCTATACACACATATAGTGTACACAAATGCACATGCCCATGTCCAAATACATTTACTCCATGCACACACATACACGTATACAGTGCACACACATGTACTGCACAGAGCACGGCCATGGGCGTCCACAGAAAATTTTCCAGGGGGGGGGGGGGGGCAAAAATGGGGAAGTGGGAGGACGAAAAATGGGCGTGGCCATGAACCACAATGTGGGTGTGGCCACAGGCGGAGACAAATTTACATGAACTTAGCAATGGTGGGACATTAGACTAGGGCTATGGTAGGGATTAGATTGTGAGTGCCTCCGACGCAGGTGTTCCCCAGTTTAGGTAGGGACAGGGAAACTTAAGCCATGCAGGGGGTGTGGCATTAAGCCACACATCAGATTTTGCAGGAGGGTGCCAATGGGTGGGAGAGGGTGACAATGGGTGGGATGGGTGCCAGTGGGTAGGAGGAGGGTGCCAATGTGTGGGGAGGACAGCAGAAAGGCAGAGAGAGACAGCTAAGAGGGAGAATGATAGCTGAGGGGCAGAGAGAGAGAGCAGAAAGGCAGAGAGAGAGAGAGAGAGAGAGAGAGAGAGAAAGAGACAGCAAAGAGAGACAGCAGGAAGGCAGAGGGAAAGAGACAGCAAAGAGAAAGCGCAGAAAGGCAGAGAGAGAGAGCAGAAAGGCAGAGAGAGACAGCAGATAAGCAGAGAGAGAGAGAGACAGCAGAAAAGTAAAGCGAGCATGCAGAAAGGCAGAGAGAGAGTGAGAGACAGCAGAAAGGCAGAGAGTGAGCAGAAAGGCAGAGAGAGCTGAGAGTCAGAGAAAGAGAGACAGCAGAAAGGCAGAGAGAGAGAGCAGAAAGGCAGAGAGAGAGAGAGAGCAGAAATGCAGAGAGAGAGAGCAGAAATGCAATGAGAAAGACAGCAGAAAGGCAGAGAGAGAGCATGCAGAGAGGGAGAGAGGGAGACAGCAGAGAGAGAGAGAGCTGAGAGGCAGAGAAAGAGAGACAGCAGAAAGGCAGAGAGAGAGAGAGAAAGCGAGCTGAAAGGCAGAGGGGGAGAGAGAGACAGCAGAGAGAGAGAGAGAGTTAACAAGAGAGAGAGCAGAAAGGCAGAGAGGGAGAGAGAGACCAGAAAGGCAGAGAGAGAGAGAGAGCAGAAAGGCCGAGAAAGAGAGACAGCAAAAAGGCAGAGAGAGAGAAAGAGACAACAGAAAGGCAGATAGAGAGAGAGCAGAAAGGCAGAGAGAGAGAGAGAAAGAGACAGCAGAAAGGCAGGGAAAGAGAGACAGCAGAAAGGCAGAGAGAAAGAGACAGCAGAAAGGCAGAGAGAGAGAGCCGAGAGGCAGAGAAAAAGAGACAGCAGAAAGGCATAGATAGAGAGAGAGAGCAGAAGGGCAGAGAGAGAGAGAGAGAGAGAGCAGAAATGCAAGGAGAAAGACAGCAGAAAGGCAGAGAGAGAGAGCAGAAAGGCAGAGAGAGAGAGCAGAAAGGCAGAGAGAGAGAGAGAGAGAGAGAGACAGCAGAGAAGCAGAGAGAGAGGGAGGGAGAGAGGGAGACAGCAGAGAAAGAGAGCTGAGAGGCAGAGAAAGAGAGGCAGAGAGAGAGAAAGAGAGCTGAAAGGCAGAGGGAGAGAGAGACAGCAGAGAAGCAGAGAGAGAGAGAGAGCAGAAAAGCAGAGAGAGAGAGAGAGAGCAGAAAGGCAAAGAGAGACAACAGAAAGGCAGAGAGAGAGACCAGAAAGGCAAAGAGAGAGAGAGCAGAAAGGCCGAGAAAGAGAGACAGCAAAAAGGCAGAGAGAGAGAGAAAGAGACAGCGAAAGTCAGATAGAGAGAGAGAGCAGAAAGGCCGAGAAAGAGACAGCAAAAAGGCAGAGAGAGAGAAAGACAGCAGAAAGGCAGAGAAAGAGAGACAGCAGAAAGGCAGAGAGAAAGAGACAGTAGAAAGGCAGAGAGAGAGAGAGCTGAGAGGCAGAGAAAGAGAGACAGCAGAAAGGCAGAGAGAAAGAGACAGCAGAAAGGCAGAGAGAGAGAGCTGAGAGGCAGAGAAAAAGAGATAGCAGAAAGGCAGAGAGAAAGACACAGCAGAACGGCAGAGAGAGAGAGAGAGAGAGAGAGAGAGAGAGAGAGAGGGAGAGATGAGAGGCAGGGAAAGAGAGACAGCAGATAGGCAGCGAGAGAGACAGCAGAAAGGGACATCCAAAAGGCAGAGAGAGAGCTGAAAGTCAGAGAGTGACAGGAGAAAGGCAGAGAGACAGAGACAGCAGAAAGGCAAACAGACAGAGAGAGAGACAGCAGAAAGGCAGAGAGAGAGAGGCAGACAGCAGAATGTGTGGGTTTGCTCTGGGCACTCCGGTTTCCTCACACATTCCAAAAACATACAGATAACTAAATTGGCCCTAGACTGTGATACATACACTACACAATATATAGACATATGACTGTGGTTGGGATTAGGTTGTGAGACCTTCTAAGGAACACATAAGTGACAAGACAATTTACTCTGTACAGAGAGAGGGAGAGACAGCACAGAAGACAGGAAGAGAAGAGAGATGAAACAAAATACATTATTTGAGGGCAAGATGGGAGAGAAAACAAGTCAAGCGTGGTCTGACTGAGGGACAACTAAAGAGAACATAAATTAGACAGGCTGGGACAACGCATTCCTCAGAAGCTTCCATGTCAGCTTATCTATGTTATATTGCAGCTGACTGTTTGCTTACTTTTCCCAGTCTGTGTGAAAGCTCTGGTCCTGCTCTGTCCCTTTGGCTCCGCAGACACTCACTCGCAGGCTCTCAAGTCAAATCTCCCGGCAGTGAGAAGACGCTCAAGTGCGTCATTCAAGCAGCCAGGAAATAGAGGGGGCAGGGCGGCACAACTGATGACAACACCACGAGAGGGAAAGATACAGTAAAAGAACAAAAACAAAACACTGGCGTTACTGATGGGCACTTCAAGAATGGGAACTTGAGTGGCCCCAAAGGCTGCATGGCTGTATGTCTGGCAATACGCTGAGAGACTGTCCCCCTGAGAGCTGTCCCTGACTGGCGGCTTGAAACTTCCGGGTTCGGGTGGCTAGGGGGAGGCAGCAGCTGGCCAGGGGGTGGCGCATGCCCTATTTTGCCATATGTGCGAACGCCCATGAGCACGGCACTGACTCCAAGCATCCTCATGCACACACATACACCATGCATGCACAAAAACCTCAAACACCCATGCACACAAATACAGCACATAAACCACATGCAAACATCACACACACATATGAACATACAACACACACACACAGACATTCACCATACACAGACACACAGAGACATACACATACAGAGTCACACACCCAGGCATACACATACTGTACTCCACATCCACATCCACCGTCTACACACATACACTGAGCACAGACACACATACATACACACTGACACCACATGCACCCATGCATGCACATACACCACGCATGCACGCACACACACCAATGACGCACACACACCCATATGCCTTGCACACACAGATCACTTCACTCGTATCCTCACAAGTTTGCCTCAGTCAGCAAAAAGTCTAGAACCAGCCCTGCATGCAGTGGCATAAGTAAAGAGCTTGCAAGTCTTGCATGGAGCCCCAAGCACTCTATCAACACTTAACCACTTCACCACTGAGGTGTTTTACTCCTTGAACACCAGAGCAATTTTCACCTTTCAGCGCTCCATCCATTCATTCGTCTATAACTTTATTATTACTTATCGCAATGAAATGAACTATATCTTGTTTTTTTCACCACCAATTAGGCTTTCTTTAGGTGGGACATTATGCCAAGAATTATTTTATTCTTAATGTGTTTTAATGGGAAAATAGGAAAAAATTTGGGAAAAAATATTATTTTTCAGTTTTCGGCCATTATAGTTTTTAAATAATGCATGCTACTGTAATTAAAACCCATGAAATGTATTTGCTCATTTGTCCTGGTTATAAAACCGTTTAAATTATTTCCCTATCACAATGTTTGGCGCCAATATTTTATATGGAAATAAAGGTGCATTTTTTTCAGTTTTGCGTCCATCCCTAAATACAAGCCCATAGTTTATAAAGTAACAGTGTTATACCCTCTTGACATAAATATTTAAAAAGTTCAGTCCTTAAGGTAACTATTTTGTTTATTTTTTTATTGTATTTTTTTTTTTTTTAAATAGAAAAAAAAAATTGGGGAGTGTGGGAGGTAATGAGTTAATTTATTGTGTAAGACAATGTATTTGTATGTGTAAAATACTTTAGGGTGTAGTTTACTATTTGGCCACAAGATAGCCACAGTGAGTCTGTTTACATGCGACCTGTAAGCGTCCGGAAGGACGCTTACAGGAAGCAGTAGGAGGCTGGGAGAATCACAATGATCGCACTGTTTCTAATAGAAGCAGCGGATCATTGCGGGGGCTTAGATCAACGAACGGGAATGGATTTTCCCGTTCATTGATCTCCGGGCGAGTGGGCGGCGGCGTGTACGAGCGGCGGGTGCACGCGCACGAGCAGCGGAAGCGCGGACAGCGGCGGGAGCGCGGAAGGTACGGATTTCTCCATCCCTGGGGGTTAAAGGATGTAAAAAGGGACGGAGAAATTCGTACCGCCGGGGGTAAAGTGGTTAAGGACCACGGGCTTAAATCCTCCTAAGGACCAGGCCATTTTTCACAAAATAGGCCACGGCAGCTTCGAGGCCTCGCTGCAGGGCCGTACAACTCAGCACACAAGTTATTCCCCCTCTTTTTGCCCACTAACAGAGCTCTCTGTTGGTGGGCAATGACCGCTCCCCCAATGTTGATTTTTTTTTTTTCACAAATATTTATATATTTATTTTATTAATACATTTTAGTATTTTTAAAATATTTTTTTCCCCAGCCTTCCCTTCCTCCCCCCGCTGTCCCCAGTACACTGCTGCCATACATTGCAGCAATGTACTAAGTAAATAGACGGCAGTTCCATCGTCTAACAGTCTCCTAGCAGATCGCAGCTGTGAGACTGAAGGCGGAGGGGAGCTCCTCATCCAAGCGGAGATGCGCGCCCAATCTCCTGCAAAACACGTCCCCAGGACCTTACACCGATCAGCATTAAGCGGACCTGGGGCTGCCACCGTGTCCATGCCATTTGGCATACAGCAGTCCTGAATAAGTTAATATGGAGTCCCAAAACCTACCAAGGACAGCTGTAGTGTCAGAAAGGTGTATTTAGAATAAGGTAACAGTTTGTTAAAGGAACACTATCAATACCCAAGTTTTCTAAAATGACAATGTACAAACTACTGTGTGTCTAAGTAGCTATGTAAACATTTTCCTACTTTTCATGTTCAATATCAGAAGCCTCTCCTTATTTGACAAATAAGGAGAGGTTTTAAACGTAACCTATCTGTACAATTTGGTGAGGCCCTCTGGGCAAAGTATTTCTATTACCAGTACTCCTTTTTTGGTAGTGAAATATAAATATCAGAAGCAGAAGCTTTAATTCATTGTGTGTAGGATTTAGCTCTATTGGAACAAATCATTCTCAAAAGAGGTGTCTGCCTCAATGCACAGCCAGTGTTGTTTTTTTTATCATATCAAACTACAGAGTATTTTTCTATGAAAGCAAAAAAAAAGTATGAAAAGCTGTGGTGTCAGGTTTTACACACAGTTACAAATGTTTATAACAAGGTACATTTCCTCTGCTCTCTGCAGACAGCTCAGTCAGAGACACAGGGCACAGGCAGCTGCAGCTAGTGAGAGCTTTCTCACCCACAGGGTTAACAGATGTAGTGTGAGGGATTCCCCCTCCCCTCATGTTTCACTGTGCCGCCAGATTTGGCCAGACTTGCCATCAGTTAAGAGTGAAAGGAATTTGTTACAGTAAACAGAAGAGATAAGCAAGTGAATTGTATACATCATTATTTACCAGCACTTAAGGAATTCTTTCAATGTCAGATTAAAAAAAAACATGTTAATGGATATTGTTCCTTTAAGGATTACCACTACACAATGCACATACAGGGGTAGGCATTACCAGTATAGCTCTAATGAAAAGCTAAGAAGATGGATGAACGAGGGCCCCTACTGGGCCCCTCTGGTCCAGGGGCCCCAGTGCAGTCGTAACTTCTGCATCCTCTAATGCTACACTACTGCATGCATGCAATGCAGACACACACATCCACACATAAGCATACATCCACACATAAATATGAAATGGTATTTTCAGTGGAAAAAAGCCTAAAAACTTCATAAAAGTTAAATGACTAAATCTATTGCCAGCGGCAGCCTAATAAGTGCATATTTACTATGCAAATTTGGTTTTCAGTAGCCACCAAAGGACCTTTCTGAAGTGCATTTAATCTGATAATGTTTGAAAGAGCTTAAATGCTCTGTGCCCAGACAACAAGCGGCTCTGTATATTTCACTCTCCATTAACAGAGCCTGACGCAGTCTCCGAATCCACCGCCGCGATCTCCCCTAACAGCCTTGGCTACCATAGAAACTCAGCTATCAAGGCTGTGTAATATTTTTTTTAAGAAAACTGTTCCTGACAAACTACAGCTTCTTCCACACAGAAGCTTATTGAGAGATCACAACATAATTTTACTGAACAGATGGACCAGTCTGAGGGATGCCGCTGTGAAGGAAACCTGAAGGGACAGAATATGTGGCAGGTGTTATGACTGGATTTCTTTTACAAATGCTACTTTCCTGGATGTCAAGTCCTACCTCTGACGTTATCATTCTCTGAATCACTGAATAAGGACCGGTGTATAAAACAGAGGTTCCGGACTGACTCTGCTGGCTGCATGCTTGTCCCAGGCCACTGACTCAGACGGGAGCCTGTGCTTCAACAGTACAGTCAGCCAGGAAATTAGCATTTGAAACAGGCCTGGACTTACCTCAGGCACAAATGTTCTGGCACCCTAGCACCTTAGATTTCGCCCTCCATAAACCTACAAACCCCTTTCAAACCGCAGCATAAGTGTGCTGGCTGTCCCAGTTGTCACTCCTCCCTTACTTCTCTTGCCTGTCATAGGTAGCTACAGGTGCCCCTTAGTATTAGGTAGTGGGAAGTACCCTCAATATTAAGTAGCTAGAGAAGCCCCCTAGTATTAGGTCCCCTTTGTCAAGGCAAGAACACAGAATGGTAACCACGTGACACATTGGTCACACTGGTTACCATTCTGTGTTCTTACCTTGACAAAGGGGACTCCTCGGGGCCCCGGAGTGAATTGTTGGTTATGGAATGGAATTGTGTCACGTCTATGGAATAAAAAGCAGACTTGGGCAACATGTGAGTGTGCGGATCTTCTGAATTTACTATTGACTGTTGTTTTGGTCCTGCACCTCTACAGTGGTCTGTGATTCTTCCTCGGATTACCCCTAATATATTAGTCTGACAGCGCGGATCGATTAGGAGGGAGGTTGGGGTTCCGACAGCGTGTGTGTGTCGGGGGGGGGGGGGGGGGGATGAGAGGCATAGCTCTCAACTGTCCCTATTTGGGAGCCCTGTCCCTCTTTCCTCCTCATTTGTCCCTCTTTCAGACCTTTGTCCCTCTTTCTATTTACATATACAGGATCTTCTCAAAAAATTAGCATATTGTGATAAAGTTCATTGTTTTCTGTAATGTACTGATAAACATTAGACTTTCATATATTTTAGATTCATTACACACAACTGAAGTAGTTGAAGCCTTTTATTGTTTTTCTTATTGATGATTTTGGCATACAGCTCATGAAAACCCAAAATTCCTATCTCAAAAAATTAGCATATTTCATTCGACCAATAAAAGAAAAGTGTTTTTAAAACAGAAAAAAGTCAACCTTCAAATAATTATGTTCAGTTATGCACTCAATACTTGGTCGGGAATCGTTTTGCAGAAATGACTGCTTCAATGCGGCGTGGCATGGAGGCAATCAGCCTGTGGCACTGCTCAGGTGTTATGGAGGCCCAGGATGCTTCGATAGCGGCCTTAAAGGGATACTGTAGGGGGGAAAGCTTCATGGAGATGAAGATTTCATTTTTCAGCACGACTTGGCATCTGCTCACAGTGCCAAAACCACTGGTAAATGGTTTACTGACCATGGTATTACTGTGCTCAATTGGCCTGCCAACTCTCCTGACCTGAACCCCATAGAGAATCTGTGGGATATTGTGAAGAGAAAGTTCAGAGACGCAAGACCCAACACTCTGGATGAGCTTAAGGCCGCTATCGAAGCATCCTGGGCCTCCATAACACCTGAGCAGTGCCACAGGCTGTTTGCCTCCATGCCACGCCGCATTGAAGCAGTCATTTCTGCAAAAGGATTCCCGACCAAGTATTGAGTGCATAACTGAACATAATTATTTGAAGGTTGACCTTTTTTTGTTTTAAAAACACTTTTCTTTTATTGATCGGATGAAATATGCTAATTTTTTGAGATAAGAAATTTGGGTTTTCATGAGCTGTATGCCAAAATCATCAATATTAAAACAATAAAAGGCTTGAACTACTTCAGTTGTGTGTAATGAATCTAAAATATATGAAAGTCTAATGTTTATCAGTACATTACAGAAAATAATGAACTTTATCACAATATGCTAATTTTTTGAGAAGATCCTGTATTTATTTCTCTACTAAAAAATGTGTTTGACTCTAAACTTTATTCCCAACCTTTAAATTGATATATTACTAATTTTAAAATTTGAATATGAAGGAAAATGAACCAGGATAGAAAGGACCAGCGTGGTTTGAATTATAAAACAACATATTTTTCTTATGAAATCTTTATGGTATGCGTGACTAGGGGTGTGATGGGCGGGGGCAGTAGTGTGGCAGGGGTGTGGCTTAAGTGTACCTCTTTCTCATCTCAAAAAGTTGGAAGGTATGGGGGGGGGGTGGCAGCCGGCTAGATTACATTTTTCTGTGGGATCCCTCCCTGGGCCCACCCACTGGTTGCTGTGCCCACCCACTAGCCCCAGTATAGGTAGCCAGGTACAGGTGGTGCCCTCAGTAAAGTTAGCCAAGTATAGGTGGTGCCCCAGTATAGGTAGCCAGGTGTGGGTGGTGCCCCAGCAGGGCCGGGCCGAGGCAGAGGCTGGAGAGGCTCCAGCCTCAGGGCGCAGTGTAGGAGGGGGCGCACAATTCATTCAGCTGTCATTCCCAATTGTGTTTGAAGCAGAAAGAAATAAGAAAAGGGGATACATGACAGTGACTGCAAGCCAGATAACTAGAGAATAAGGTGTTGGGGAGGTTGGGGGCACCTATTAGTCTAATAGCAATCAGTGTGTGAAGGCTGGGATGGGAGGGATGGAGGGGCGTACTTTGCTGTCTCAGCCTTGGGTGCTGAAGGACCTTGTCCCGCCTCTGTGCCCCAGTATAGGTAGCTAGGTATAGGTGGTGCCCTCAGTAAAGGTAGCCAAGTATAAGTGGTGCCCCAGTATAGGTTAGCAGGTATAGGTGGTGCCCTCAGTAAAGGTAGCCAAGTATAGGTGGTGCCCCAGTATGGGTAGCCAGGTATAGGTGGTGCCCCAGTATAGGTAGCTAGGTATAGGTGGTGCCCTCAGTAAAGGTAACCAAGTATAGGTGGTGCCCCAGTATAGGTTAGCAGGTATAGGTGGTGCCCTCAGTAAAGGTAGCCAAGTATAGGTGGTGCCCCAGTATAGGTAGCTAGGTATAGGTGGTGCCCTCAGTAAAGGTAACCAAGTATAGGTGGTGCCCCAGTATAGGTTAGCAGGTATAGGTGGTGCCCTCAGTAAAGGTAGCCAAGTATAGGTGGTGCCCCAGTATAGGTAGCTAGGTATAGGTGGTGCCCTCAGTAAAGGTAACCAAGTATAGGTGGTGCCCCAGTATAGGTTAGCAGGTATAGGTGGTGCCCTCAGTAAAGGTAGCCAAGTATAGGTGGTGCCCCAGTATAGGTAGCTAGGTATAGGTGGTGCCCTCAGTAAAGGTAACCAAGTATAGGTGGTGCCCCAGTATAGGTTAGCAGGTATAGGTGGTGCCCTCAGTAAAGGTAGCCAAGTATAGGTGGTGCCCCAGTATAGGTAGCTAGGTATAGGTGGTTCCAGTCCCAGTATAGGTAGCCAGATATAGGTGGTGCCCGAGTATAGAAAGTCTGCTGTAGCGGGCTCACTCATCTGCTCCCCAAATTCAAGAGCTGATGTCACTCTTCTCTGTCACCAGCACATGCGGCCCTTCCAGCGCTTTTGGGGCGGGGGGGGAGCAGGGCCCCCAGAAGCCCTGGGCCCCTCACTGCAGTGTCAATTGTACCCCCCTGATGGCTGCCCTGGGTGGGGCCCCAGGTTACCTTTGCCCCGGGGCCCCATCGGTAGTTGAATTGGCCAGGGGCGTAGCAATAGGGTGTGCAGAGGTAGCGAATGCATCGGGGCCCTTGAGCCAGAGGGGACCTGCCTCAACTACAGTATTAGCTCTCTATTGGTCCTGTGCTGATAATAATCACTTCTATAGATACTTTGAATAGTGGTGATCATTAACAAACTGTTCCCCATCCCCTTCTTGCACCTCTGACACTGCGGCTGCCATTGGCAGGTTTTGGGGCACCGTATCAATTGTTATGTATAGAGTGCTTGGGGGCCCCATTGTAAAACTTGCATCAGGGCCCACAGCTCCTTAGGTATGCCACTGAACCTGGCCCTGGTTGTTTATACAGGAGCACAAAACTGCTGTTTATTCAGCTATCAGGGAGTCATTCTTCTTTTATTCCCAATTTCTTAAATATTGTTATTTTCTGGCACAATGCATTCTATTCCATCTAATTCAGAGCTGAGTGCGATACTAATCCTTTAGCAATGTGATCAGATTATTGCACACAGAGCACTTTATGTACTCAATATTCTTATTGACACAGTTGATTTATGGCCAGCAGAGGGAGCTCTTCAGATTCAGTGTTGTGGAACTCCAGAATGTCAGTTTTTTACTGTTTTCCCAGCCTGACCACCCAATTTGTAACTGTAAAGGGGAAAAGGCACCATAGCGATGGACGAACTGACCTTACAAGAGACTCACAAGAAATAATCAGCCTGCAGATTTTTTTGCCAGCAGACGTAGAGGAATGATAAATTGGAGAACAGAAAATTCAGATTAATACAACTGAAGCTAAATTCCTCCCTCCGGTACAGACATTTGTTAACTTAGAGACTTGGAACTGAAAAAGTAATTTGCAAATGTTACTCTGCATGGTAAGCAGCAAGCGTTTCCTAGGTACATGTTGCTATATTCATGAGAGTATGAAGCGTAGATAAAATAAGACATTATGACAAGTCCACCTGCGACGCAACTGGAGGGTTAAACAGTTTGTGGAGATGCTGTCATACATCACCAGCTACCGCAATGGTTTCATCCAAGCCTAAACCTCCTATCCAGATGCTAAAGCAGGACTCTGCTCAGAAATGGCTCTTTGATAGGTGGCATTGTCACATCATGTCCTTTAAAGAGGAACTTTAACGTAGCACTGAACTTCATCCCAATCAGTAGCCGATATCCTCTTTCCCATGAGAAAGCTTTACCTTTTTTTTTTTTGAATTATCAGTGAGGTCTGTATGGCTGATATTGTGGTGAAACCCCTCCCACGGTGTGATGTCATGACCATGGTCCTGACAATTTGCTGTCTGGGAACCTCGTTGCATTTTGGGAAATAATGGCTTTCAGGGAAAGGAAAGATTTTACAATGGGTAAACACTGAAATCATCTATAAATTAGTACTATTGTAAACAATAAGCTATTTTATTCAGTATGTTATTTTCACTACAGTTCCTCTTTAACATACCCAAGCGTTCTGCTCCTACTTAACCACTTGAGGACCACAGTAGAAAACACCGCTAAAGACCAGGCTAATTTTTGTGAAAATGACCACTGTAGCTTTAAAGAGGAACTCCAGTGAAAATAATGTAGTAAAAAAAGTGCTTCATTTTTTACCATAATTATGTATAAATGATTTAGTCAGTGTTTGCTCATTGTAAAATCTTTGCTCTCCCAGATTCACATTCTGACATGTATTACATGGTGACATTGTTACTGTGGGCAAGTTATGTAGCTGTTTCTAGCTGCTCTGGCTGTTACAGACAGCTTTAAACAGCCATTTCCTGTCTGTGAACATTGTTACATTGTGGCAGTTTGCCCAGAGTACTGCGGTATTCAGAGCCTCTTGTGGGAGGGGTTTCAGCACAAAATTAGTCACACAGCGCCCCCTGATGGTCTGTTTGTGAAAATCATTCTATTTCTCATGTAAAAGGGGGTATCAGCTACTGATTGGGATAAAGTTCAATTCTTGGTTGGAGTTTCTCTTTAAGGCCAAGCTGCAGAGCCGCACAACACAACACACAAGTAATCCCCCCCTTTTCTCCCCACCAACAGAGCTCTCTGTTGGTTTGGTCAGATTGCCCCCTGGATGTTTATTTGTAATCAATTGTTTGTTTTTTTAATACATTTTCCTAATTTTTTAATTTTTATATATTTCCCCCTCCCTCCCCCGCTGGCCAATCCATGTGATCAGCTGTCATGGGCTTCAACCTATGACAGCCAATCACCGCCGACAGTCAGGAGGGGACAGCCGTGTCACACGGCTGCCCCCAGTACAGCACTGCTGCTGATCTCAGCGCAGTACATGTAAATAGACTGCGATTATGCCATCTAACAGTCTCCCGAGCAGCGATTGCCACTTGGGGGCTGAAGGCAGGGCGGAGCTCCGACCCCCGAGAAGGAGATGCGAGTGCACCCTGCACGCGATCTCCTTCAGTAGCCGGCTCCAGGACCTGATGCCAATTGGCGTGAGGCGGTCCAGGGGCTGCCGCCGGGGCCACGCCCATTGGCGTGAAACGCTCCTAGGATAGTTAAAGGAATTATCAGGCATTTTTAAAGAAAATAAGTGCTACTTACCCGGGGCTTCGTCCAGCCCCAAGCTCCCAGCATGTCCCTTGCCGCAGCTCTGCCATCAGCCGTTCACCACAGCTACCTCCCGGTCCCCGGCGATGACGTCAGGATGACCGCCAGGTCGGCCTGTACTGTGCCTGCGCAAGCGGCACTGTCAATCACCGCCACGTGGACAGGAGCGTACTGCGCAGGCGCAGTCTGCTGCTGGGAGCTTGGGGCTGGACGAAGCCCCGGGTAAGTAGCACTTATTTTTTAAAAAAACGTCTGATAACTCCTTTGAGTGGAATGTTATGAACATACTTAGTATTGTTTTTAAAGAACAATTGTATTTTATTTTTATTTTATTTTCTAAAGTCATTTTTTTAATATATATGTACATGATTAAAGCTGTATAAAACCCTGACATAATAATCAATAAAAACATGTTTTCCTACTTTTTATATGCCATACGGTTATCATATTTGCATTTGTGCATAAGTATTATTATTCATTTAGAAATTACAAGTTCCCAAAAGTACAGGTTTTTTGCTTTGAGAGCTGCCTTTGCATTTTATTCATAACTGGTTTTATTCATGTTGAATTGAAGGCAGAAATGCTTTAAGTTTCTGTCTGTGTCCAGGAACTTCTGCACAGTCAGAGAATGTGTCACATTCCTCACTTGATACAATTTAATAAACACAAGACAAGACAAATAACATTTATATCGGGCTTTTCTCCTGGCGGACTCAAAGCGCCAACACAAGATAACATTATCTTCACTTCGGATGCGTCCAGATTTCTCTGCACTGAACTTTCAAGCCCTGTGTGTACCTAATTGAATGCTGTTCTAATAAAAAAATGGTGGTAGTATATAATATTCTGTAAATAATTTCTTAGAGCAAAGAAGAAATGTTGGGTTTCATTCCCACGCTTCCAGATTTCTGATTCATAGCAAAGCTGCACCTGGGATTTGTATCTTCTAAGATATCCTTACTTTCTTAACTCAAATAACATTGACCAGGGATCAAGTTGGGGTTTAGTTGCCATACATAGTTGTATAAAGACAAAAGATGGTCCGCAACTTGTCCACTTGGTTTAGTGACTTTATTAAAGAGAACCCGAGGTGGGAATTACTTTTACTATTGGGGCACAGAGGCTGGTTGTGCGCACTAAGACCAGCCTCTGTTGCCCCATCGTGTGCCTCCATGTCCCCCCTGCTCGCCGCTATACCCCCCGCATTGCTGGCGACACGCAGCGTGTCGCCAGCTCAATGTTTACCTTGCGCTGTCAGTCAGCGCTGCTCCCCTGCCTCCTCCGCATCGGCGCACCCGCCCGTGTCCCTTCCCTCCCGCTGATAGGAGGGAAGTGACGCGGCGGGTGGCGCCGATGCGGAGGAGGCGGGGGAGCGGCGCTGACTGACAGCGCAAGGTAAACATTGAGCTGGCGACACAGCCAGCAATGCGGGGGGTATAGCGGCGAGCAGGGGGGACATGGAGGCACACGATGGGGCAACAGAGGCTGGTCTTAGTGCGCACAACCAGCCTCTGTGCCCCAATAGTAAAAGTAATTCCCACCTCGGGTTCTCTTTAAGGACGTATCCAGCCACACAAAGCCAACATGTTTTGGATCCGAAGGTCCTTACTCATGGCTAAAAGGTACAACACAGCACACCTACGATATACATGTGCATATACACCCCACCCTAAGTAGGGGTGGGGTAAGGAGGAGGATCCCTCCACAGTCCGCCCATAAGACGGGCAGAGAGATACCCCTCATTTACAAACAGTATACAGTCATCTAAAATCACAATAGACACAATAGACAACATAACAATAAGTGTACAAGTCTAAAAGCATAGACAGTAAATGTTAAAAACCTATAAGATAAATGGCACACCTGAAAGCGATAGACAATATAGACCATTGTCACCATACTAACTAGAGAGAGCACGGAGAGCCAGAAGAGCCAAGGGAGAAAAAAGACCCCTCTAGTGGGTGACGAGTGCCAAATCCCATCTAGAATTCAAACCCGGTGGCTCCTAGGACGTAACTTGAAAATCCAGAGGGCTTCCAAAGCCAGCAAGCGCCTATAGTGGTCTCCCCCTCTCCGTGAAAACCGTACACGTTCCAGACCATGAAAGGAAAAAGAGGACATATTGCGCTGGTGTATAGAGATGTCGCGAACCTCCGATTTTCGGTTTGCGAACCCTGTTCGCGAACCTCCGCGAAAGGTTCGGTTCGCGAAAAAGTTCGCGAACCGCAATAGACTCCAATGGGGAGGCGAATTTTGAAAATTTTAAAAAATTCTACTGTTTAGAAAAATGATAGAAAACATGTTTCAAGAGCTCTAATACCTAGAGGCACACCTGATTGAGTGAAATACACATCACTGCTGGAGGACCCACCCTCCCTCCCTCCCTCCTCCAAGCAAGGTCCTTATACCATTTGACTCAGTTGTCTGCCTACACTAATTAGTTATGGGACAGCTGCTACACACTCTGCTAGGGAGATTTTAATTAACCTCTTGTGGGTCCCCTCCTCCCTCCTCCCTTCTACCCTTCTACCTATTCCCTCCTCCCTCCTACCGCAGGGAGGAGGGTCTCTTCTGCCAGGGAATTATACTATTTTAAAAACCAGTATACATCATACCATGGCTGGGAATCAAACCCAAATCTCACTGTGTGGTGGGCAAGTACACTAACCACTGTACCACTACAGTAGTAAGTGAAGCTGGCCTAAAATTTACCATCTATGCTCAATGCAATAGAAACAGGTTGCTTAAAGGGAACCTTAACTGAGAGTGATATGGATGTTTCCTGTAAACAATACCAGTTGCCTGGCAGTCCAGCTGATCTTTGTGACTGCAATAGTGGCTGAATCACACCCTGAAACAAGCATGCAGCTAATCCAGTCTGACTTCAGTCAGAGCACCTGATCTGCATGCTTGTTCAGGGGCTGTGGCTAAAAGTATTAGAGACACAGGATCAGCAGGCGATTCAGGCAACTGGTATTATTTTAAAAGGAAAAATCCAAATCCTTCTCCGTTTAGGTTCCCTTTAAGGATTTGTAGCATAAAAGCCAACTCACATTGGCTGAGATTTGAACCTGGGTCTCACTGTGTGGTGGGCATGCACCCTAATCACTGTACCAACTGAAGCTGGCCTAAAAATTACCATTTATGCTCAATGCAATAGAAACAGGTTGCTTAAAGGGAACCTTAACTGAGAGTGATATGGATGTTTCCTGTAAACAATACCAGTTGCCTGGCAGTCCAGCTGATCTTTGTGACTGCACTAGTGGCTGAATCACACCCTGAAACAAGCATGCAGCTAATCCAGTCTGACTTTAGTCAGAGCACCTGATCTGCATGCTTGTTCAGGGGCTGAGGCTAAAAGTATTAGAGACACAGGATCAGCTGGCGATTCAGGCAACTGGTATTATTTTAAAAGGAAAAATCCATATCCTTCTCCGTTTAGGTTCCCTTTAAGGATTTGTAGCATAAAAGCCAACTCACATTGGCTGAGATTTGAACCTGGGTCTCACTGTGTGGTGGGCATGCACCCTAACCACTGTACCAACTGAAGCTGGCCTAAAAATTACCATTTATGCTCAATACAAGAGAAAAAGTAGACAAGACAAATAACATTTATATCACACTTTTCTCCTGGCGGACTCAAAGCACCAGAGCTGCAGCCACTAGGGCATGCTCTATAGGCAGTAGCAGTGTTAGGAAGACTTGCCTAAGGTCTCCTACTGAATAAGTGCTGGCTTACTGAACAGACAGAGCTGAGATTTGAACTCTGGTCTCCTGTGTCAGAGGCAGAGCCCTTAACCATTACACCATGCAGCCACTGCTTACAGATATGTAGCCAGACATGGCCTTCTCTTTTGTGTTTAACAGTTGTCCAAAGAGAACCCCAGATAGCCAGGTAGATTCATATCTCTCTCTCTTCCTAACACTGCTACTGCAGAGCCATTATTCCACAAGGCAACCTAGGCAGATGCCTGAAGGATGTCCAAGGGTCTGACTTTCACCTTCTTTCTCCTTCTTCTCCCTTACCCCTCTCCATAAAGTGGACCTCCACTGTAAGTCCTAAAGTGAAAGAGAGCCACAGTGACACTATGACTGTACACCCTCTTTTTTTTTTTTACTCAGTGCAGCAAAAGCTGACTACAGTACTTAATTAAAGGGAACCTTAACTGTGAAAAATAAAGAGTTTCACTTACCTGGGGCTTCTACCAGCTCCCTGCAGTCATCCTGTGCCTGCACTGGTCCACCACAATCCTCTATTCTCCTGCCGCCACCTAGTCTCTTTTTCGCCGACTTGGAGTGGGCGGGCCACTGTGCCTGTGCAGCCCTGGAAACGCATATCTTTGCTCGCGTTGCCGTCCACAATAGCGTCCTGCGCCTAGGATTTGCATTGCCAGGGCTGCACAGGTGCAGTGGCCCAAAACTAGCTAGCGGCGGGAGAGCGGAGAATCATGCAGGACTGGCGTGGGCACAGGACGGTTGCAGGGGGCTGGTAGAAGCCCCCAGGTAAGTTAAACTCATTTTATTTTTTACAATTGAGGTTCCCGTTAACTACCTGCCGACCGCCTAACGCCAATGGGAGTGACCGCAGCGGCAGCCCCAGGAAAGCCTAACGCCAATTGGCGTCAAGTCCTAGGGCTTTGTTTTGCAGGAGATCGCGCGCAGGCTGCGCACGCATCTCCTGCTCGGGGCGGAGCTCCGTCCCGGCCTTCAGTCTCTGAGCGGCGATTGCCGCTCGGGAGACTGTTAGACGTCGAAACCACCATCTTCACATATAGTACAGCGCGGCGATTATCGCTGTACTGGGAACAGCCGTGAGACACGGCTGTCCCCCTGAGGGACAAGAGAGCGATCGGCTCTCATAGGCAGAAGCCTATGACAGCCGATCACCAGGATTGGCCGGCTGGGGGTGGGAGGGGTTTAAAAAAACAAAAAACGAAGCAGGCACATTTTATTAATAAAATAGATATATAAATATTTATTTTAAAAAAAAATGGGTGGGGGGGGGGGGTTATCAGACCCCACCAACAGGAAGCTCTGTTGGTGGGGAGACAAGTGGAGGTAATCACTTGTGTGCTGAGTTGTGTGACCCTGCAGCTATGCCTTAAAGCTGCAGTGGTAATTTAGGGAAAAAATGGCCTGGTCTTTAGGGGGTTTAGCACTGCAGTCCTCAAGTGGTTAAACAAAGGGGAAACACTGTGGCAGCTCCTACTGTGACTGAGATAGGCTGACTCAGTGTCACAGGTAGAAGCAAAATACCGCTATGGCCACACTGTGAGGTACTTCCCACTCACAGATGGTACAATCTCTTAACAGTCTTAGCAAGTCAGGAAACTGCCATAGCAGTTTTTCTTGAAATGGGGCGTGGCTAACCAATAAAACCTGGATTTTTGGTGGTCAGTTTTTGGATTTTTTTCCTGCTACTCTTTTATAATATCTGCTGTCTGTGCTGATAGTGTGAGTTTTCTTTTCACTCTGGTGGTCCACTTTTTCAAAAAGATCAGAAAGTAAATAGAGGGTTCTTCTCCCTTCTCCTCCATTCAACTTAATCCATCACTACACAGAAGCACAACTTTTTTTGCAAATATAATATGGCTGATAGCAGTCTTTCTTATCAGAAGGTCTTCTGGGGGTTCTGTTCCCCAAGACACTCAGCGCATATGGCTGCAGTTTCTGGGGAAACAGTGGCCAGAGAAACACTACCTTCCTGGGCATTAGGAGTGACGTGGGGGTGATAGGTAGTGCTGTGATAGAAAATTGCAGTTTTATTCATGGCAGTCAGATGTGGTTGGCCTGTGTGATCTCCCCACAGATATTAGCTTCTTGTCATCGCACAAGAAACAATGTATACTAAGAAGCTTCTGCAGCCCCAACCTTGCAGCTTATTTACCGGAAGAAAAAATGATTGTAAATGACGATATTTACTCCCTGTGGTGGAGGTAACAAATAAGCACATTATTAAATCTGTGTGTAGAGGGGAAAGATTACCGACCTTCAGATCATTAAATGTAAGTTTCCAATTCCCAGCTCGCTATTATGAACCCTTTTACAGTATCCTCTGGGTAGAATAAATATATTACAGTATGGCTGGTGCGTGACATGTCTAATACACAGTTTGGTTACAAAATAATGAGGATTTACGAGGGAATTTGTATTTGTGGTTGGCGGCCCCCACACAGCAGTTCATGCATGCCTGCCTAGGTATAATGGATACGTAAAGGCGTGACAAGGATGGAGTTCAGGGCTTCAACTGGGGGAGAGGGCGGAGGTCAGCTTCCTGCCCAGCCCGTGATCCCACCAGAACAAAGCCTGGAGCAGCTTGTAATAAACTGACTATATAAATTCTTTCTGTGGTAAAGTGTCGTACCAGGCTCTGTCTTAATGATGCAGGATTGAGGAAGGTTGTCAGGATTAATTGCTTACATGATCACACATAATTCAGTCAGTCAGGTGAGCGCTCCACCCTAAAATGTGTCCATGGCGGGGTTTTTTAAACCTCTACTGAGACCTTGGCCGTCCCCATCTGCGTTGCTGCATCCCCAACTCAGCAGCCGCGGTCTAATTGGTGACTGCTGAGCTAGGGGTGAGTAACGACAATGCAGGCGGAGGTTTCTGAAGACTTCTGAATCCTGTCCGTAAGCACATTCCTGAAGAGTGGGGAGGAGCATCAAATTGCAACTGATCATGTGTCCATGGTGGGTTTATTTCAAACCTCTGCTGAGACTCTGGCCACCCCTATCTGTGTTGGCGAAGGCCTGGGGTGCCCCTGGAGTGCAGGGTGCAGTACTGCACTCCACATGTTAAGGGCATTCTGTTTCAGGCAATCTGCAATGCACAGCACATTATAGTCTAGTGTCTTCCTCAAAATGTATTGTGGCTTTCAAGGGTTCTCTATAGTGTCTTCCAGCACTTCAGTGTCCCTGCAGTGCAATCCTTGGCCATTGCTATTGTAGCTCCCATAGTAGTGATCTGCAAACTTGGTTCTCCAGCTGTTAAGGAACTAAAAGTCCCACAATGCATTGCAGTCATGATTCATAAAGGAGACTTGTGGGACTTGTAGTTCCTTAACAGCTGCACAGCCAAGCTTGCATATCACTGCATAATGCATCTAGCTTGCCCTTCCCTAATGTTGAGAGTGATACCGGTTGTCTTGCTTGGGCCACCAAATAGGTCAGGAATAGCCTTGCAATTATAATGCAGAATGAGAGCTGAAAACTATTTTCAGATTCTATTTAAAAAAAAATTAATTCAGGAGTGTTGTATTGCAGGTTCTCCAGTGTTCTTCTCCAACTTTAGTAAATCAGTTTTCAGAGTCACTCCTGAATTGATTTCTCAGACTACGGGATGAAGCAGAAGCTCTGGAATGAAGATGGAGAGTGCTGTGTTCATTAGAATATGAAGCACACAGACAGAGGATAAGTCATTATGACAGATCCATCTGTGACTCAGCTGGAAGATAAAATACTCTGCAGAATTACTGTCATAAGTGCTGGGTCCCTCAGTGGCTTCATGCAAGTCTAAGCAGTCCTTGACCAACCAGATGTTGAGCTGGAGTTCTGACAGGAATGGCCTCTGTGAAATATAATATGAGAAAGAGTTATTTATCTCATTAAAGGACCAGTTTGCTTTTAATCGTTAGAGACCTACAGAGTATCTGCAGTCAGCAGCTGCCAGTACATAGTAAAAAAAAAATGTTTTTAAAGATGAACTGTAACCAAGGATTGAACTTCATCCCAATCAGTAGCTGATACCCCCTTTCCTATATGGTTGATATTGTGGTGAAACCCCTCCCACAGTGTGATGTCAGGACCTTGGTCTTGACAGCAGGGCCGGGCCGAGGCATAGGCTGGAGAGGCTCAGGGCGCAGTGTAGGAGGGGGAGCACAATTCATTCAGCTGTCATTCCTAATTGTGTTTAAAGCAGAAAGAAATAAGAAAAGGGGATACATGGCAGTGACTGCAAACCAGATAACTAGATATTAAGGTGTTGGGGAGGTTGTGGGCCCTGTGGCCCTCTTAGTCTAATAGCAATCAGTGTGTGACAGCTGGGGTGGCAGGGATGGAGGGGCGCACTTTGGAGTCTCAGCCTTGGGTGCTGGAGGACCTTGTCCCGCCTCTGCTTGACAGTTTCCTCTCTGTGAACCTTGTTGCATTGTGGGAAATAACAGCTGTTTCCTACTGCCAAGCAACCAGTATCTAGATTATGCACATGTATATCTATTAAAAAAAAAACACTTCTACTTATCTTATCACAATAATAATGGGTGAGGTTATGTATAATGGCAGTTGGTGCTGTTTTTTTTTCAGCTGTGGTCACAGGATTCTATGCATGTGTGCAGGGCCGGATTCACCATACTGCTCTGTAGGCACGTACCTACAGGTGCCTAACGATGGAAAGGCAGCCTACTCCAGGTGCCAGGTAGTGTTGGGCGAACAGTGTTCGCCACTGTTCGGGTTCTGCAGAACATCACCCTGTTCGGGTGATGTTCGAGTTCGGCCGAACACCTGACGGTGCTCGGCCAAACCGTTCGGCCATATGGCCGAACTAAGAGCGCATGGCCGAACGTTCCCCGAACGTTCGGCTAGCGCTGTGATTGGCCGAACGGGTCACGTGGTTCGGACCCGAACGCGCTCTGATTGGCCGAACTGTCACGTGGTTCGGGTAAATAAATACCCGAACCACGTCATATCTCCGCCATTTGTCTGTGGGTTTAGCTTTGGGTAGGCAGGCAGGGTAGTTCGCGCTCCAGCCACGCTAGCCAGGGTCCCCCCCAGTCATTGTGTGTCGCTGCTGGGAATAGTAGTACACCGCTCGCTCAGCATTCTGTTTACTGCCACTCTGTGTACCTCGCTCAGCCACACTATATAGCATTCTGTTTACTGCCACTCTGTGTCTGCTGGGAATAGTAGTACACCGCTTGCACAGCCACACTATATAGCATTCTGTTTACTGCCACTCTGTGTACCTCGCTCAGCCACACTATATAGCATTCTGTTTACTGCCACTCTGTGTCTGCTGGGAATAGTGGTACACCGCTCGCTCAGCCACACTATATAGCATTCTGTTCACTGTTCTGTGTCTGCTTGGAATAGTGGTACACCGCTCGTTCAGCCACACTATATAGCATTCTGTGTACTGTTCTGTGTCTGCTGGGAACAGTAGTACACCGCTCGTTCAGCCACACTATATAGCATTCTGTGTACTGTTCTGTGTCTGCTGGGAACAGTAGTACACCGCTCGCTCAGCCACACTATATAGCATTCTGTTCACTGTTCTGTGTCTGCTGGGAATAGTGGTACACCGCTCGCTCAGCCACACTATATAGCATTCTGTTCACTGTTCTGTGTCTGCTGGGAATAGTGGTACACCGCTCGCTCAGCCACACTATATAGCATTCTGTTTACTGTTCTGTGTCTGCTGGGAATAGTGGTACACCGCTCGCTCATCCACACTATATAGCATTCTGTTCACTGTTCTGTGTCTGCTGGGAATAGTGGTACACCGCTCGCTCAGCCACACTATATAGCATTCTGTTCACTGTTCTGTGTCTGCTGGGAATAGTGGTACACCGCTCGCTCAGCCACACTATATAGCATTCTGTTTACTGCCACTCTGTGTACCTCGCTCAGCCACACTATATAGCATTCTGTTTACTGCCACTCTGTGTCTGCTGGGAATAGTGGTACACCGCTCGCTCAGCCACACTATATAGCATTCTGTTCACTGTTCTGTGTCTGCTTGGAATAGTGGTACACAGCTCGCTCAGCCACACTATATAGCATTCTGTTTACTGTTCTGTGTCTGCTGGGAATAGTGGTACACCGCTCGCTCAGCCACACTATATAGCATTCTGTTCACTGTTCTGTGTCTGCTGGGAATAGTGGTACACCGCTCGCTCAGCCACACTATATAGCATTCTGTTTACTGTTCTGTGTCTGCTGGGAACAGTAGTACACCGCTCGCTCAGCCAGAGTATATAGCATTGTGTTTACTGCCACTCTGTGTACACCGCTCAGCCAGACTATATACCATTGTTTACTGACACTCTGTGTACACCACTCAGCCACACTATATACCATTGTTTACTGACACTCTGTGTACACCGCTCAGCCAGACTATATACCATTGTTTACTGCCACTCTGATTCTGCTGGGAACAGTAGTACACCGCTCGCTCAGCCAGACTATATACCATTGTTTACTGACACTCTGTGTACACCGCTCAGCCAGACTATATACCATTGTTTACTGACACTCTGTGTACACCACTCAGCCACACTATATACCATTGTTTACTGACACTCTGTGTACACCGCTCAGCCAGACTATATACCATTGTTTACTGCCACTCTGATTCTGCTGGGAACAGTAGTACACCGCTCGCTCAGCCAGACTATATACCATTGTTTACTGACACTATATAGCAGACTATATAGCATTGTGTGTACACCGCTCAGCCAGACTATATACCATTGTTTACTGACACTCTGTGTACACCGCTCAGCCAGACTATATACCATTGTTTACTGCCACTCTGATTCTGCTGGGAACAGTAGTACACCGCTCGCTCAGCCAGACTATATACCATTGTTTACTGACACTCTATGTACACCGCTCAGCCAGACTATATACCATTGTTTACTGCCACTCTGATTCTGCTGGGAACAGTAGTACACCGCTCGCTCAGCCAGACTATATACCATTGTTTACTGACACTCTATGTACACCGCTCAGCCAGACTATATACCATTGTTTACTGCCACTCTGATTCTGCTGGGAACAGTAGTACACCGCTCGCTCAGCCAGACTATATAGCATTGTGTTTACTGCCACTCTGTGTACACCGCTCAGCCACACTATATAGCATTGCGTACTCTGCCAGTCAGTGTGTATATTGCTGGGATCAGTAATACTCCACTCACCGTCAACCACTATATGAGCTCAACATGAGTTCCCCAGAGACCTCCGCTGTGAGCAGCACTCCCAACAACAGCAACAGCCAACGCCCCACGCAAGCTATAACATCCACCCCAGCAGCCAGTGGTCAGCAGCAGCCCTCCCCGGAGGAGAACGTTGTGTCCATCAGTCCGTCGCCAGAGCGATTAATGAGGGCTGCCATTGAGGAGATGATGGGGCCTGATGTGGAGGAGGAGGTCTGGCTCAGGCCAGCATCCCAAGTTAATGTTGAGGACGATGAGGGGTCTGTGTCTGGGGATGTTGGGGTGGCAGAGGTGGTGGGTGGGTCAGACTCAGGAGAAGAGTTGTATGATGAGGATGATGATCGGGACCATCTGTATGTGCCTCAGAGTCCGACCCCGGAAAACATGTTGTATCGTGTGTTTAGGTACTAAAATCTGCGTTCCCTCCCAGTAGTGTTGGGCGAACAGTGTTTGCCACTGTTCGGGTTCTGCAGAACATCACCCTGTTCGGGGTGACTATATAGCAGACTATATAGCATTGTGTTTAATGCCACTCTGTGTACACGGCTCAGCCACACTATATAGCATTGTGTTTACTTCCACTCTGTGTCTGCTGGGAACAGTAGTACACCGCTCACCCGCCACTGTATAGCATTGTGCTCTGTGTCACTGCTGACAATAGTGGTACACCGCTCACCCACCACTGTATAGCATTTCTGTACTGCCACTGTACTGCTGCCAGTCAGCGTGTACTTTAAGGATAAGTGAAATGAGGAAGAAATCCGGTGAAAGAGGGAGGGGCAAGGGAAGAGGTGTTTCCCCTGACGGTTCACGTACAGGCCACAGGGGAGCACCCAAGAAAACCCACTCAATACTGCCCATGTTGTCCAGGACAACAACCCTCACAGATCCAAAAGAACAGGACCAGATAATTACTTGGATGACCTCTCAAGCGTCCAGCAGTGGGTTAAGCAGCACCAGCACATCACGCACGAGGTCCGAGTCCTCAGCCAGTTAAAGTCTGGGCTTTCTTTGAAGACTGCACTGAGGATGTTACCATGGCGATTTGCAAGGTGTGCAAGACCCGCCTGAGCAGGGGGAAAAGTATTAACAACCTCTCCACCACCAGCATGAGCCGCCACATTCTATCCAAACATCCCACTCTGTGGGCAAACGCGGCAGGACAGGGTACCACCAGCAACACTGCCTCCCTTGGGTTCACCAGACTCACCACCAGACCCGCCTCAGCAGCAGCAGTAGCCCAGCCATTGCGTGGTTCACAACATTCACAAACATCAGACGATGCTGACACTGTCACTTTCCGGACTAGTGCTCTTGAGGTCTCCCAGTGTTCATCAAACACAACAACCAACAGCCCTTCGGTGTGCAGCGCTACGGTTGAGTTGTCTGTTTCTGAGATGTTTGAGCACAAGAGGAAATTGCCAGCAAATGACCCCCGGGCCGTGGCAGTAACAGCCAGCCAGCATAGCCAAGCTTCTGGCCTGCGAAATGCTGCCATATCGAGTGGTGGAGACAAACAGCTTCAAGGGCATGATGTCAGTGGCCATCCCACGTTACGTGGTTCCCAGCCGCTACCACTTTGCGCGCTCTGCAGTGCCTGAGTTGCATGAGCACGTGGTCAGCTAAATAACCCGAAGCTTGAAGAATGCCGTTGCCTGCAAGGTTCACCTCACCACTGACACCTGGACGAGTGCGTTCGGCCAGGGTCGATACATCTCCCTTACCGCGCACTGGGTGAACCTTGTGGAGCCTGGCAGCGATTCCTCACCTGCTACGGCGCGGGTGTTGCCCACGCCGCAAACAGCTGGATAACAACAGCAGCACCTACCTCTCTGACTCCTTCTCCTCCAACGCATCTCAAAGCTGTACCTCATCCGGAAATGCTAACCCAGCACCAGCAGCAGTAGGATCGTGGAAGCAGTGCAGCACAGCTGTTGGCATGCGTCAGCAAGCGTTGCTGAAGCTGATCTGCCTTGGGGATAAGCAGCACACAGGGGAGGAAATTTGGAGGGGAATAAAGGAACAGACGGATTTGTGGCTGGCACCGCTGGACCTGAAACCGGGCATGAAGCTAGACACCTGGCACGAACTGGCAATGTACGCAATAGAGGTGCTGGCTTGCCCGGCAGCCAGCGTTATGTCGGAACGCTGTTTCAGTGCTGCCGGAGGCATCATCACAGATCGGCGTATCCGCCTCTCCACAGAAAATGCAGACCGTCTGACTCAAATTAAAATGAATCAATCCTGGATTGGAAACGACTACGCAACACTCCTGGACCCCAACCAAGTAACATGACCGATGAACATCTGGGATGGTTTAGCGTTTCCGGTCCCTGTTTATTGAACCTCTCATCTGTATTACATTTATGACTGCATGGCGGCAAAAAGCATTGCTGCTATATCCGCACGCTTTTTGTCCTCATGCAAGGCCTGGGTTGTTGTGTCTCACAAAGCGTGGCCTTCTCCTCCTGCGCCTCCTCCTGTTCCATCACGTGTGCTGCTGCTGCTGCTGGGTTACCGTTGCCGCGTGGTCCCTGTTTATTGAACCTCTTATCTTTATTACATTTATGACTACATGGCGGTACAAAGCATGCTATCCGCACGCTTTTTGTCCTCATGCAAGGCCTGGGTTGTTGTGTCTCACAAAGCGTGGCCTTCTCCTCCTGCGCCTCCTCCTGTTCCATCACGTGTGCTGCTGCTGGGTTAGCGTTGCCGCGTGGTCCCTGTTTATTGAACCACTTATCTTTATTACATTTATGACTGCATGGTGGTACAAAGCATGCTATCCGCACGCTTCTTGTCCTCATGCAAGGCCTGGGTTGTTGTGTCTCAAAGCGTGGCCTTCTCCTCCTGCGCCACCCTCCTCCTGTTCCATCACGTGTGCTGCTGCTGGGTTAGCATTACCGGTCCCTTTTCCTGGAACCTCTTATATGTATTACATTTATGACTGCATGCCGACAAAAAGCATGTTACCTGTGCAAAGAAAACAGACATTTCCCGCATTTAAAAGACAGTTTTCCCTTTGAAACTTTAAAATCGATTTTCTCAAAAACTATAAGCTCTTTTTGCTAAATTTTTTTTTCCTCTTGTACCCACTCCCAAGGTGCACATACCCTGTAAATTTGGGGTATGTAGCATATAAGGAGGCTTTACAAAGCACAAAAGTTCGGGTCCCCATTGACTTCCATTATGTTCGGAGTTCGGGTCGAACACCCGAACATCGCGGCCATGTTCGGCCTGTTCGGCCCGAACCCGAACATCTAGATGTTCGCCCAACACTAGTGCCAGGACATCTGTGCCTGTACGCTCCTCTGAGGTAAATCCGGGTTTGCATGTGTGTCCTTGTGCCTCTCTTAATCATAGAACCAAAAGGTAGAAAATTCCAGGCACCAGTTGCTTTGCAAGTCACCTATTTATTTGCTCCCCAACACCTTCAAAACATAACAGCAATAAATCCTGGCCTTACAGCCGTTTCGCAGAGAACCTGCTTCTTCAGAGGCAGCGGATTACATGTAATTTTCTACCTTTTGGTTCTACAATTCATCTGTTGTCTGGAGGCACAGCTGCCTGCACCTGAGGCCCCTGACCTGCCTATCCTACATCGAGTGCCGATTTATCTACTCTTTGCCCTAATGCCTCTCTTAATCATGCTCCAGTGGCTGGGAGCATTCTGCACTTAGAATATGCAATGATATATTGCAGTCATAAATTTTCTGGATTTTAAAGGGACCTTGAACAGTACCTAAAATAAAAAAATTCACTTACCTGGGGCTTCCTCCAGCCCACCGTAGGCCCCCGGCATCCTGCTGGCTCCTCTCCGGGGTCCCGCTGGAGGCTCTGTTACTGGCGACATCCGGGCCGGGTGTTGGACCAACTCTTCCTGGATCTGCCCGCTCCGCGTAATCCCGCCGGCCACTATACGTCATCACGGCGGGCGGCGTGACGGTCCACGCAGGACTGTCACGCCGGCCATCGTGGTGACGCGTAGCAGGCAGATCCAGGAAGTGTCGGCCCAACACCCGGCCCGGGTGTCGCCAGCCATCAGCGGGATCCAGAGAGGAGCCAGGAGACCTCACGGCCTACGGTGGGCTGGAGGAAGCCCCAGGTAAGTGACATTTTTGATTTTCGGTACTGTTCAGGGCCCCTTTAAATTCAGACAACAGGTCTGCTTTTTTACCATGTGCAATGTACAAAACATGTTTCAGGCTTCTTCTACACTGCAAATCGCTATTCCGATTTGCAATTCTAATCTGCGATTTTCACTGGACACTAGCAATGCAAGAAGAAAAATGCAGAAAAAAGAAAGCATGCAGGATTTTTTTTAACCTCCTTGGCGGTAAGCCCGACCTTAGGTCGGGCTACGCGCGAAGGAGGATTTTTCAGGCCCTGCTGGGCCGATTTGCATAATTTTTTTTTATGTACACGCAGCTAGCACTTTGCTAGCTGTGTGTACTTCCCGATCGCTGCCGCTCCACGCCGATTCGCCGCTATCCGCGATGCCGATTCGCCGCTATCCGACCGCCGCCCCCCCCCCCCTAGACCCCTTGCGCAGCATGGCCTATCAGCGCCAGGCAGCGCTGAGGTGTGGATCGGGACTCCCGATGACGTCCATGACGTGGATGACAACCATCGCCATGGCGAGCGGGGAAGCCCAGCAGGAAATCCCGTTCTGAATGGGATCTCCTGCTTCCGCTGATCGCCGGAGGTGATCGGAGCAGGTAGGGGGATGCCGCTGCTCAGCGGCTATCATGTAGCTAGTGCTAGGCTAGCTACATGACTTAAAAAATAAATAAATAGTGCTGCGCTTCCCCCTGGTTGTTCTAATTGACCGCCAGGGAGGTTAATCCCATAAAAAATCGTAATCGCATCAAAATCAAACATCGGAATCACATGTAGTGTAAAAGAGCCCTCAATGCAAGTCAATGGAAACGCTGAAAATTTGCATTAAAAAGTTGTGTTTTGTCTAAAAATGTGGATGCATTTTGTTAATTAAATTGTACCAGTGTGAAAAGGAATACAGAAATCATACCATTGTGCCAATTAGGAAGCTTCAAACCTTGCCTTACATGACTGCTTCCTCAAAGGATTAGAAACACTTTGAGATTTTTTTGGTCATTTCCCCACATTATACAGCAATGCCTAGGCAGCATATGCAGCTGCTCAGGCACAGGTTAGGGGCCTCTGGAGGTCAGCTGGATATTACCCCCTTGAACAGTTTTGCTGCAGTTTAACTGCCAAGAAATGAGAAAACAGAACATTTGGCTTATTAAATGTAGAAAGCATACCTTTTTCTGCTTCAAGACATTTTTAAGGCACCACTCAAACCCCTTATCAATTTTCTTGCAGATTATTTTACCAGTTAAAGTGGTCTGAAAGTCAGCATGTCTACTTAGCTCTAAAAATTCTTTACAGCTTTAAAGCTGCTCTCTCAGAAAAAAATTGTAGCAGAACATCATTGAAACAGTTAAACACAGCACTTTGTCCTGACATGGAAAGGCTATTCAGCTTGAGATCCACATCTAGACTGGAGATAACAGTATCTTTGTTTACATTCCAATGTTGTTACATTTGTGTAAACAACTGAAAACACTCTCTGAGAAGCTCTGTGTGCTTCAAGCACACACACAGTTGAGAACAGCTCACTCGATTTTTATATATAATAAAAAGCAGCTGGAATAGGACGCAGGAGAGGAGAAGAAGATAGAGAAGTAGACTACAGAGGAGGTAAGTATGACGTGCATGTTTATTGTGACTTTTCAGTTCAGGTTTGCTTTAAGCTAACTGATCACTGGGCCTCTTTACTGTTTTCTTTGTAGCAATGATAATAGTAATAACCTCTTCATAGCTTGGCAATATATATATATATATGTTGGACTTTGTGTGTGTTGGAAAACAACATGATGGAAAAAGTAATTGCCTTTTAATGGATTATTGGAATTGTTTTTGCCTGTCGGAATTATTTTATGCTTTTCAGGAAGAGGACGTTGAGAATAGGCTTCACTATGTGACTGTGAATGAGGTTTTCCAGCCTTCCCCTGCATAAAGCCTGTGTTTTATTATTATTTACAGGCTCTCACTTGTTATAAACCAGGAGCTCTCAGCTTATGATTGTGCTGCTTGACCTTTCTACCATATTCAACTCCGCAAACCATTACTAAGCTCTCCCCTCGCACTTCCATTAGCATCCTCTGCTATCCCGTGCCTCTGTGTATGGCAACCAAACACCATCGCCTACAGCGGAGGGAATCACAGCCTAACTACTCTGCATGAGATTCTCCTCACCAATCAGATAGTCACAAGTCACCTAGCATAGCCAAACTATCTTGCTAATATTATAATATACTTTATTTTTTTCATTGCAGCCTAAATCCAGACAGAAACTGTAGGCAGGGAACCCTCAAAATTGCTGGCTTGTCCAGGAGTCGGCAATCACACTTTCCTATATGTTTACCACACGTGATTTTACATTTTTGTTTGTGATTTGTTATTGTTTTGTTTACGTTTGTTTGTTTTGTTGCAAAATATATTGCAATTGGAAATACAGGATGCACAGAAAAAAGCAGAGGTTGTTGCAGGTAAAAAAAAAAAATAATGCTCCAATATAACATGGACCTATGCAAAAAATCTCAGATTCCCAAGTGGGCCATTGACTTAACCACTTGAGGACCACAGTGGTAAATACCCCTAAAGACCAGGCACATTTTAACTAAAATGGCCACTGCAGCTTTAAGGCCAAGCTGCAGGACCGCACAACACAGCACACAAGTGATCCCCCCTCCTTTTTCCCCCACCAACAGAGTTCTCTGTTGGTGGGGTCTGATGATCGCCCCCAAGTTTTTTTTTTTTTAAATAAATATTTATGTCCATTTTTTAAACAAAATATGTTGTTGTTTTTGTTGTTATGCCCTCCCTCCCTCCCTCCCTGCACCCAGCCATTCATGCGATCGGCTGTCATAGGCCTCTGCCTATGAGAGCCGATCTCTCTCTTGTCCCCAGTACAGCGCTGCTGCTGATCGCAGCGCTGTACAAGTAAATAGACGGCGATCACGCCGTCTAACAGTCTCCCGAGCGGCAATAGCCGCTCGGAGACTGGAGAGGGCCGGAGCTCCGCCCTCCGAGCATGAGATACGTGCGCAGCGTGCGCACAATCTCATGCAAATTAAAGCCCCAGGACTTGACGGTCGGCAAGTAGTTAAAGAGAAACCGTAACCACGAATTGAACTTCATCCCAATCAGTAGCTGATACCCCCTTTCCCATGAGAAACATTTTCCTTTTCACAAACGGATCATCAGGGGGCTCTGTATGGCTGATATTGCAGGGAAACCCCTCCCACAGTGTGATGTCAGGACCATGGTTCTTGCACATTTATTGTCCCATCACACACCAATACAGCATCGCATCGGATCGTTATCGCAACCGATCGTTTTGGGGCCAATCGGACCCCTTTGTCAAGACATAGGGCAAACAAAAAACATACAGGTCAATTGTAAAAATGAAGCAATTTTTTATGACATTATTACCACTGGAGTTCCTCTTTAAATTTATCGATGAATTGGAGTAAACAACAGTATCGGTGTGAACCTGCGAAACGCGTTGCAAATACCCTGGAGTGTACCAATAAATTTAACTTGTCTTGAATACACAGTTTTTGTGTCTGCTTGCAGGAGGTAAGTCCACCACTGACTCCTTAGCACTTTTTAAACTTTTTAATAGCTGTTTTTATCCTTTTGGCGCCTCTGTTCTACTATACTTTATATTTGATATCCACCCCTGGTGGAGGGGGATACCCCAATCTTTCTTCTATCTACAGAGAGCGACTTCTTAATCCTGAGTGAGGATAGGTTAATCTCCTCACCTGCCTATACAGTGGTTGTCTGGAGGTAACCCTTCCTTGTGAGTATAAAATTGTACTCGTTTCATTATACCCAATTGTCAGTACTTACTACACTGTATTGGGCTCTCGGTTCTCTTTTTACACATTTATTAAAAGTGTCATAACCAGCTATTAACATACCACTATAGCAAAAAAAAAAAAAGGGTAAGCAGTTAAAATTTGATAGCTGACAGGTTTTGGACTAGTCTATCTCCTCATGGGGGATTCTCAGGGTTTTCTTTATTTTCAAAAGCATTTTCTGTGTGTTTATTTAATTCTAAACACACGGTTGGGGTTGAGGGTAGGGTTGGATACTTTTTTTTTACACAATAATCAAGGGCAGGGAGAAAGAAGCAAACGGGATAAACTCTGTGCACACAGGGAAGGCTTGTCTGCTGCCCCTCCCAGTTCTTCCCTGACCACCTCATGTGGGTGATGATGGGATGAGGGAGAAGTTTGGACAGCTGTATGGCCAATACAATTGCACTTTCATCTAAACAGAAAATGGAGCTACATAAGACAGCCAGTCAGGTACTTTCAATGTTTGTATTGCAAAAAGTACAGAACTGATATATAGAAGTGCTAAATTTGTGCAAATGTACAGTCTTGCATATTAAGCAGAAAAACAGAAGGCTAAATTTAGCCTATCTTAAGCCAGAGCTGCTTGTCCACTAGCATTTCGTGGACAAGCAGCTCTAGCTTACTGCACAGGCACAATGGCAGGGGGGCCAGAAGGGGTGATCCCTTCCTTGGTAAGCATCTAATTTTCTTTGTCTTAAAGAGACACTGAAGCGAAAAAAAAATTATGATATTATGATTTGTATGTGTAGCACAGCTAAGAAAAAAAACATTAAGATCAGATACATCAGTCTAATTGTTTCCAGTACAGGAAGAGTTGAGAAACTCCAGTTGTTATCTCTATGCAAAAAAGCTATTAAGCTCTCCAACTAACTTAGTGGTGGAGAGGGCTGTTATCTGACTTTTATTATCTCAACTGTAATTGAACTGTTTACTTTTCCTCTGCTAGAGGAGAGTTCATTACTTCACAGACTGCTCTGAAAGACTCATTTTGAATGCTGAGTGTTGTGTAATCTGCACATATTATAGGATGATGCAATGTTAGAAAAAAACACTATATACCTGAAAATAAAAATATGAGAATATTTTCTTTGCTGCTAATCTTCTAGTAATTATTCATAGTACACAACCAATTCATTATATCATATATTTTTTTTTGTTTCAGTGTCTCTTTAAATGAGTTCTGTGTAGGGTATTAATCCTCCTACAATTCTCTGTTCCCCGCCGCCGGCCCAGTCTAATTATTAATCTAAATAGACGAATAATGCCCGCTCCCGCACGCGTCATCATAAGCTTACTATGCAGGTGCAGTACAAAGTTTTCTTGTACTGCACCTGCGCAGTAAGCTCCCGATGACGTGCGTGGGCCGCGCAGCCACAGTTCTATTGCAGGAAGTATTAGACCGGGACCGGCGGCGGCTAATGGAGAATCGTAGGAGGACAGTGCGGGACATTACAGATACAGGGTACGATAGAAGCCACAGGTAAGTGTCTGGTTTTTTTGCTTTTAATGCCATACACAGAACCCCTTTAAGGTCACCTTGGGTACACCAAAATGTCACAAAGGCCATGGCCTAGGGCAGGAAACGAAGGATGGGTAGTGGGCTGGTACACGAAGGCAGTTAATATGCCAAACATGTAAACCACAGAAGTCACAAACCCAGTCTGCGGCCACCCTGCTTGCAAAGGGGAAAGCAGTGGAGCACCCCCACCCCCCAAGCACAGCACAGAAAACAGGACCAGGGAAGTACACAGGATGGGGGAACACCTGACAAGAGCACAAGACCAGGGGAAAAAGGGGACAGGATAAGCACACAGGACTGGTGGTGCACATGACGTTGGGAGGGAGGCAGGGTTGGTGACAGTGGGCCTTGCGCGGTAATATGTCCAAATCCATCCCTGCTTCTGACTGCTGAGTCAATGATTGGGAGAAGTGGGAATGTTAACTGTGCTATGTTGTGGCTGCGTGATGTCTTTAGAACTGGTTGTCACCACACCATGCACTGCAGCCACAGTGTAGATACAGTGACACCCCTCCTACTTCTCATGTTAATAGCCTCTTACAACAATTTGAAGTCTAATTCTTATATAATTAAACATTAACTTATCTTCCTCCCAGAGCCAGTTCCACAAATGGTACAAAGTCTGGAACAGAAGAGTCCTGTAGGCTTCAGCTGTTCTCCTTTTCCTCCATCAGCAAATGTATTTCTCAATAATAAGACACTTTCAAGCATGTCAACTAATCATCACTTTGCATCCCAGTTACATTTGTGCAAATTCAATGAGAACCTTTGATAACAAATGTTCAAAAACTATTTTATCTGCTTGGGATAATTCAGAATTCATCATTCTAATCATCCAGATCATTTTGCAGGGTAAAATTTGTACTTCAAAGCTAACAATAAGAGCTTGTGGGAAGAGGGTTTTCTCCAGTATGTAGAAGCATGTTGAAGGAAGAAGATTTTTTTTCTTTTTTTTCTTTTCTTTTGCTTCAAAATGCAGCTGAGTTTTGAAGAATAGATGTATTTCCAGTTCTGTGTAGGCTCACAGTTGCAGAGGTTGTGGATGTCTATGTAGAAGATGACTGATTAGCTGATGTCAGATACGCCACTTGCAAAATACATGGCAAGGAGCCCAGAGACTGGCCTCGTAATGCACCACGAATTGCCTGTTCTGTAGGCTGCAACATTTTCTGATTGATTTAGACAGTACCAGCCCCATTGCAGTTTGAATAATGGAAATTATGCAATTCTGAAACCTGGAGCAGCCACAGCGACATAGCTCCTGCAATCTTGAAATGTCTTCTGGTCATTTGATTTTTTTTTAACCATTTAAGCTCCCTGGACGTAGCAGCTACGTCCAGGAGGCCATGTGCGCTCTTGCACTTTCCCGCGGCCGATCGTGCGCGTGCACGCGTGCTCCCAGCCATGGATCGTTAGCCCAGGAATCAATCAATCGAGCCTTGGTGCCCGATGATTGATTCCTCTCCCCTGCAGAGAAAGCGATGGCTTGTCTCGGAAGCTTCGCTTTTTCTGTCTCTTGCATCCCCCTACGTCCCTCTAAGCATACATATTACGCTTAGAGTGACGTCATGTAAACAAACTCATGGCTGCCATCTTGTGGCCAAAAAGTAAAACTACATCTAAATGTAAAAAAAATAAAAATCAACACATATTTACATAAAAAATTACTATATACATCCCACCCTCCCAAAAATACCCAAATAAAATGTTTAATTAAAAAAAAAAAAAACAAAAAAAAACATTACAGTAAAAAAAACCACGTAAATATTTACCTAAGGGTCTAAACTTTTTAAATATCAATTTAAAGATGAAATATTTCTATTTTTTTCAACTATATGCTTGTAAATATAGATGGATGCAAAACGGAAAAAATGCACCTTTATTTCCTAATAAAATATTGTTGCCATACATTGTGATAGGGACATAATTTAAACGGTGAAATAACTGGGACAAATGGGCAAATACAATACGTGAGTTTTAATTATGGAGGCATGTATTATTTTAAAACTATAATGGCTGAAAACTGAGAAATAATGAATTTTTTCCATTTTTTCTTATTCTTCCTGTTAAAATGCATTTACAGTAAAGTGGCTCTTAGCAAAATGTACCACCCAAAGAAAGCCTAATTGGTGGCGGAAAAAACAAGATATAGATCAGTTCATTGTGATAAGTAGTGGTAAAGTTATAGGCTAATGAATGGGAGGTGAACATTGCTCGGATGCCTAAAGTGAAAACGACTGAAGGCTGAAGTGGTTAAACTCATCTCATGTGAACTTAAAGTGAATCCAAATTGTGTAAAATTATTTAAAATAAACACATAGGCTATCGTTCATAAAAGCAGTGCGGTAAAAAAAAAATCTGTGCGGGAAAATACCGCATTCGGTAGTTTAGACTTTTGTGTGCTCATTCATAAAAATGTTTACAGTTGCGATACAAGTTCGGTATTTTTCCTGAACTAGGCTGGCGGTATGTTTGTGTAACATGAGAAGCTGCCGAGTTGATACATTTTCTCCTCCAGAGACAGCGTTACTATAGAAGAGGCAGTCCTAGCATCCCTTTACATGTGCATTTTTTAAAAACTGCCTCTGTTTGCACTGAATCTGCGCTGAATCTGTCTATTAGTCTTTCTAAACAATCTATTTAATTGGCAGCTTAGAAAAACTTCAAAAAAATGTTACACATGCCAGGCTTTCTGATGTGAAATATATCTGAAAACAGGTACCCAAGGAGTTAAAAAAACACAGCCTTGGTATTCCGGAATGCCTTGTCTGCTCTATTCTCTCTCTCTGCAGCTGCTGCTTGGGAGGTCTGTCTCATTAGCTCAGCTGTTCTCTGCATGGGTATCGCTACTTCAAAGGGAGCGGTAATCTCTGTGCTGATACCGCTTGCTCTAATCTTTATGAATTGATTTATGTGGCGGTAATTTATCACTTTGCTCCAGAATGTCAGCTTTTCGTGCAAAAACAGCTTTTATGAATAAACACTTTGCTAAGTGCTCGGTAAATTCAGCTGTTTTAAGCATTTCTGCATGCGGAAATGCTTTATAATTGATAGCCATAATGTTCCTGCAAATGTATATGAAATACTTACCTCGCCGTCAGTTCATCGCCAAGCCTCTTTAAAGTGAACCTCCGGACTAAAAATCGACTCAGCAGCACTGAAAAGGCCTGGTGTTTCTTTAACAGTTTCACAGCATCAGAACTTTGTTTCTCTTATACAAGCCTCATTTATAGCTGCACAGAAGAAAACTGCCTGGGCTTTTTTCCCCTGATGCTGTGCAAAGCATGATGGGATTTCTGATGTTATTGTTCTCGTTCTGCTGTTTTGGTGCAATTTTTTTTTTTTTACATTTTGAATTTGACATTTGAAGCCTAGTGTGTGCAGCTGGGAGGGGTAATCAGGACACAGGATAGTTGGAACTGTGTCTCCTGCTCCTTGTCACCTACTTTCAACCAAAAAGATGGCTGCCCCCATGACAAAGATGGCAGCCCCCATGAATCACAAACATTTGCCTTTTCTTTTAAAACAGGGTGGGTAAGAGATTATATTATCTATCTATTCTAATTAACATAACTAATGTAACTTGATGACAGTATGTTTGTTTAGGCTGAAGTTCCCCTTTAAAGTAAACACAAGGTGATAATAAACTGATGAGAATAACAATAGTATTTATCCATCCCCTGCCCTCAGAAGTTGTATTCTGCCAGGAAAACTTTTATGGATGTAATTTGCTTATTAGTGATGTTAATTATATTCCCGACAAGGTACCGACAATACAGAAGCTGTCACTTACATGCCTGAATATTAACTTTTTAGGCACAAAAATAAAAAAAGACAACCCACCTGGTTATTAATATGGTTTGCTCTGTAGGTACACATGCTTATCTCATCATGTCACATGTTGCCTCGGGTACACTTTAACCTCTTGTCATTCAAGCAAGGGGAACCTCATATACCTGCCATTCCAGGTGAAATGGGTATGGGGTTCCAACAGAGATCAGAACACACAGGCAGTGTTTGTACACTTTGTTACAGGAAAGATCATTGACTTCTTGTTGAAGGCACAATCTTTCCCTTACACTTTGATTGGCTCAGGGAACACATGTTCCTATTCACCAATCACAGATGTGTCATTTTCGGCAGGTATGAGCGGCAAGTGCATGCGCATGTGCACAGACGCAGCAGCGGCGTGCAACGCATTAAAAAGTCCTGTTGCTATTAAGAAGGGCAAACAGGATGTTTTAATGCTTCACTCTAAGTGGCTAAAAGTGCTGCCGGGGCTCCCCACTGGTCCCTTAACAGACCAATGTAACAGCCTGCAGCATAATTTTGCACAGCTTGCACATTTTCTCATTGACAATCATTTAATGCTGTAATACTGGACATTTCAATTGATCCCTTCCACTAAGAATAAATATATATCATTTTTTAAATCCATTAGGTGTCAAGAAAGGACATTCTGAAGATATCACTGAGAGTGGAAGTACTCCACTAGACCTGCTGGAATCTTTACCATTGAAAGAAAGGATGGCCATGTACCAAGCTGCTGCGACTACCAAGAGCCAGACCTCCAACATGAATGTAAGGAAACATGCTTTCTAGTGTGGTTGCTATTAGAGTTCTACGCCAAGCAATTAGAAAGGTTTCAGTGTTTCACATTCGCACTTCTTGAACACCTAGGTGGTAAGCAGGGATGAGCCGAAATTTTCGAAATATCGCGTTACTGTAATTACGCATGCGAAATTTGCTATTATGGCGGGAAATTATGGTAGCGTAATTGCCATTAAAATCGTAATTGTTAATACCGTAAGCGTAATTTTCAACGCGTAATTTCGCGCTTCGTTCATAACGTAATTTTGCGTACAACTATACCGTAATTTTGCGTTAAACCATACCGTAATTTCGCATTTCTTCGTAATTTCGCGAATTTCGTAATTACGTTAGCTATAGTTAGCTATAAAAAGAAATACATTTTAATTTTGAAAATGAAAGTAATTTCGTTTATAATAGTAATTACTAGACACAGGAAAGTGTCTGGGTATTGGAGATTGTCCAATCATATTACAGGCTTCTTTTGAGATACATCCTAAACAGCCAATTGTAGTTTGACCCACCCTCCTAGTATATAATCTGGCAGCCATGTTAGTTTCACTTTGTGGGTTGTTGTTTCTGTAGGAGAAGGAGTGAGAGAGAGCACATTGCAGAACTCATATACACCATTTCTTTGCCTTTTCTAGCATTTTGCTTTATTTCAGTCATTGCTATAGACTACGCTTACAAACGTTTGCATGCAAGGCAAATGTAATTTCGCGATACCCACCGTAACGCGAAAACTATGCGAAAATTAACGCTTACAGTACTATAAACTATCGCGAAATTACGTTATGTAACTACGCTTACAAACGGTTGCATGCAAGGCAAACGTAATTTTGCGATACCCACTGTAATGCGAAAGCTACGCGAAAATTACGCTTACGCGGAATTTCGCGAAATCCTTCTTCATTACGATTATGTACTTACGGCCATAAATTGTAATTAAGTCATTACGCTCACCTCTAGTGGTAAGCAAAGATCAGAAGCCCAATGGTGCAGTAGCATTAGTTTAGGGGTAATTGTAAGTATATAACTTTATACTCGCATAGATGGGTTGCAGATCCCTGCTGCAACCACCAAATAAACTTTCGGAAAATAAACCGTCCGCTTTGCTCTCCAGATCCTTCTAGATGCTTCTGTAGCTCTCCTAGATGTAGTTTTGGGTAAAACTATAAAAATATTTTTATTCAAATCACAGATATACAATGCGCTTCCCAGGTACTAGCCTGCTTCCTTAGGCCTATACACAGTGCCTTGTAACAGTGTGCATAGAGTATTGGAACCGATGCTGTATTCACACTGTTACAAGGCACTGTGTATTGACCCGAGGAAGCGGGATTGTACCCTTGAAACGTGTTGTCTGAGTTTTGGATTAAAAAAAGTTCAGTTAAACTGGTGTTCTTTCTTCCAGAGGGGTAAGAGAATGCCTCCCTTTTTTATGAATTTTTTATACCAATAGAAAACTATTATTCTAATACACTGGGCGCCTTCATCCTCACAAATTTCCTGCACCTAGCAACACTACTGAAGTGATGCCAGCAGGACTATACTTGTATATCTGTTCACACTGAGTAATGCAGCACCTTGGAAGAAGTTTGGCAGCTTTTGACATGTGGCTCCATTTCTGAAATACCCCAATATTTTTAAAGAAAATGACAGTGCACTTTTCTTCCTTCCTATCCATTGGCTTCAAAAATCAAAAGTCCTTTCAAACCTTACAACATGTGTGATGAATTATGGCCCCACCTCTAGCCATTTTGTCTAGCCAGGCGAGAAAACCTTTGGCATAGTTTCACCAGAAAATACACTTATTGTAGCAGCATTTCACCAGGAAATAGATGTATTGCGGACGTTTTTCACCTAAAAATAATCGTAATGCTCTTCCGAGCAGCAACTCTGGCTGCAAAACTCCCTCGCTGCTAGGAAGAGCAGGGCTACGGGAAAAAGGCGCCAGAAGCACTGCACTGGAGATACAAATAGTCTCCAGTGCAGGGCTTCGGACACCATTTTCCCGTAGCCCTGCTCTACCTGCTGGAGCCCACAGATTCCGCATACTGGAGAGGTGAGCTTGTGGGCTGCAGCCAGTTCACCACCTGGGGGGACACACCATCTGGCGGGGGGTGGCCGCAGTCCCCCCTCAGCAGCGGGGCTTCCCCCGCACATCGCTCCAGGCGACCGTCAGGTTGGCCTGGTGCACCAGGTGCCTTTGATTATGCCAGTATAGGAGAGCAGTCTCCCCATAGAGGAGAATTGGAAAATGATGGTGAGTGTGTAGTCTAAGACATGACTCCCATTCTTCAAGAACCCCCCCACCCCATCCCCACCACCACTACCATCATCTTTCTGGCCGAAATCGATCTAAATGATTGATCTGAAATGCTAGAAAGATGTTTCTCAAAATAGCTTCATCGGATGCAGTCGATTTCCTGATGGCTTATTTGTATGATACAGCGCTCACCACACTTTCCACGATATATAAGTCCTAATAGTTGCTTGCTGTTAATAGTTAGAGGGTTTCCCTTCACACAAGCAAAGTTATTTCAGTCACAGCTGCGCATCTGGATCAAAACGTGCAAACCATAATTCAAAATCCTAAAATGCAAACACATAGCGAGTACCCTCCGGCAACAGTACACCCTGTGCATAAACACACTGTGCGGGAGGTGCTTCCACCGCGTACGTTAAAAAGGAGCGCTGGGAAAAAAGGGCGCGGGGTTTTAAACGATAAACATGGATAACGTTTAAAAATATAATGTACTATATTTCGTTTAAAAATAATGTTTTATAAAGTTATAAATCATTAAATAATGTGCATGAAATCGGCAATTGTGAAAACGTTAATGTTCCGTTTAAAAAGTGAAATGTATAATAACGTTTTAAAAAAAATTAGTAAGTAACCCTCCCTGTACCTACCCCTAACCCCTAGACCCCCGTATTGGTGCCTAAACCTAAGACCCCCCTGGTGGTGCCTAAACCTAAGACCCCCCTGGTGGTGCCTAAACCTAAGACCCCCCTGGTGGTGCCTAAACCTAAGACCCCCCTGGTGGTGCCTAAACCTAAGACCCCCCTGGTGGTGCCTAAACCTAAGACCCCCCTGGTGGTGCCTAAACCTAAGACCCCCCTGATGGTGCCTAAACCTAAGACCCCCCTGGTGGTACCTAAACCTAAGACCCCCCTGGTGGTGCCTAAACCTAAGACCCCCCTGGTGGTGCCTAAACCTAAGACCCTCCTTAGTGATCACTGTATTGTGTGTAGAATAATGTTTTAGAAACGGTAAAGGATAAAATATATTACAATTTACGTTACGTACTGATCGCTTTATTTTGTGAATAATAATGTTTTACAAACAGTAAGGGTAAACATTTAAAATAATGTTTTATTGAAATAGGAAACGTAAATCATCACAAGCAGTTATAAAACATTAAAAATCTTCGGGCGCCGTTGGAAAACGTTATTATTCTCGGGCGCCCTTTTTTCCTGTTCGGCGCCCAGTAAACGATATTTATTATGGGAGTGAATGGCAGCGTCCGATTTGTCCACTAGCCTCCTGCGCCCTTTTTTTACTGTTACCGCTTCCACCACATGCAGGATTGGGGCAACCCCCCTTCAGTTCCCTGCTCACCAGCTGCACCTCTTGCGAATAGGCATATCAATAAATTCTTTATCCGGCTCTGGTGCTGATCTCCACGCTGCTGAAGTTCAAGTTGCTGCTCTCGCCTTGTTTTCACTCCTGAAGACGTTTATCCATTATAAAGCATAATATGTTGGCGCTTTATAAATACAATAAATACATAATGTACAGGATGCCACTTCACCACGCACGGCAATGCTCTATTTATCGATTCAGGTTCCCTTTAAGGCCTCTTTTCCACGAACTGTTGAGCTGTGTGCTCAGAAAACTGATAGATGGCTGCCAGTCTCCGCCCATGTAAAATGTGCCCCGGCCCGTGGTGAGTGTTGCAAGCTCCCCTTTCCACTGGCACGGCTCCTCCTGTGTTTTGCGTGTTTCTATTTTGCTGGCCATCGCTTTTACCACGTGACCCCATCCGCGTATACATGACAGTGCATGCGGCAGGGTCACAGGGCACAGGCAAAGGAGAGAAGACACAGAACACATGTGCCAGCAGACAGGCATGGGCTCACGAGTAGTCACGAGTGGCTAAGCACTCGAATACGTGATATAAATGTGGCTTACTTGCCTCAGCTGTGCAGTGGAGAAAAAAGGGGTTAATTACCCATAAGGCCGTCATATATTGTGCGCTCCAAATAGCTTGCACATTTCCTATTGGATGCGTTGCAAGACTCACTACCGCTCACTTCCTCCTTCCGGCTTGAAGGAGGAAGTGCATGTAGTGAGTCTTGCAACGCGTCCAATAGGATGCATGCAAGCTATTTGAAGTGCACGATATATGATGGACTTATGGGTAATTAACCCCTTGTTTTACCGCCGCACAGCTGAAGCGATTTACCAGCGGATAGGTGAGCTGCACTCCAGTGGTCCAAGGGGCACATTACATCGGGGAAGGAAGGGCCGGGCTTGTGGTAGATTTCCAATAGATTTTTGAAATGGGTGTGCAATGTTTGTGCAGGTAACAGATACCTCTCTGATACAATCAGAGAGGGATCTATCCGATGGTCAATCTGGTAGATGTTGAGTAATGTATAGCCACCTTAAGGGATGAGTACACACGTCAATCTTACTACATGGAAGTGGTTAAATTGGCAAATCATTGGACAATTAACACTCTTGAGCCTATTACACACCTACAATTATGATTGGCCAATGCTTGACCAATTTTACCACCTCCATTTAGTATGAGAAATACTATGAGCAGATTGTGTAAGTAAGCTCTCATACTACTTTACCTGGTGGTGGTAAAATTGGTCAGTGATTGACCAATCAAAGTTGAAGGTGTGTACCAGGCTTTATTGACATCCCAACACATTTACATTTTTTAGAAGTACAGTACATCCTATTCCAAATCCCTCCTCAGTAACTTCCTTCGAAGGGACTCCTAACATCAACTGTGTGTTTTATCAGAGAATAAAAAAATCATAGTAAGTGCATCTATCCAGATTCTGCAAAGTTCCCGGTCAGGCAAACTGAAGTCTCAACTAACTGGCATGCCTGAGGGGGATAACGGGACTGAACATTTGTTTTTGTTTTTTTAGAGCAGATGCTACTTATCGATCATTGAGCGCCATCTGCTACACATCCTACCCAAGGCTTTCCAATGTCCATGCACTGCTCCTGGCATATCACCTGACCCAATCACTGATACACCGAGAGCCGCTGAATGCTACAGGATGTATAGCAGATGGACGATCGGTAAGTAGTTTCTTCTGCTCCGGAGAGGGAGGTTAGTGCCGTTCTACCGCCAGTTGAAGCAACCGGCAAGCACATGTAACCGGCAACAGGCAGTCCTCGCCTGAGCCTGATACCGGGGACTGTATTATGTACCGTAGGTTTCCAGGCAATTTCCATCTACTCCACACGTCTCCTTTAATTTAATTTAAAGATTTATTTCCCAACATTAAGTTTTCTAAAGGAAAAAAAAGGGAAAAGTTATTGCAGAACTTGCGAATACATGCAGCGTTGAACTATCATTTTAGCATAAATCTGGCGAAAAAAGCGCATTCAGATAAAATGAATCACGGGTCACGGCGGTGATAAAACTTGCTAATGAGAAAACCCATCACATACATCTCCAACATTAAAACTTTCGTCTCCCCAGGAGTAAAACAGGAGCCTCATAATAACACTTTATAGATTTATGGATAAATCGCGGCCTCCGCTTTTGTTACCGGTTGCCAGCGTCATTTTTAAATCTCATTTTAATTCTCTGGCTGTGCAGTTTTCCCCTCTCTCTCTCTCTGTACACTCTAAATCCATTAGGAGTAGCCTAATCAACATAGAAATGAAGGAGAGTGGCGGTGACTCACTCCGTTAAGCCAATTATGATTAGCGCGAGGAGCAGGATGCGGAGCGATTGGCAGCTTTATGGACAGGTGATAATAAAACGGTACGAAAAAAAGGGTAATTTTCCGTCCTTAATGAACAGCAAAGATGTAAAGAAATATGACTTTTTCTTGAAAAAAAAAGTAAGACGGGCAAAATCTGATAGAAAATGCTTTATACAGCATCTGTACGGTTATTTCTGGGGCAAGATCAGGCTCTCAATTGTCTGCCTGTTTGACAGTAAAGCTGGCCATACACTGGCCCGATTTCCCGCCGATCGACAGCAGATTCGATCGCTGGGATCGAATCTGCTGTCAAATAGTTCGCGCTAAACGCACCAGACCGATTGATTTTCCTCCTGATATCAATCGGTCCGTCGATCGCGCCGTGCGGGAAATTAGCGTCGATCGCCTGGGGGTAGGGAGCGCGTCGCTTGCCGCATACGATTCGGGACATTTCGACGCATGTATACATTACCTGAGGCTGGCTCCTGGGCATCCCGTCCGTCACTGCTCCCGTCATGGTGCCTCCTGCATCCTCTTATAACTTCCGCTGTCATGCCAGTGACAGCGGAAGTACAACTAGAGGGCGCTCTATTTGAACTTCCGCTGTCACTGGTGTGATAGCGTAAGTTATATGCAGATGCCGGAGGTGCCACATGACGGGGACATCACGCCCGGGAGCCAGCCTCAGGTAATGTATGCCGGGATGGGGGGGGGGGAGGACAGGCGGCAGCAGCAGCTCAGGCTGAAATCGATTCACAATCTGTTTGCAGTAAAGGCAGCCATACGATCCCTATCTGATCAGATTCGATCAGAGAAGGATCTGTCTGTTGGTCGATCTGATGGCAAATCGACCAGTGTATGGCTACCTTAAATGTTTTATCTTCTTTTGAGTGTTGGCACAAATACAGCTTAGGAGCAGGGACACATTTTCACTTGGGGAACGCAGTAGCTTGCTCACTGGCTGTAAACAGTGGTGTTTCAAAAGCCATGGCCGGTTCTAGCTATATTACAATACAATCAGGGACAGATTTCTGGATAGGCCACAAAGGCCTGCGCCTTGGGTAGCTGCAGCTCAAGCGGGCACCTAAACATGAAAGAGGGGTTATTACATATGAAAGGGAGGCTGAAAATGGGGAACAACACATGAAAAAGGGAAATTTATGCCCAAGGGAGGTGTTCATGAAAGAGAGGGGCTGCAGTACATGAATGATACACATGGAAGAGGGGGCTGCACAGGGAATGGGAGCCCCAACATACTTGGCCTAGGGGCACAAAAAGTAAAAATCCAACCCTGAATACAATACAAAACATTTGTAAAGCACTTTTCTCTCATAGGATTCAAAGCACATAGATATGTCTCAGGTCAATACAGGGTTGCAAGCTGGACTATGGTACAGAGAAAATTGTGTTCGGTGGCTTCCAGCACTGGATTGCCGGGGCTTAGGAGAATGGGGGAAGACTCATTAGGATCCAGAGGCCTCTCCCTCCTGAGGTAAGTATCCCACAGAGGGTTTTTTTCTTACAGATTTTCTTTAAATGCTTTCAGGGATGGATATGTCCTGATTGGATGTGACAGGGAGTTCCACAGGGTAGGGGCAGCATGATGGAAAGCTCTGTCTTCAAAGGTTTTTAGGTGGACTCTGGGTGTGAATAAATTATTAGGTCCTTTGGATCTAAGATTGTGGAGGGTATGATGCAATTGCAACAAGTCCTTCATGTATTCATTTCCAGGACCCAGATTGTGAAAGGATTTGAATTTAAATAAGCCAATCTTAAAGAGAATTCTCCATTTTATTGGTAACCAGTGGAGTGACTGAAGGGTTAGTCTTATGTGGCAATGGCGGAGTTGGCTAGTTAATAGCCTTGTGGCGGCATTCTTTACTAATTGCAGGCGGTGCAGGACTTTGTTGGGAAGGCCTGTATAGAGAGCATTACAGTAGTCCAACCATGATGGGATGAAGGCATGAACTAGGGTTGGAAGATCTACTGGAGGTATGAAGTGCTTAATTTTTGCAATGTTCCTAAGGTGAAAGAAGGAATGTTTCACAATGGCTGAGATCTGATTCCTGAAGCTTTTCCCAATCATAATCAGTTCACCCAGGCTGCATATCATGTAGGGCCCAGGGCTAAAATCAGGCTAAATTTGCAGTGCTACAAATTATGAAGGGGAGAGATTTTGATGTTGTTTGGCGACCCTCTCCCATTGGTAAATTGATGCCAGTGAGATTCTTGACATTACAGTCTTGCTGTAGGTGACATTCAAATGACAAGGTATCAGGTTCAGCAAAAACATGTAATAGGTGTACGTCCCTCAGCGGGGGAAACTTGGTTGAAACTCAGACAAAGCACAGAGATCTGATCCTGGAACGTTCTCATTACTTGATGGGTTTTTTTGACTTGCATTGGTGCTTGGGGAGTGATATAAAGGTTGCCTGAATAAATCATCTCCTTTGAGGCACAATAAAAGCATCTCTATGATTGTCAAAGTCACCAGTTGGCCTAAGTTACAAGTAGACTGCCCTTTGTTTTGGATGCTGAGATGACCTTAGGGGTAAACTGACTGTCATCCCTCCCTGTGCTCTACATGTGGATGTCATTGCTGCACATGAAAAGCCAGTACATAAATAAATGGCGGGATGAACATTGTTATTATTACCTTGTTATAAAGTAAAGTTATTAGGTGTCCAATGCAGGCAACACGTCTAGCAATCATTTAGTTGAAGTTGACTACACTAGACTTTTTGCAATATACAGTTAAAAAGTATCATTCCATTTCAATTTAAATCCAGCTACAGTATGAATTTTTTTAAACTAACTGATGCTGAAAATGCATTTCTTTTCAAGCCTGGAATCCATACTCTTTGTAGAATATGGACTGCCTAGAACCTTTACAATATTGCCACATGAGAGTAAGTACATAGAGGCGCTCATTTCTAGCTCATAGAACCCACCTGGCACAATCTTACTCCGACTTGAGGAAGCAAGGTACACCTGCGAAAAACGGAGACTTGCCTACAATGTTAGTGTTTGGAGAAGAGAGGTTAGTGTTAGGAGAGGAGAGGGGAAAGGTTAGTGTTAGGCGTGGAGAGGGAAATGTCACTGTTCAGAGTGGAAAGGGGGGAGGTTAGTTTTAGAGTAGAGAGGGAAGATGCTAGTTTTAGGAGTGGAGAGGGGAAAGGTTAGTGTTAGGTCTGGAGAGGGAAAGGGTTAGTGTTAGGGGTGGAGAGGTGGGAGGTTAGAGTTAGGAGTGGTAAGGAGGGAGAATAGTTTTAGGAGTGGAGAGGGGGAAGGTTAGTGTTTGGAGTGGAGAGGAGGGAGGTTAGTGTTAGGAGTGGAGAAGATAGTGTTCGAAGTGGGGAGGTTAGTATTAGAAGTGGAGAGGGGGGGAGGTTAGTTTTAGGAGTGGAGATGGGATAGGTTAGTTTTAGGAGTGGAGAGGAGGAGGTTAGTTTTAGGAGTGGAGAGGAGATAGGTTAGTTTTAGGGGTGGAGGGGGTGAGATTAGTGTTAAGAGTGGAAAGGGGAGAGGCTAGTGTTAGGAGTGGGGAGGTGGGAGGTTAGTGTTTAGAGTGCAGAGGGGGGAGGTTAGTTTTAGGAGTGGAGAGGGGAAGGCTAGTGTTAGGCGTGGAGAGGGGGGCGAGGTTAGTGTTAGGAGGAAAGAGGTTAGTGTCAGGAGTGGAGAGGGGAGAGGTTAGCATTGGGAGTGGAGAGGGGAGAGTTTAGTGTTAGAATAAGAGACAGAAGTTTATAGAGATATTACTGATATGCTATTTATCAGTTATATGCTGTGTCAAAGTTTTGAACTACAATCATAAATGTACACAATTTGCATTGTTTAAAAGGCAATAAATATGTCAGCTTCCATATTCCTCTTACTTCAGATTCTCTTTAAGGGGTTCGACTAAAATAGGGCGATCGATGGGGAAGATGTGCTGAAACCACCATCATCGACATTAACGTGTATTGACAATAGTATCACTGATACACAGCATCCCTCCAAATCCACCCTTACTGAACTCACACCTACCCAACGTGTCCTGTCCTCTATCCTGGCCAATAGCCTTATTTTCCATAAAGAAGACTTTTCTTAGCCACCCTGTCAATCTATGTTCCCACACAAGGAAATTGTGAAGCTGCTGGATTTTTATTCATCACCCCGCACTCTGCTTTATGAAAATTCTCCTTTCTCAGAGAGGGGAAACAAAATTGGATCAAAATGCAGAGAAAAAAAATGTGGATGACTTGTCAGGCTGGTAATAGGTGATGCATAGGAGCTGTCACTGGTAATGTGCTTAAGCTGCCACTACCCCTCTCTAGTTCCTTCTATTCTGACAGCTTGTCTTATCCAAAAATCACACGGTCACGCCATTAAGCCTGGCTAAAAATAAATAAATAAATACACTTGCGTAAAATTTCCTTTTTTTATGTTGATTAGTGGTTACAGCCTTCAAATTTTATTTCGTACTTTTTTCCTCCCTTTCATTTTTTTAAATAAAAAGCCCTGGCAGCCGCAGACTAATTTAAAAACGGAGTTCGGTCCCATGCATCTTTTAGGCATTTTAAATATAGCTCACATTTATTTCACAATAAGAAGTGTTATACCCAATGCAGGTTATTAGATTTTCGAGCATATATCTCGCTCTATCGTTCTTTTTTTCTTTTCTCCGGTGTTGAAGATGAAGGATTTGGTAGGGCACATTTGCTGCAAACATATCCATACATTTCATTGAAAAGAGACCAGGCCAAGCAAAAGAATAAAGTTTTGAAGCTGCGGAAGGTTTGAACCAGAACAAGGTGTATAAAAAAACAGCATCTGCCCTTGGCAAACAAACCTCCTTCAAAGCCTGCTGCTTCCAAGTGAACTGTACACTTGAAGGACATCCGAGTTGACATGTGACATGATGAGATAGACATGTGTACATGTATACAGTGCCAAGCACACAAATGTCAGACCTGACGATAATGTCAGAAACACCTGATCTGCTCTGTGCTTGTTCAGGGGCTGTGGCTAAAAGTATTAGAGGCAGAGGATCAGCGGGACAACCAGGCAACTGGTATTACTTAAACGGAATAAAATATGGCAGCCTCCATATAACTCTCATTACAGTTGTCCTTTAAATTTATTTAAAAACCCCATGCAGCTTGAAATAGATCCATTCAGACTCAGTATTGTGATCATTCTCATGTCCGTGCTGCATGCTATCTGCATCCGATTTGCATCAACCATTAAAAATGAGCACTTCACTGATGACCTCTAGAGACCTGCCATATGCGGATGCCGTGCTGAGGAGTAGGATATCCTATCCAGTAAAACAATATTACAGAATCTGAAGCATACTTATTTTATGATCTAACTTAATTTCTTTGCTGTGTCATAGACACAACTCTGCAGATTCAAGCTATGGAATTTGATGTAGATGAGACCCACCCCTGCTAATCATCTAGTGCTGCAGTATAGGTAGCCAGGTACAGGTGGTGCTCCAGTATAGGTAGCGAGCTATAGATGCTAGAGTATAGGTAGCCAGGTACAGGTGATGCTCCAGTATAGGTAGCAAGCTATAGGTGCTGAAGTATAGGTTGCCAGGTACAGGGTGGTGCTCCAGTATAGGTAGCGAGCTATAGGTGCTGAAGTATAGGTTGCCAGGTACAGGTGGTGCTCTCAGTATAGGTAGCGAGCTATAGGTGCTAGAGTATAGGTTGCCAGGTACAGGTGGTGCTCTCAGTATAGGTAGCGAGCTATAGGTGCTGAAGTATAGGTTGCCAGGTACAGGTGGTGCTCTCAGTATAGGTAGCGAGCTATAGGTGCTAGAGTATAGGTTGCCAGGTACAGGTGGTGCTCTCAGTATAGGTAGCGAGCTATAGGTGCTGCAGTATAGGTTGCCGGGTACAGGTGGTGTCCTCAGTATAGGTAGCGAGCTATAGGTGCTGAAGTATAGGTTGCCAGGTACAGGTGGTTCCCCAGTATAGGTAGCGAGCTATAGGTGCTGCAGTATAGGTTGCCAGGTACAGGTGGTGCCCCAGTATAGGTAGTATAGGATGCCAGGTACAGGTGGCGCCCCAGTATAGGTAGTATAGGATACCAGGTACAAGTGGTGCCCCAGTATAGGTAGCGAGCTATAGGTGCTGCAATATAAGTTGCCAGGTATAGGTGATGCTCTCAGTATAGGTAGCGAGCTATAGGTGCTGCAGTATAGGTTGCCAGGTATAGGTGATGCTCTCAGTAGAGGTAGCGAGCTATAGGTGCTGCAGTATAGGTTGCCAGGTATAAGTGATGCTCTCAGTATAGGTAACGAGCTATAGGTGCTGCAGTATAGGTTGCCAGATACAGGTGGTGCCCTCAGTATAGGTAGCGAGCTATAGGTGCTGCAGTATAGGTTGCCAGGTATAGGTGATGCTCTCAGTATAGGTAGCGAGCTATAGGTGCTGCAGTATAGGTTGCCAGATACAGGTGGTGCCCTCAGTATAGGTAGCGAGCTATAGGTGCTGCAGTATAGGTTGCCAGATACAGGTGGTGCCCTCAGTATAGGTAGCGAGCTATAGGTGCTACTGGCTCAGTCACATAAGTCAGGGTCTTCTGTGGAGGTCTGCGCATGTGCAAAAGACCCCGACTGATGTGACGAAACCAGTTATGGGAGCTGATCGCGGCTGAACGGCAGACAGCATGTGGACGGCAAGAGATTCACACATGCTTATGGGGCTGGAGGAAGCCCCAGGTAAGTATCAAATCTTTATATATTCTTAGCTTTGGCTTCCTTTAAAATTGCCAAGTTGCAGTTATGCAAAATTTCCACAGATATCCGATTTCCATTTTCAGATTTCCTAGTTCTGATCGGAAATGACGATTTCTGATTTTTTTGGGTAATTTTTTTGCAACTTCTGATTGGCCAAATACTTCTGAGTAGACTGCATTCTCTGATTGGTCCAATGCTGCCGAGTTCTGTGATTGGGTTAAATTTACCAAGTGACGGTAATGCGGTATTTCTGCAGAAATCTGCATTACCAATCGGAAATTTAATTTCTGCAGAATACAGACGAGCGTCCCGACAGATCATAAAGATTCAGCTTAGACAGGGGACTGGCAAGTGCATATAGCTTGGAAATATTCATCTTTTTCTTACAAGATATAGACTTGACTGGAGCTCTCCTTTGATTTCAGGTTGTGGAGGAGGCGGAGGCCTGCGTGGTGCCCGGCGGATTGGCAAGCATGAAGAAACACTTTGAGAAGTCAGACAATGTGTCATCGCACAGCACTGTCTCTCAGTACCAGTATCAGCACAGATCTGTAAAGGTGAGGCCACTGTACAGCTTCTAAAGGACAGAGGACAGCTGAAAACTTTTACTTGTGCATACAAAATGAGATAAATAAGAATCAGTCTCCCTCCAAGCATTA